>NC_090651.1:47812512-49012512 GCF_040937935.1 Hyperolius riggenbachi | reverse complement strand
GGCAGAGCAGGTAATTTATAAACACAGGATGTTAACCCTATGTCTGCTTCCACGAAAGCAGGAAGTAGACACACTGCTGATTTATTGCAGGATTTGTATCAGCTGTAACAAAGAAATGTTTGTCTTCAAAGGTTATTATGCTGTTGCTTATCTTTTTAGAGCAGAGAGGAAGTTCTGAGTTCAGGTCCGCTTTGAAGTGCACATGCAGCAGTTTCAGACTGTAAGTTTCCACTGACCCCCCTCCCCCCAACAATTATTTGCTCATCTTATTCTGAGTTCTGAAATAAGCAAGCAGACACTGAGGACTGGTCACTTCCAGGGAATAAGGAAAGAAAGCACTCCTAATAATGCTGAATTCTATCTCACCATAATATCCTAATATGTGGTTATAGGCATTGTTGTATGGGTGCTTACTCTCCTCTTATAAGACATCCTCTTTATTTATTATTAATATAGTGCCAACATCTTCCGCAGCGCTGTACAGAGTATATATAGTCTTGTCACTAACTGTCCCTCAAAGGAGCTCACAATCTAGTCCCTACCATAGTCATATGTCTATGTATGTATCATGTAGTGCATGGTTCATAGTCTAGGGCCAATTTAGGAGGAAGCCAATTAACTTATCTGTATGTTTTTGGGATGTGAGAGGAAACCGGAGTGCCTGGAGGAAACACACACATAGGGGGAGAACATACAAACTCCTTGCAGATGTTGACCTGGCTGGGATTCGAACTGGAGACCCAGCGCTGCAAGGCAAGAGCGCTAACCACTACACCACCGTGCTGCTGCCCACTCTTATGAGACAACAATTTCTACAACCAAATATTAGGATATTATGGCGTGAGATCGAATTCTAACAGGCTGATTCACGTTAGCCTTGGCCACATGGAAAGCAAGAACAGCGCTATTTCTGTGATTTCCACTTAAAATAAGGGGCGTGGGATTCCTGATTAGAGAGGTGTGATGACAATCATGAGTGACACAGAAAGAGAAACTTTCTAAACTTTCAGTAGGATGAGAAGTTAGGGGAGTGGGAACGCTGCGACTTGTCGTCCGCAGAAGAGCAGAGAGCAGGTGTAAAGAGAGGCGGGCTGTACCTACCAGCAGAGGCGACCAGCAGGCAAACAGCACGCACATGATCCCCATCAGCTGGAACAGAGTCTCCATCGTGATCCTCTCCCAGTGCTTGCTGACCTGCGAGGCGGCGCTGCGGCTCCTGCAGCGACTCACCAGCGCTACGATGGTCGCCAGGTTGCAGCCGAAGGTGATCGCCAGCGAGAGCAGCCCCAGCGTGGCGAAGGTAGCCGCGAACGCCACGTCGTCCGTGCTGATAAAGCACCAAGTGCCCGGCCACTGCAACGTGTAGCGCCCCAGCCCCACCAGGGGTAAGAGGGCGAAGGCCAACACCGCCGCCCAGATGCAGAGCAGGACAGTCCCCGTGGCCCGGGTCCTCATGTTGCTGGAGTACCAGTGGGGGGTCCTGATGGCCAGGGTCCTCTCGATAGCCATAGCGCTGGCGATGAAGAGGGGGCACAGCCCGAACATGGTCATGCAGAGCCCGAAGAAGGCGCACAGGTGCCCCGAGGGGTCCACCCTGGCCCACTGCCGCCCGGCCAGGTAGACGGAGATGACGATGGGACTGGTGAGCAGCTGCCCGGTGAAGTCAGTTAGTGCCAGGCTGCCGATGCACAGCAGGAACGAGTGCTTCCTCTTACTCTCCTTCCTCCGGTAGGACTTGTAGATGAGGCTCATGGCCAGGGCATTGCCCACCAGCCCGGTGATCATCATGGCCAGGGAGTAAGCCACCGACACCGACCCCCCTCCTCCGCACCCCCCAGGCAGGCTCAGGTTGCCCCGGCTCCTCTCCTGCTGCAGCCCGCTGGAGATGTTGGGGTCCCACATGCTGGAGTTGTCACAGGCGGCGGCAGCGCTGGTGCTGCTGTCCATGGTGCCCGGCTGCGCCCTGATCCGGGGGTCCCAACCTCATGGCTGTGCGAGAGACACCTGCTGCTGCCGCTCACTGTCGGCCAGTTCCTGAGTATATAAGCTCCGGGGCGGGGGGCGGGGCCAGCGCTAAGAGAGGGGGGCACTGAGTGACAGCAGGGCACTGGGGCATGGCAGGGCACGTTATGTGTTATAATTATATATTCCAAAATGCAGGGAACAGCAGCAAAGAGGGGAGTGCTGATCCCAGGGAGGGGAGGATTGCTTCTGAGAGCAAAAACAGCCTTGAAGAGTCCCAGATCAGCTCAGCCTGCCTCTGATATGGAGATTCAGAGAAAAGAGGAAATCCTACAGTCATTAGATCATAGAAGCAGCAAGTGCCAGGGCTCTGGAGTGGATGTGAGCACCTCAAAATCTGAACAGATGGATGCTGTAGATGCCGCTGCTGCCACCCTGCTGAGCCAAACATCTGCCTGTTACACTTTCTGAATCATTAAAGGGGATTATCTACCCAAAAAAGTTAATCCTTGAGATATGGGCACTTCTCTGCTTGACAAGTTCAGCTGAAATCTGCGATCGCCATATTTAGAAAGCGGAGATTGGTTAGTTCACCACTTTATAGATCAACATAAACATTTGCCACTTTAAAAGTTGGGCACCATAGGCAACAATGTAGGTATTTGCTGCAATCACTGTTTTTTATTATTTAGTATTTATATAGCGCTTTACATAGTGCATATTCATGTCACTGACTGTCCCTCAGAGGAGCTCACAATCTAATCAACAGTGATAGGTCCATTGTAGTCTATGGCCCAATATAAGGGGAAGCCAATTATCTGTATTTTTTTTTTTTTTGGGGGGGGGGGGGGGGGTTGTGGGAGGAAATCAGAGTGCTTGGAGGAAACCCTCACAGACATGGGATGGAATATACAAACTCCATGCAGATAGTGCCCTGGCTGGGATTCGAACTGGGAGACCCAGCAAGGTGAGAGCATGCTTGTTTCAGGTGTGTGATTCAGACACTACTGCAGCCATAGAGATCAGCAGGATGCCAGGCAACTGGTATTGTTTAAAAGGAAATAAATATGGCAGCTTCCATAGGTCTCACACCTCGGGTTCGTTACAGCACAAGTTAATCAATGGTCTGGTTCACATAATTTTTTTTATTCACCTGCAGGAAAAAAAACTTGCAGCCAGTGCGCTGTGGAAGTTATTCATACTTGCGAGTGGCAAAATCTCAGCTGTCCAGAAAAATGCATGCAGTGGTAGCGCGTTTTGTGCCACAGCGGGGGAAGTAAGAACAGCCATACTTAAAGTGAACCTCCAGACTAAAAATCTGCTCAGCAGCACTGAAAAGGCTTGGTGCTTCTTTAACTGTTTCATAGCATCAGAACTTTGTTTTTCTTACCCAAGCCTCATTTTTAGCTGCACAGAAGAAAACTGCCCGGGCATTTTTTCCCCTGATGCAACGCATGATGGGATTTCTGATGTTGTTGTTCTCCTTCTGCTGTTTTGGTGCATTTTTTTTTTTAAACTTGACATTTGAAGCCTAGCGTGCCTAGCTGGGAGGGGTGATCAGGACACAGGACAGTAGGAACTGTGTCTCCTGCTCCTTGTCACCTCCTTTCAACCAAAAAGATGGCTGCCCCCATGAAGTCACAAAGATTTGCCTGTTCTTTTAAAACAGGGTGGGTAAGAGATTATATTACCTATCTATTTTAATTAACATAACTAATGTAACTTAATGACAGTATGTTTGTTTAGGCTGAAGTTCCCCTTTAAAACTATGAATCCAGTCTGCGCCAGTACCGTATATAAAATCTTATCTCCATGTTATAAATGTGGAGTTATAAATAAGCATCAAGGAAGATGCTGGCACTATATAAATCCAAAATAATAATAATAATAAACGGCAATCAGATTTTAAAAGTGGAGGACGACTTTTTTATGAAGTTCTTTATAAATAGGCCCCATACAAAGTGCTATTTTGTTGCTGCTCATCATATATTTTCATAGTACTGGTACGTTCTTCTGCAGACATCCCACATCCTGCAGGCAAGGAGAGCTCATCATCTGCGTATGGGAGAAAGGAGATTTTAGTTACCACCTGTGTAGAAAGGGGTTCTTCAGTGAGGACTGGAACCCACTAGAGCGATTTTGTGAGCGTTTAGGGAGCGAGTCGAAATGCTAGCGATTTCCGTAAACGCTCAGCTAATGTTCATGGATGGGAAAAATTCCACTGGAGCGATTGCGATGACCAAAATCGCAAACGCAGGACATGCAGCATTTTTAGCGTTTCTGCAATGTAAAGTATATAAACGCTGGCGTAATCGCTCGTCAAAACCTACACAGAGCGATTTTGCAAGTGTTTTTACATTACTGCACACTGTAAAAATGTTTAATTAATTGAAAGGACCAATCAGAGTTAAAAACGCTAATCGCTACACAATCGCTGGCAAAACGCTTACACTTTTGAAAATTGCTACCAAAAACGCCAGAAAACGCTCATGAAATCGCTTACAAAACGCTCATACAAATCGCTAGCGATTGCGATTAGTGATAGCGATTTGTAGTGGGTTCCAGGCCCGAGAGTGGTTAAATTGTGGAATATCTTACTAAAGGAAGTAGTTATGGCAAATTCTGCATTTACAAGAGTTTGTGTTTTTTGCAAAAATTGAAACTAACGTAATGAATAAAATTGCTTTTTTATAATATTTATTTATAAATTATTATTTAGTCATTGCTTGCCCATTGTAAAACCTTTCCTCGCCCTGATTAACATGCTGAAATGTATCACTGGTCCCAACATTTTTAGCCCTGTCAGGTACAGCTTTGTGGAATGTTTGTTACTGAGAGTTCTGAAGCCAGTACAAAGTATGCCTAGTCTGTCAGAATGCTCTGGGTGGAGAATTCCACATAGATAAACAGCCTAGGCTAAGCATCACTGGGAGGGTGGGGCTACTGGGGGTCTCCTCTTGTTTCCCCCCATTCCTTTAGACCAGTGATGGCTAACCTTGGCACTCCAGCTGTGACAAAACTACAAATCCCATCATGCCTCTGCCTCCCCGAGTTATGCTTAGAGCTGTCAGAGTATTGCAATGCCTCATGGTACTTTTAGTTCCACCCCAGCTGGAGTGCCAAGGTTCGCCATCACTGCTTTATATTGTAAGCTCGCAAGGGCAGAGCTTTCTCCCCTTTTGTGTCTTGGAATTTGTTATTCATTTCATACCTTGCACTCCGTTATACATTTTATTCATCATTTTACATCTGTAATTGTAACCACCAGTTCTGTATTTTGTACCAGTGTCCATATTTGGTGTATATCATTGTCTGTATCATTATGTTTGTTTTCCTACTTTGTACAGTGCCACGGAATATGTTGGCACTTCATAAATTACTGAGTGTTTCTGAGGCTGAAACTAGAAAAATTATCTCAACATCTCAACAGTGGGTATCCTGAAAAATCTACCGCATTCTACTATATGTCACTACAGGGCCTCTTTAAAATGAAGGATTTTAAACATTGATACTACTGCAACTTTGCTATATGTTGGTTAGCTCTAGTATGTAAATCGTATGCTGCCTTAAAGCGGACCCAAACCAAACATTTTTTTTAATTAAAAATATTTAGTTGCACCACTCTGACACATACAAAGATATAAACACTTCTTCAAACCTATGATCATTTCAGTGCATGCTTTTCACCATTCTCTTTTCATAGCTAGGATTATACTGGGGGCAGCCATTAGCAATTCCTCCATTGCTGGACACCATCTACTCCACCAGTTTGCCGGAAAAATCCCAGCAATTTGAAAGGAAGGGAGGGGTTTCTCAAATAAATGTAAAATATTTCATATTTGTCATCATGCAGCTGAAAAAAGGCTGCTATTTATTATTATAATTTAGAAAATAGATTTTATTTCTGAAATCTTGTATTTTTAATTTGGATCCACTTTAAGGCCCAGGCATACAGTCTTGTTGCTTTGCAATGCAGGTGGACATTGCCTATGCACAATGTGATGTCCCTGCATATCGCACACTGCAACATATTGCTGAAATACGCTCATCAATGTAATTCTGTGCTCAGGCTATAATAGGCATACAGACATCAATTGAAGCGGATCTCTGGTGTTAAAATAAAACCCATGCATCGGCACAGGCAGCAGACATTATAACAGCTGTAAAAACTGCCCAGTTGTGCCATAAATCCAGGTTTTGTTGGTTAGCCACTCCCCCTTTCTGGTAGTTTTCTACCTTTGCAAAATATGGGTTTAAATAATAAAAGATTATGTCATCTGTGGGTGGGAGGAGCCTCATAGTGTGGGCTGAGAGGTACTCTGCTTCTACCTGTGCCACTGAGCCAGCCTATCTCAGAGAGGAGAGGTGAAGAGAGAAGTAGTGCAGTGCCAGCCACAGTATGTCACATTCCAGAGCTATCACAATGCAACCCTGCTGCTTAAAGAGAAACTCCAACCAAGAATTGAACTTTATCCCAATCAGTAGCTGACACCCCCTTTTACATGAGAAATGTATTGCTTTTCACAAACAGACCATCAGGGGGCGCTGTATGACTGATTTTGTGCTGAAACCCCTCCCACAAGAAGCTCTGAGGACCGCGGTACTTTTGGCAGTTTGTTACAATGTAACAAGGTTCACAGACAGGAATTAGCTGCTTACAGCTGTCTCTAACAGCCAAAACAGCTAGCAGCAGCTACATAACCTGCCCACAGTAAAAATGTCACCATGTAATAAATGTCAGAATGTAAATCGGGGAGACTAAAGATTTTACAATGAGCAAACACTGACTAAATCATTTATACATAATTATTGTAAAAATAAAGCACTTTTTTATTGCATTATTTTCACTGGAGTTCCTCTTTAAAGTGGGATAAAACTCTGACAAAGCATTTAATAAATGATTTATTACATATACAGTTATCATATTTGCTTTTGTGCACAAGTAATATTGTCTGTTTGTAAATGACAAATTCCCAAAGTACAGTTTATCTGCTCTGAAAGCTGCCATTGCATTTGCCTGCATAGCTGCTGTATTTATATATTACAATGTATCCGGTGATCACTTCCCAGCTCTCCCTCCCTGGTTCTACAATGTGTACAGTTCAGTGTCAACATTTTGCTGGCTGTATACTAATTGTAGCAAACAAAGCAATGTAAACGAAAGATAATGTTATCACCTCTTCTGATGGAGCTAGAAGCTTTAGGAGCTGCCCACTGAACAACAAAGTACTGTGTTTAACTGTTTGAATGCTGCTCTGCTAAATGTTTCAGTGGTAGTAGATTTTATGCTGTAAATAATCTTATAGAACAAAGAGGAAATGCTGAGTTTTATACCACTTTAGTAGTCAGCTGTTTCTGCATTTAGTTAAAAAAAAAAAGAGGGGGAACAGTTATAGTGTCATTCTTGCCCTTTTTCACTTTGGAATTTACAGCGGAGGTCCGCTTTAATAGTCAACCAATCCTGCCTTTTCAATCAGTAGCCATTAGATGGAGGTGGGTATCCCCAGCACGTCACTGGAATGTCCCCCAGGAAAATCTGATTGGTCGTGCAGAACATTATCGGCCAATTACTGTTGGTTTTCCCAAGACATCCTGGATGCGGAGATGCATGTCTCTCTTGCATCATTAGGAGGCGACCGCTCTCTGCAGTTCCCCAGGGGGGTCAGATTGTGTCAGCGCCACCATGGACTCAACTTCACAATAGTGTCAGTTTACCGGTCATTATATTTGTCCTAATGATAGAGATAAAGGGTGAGAGCTGTCCGTGCTTCCCAAGCTCTGGTGATAAATCACTCTGCTGTGTGTTTGCTGAGTTCACACACCTCATTCAGGGACCTGCAGCCCTCTGCTCTGCTGTAAACCAAGAACATAGGAAAGTTTCTATTTCTTTTTCTACAGAAAAATGCAGCTATTTCCATCCGCGGCGTACACCGTGTTCTCGCTTGTGTTTTCGTGGAATCGCATTTCCATGGTATCTAGGAATTCCATAGAATGGATAGAGCAGTTTTAGAGGGAAACTGTGTGTAATCTGTAGAGTGCAGCAACATTGCCACCTAGTGGCAGACTGTGGTCCCTACACCTGCCTTGGTAAGCCACAAGGAGGTGAATACACAAATCGGTTTTATTATTGATATTTATTTATTCTAGCGGAGACCTGGCGTTGCCGGGTATGTATCTGGCTATTGTTGGCTCTGCCCAACTTTTCTAACCTTAACACACAGTGTGTGAGCTTTTGGGTTCCTCTGCATCAATCATTTACATTTTCCCACAGAAATGAAACCAATCTGATTGGCTGTTTGTGGCTCTGTTATGAATTTACTCAGTCACCCAATGACCGACTGTACCAGGTTTGAGGCTTCTGACATTAACAGGTGGCCACACACGATACAATAAAATGATCCGATTTTACAGAAATTCGATTAATATGATTGGATCTTCCCAAAAAAAAATAAATCGAAAGCTTTTTTTCATTCGACTGAAAAATCCGAACGGATTTCCTGTTTTTTATTTTATTTATCACTCCAGAATGCTGGAAATTTTTCTTGAATTTTTCTAAAGATTGTATGGTGTGTGTTAGATTGTCAATTTATTAATATACACACCCTAGCAATTTTCTCAGAGTTTCCAATCATTTTTATCATAATTGGGGAAAAATTGAACACAGGTGTGTGGTACATTGGTCATATTTGTAAAATGTTACAATCAGTCAGAAAAAAATGATTGCAATTCTTGGATTGAACAGATATTTAAAAATAGCTGCAGTTTACATTTCCCCATTGAAAATGGCCCACTTTCCCTGAATTTTTCAGTTTGGTCACCAAGTGACCAACTGTGCCAAGTTTGGGGACTCTGGCTTTATTTCTGTGAAAATGGCAGCCTTTCACATTTTTTCCTTTGACGTGAATGGGTGAAAAGTGATTGGCTCTGCCCAGGCGTGCAGGGGGCACATGAGACCCCCAGAACATATCATCCCAGGTAGTAAGGGATCTGCCTACCAAGTTTTGCACAACACCCCTACCCCCCGCAATTTTATATATATACATATAGCACCGACATCTTCCATAGTGTGTACAGAGTGCAAAAACAGACAGTAGTGGGGAGCATAGGTGGAGGTGGTGGCTGGAAAGTGTACTGGTTAAGGGCTCTGCCCTTGACATGGGAGACCAGGGTTCAAATCATGGCTACGTCAAGTATCTATTCAGTTAGGAGTTCAAGGCAAGACTCCCTAACACTGCAGGGTGGCCTCTTGAGCGCGTCCCAGTGGCTGCAGCTCTTGAGCGCTTTGAGTCCGACAGGAGAAAAGCGCTATACAAATGTTCAGATTATTATTTTATATTATTATTATAAGTAGTCCAAGCCCCAAGGTGGCTGCCCGTGACTTTTTCAACTCCTGGGTCACAGCTCTCTTGCGCTTAGACACGCGTGTGTACACATGTGAATGTCACATTCTTGAGCGCATGTGTGATAAAGTTATTGCTGACTGAATAGGGACATAGCTAAAATGTCAAAACTGCTCTGGTCCATAAGAGGAAAACAAGGTCTGGATGTGAAGTGGTTGAAGGGAACCTAAACTGAGAGGGATATGGATGTTTCCGTTTAAACAATACCAGTTGCCTGGCAGTCCTGCTGATCTCTTTAGCTGCAGTAGTGGCTGAATCACACCCCTGAAACAAGCATGCAGCTAATCCAGTCTGACTTCAGTCAGAGCACCTGATCTGCATGCTTGTTGAGGGGCTTTGGCTGAAAGTATTAGAGACACAGGATCAGCAGGAGAGCCAGGCAACTGGTATTATTTTAAAAGGAAAAATCCATATTCTTCTCAGTTTAGGTTCCCTTTAAGTCTTTCTGTATTGGAAAACAATACCAGACTCGTCTTTGCTACTAATGTTTTATTTTTTAGCTGTACTACACATACAATTCATTATATCATAAGTTTTTGTTCGCTACAGGTTTGCTTTACAAAAATGTACATTAAAATCTATATAGGGGCTTGGCCAGCATTAGGTCAATGTAAAGGACTTAGGCCCATATGCAATTCACTTTTTCACCTGAGTTTTCACCTAGGAGATAATTTTTCACCTTCTATTTAAAATAACTTTCCAGTACTTTTCAATGAAAAAAGTACCGAAATGTAAATGAAAAAGTAATATCAAAATTATTGTGAGTATTTTCTTGCTTTCTGATGGCTTAACCATTTACCGCCATCCTAACGTATTAAAACGTCATGCTTACCGCTATTAACAGCAACATGACGTTTTAATACGTCGCGCATTCCCGCCGCTGCTACCGCCGTGTGTCCGCCGCTACCGCCGCCATTACCGTCGGGATCCCGTGCTGGGTGATTGGGGAAGAGGACCGAACAGTCCTCTACCCAATCGCAGTGCCTGGAGTGAATGGACGTGACCGCGAACAGCGGCTACGTCCATTCACATAAACAGGAAATGTAACAGTTTAATAAAGTGTGTAAAAAAAAAAAAAAAAAAAGTGAACACGTCCTATGAGTGTTCACTAGCGCCATCTTGTGGCCAAAAAGTATATTACATCTACAAAATACATACATTTTCAAGTATATACACATCATTAATAAAATTACACTTCCAACCCTCCCCCCCAAAAAAAACACTTGTAAAAAAAAAAATCAGCTTAAAAAAATAAATAAATAGTTGCCTTAGGGACTCAGCTTTTTTTATTCTATATTTTATGGGGGAAAATTAATTTTAATTTATTACATAGGGGCTTGTAATTATGGCCAGAACAAACAGAAAAATAACCACTTATATTTCAAAATAATATACTGTCGCCATACATTGTGGTAGGGACATAATCTAAACGGTTTAATTATCGGGACCACTGGGCAAATAAAACGTGTTTGTTTTATCCACAGGAGAATGTTTAATTTTAAAACTATAAAGGCTGAACACTGAGAAATAATGATTTTTTTTATTTTTTTTCTGTTTTTCTCATTAAAATGCATTTAGAATAAAAAAATTCTTAGCAAAATGTACTATCCACAGAAAGCCTAATTGGTGGCGAAAAAAACGAGGTATAGATCATTTTCTTGTGATAAGTAGTAATAAAGTTATTAGGGAATAAAAGGGAGGAGCGCTGACAACTGAAAATTGCTCTGGTCCGTTAGGATAAAAACCCTTGGGGGTGAACTGGTTAAAAAGCATTTTATCGACAAATTTAAAAATATCACCTTGGAGATAACTCAGGTGAAAAAGTGAATTGCATATGGGCCTTAGTGGTGCCTCTGCATGAATGGTCCAGCAGCCTCTACCCCTCGCACTGTTAGCTCCATGACTTCCTGTATAGATCCCATACTTTGCAGAACAGAGTCAAGGACGTTGCGTCTGTTACTATCACTACAGCCGCGCCGGTGCTTGGTGCCGAGCAGGACTTGGCTAACAGCTCAGGCTGTGTTTACATAAAACTGGAACAGAAGGTGACTATTTTCACCTCCCTATTCATATTTACTGTCAGAGGAGACCGAGGTGTATAATGCACACAATTACTGAAAAAGATTTATAAATAGATTGAAGCACTTATCTAGAAAATGTCAATAGCTCTATACCTGGCAGTTCCCGGTTCTCTGCTACAATAAACCGAATGAAAAGGCTCTCAGAGGTGTTTGGTGTTATAATCCTGCATATCTGTAAGATAAAATATTATTTTTACATGCCCACATTTTACAAGTCCCACTTTTCAGGGCCATGTTTAGCACTCACCACTTACACTTTTCCTGCCGCATCTGGACTATGCACAAGAAAAAACACCTCCCATGGTGCATTGGGGCATTGAGTAGGAAATGCATTCAGGTGTGTTTTCTAAAGGTGGAGAGGCGTGGCCTCCTTCACTTATACTGCACCACTTCTTACTAACCTGCGGGAACTAGCAGCGCTGACATGTGTGTACTGTTCTAGCCTGCAAAGATAGTTGTGAGACTATGCAGTTTTCCTTCAATGATGTTTCACTTTTCTGTATAGCACTGTTAAAGCACTTTGCACCTTATATATACCCCTAAGGAAGCCCCTATTTTTATGGGGCGAAACATGTTTGGTTGTGGTGGGGTGATGTGTTAACATTAGTACAATAATTTTGTCTGAAAGAAAGGGTGGACTCTAATATATGAGCATAACGCGATTGCTTTAAAAGGACTTGAGACTATATTACTCCTCCCCCAGAATTGATAACTGTAATATTGGATTTGTAGGCAAACCATTTTTATCATACCGTATAAATTAAAAGTTCAATTTTATTTCTCTTGCATAAGTATAATATTGTGTTGTTGGTCATTCGTAAAAAACACATACACCCCACTTCCTGTGTACTGTTAATAGTACACAGGAAAAAGTGTGGAGACATCTAGTGGACAGAAATGTAAAATACATTAAAAAATAAATCCCTAACCCCCTTCCACACACCTTTCCCATAGTTACCAAAATGAAACACAAGTGACAGCATTTCAAGAAAAATACAACACCTTTCGGGAATTAGCTTTTTTAATATAGTAAATTATTGATATAATATAAAGAAATGAAAAACAGAAAAAATACACCTTTATTTCCAAATAAAATATTGTCACTATACATTGTACTAGGGACATAACTTAAATGTTGTAATAGTCAGGACAAATTCGCAATTAAAATGTATGAGTTTTATCTACAGTAGCACTTTTTATTTTCAAGGTATAATGTCTGAAAACTGAGAAATAATGACTTTTTTCATTCTTTTCTTATTCTCTTAAACACGCATAGGGAATAAAATAATTCTTAGCAAAAAGTACCACCCAAAGAAAGCCAAGTTTGCCCTGCATAAAACAATATATATATCATTTTGGTGTGATAAGTAGCGATAAAGTTATAAGCAAATTAATGGAAGGAGCATGATATGTGAAAATTGCTGTGGTTTTTAAGGGGAAATAACCTGTGGTAGGAAACTGGTTAAAATATGTAGGCCCTCATACTGCATTGAGGTGTAAAATTGGCCAATCAAAATTAAAGGCGTATACAAGTGTCGAAAAGTGTTTTCAAAAAGAGGAGAATAAATAAGAAACACACTTGTACGAAACCAAAAATATGTTCAAAATCTGAGCATAGTAATAAAATGTATGGGGTAACAGACATTCTGCTAGTGATTCTAAGGTAGGAACATTAAAGAGGCACTGTAGTGACAGATAGTAGAAAGCATTCAGGATAACTATTCTTATAGTCATTTTCCTGGTGTCAATATGAGAAACTCTACCTATATCTATATATTGCTATAAATTGGTATGTAACCCCATCCTCCCATTGATGCTTAGCCTAGGCTGTTTAGCAATGCAGACTTCTCCTCCTAGAGCATTCTGGGATACCACGTATATTTTGTACTAGCCTCAGACATCATTGTAACCAAAAAATATTCCACAGAGCTGACATGTAGATAAGGGAAAGACTTTGCAACAGGCAAACACTGACTAAATAATCTATAAATAAATATTGTAAAAAAAAATAATAAAAATGAGCCAGACCTAGAGCTTTTATCTCCTGTTCTATTTCACAAACTATCTTTCTTTATAGCCGGACATGCATTAAAGTGACACTGAAGTGATTTTTTTTTATTATTAAAAAATAATGCCAAGATCATGTGGTGCTTTTAAAGGGAACCTAAACTGAGAGGGATATAGATGTTTCCTTTTAAACAATACCAGTTGCCTGGCAGTCTTGCTGATCTCTTTGGCTGCAGTAGTGGCTGAATCGCACACCTGAAACAAGCATGCAGCTAATCCAGACTGACTTCAGTCAGAGCACCTGATTTCCATGCTTGTTGAGGGGCTGTGACTAAAAGTATTAGAGACACAGGATCAGCAGGGGAGTCAGGCAACTGGTATTATTTTAAAAAGCAAAGGTCATATCCCTCTCAGTTTAGGTTCTCTTTAAAGCATACATGTCAAACTCCGGTCTGTGGGCCAAATCTGGCCCTCAGGGCAATCCCATTTGGCCCCAAGTGGTTTCCCCACTTTGCATTATGTTTGACCCAGTCTAGACCACCAGGGAAGCTATTTTGGGGGGTAAAGCCCTAGAGCACCAGGGAAGCCATATGGGGGAGGGAGGGAGGGGGAAAGCACTAGACACCAGGGAACTGTATAGGGAAGGAGAGGGGTCACTAGACACTAGGGAACTGTATAGGGGAGGGTGGGGGCCACTAGACACAAGGCAAACTGTGTAGAGTAGGGATGACCAGGGACCTGTGTAGGGGAGGGAAAAGGCATTAGACAATTTATAGGGGAGGGAGGAGGGCCGCTAGACACTGAGGTTGGCCACCTACTTATCAGTGTTCAAATTCAGCACACTTTGTCTTTCAGTTTGACTCCCCTGCTTTAAAGCGAACCTAAAGTGAAAAAAAAAATGCCCATTTACTTACCTGGGGTTTATTCCAGCCCCCTGAAGTCCTCCTGCTCCCTCGCCTTAACTCGGAGCTCAGCTGTTCCTCCGCTGTCCCCCTCCGTAATCCACTGCGCATGTGCGGCACCGGCCGCGTGCGTCCTCTATCGCGCTCCCACGGCTGGGGGCATTCTGCACACACCCAGTAGAAATGTTTACTTACTGAGCAGCAGCACAAGCACAGAGCGCTCCTGCCTATGGTTGCACTTTGGAGGAGGCACGCGGCATGGGCCACGCATCCAGCATTGGAGGGGGACCCCAGAGGAAAGACAGAGTGCAGGATGACAGCAAAGGACCAAAAGGGATGACAGCAGGATGAAAAAAAGGGTTTGAAGAAGCCCCAGTTAATTTAATAATGAGCTTTTTTTTCACTTTAGGTCTCCTTTAAGGAACACCTACCGGACCACTGCAATTCCGCCACTTCTGACTCACTCCGCATTGCAAAATACGTAACTACGTAAAGTACTAAACCAACTTGGTCAAGTAATCTCTTGCAGGAAGCGGCAGAGCTTTGCTTCAATATGTCCTTGTCCACCCTGTGCACTGGATGTTGCATGTCTCCCAGCTCAAATCCACAGCCTGCGACTGCAGCATGTCAGCGACAAAAACAAGTATCCCTACACACTACACCTAAATGATCTATATATCGTTTTTTTCAAGACAAACCAGGCTTTCAAAGAGGGGTATTTAGTCCCAAGAACAATTTTGTTTTCTAGGCATTTTAATTGAAAAAAAGGAACAAAAATAAAAAAAAATGCATTATTTCTCAGTTTTTAACAATTCCAATTTAAAAATAAAAAGTGCCAAAGTGATAAAACCATTCCACCAGTTAATGTCCCCCCTAATATAGTCAGATGTGCCCCGAGTATCAGCCCAACCTTCCCAGTATAGCCAGATGTGACCCCAATATCAGGACCCCCGTATAGTCAGATGTGTCCCTTGTATCTACCACCCCCAGTACAGAGACAGTAACGCCGCCAGGATTGGCACCCCTCATTATAGGCAGATGTGTCCCCAGGATAAAATTTCCCCCATTATAGCCATATGTGCCCCCAGAATTGCCCCCCCCCCCCCACCAATTATAGCCAGATGTGCCCCCAGGTAACCAAATGAGCCCCCCATTGTTAGATGTTGTCCCCCCAGTTACCCAGATGCCTGGCAGGTTTTTCACACCCTATAACCCCACCTCCCCCCAGTGTGGATAGCCAGATGTGCGCCCCCTCCCCCCCCATCAAGCAGTCCCTCCATGCTCAAATAGCCTAAAAAAATGTAAATAAAGCTGCCTCTCCTTACCTTACCTCGTTCCAGCGATGACTGAGCCTGCAGCCCGAGCATCCGATCCCCGCTCTGCACTCAGCCGCGTAATGCCGGGAACCCGGGTCCTGGCTTGATGACGTCATCAAGCCGGGACTCGGGTTACCGGCAATACGCGGCTGAGTTCAGAGCTGGGATCGGATGCTCGGGCTGCAGGCTCATCGCTGGAACGAGGTAAGGTGAGAGAGGCAGCTTTATTTACATTTTTTTAGGCTATCTGTGCACGGAGGATGGGGAGAAGAAGCAAGTCAGTATATCTACGTCATGGTGGCTTGGAGGATGCCACAGATGACGTAGATATACTGTAGTGGTGGATTAAGTGGTTAAAAACCGTTTTTATCTATGCAAAAGAGCTTCTTTGAGCTCTTCCACCAACTAGGTTGAATACAGTTCTTTTTTCATGAAGCACTTAACCAGCCAAGAAACAGTGAGAGACAGCTTTAGATAAGGTTTTGCTGCAGGAAAGTTTAAAGGGTCAATATTTCTGCTTTGTTTTATAGCTTAAAAGAGAGAGTGTGGTTTCTAAGCTGCAAATATGAAAGAATGATGCAATGTTATAAAAAACAAACAACTGAAAATAAAAATGTGAGACACTCTTCTTTACTTCTAATGTTCTATCAATTATCCGTACTACACATACAATTCATTATATCATGCGTTTTTTTCTTTTCAGGTTTGCTTTAAACTCCTCCCCATCATTATTGACTGATTGCACTTTCCACTTTGTACGTAAAAATAAAAAGGCCACAGCCTATAATTGAGGACAGTGTTTTTGGAATCAACTTTTTCCGCAATCAACAAAGTAGGTGATCTGATTCTTAGCTGTGGAGAATAAAGAACTGATGATCATTTGTCTGACTGGCAGCTCTTTACACATACGAGTCCATAGGACCATTATTGCGAACAAATATTACATTTAAAATACACTTTTATCTGAGTCAATTTTGACAACAATTTCACCCTCCGTCTTTTTCATTTTTCGTGATATATCGGTGCTACATATTGGCGCTCACTATAAAACACCTAGGCCCAGATGCAATTAACTGTTTCTTCTGTGTTTTCTCCTGAAGGTAATTTTTCATCTTCAGTTTAGAATAACTTTTCAGCACTTTGCAATTGAAAAAAATTGCAAAAAAAAAAAAAAAAAGTAGGTGGAAACATACTATCAAAACTATTTTGCTTGCTGGTGATTTAAAATGCATTTTGTCAAGTTTAACAATATCACTTAGGAGAAAACATTAACTGCGTAAGGGCCCTAAAATGGTAGAAGCCATTTTGAGGAGATGTGTGCCTCTGACCCCACTCAAAAAGGTAAGCTTGATCTTTTATATTCCATGCAAAATTGAATACCCCCTGACTTTAAAGGGTTACTTAACCCTCCTGGCGGTTTGCTAAAAATCCGCCAGGGGGCAGCAAACCTGTTTTTTTTTTATTTTTTTTTATTTTTCATGTAGCGAGACAAGGTCTCGCTACATGATAGCCGCTGCTCAGCGGCATCCCCCCAGCCCCTCAAAGAATAGGATCTCCTGGAGGGCTTCCCCTGTCGCCATGGCGACCGGGTGGGATGACGTCACCGACGTCATCGACGTCGTGACGTCATAGGGGACTCCGATCCACCCCACAGCGCTGCCTGGCACTGATTGGCCAGGCAGCGCACGGGGTCTGGCGGGGGGGGGGGGGGGGGCGGCCGCGGCGCGACGAATAGTGGCAGATCGGCGGGTAGCGGCAGCGATCACATTGCACACGCAGCTAGCAAAGTGCTAGCTGCGTGTAGCAAAAAAAAATTATGCAAATCGGCCCAGCGGGGCCTGAGCGGTGCCTTCCGGCGGCATAGCCCGTGCTCAGCACGGGCTTACCGCCAGGGAGGTTAAAGAGGAACTGTCGCGAAAATTATAAAATTTAAAACACATAAAAGTAAGAAGTACGTTTCTTCCTGAGTAAAATGAGCCATAAATTACTTCTCTCCTATGTTGCTGGCATTTACAGTAAGTAGTAGAAATCTGACATTACCGAGTTTGGGCTAGTCCATCTCTTTATAGGGGATTCTCAGCATGACCTTTATTCTTTAGAAAGACACTCCCTGAAAAGATTTATACACTGATGCTGGCCAGCCTCCCTGATCACCGTACACTTTTTTGGCAGTTGGATGGAGCAACTGCAATTAACTATGTGCATTTTGAAAATAAGGAAATCCCTGTGAAATGTGGAGATGGGCTAGTCCAAAACCTGTCAGTTCTGTCAGATTTCTATTACCTACTGTAAGTGACAGCAACATAGAAGAAAAGTAATTTATGGCTCAATTTACTCTGGAAGAAATGTACTTTTAACAGTATATGTTTACATATATTTAAAATTTTAAGATTTTCGAGACAGAGGTCCTTTAAGGCCAAAAAAAAAAAGAGTTTCACTTATCTAGGGCTTCTTGCAGCCCTTGGAATCATCCTGTGCCTGCGCCGTCTATCCGAGTCTCTCCAGCAAGCAGCTGTGACTCCCGCAAAGCTGACTGGTCATCGCCGGCCGGCGGCTACTGCGCTTGTGCGACCGCAAGCCGCACGCATCCTGATCAGATACTGTGTACTCCCAGAGTAAAATGCACTATAGTTTTCTTCCTATGTTCATGTCACTTGTATTAGGCAGTGCAAATGTGACAAATTTTGGACTAATCCATCACCTCACAGGGGATTCTTAAGAATTCTTCATTCTCCAATTTACTCCATGGATGGCTGCCAGAATAGTGGGCACAGGAGAACTCTGGCTTTTCTGCACCATTGTAAAGGTCCAGTGCAGAGAGGGCTTTTAAAAAGAATAAAGAAAATACTAAGAATCCCCCATGAAGAGATGAATTAGTCCAAAACATGTCAGATCTGCCACATTTGTAGCAGCTACTGTAAGAGACAGCTAAGTGTTAATAAGAATGATTTTGGAGTTCTAATGAATCATCCAAGAATTCATGCAGTAATAGCTGGTAATGTATATCAGCTGTTGGGTGTCTGCCACAAATAGAGCTCTGTTGCTCATGCACAGGGCATGGCTGTTGTTTACATTGGTATCCTTCCATTTCTAAAAATACAGTAAGCAATAGGAAGTGCTCACCAGCAAAATGAGACAGATAAATTGTCATATAATGTGTCTGGCATGCTAGATAGCTCCGTTTCTATAACAGTGACTCAGTATAATGAAGGGAGTTTGTCAGCGTTGAGACTCTAGCACCTAATGCAGCCTTGTGCGCTGTGTAACCAATCAAACTTCAGCAGGTTTGGGGTGGAGACATTACAGTGATGCTGAAATATACAAATCACTGCTACCTCCCGCATCCTGCAGTAATACTGTATAAAAAGCACAGCAGGGAATTCAAATTCATAGCACTGGTAAAAATCTTAAAAACGGGGGAACGCGCATGTTTAGTAAGAACTCCTCATGCCGACTGCTGCCCCCGTTCTCCTCCGTCCCATTCTGTTATCTTCTAAAGGCTCCATGATACTACTGCCAGGTTGATAAATAGTGCGCAGGTGCTGCCTGGTATGTCCCTGATAGAGATGGCCCGAATCTCTGATTTTCGGTTCGCGAACCGCGTTTGCAAACTTCTGCAAACGTTCGTGAACATGCAAACTTTTGCGAACCGTAATAGATTTCAATGGGCAGGCGAACTTTGAAAACTAGAAACACTTATGCTGGCCAGAAAAGTGATGGAAAAAATGTTTCAAGGGGTCTAACATATGAGTTTTTGCATGGATGAGTGGGATACACGCCAAAAGTCCCGGGGAAAAATCTGGATTGGACGCAAAGTAGCGTTTTAAGGGCAGAAATCACATTGAATGCTAAATTGCAGGCCTAAAGTGCTTTAAAACATCTTGCATGTGTATACATCAATCAGGTAGTGTAATTAGAGTACTGCTTCACACTGACGCACCAAACTCACTGTGTAACGCACCGCAAACAGCTGTTTGCGTAGTGACGGCCGTGCTGGACTGGTGCGCAACATGGCGAGAGTGCAGGCCATGGCGGTTTTCAAGCCCATATGGTTGCCAGGCTGTGCTAGCTCAATGATAGAACAACAGTGACTGTCCAGCTGATCAAATTTGGTCTGTCCACAATGAAGCAACGACCTTATTATCTATTTTCTTGGGTCAGGTGTGCCCCCCAACCCCAACACACTCATATAGCCGTTGGTCATTGCTTTATTGTGATATGCAATCCTCTTCACCGTGGCAAGGTAACGATCACGAAGGGGAATTGACACATGTATATGCCTTTTGTTTTGTTGTTGCAGCTGCAGTGCAGCCAGAAAAATTAGGCAAGCATGTACACACACCAGAAAAATTATTATAGCGGCCGCTGCTAGCAGCGGCCTTAAAAATTCAGGAATCCGCCTGGAGACCTGGTGGACCCTGTTGGTGGTGGCGGAGAAGGCAGTCAAGTGGCCTGCAGGCAGAGATGCTGTGTGGGGACCAACTTAGTCTTGGGGCAGGCAGTCACACGGCGTGCAGGGAGAGATGCTGTATGTGGGGACTGACTTAGTCTTCGGGCAGGCCTGAGCGTGCTTTGCAGACCAGGCATCCGTGGTCAGATGGACCCTTGACCCAACGCTGTGTGCCAGAGATGACACCACTTGCCTTTCAACATCACGGCACAGTATAGGTATCGCCTTTTTTGAGAAATAATTTCGGCCTGCTATCTTCCACTGCGGTGTGTGGCTATGCTTTTGTGTGCTGCTTTTCCTCAGTTGGTCATCCCATTGCAGTTTGTGCTTTGTAATCATGTGCCTTCGTAAGGTGGTTGTCCCTATGTGGGTCTTGGTCTTTCCAAGGCTCAATTTTAGGTGGCAGAGAGTACAGATGGCATTGCTCTCATCTGAGGCAAACACACAAAAAAATGTCCACACCGCTGAGCTCTGGGGTGATGGCACTTTGGTGGTGGCGACCGACTGAGTGTTAAGTGGGGTGCCAGAATCAGAGCAGGAGGAGGAAGATATGTCACGCTTGCGTGCGGAAGCTGAGAAAGATGAGGTGTTCTGTGTTAAATAGTCAACTACGTCCTGACAATATTGGGGGTTGATGGCACGTGCCTTCTTCTGAACACTGTACTTTGGTTGAGGGCCGCACGAAATCAGAGACTTGCCAGGTGGCCTGCCTCTGGCTCTGCCTTTTGTTTTGTCCATATCGGGGGGATGAAGTGAAAGGCATGCACTGACTGTACTAATACAATGTACGGTTACACAGGGGCAGTGAACAGGTTGCAGTAACTGCTGGTACAACAATGTGCGGTTACACAGGTGGAGTGAGCAGGTTGCAGTGACTGGTATTACAAATGTGCACACACACAGGTACCGTGAACATGGGCAGCGACTGGTGGTGGTATATAAAACTGCGTTCGCTCACGTAGGTAGGTAAGTGCACTGAACAGTGAACAGGTGCAGTGATTGGAATTACAAATGTGCAGCTGCCTGTCACACACACACACAGGTACCGTGAACAGTTGCAATGACTGGTGGTATTAACAATGTGTGCACTCACATAGGTATAGGTAGGTAGGTGCAGTGAACAGGTGCAGTGAGTGGGATTACAAATGTGCAGCTGCCTGTCACACACACACACACACGTACCGTGAACAGGTGCCATGACTGGTGGTATTAACAATGCGTGCGCTCACGTAGGTAGGTAGGTGCACTGAACAGTGAACAGGCGCAGTGATTGGGATTACAAATGTGCAGCTGCCTGTCACACACACACACAGGTACCGTGAACAGGTGCAATGACTGGTGGTATTAACAATGCGTGCGCTCACGTAGGTAGGTAGGTAGGTGCACTGAACAGTGAACAGGTGCAGTGAATGGGATTACAAATGTGCAGATGCCTGTCACACACACAGGTAGTCACTCACTGAATGTGCTGGGCCTGGCAGTGGCACAGTAGGAATTACCACCAAGGGGCCAAAGGCCAGCTGCGACTGACTGACAGGGCTGTATATAATGCAAGTGGGCCACACGCAAAAAAAAAAAAAAATAGATCACAAGGACAAGATTAGCTCTCAAAAGAGCTGTTGAAGGGTTCTTTTTTAGCAATAAGAATCAGCAAGGAGCAAGCTAACAAGCCTACAAGAGCCTAACTAAGCTTACCCTATAGCTCTTTCTGCAGCAGCAGCAGCAGCAGCTCTCCCATCTCGATTCACTGCAGGCACACGAGTGAGTCCAATGTCTGACGCTGCCTGCTTTTTATAAGTGGGGGTGGGGCTCCGGGAGGGAGTGTAGCCTGATTGGCTACAATGTGCCTGCTGACTGTGATGTAGAGGGTCAAAGTTGACCCTAATGATGCACTATGGGGGCAAATCGAACTTTCCGGAAAAGTTTGCGGTTCTCCGCGATCGCGAACCCAGGAAGTTCGCTGGCAAACCGTTCGGGGCATCTCTAGTCCTTGATTGCGCGCCCGCAGGTGGGAGAGCTCTGCACATGCAGACTATGGGCTCGATTCACAAAGCGGTGCTAACCCAGTTTGAGACTTTAGGCGTGATAACCATAGCACCACACTGGTGAAAAGCCAGTTTAGGCGTAATAAGTTTAGGCATGCTAAGTTTAGATAAGTTTAGATCGCATGCAAAGTCCCGCACGCAAAGCAGCGCCATTAAACTCTATGCGAAGTGCACCAGACTTTGCTAGCGCAAAACTTTTGATCAGCTGTGCACTGCGGTGCTAAACCAGTTGGTGCCTAAACTTATCATGCCTAAACTTATCACACCTAAACTTATCATGCCTAAACTGAGTTTAGGTGTGATAAAGGGCTTTTTACCAGCGAGCTAACTGTTAGCACCGCTTTGTGAATCAGGCTCTATGGCCTCGATTCACAAAGCGGTGATAACCCAGTTACCACGCCTAAAAGACTTTAGGCGTGATGACCTTTTCACCACTGAGTTATCACCGATTTTTCCTGCTCTTCGCGCGAAGTTACCGCGCGTAAGCGCGTGAGAGCGCGCGCAAAGTCCCATAGGGCTTAATGGGAGCTTCGCGCGAAGCGTCGGGTGTTGCGCGCGTACGCGCGGCAACTTCGCGCGAGTTTCTTCTTATCATGCCTAAAGTGACTTTAGGCGTGATAAGGGCCTTTTCACCACGGTGCTAACACTTTGCACCGCTTGGTGAATCGAGCCCCATGGGTTTGATTCACAAAGCGGTGCTAACAGTTAGCACGCTGGTGAAAAGCCCTTTATCACGCCTAAACTCAGTTTAGGCATGATAAGTTTAGGTGTGATAAGTTTAGGCGTGATAAGTTTAAGCACCAACTGGGTTAGCACCGCAGTGCACAGCTGATCAAAAGTTTTGCGCTAGCAAAGTCTGGTGCACTTTGCATACAGTTTAATGGCGCTGCTTTGCGTGCGGGACTTTGCGCGCGATCTAAACTTATCTAAACTTAGCATGCCTAAACTTATCACGCCTAAACTGGCTTTTCACCAGCGTGGTGCAATGGTTATCATGCCTAAAGTCTCTAACTGGGTTAGCACCGCTTTGTGAATCGAGCCCTATGTAGTTGTAATGTCATGCGCATGCGCAGAGTGCTTCTGGATGTGGGCACGGAATCAAGGACATGCGTTGCCATGCAGCACCTGCGCACTACTGACCGACCTGGCCTGACTGAAAGTAGCTTTAGGGCTCCTTTAGAAGGTAACAGAGGGGGTCGGGGCAGCAGTGGGCATGAGGAGTGCTTCCTACACATGCCTGCTGCATCCATTTTTAAAATTTTACCAGTGCTAAGGTATCCTTGGTTCACATTGGGGCGCTGCATACCCTGTAAAAACAGGACTGTGAGGCAACATAGACCACGATCAAACTCGATCACATAAGGTGCCAAAATCTAAACCATTAAGTCGCAAGCTACATTTTTATTAAAGAGGAACTCCAGTGAAAATAATGTAATAAAAAAGTGCTTCATTTTTACAATAATTATGTATAAATGATTTAGTCAGTGTTTGCCCATTGTAAAAGCTTTCCTCTTCCTGATTTACATTCTGACATTTATCACATGGTGACATTTTTACTGCTGGCAGGTGATATCAATGGAAGGAGATGCTGCTTGCTTTTTTGGCAGTTGTAAACAGCTGTTCCCAAAATGAAACAAGGCTCCCAAAGTATGATGTCAGAACCATGGTCCTGAGTCCTGACATCACACTGTGGGAGGGGTTTCACCTCAATATCAGCCATACAGAGCCCCCTGATAATCCGTTTGAGAAAAGGAATAGATTTCTCATGGGAAAGGGGGTATCAGCTACTGATTGGGATGAAGTTCAATTCTTTGTTACGATTTCTCTTTAAAGGGACTCTGACCTGTAAATAAATGCAAAATCGGAACTTACCTGGTTCTTTCTCCACCCCATCGTAGGTCGGGAGGTCCCTCGGCGTCCGTCTGGCTCCTCTCCCAGGGCCTGGCCAGAAATGGCTCACGGCGACACTGGGCCACCTCGCGTCATCACGGCGGCCGGAGTGACAGTACTGTGCCTGCGCGGTTTAATCGTGCATGCGCAGTACTGTCACGCCTGCCGCCGTGATGATGCGAGGCGGCCGGCGTGGTGATGACTGACGGCATCTTTCAGGAAAAATGAGCCCGACACGTCGCCGGCAGTGCTGCTCATCAGGATACCGGATATCCGAATAGACTCGGATATCCGAACTTTTTAGGCCTATCCGATCGGATCCGGATTCCGGATAGCTGGACGGAAATCCGGATAGCTCTATGCGGATAGTTGGTCGCATAACCCGGATATCCGCGGATACCGGTCGGATATCCGAATCCGGGTACTGTAACCATGGACATGATGTCAATGACGTCATTCAGCCAATCAGAGCGCTCCCAGCCTAAGCCCAAGCACCCAATCACAGAGGGGAACCTTGGCCAGTCCCTCCTGTATATAAGGAGGGGGGCATGTTAAGAATCTCGTCCTTGCTTTGTGACTGCCACTGAGATAGTTTGTCCAGTGTGTTTGGCTGAAGCAAGTACATTATCCCAGTGATAACCCAGCGTTTTAACACTAAAACACCTTCTGGTTTTACTGTTTTACTGTGTTGTAGTTAGCTTAGCTAGTCTGTGTAAATTGTTAGTGTCAGTCAGTCTTGTCAGTCAGTCTTTCAGCTGCAGCAGCTGCCTGTGCCTGCTACTAGGTCCTGTGTCTTTGTGTGTGCTGTGTCTGTGTGCACACACTCCAGGCTCCTTGCTGCTGGCTGGGCTGCTATTACTATTGCTACTGTGGTTTTATATTGTGTAGTTGCAGACAGTGCTAGTACTACAGATTATTGCTGCTGTGCTGCTGCTGAGTGAGCAGTGTCAGTGTGTTTAGTTGTTGTACTCCTGTCTGTCAATCTGCTGATCATTTCCAAGCCCGCCGCCAATAATAAAAGTGCACCAAGTACCCCACACACATCATCTGTGACGTCGACTCATCAGTGACAGTGAGTCTTGTACTATGTCTGGCACTGGCAGTGTGAGACGGGGGAGGGGCAAGGCCAGAAGGAGAGTGAGCAACATTGCGGCCTCTGGCAGCAGTTCTGCCGCATCAGTCATTCCGCCGCTACCCACTGGCAGTCACGCTGCAGAGACGCAGCAGCGTGTTGCGTCAATTTTCAAGCAGGGTCAGCGGCGCAGATTGGAGGAGAAGGACGCCGTGTCTGTGATGCAGCAGATGGCGCATGACGAGGAGCAAGCCAGTGACAGTGAGGCCACCACCACCAGCCCTAGCCCTAGAGAAAATATTCTCAGGAAAATTGGCTTTACAGAAGAGTCTGAGATGCTGACAGTAATTGTTGGGGGGGAGCCCGTCCATGATGTGTCAGCAGAAGAGGAGTTTGAGGCGGGCTCATCATCCCAGCAGTTTGACGAAGAGGAGTTTGATGATGAGGTGAAGGACCCGGACTACCAGCGACTGGAGGGGCATGTCAGCTCTGACTCTGAGGAGGAGGAGTCAGTGTGTATGGCACGCAGGTTGAGCATTGCAGGGATTGGCAGGAGCAGCAGTGGGCATGGAATACGTGACCCGCAGGCTGCTGCTCCATCTGTCAGTGGCACGACTACCACCAGCCACACCACTCAACCCCAGGCCCCAACCACCACCGGGAAAAAATCCACAGCAGCATCCTGTTCTGAGCCACGTAAGGGAAAACTCCAATCCCCAATATGGCAGTTTTTCCATCTGCCCTCACTGGACAGCAAATTTGTAACGTGCAAATTATGCCATGTGAAGCTGAGCAGAGGGTCTCACCCCTCCAGTTATGGCACCTCCAGCTTCATCAACCATCTGGGCAATAAGCACAAACCTGAGCATCAGGAATTCAAGCTGCTGAAGGAAGCTGGCGCTGGCCCTTGCAGAGGTCAGAGCACTATAACCAGCTTTGCCACTCCTGCTGACACTGAGGCCTGTTCAGGCAGCCAGTCCTCCTCAGTGGTCTCCTCTGTTCCCTCCTCAGCTTCCCGTGCAAGCCTAAAACGCCCCCACCACCAGACCCTGCTGAGTGACTCTTTTGTGGTTAGGGCTCAGCCTCCCGGCAGCCGTCGCATACGCCAGCTGAACGGCTTGCTTACACGGGCCATGTCCTCCCAGCTCCTCCCGTACTCGTTTGTGCAGGAGGGGAGCCGGATGCGTGCGCTCCTGCAGTGCGCAGTGCCGGATTGGCCAATCCCCAGCCGGCACTACTTCACACGCAAGGCCATCCCAGCACTGCACTGCTTTGTAAAGGCCAACGTAGAGCGTGGGCTGGATCATGCGCTTGGTGCGTGCGTCCATGTGACAATGGACTCATGGAGCAGCCGGTTCGGGACAGGCCGCTATTTGTCCTTCACCGCGCACTGGGTCAGTTTGGTGGAAGGGGGTGAAGAGGAGACAGCAGCATCATCACCCCGGTGGGTGGTGCCACCCCGCAGCAGGGTCAGGGGAAGTGCAGCAGCTTCCAGCTCTGATCCGGTTCCATCCGCCGCCAAACAACCCCGCCTCAGCAGCAGCGTGAAGGCCCACCACTGCCAAGCGCTGCTGCAGATGGTCAAGGTGGGCAAGAACAAGCTGACGGCAGACCACGTCTTGGCCAAGCTCCGAGAGCAAGAGAGGAGTTGGCTGACCCCCAGAGGCCTCAGAGTCGGAGAGGTGGTGGCCGACAATGGTGCAAACTTGGTTGCCGCCATCCAGCGGGGAAACCTCACCCACATCCCCTGTCTGGCCCACGTCCTGAACCTAGTGGTGCAGAAATTCCTGCACACCTACCAGGGGATGGACACTCTTTTGGGAGCGGCAAGGAAAACGGTGGGTCATTTTCGCCGCTCGGGTGGTGCCACAGCGACCCTTACAGCCGTGCAGATGGAGCTGAACCTCCCACAGCACCGCCTCATTATAGACGTTCCAACACGCTGGAATTCCACCCTGGCGATGTTGGAACGTCTGGTTGAACAGAGGCGGGCTGTCAACCTGTACCTGGCCAGAGCCACCATGGATGCCAACTTGTTGGGGACCGGCACCACCCACCTCCCAGACATCATCCGCCCTGCTGAGTGGGGAAAAATGCAGCTGGTGTGCTTTGTGCTGGCACCCTTCCTGGAGGCCACCAACATGGTCAGCCGGGACCATGCGTCGCTGTGTGAGTGGTTGACCATTGTGTGCATGCTGGACAAGGCCCTCGATGCTCTGCTGGAAGTGGGAGAGGAAGCCTTGATCCAGCAGCAGGAGCAGCAGCAGCACACTTCACAGTCCACCTCTGTGCAGCAGGAGGAGGATTCGGAGGAGTTGGAGGAGGACTTGGAGGAGTTGGAGGTCCCTGACCTTGAAGAGGAGGGGGCACAGCGGAGTGCAGCTGCAGTAGTGCGGAGGTGGAGAGAGCAAGATGAGGCTCCGGAATCAGAGGAGGACGACAGCACTGTCAGCGGTGCAGAAGATGATAGGTCAGCAGAGATGGCAGCCCTCTTCCCCATGGCAGTGCACATGCTGCAGTGCCTGCGCAAAGACCCAAGGGTGAAGGAGATGAGTGCTCGGGAGGACATCTGGATCACCCTGATGCTGGACCCACGGCTGAAGGGGAAGCTGGCTCAGTTCCTGCCTGTAGGAGGAGACCCTGTGCGCCGAATCAGGGACTTGCAGCGGATTCTGGTTCGGCGCTTGGAGGAAGCCTTCCCCCGGACTCCCACCCCCCCTGCTGTCTCAGTCCAGCCAGCACAGCAGCAGGTGCCTGCATCCAGCATCAGCAGGCGCCCAACAAACCTGCTGTCTCTGACAAAGGCGCTCTATGCCACACCAGTACCGCTGCCTACAGAGGAGGTGCCTGCAGCAGCATCCGGCTCTCAAAGCCAGAACCAGCACCTGACCCGGATGGTGGCCGACTATATGGGGTCCTATAGCGGGCTTGACACCGACACCCCTGTGGACCCCTTGGAGTACTGGGTGAAGCACCTGGATATCTGGGGCGAGCTGGCGCAATACGCCCTGGAAGTGCTGTCCTGCCCAACTTCCAGCGTTATGTCGGAAAGGTGCTTCAGTGCGGCCGGTGGCGTGGTCACTGAGAAGCGCTCTTGTCTGTCAGGCCAGTCTGTGGACAGACTGACTTTTTTAAAGATGAACGAGGCTTGGGCAATTGGTGAGTTCCTGGCCCCTGTTGTTGGCAAGAGGGGGAAATGAAGTGGCTGAGTGGTTATCACTATGCCTGCTTAACCACCCTTTACCACCACAACCTCCTGACTCCATCTTCATGAAGCCAGGTTCCTATTTTTTGAACTGTGCCGTGGTACCTGCCATGGTCAACTATGTAAACACAATAGCTGTGTAATTTTTTTGGAGGTGTCTGTGCTGTCCGAGTTGTGGGGCCCCAACTGCGGCAGTACGACCGACCGCTTCCTGGAACCTCTCCTAATTTTTTACTGTGCCGTGGTACCTACAACAGTGCCATGGTCAACTATCTAAACACAATAGCTGTGTAATTTTTTTTGGAGGTGTCTGCTGTCCGAGTTGTGGGGAGGCCCCAACTGCGTCAGTACGACTGCTTCCTGATACCACTCTGATGTTGATTGACAGCCATTTTTTTTGGGGGGGGGGGGGATTTTAAGTCCACTCCCCACATCATCAGTGTTTCCATTTTCAAAATTATGATGCTACATGCCTCATATACCCTAAAAAACCTTTTTAAAGCAATTTAAAGGCCACTTCCGGGATTAAACACGGATATCCGAATCCGATCGGATACTAGGGTCGGATATCCGAATCGGATTCGGATCGGAAAATTTTGAATTCGGATATCCGACCCGGATCGGATAGCGGGGTATCCGGATCCGAATCGGATCCGGATTTTGAAAAGGGGTATCCGAGCAGCACTGGTCGCCGGGAGCCATTTCTGGCCAGGCATTGGGAGAGGAGCCAGAGGGTTGCCGAGGGACCTCCTGACCTAAGATGGGGTGGAGAAAGAACCAGGTAAGTTCCGATTTTGTGTTTATTTACTGCTCAGAGTCCCTTTAAGCAAAAGTTGCAAGGCATACAGTCAATTAAAAGTATGCTTCACTGTAACTGTGAACACACAAGTCATGTGCCAAAGGGTCAGTCGCTCAGCACTGTAACGCGCCAGTGTGAACGCAATGTTACAATATATTGCATTGTGTTAGCAATGTGATTATATTGTCTGATGCAATGCAATGCAACACCCCAGTATGAACATAGGTGCGTACACACCAAAGCATATTGTAAAAGATAAACAAAAAAAACAGTTTTTTTTCTAATTATGTTATTTGACTACAGTTCCTCTTTAAATATTTTAAATATTCTTTTACATCAAAACTCTAATGCAAAGTATGATTTTTGTTAAATATGGAATACACAAGAATGGGAGACAATTACTTTTGTCAGTCAAATTATTTCAGAGTCAGAGATCTTCTTTTTAATGGAAAGGGTACAAATAAATCTGTCCATATTGGTAATATTTGTATTCCATAGGGTATTGTTATGTGTGAAGTCTTTGATATTCTGTAGCCAGAGGCAACCTGTCTGCACCTGAAATCAAAGCATTGTGAAAGTGACTGTCGTTACCTTTTTTGATATACAGTAAAAAAAAAAATTTGTATCGTTCTTTTTCTGTATCTAAATTTAGCAACGATAATTATCAGTTCCAGGAGAGGCATAGCACTATGTTAGATTCAGGCATAGAAAAGAACGGTTATTACATAAGCCATAGGAGCTTTATTGAAAGCTAGAGAGAGTGAGAAGAAATTAGACATTGCCTGTATTCTGGGACGTTATGTGTGCAAAGTCTTTGTTAATGTTGCCTATAGCAACCAGTCACATCATTGTTTCAGCATCAAACTAGCATTTAAAAAAAAAGTGTTTTTGAAGAAGTATGACATTATGATATGTCGGTTATTCTAGCATACTGTACACATAGGATCTCAATCAGGGACACACTTCCTGTGACCAGACACAAAGGTCCTTATTCAAATCACTTTTTTTTTTTTTTAAGTTTTCTCTTAGGAGATACATTTTCCTCTGTTTAAATTAATTTTTCAGCACCAGGGGCATAACTAGAAATCACCGGCCCCCCTGCAAAAATTTGACCTTCATACTACATGGAGGTGGTAAAATTGGTCAGTGATTGGTCAATTATAATTAAAAGTGCTTCCTCCAGCCCCATAAGCTTGTTTGAGTTCCAAGCCGTCCTCCTGCGGTCTGCCGTTCAATCCTGGTAACTGGTTCAGTCGCATCAGTGCGGGTCTACTGCGCATGCGCGGGAGGTCCACGCATGCGCAGAAGACCCAGACTGGACCCGACTGAGCCAGTTACCGGGATTGATTCTGATCGCGGCTGAACAGCAGACCGCAGGAGGACAGCTAGGGACTCAGACAAGCTTATGGGGCTGGAGGAGGCTCCGGATAAGTATTGAATCTTTAGAATTTGGAGTCTTTGGTACACTTTAAGGCTAGGTCCACACTGTGCTGCAGCCTCCATGAGTTTGGTCACCGACATGCCACAGATACCATTATCTATGACGTCCGATTTCTGTGCAGTGTCCATAAAAGTGATGACAAGATGACACTTTACACTCCATCAATGCGATAGAGGTTTAATATGGACATTTCTGAATGGACCCTATAGACAATATAGGATCTGTCAACATGTCCAGCTGTCTGTTTTATTTGCAAAACATTCCAAATTGGAGTGGCCTAACCAGTCTACAGACCTTAATCCAATAGAAAATCTGTTGAGGGAGCTGAAGGATCGATTTGCCAAACATCAGCCTTAAAACCTTACTGATTTGGAGAGGATCTGCAAAGAGGAGTCTTTCAAAATCCCTCCTGAGATGTGTGCAAACCTGGTGACCATCTGCAAGAAACATCTGAACTTTTGTAATTGTCAACAAGGGTTTTGCCACCAAATATTACATACATACTAAAGTGTTTGGCTGAGGAGTCAATGGGGTGAACGCCTCTAAGTCAGAATCCCCCTAAACGGGACGATACCGCAGTGCCGAGGAGCCCAGGTCAGGCCTGGGATAGCCGCAGCCCCCCCCCCCCCCCCCCTGTAAAATCTACAGAGGTAGTTAATCGACTCTACTGAGACACTAATTGTTTGTGGTTCCCTGCAAAACATGTTCTGTTGGTGGGCCTTGAGGACAGGGTTGGGGAGCTCTGCTGTACAGCACTGCGTAAGATGTTTGCACTATATAAGTACTATATAATTATAATAATAATAATAATTATATTATAAATTAAATAAGTTAAATAACTAATATTATAAGTTAAATAAATTTTAACCCATCATTAACACAGAGGTTCCCAACCGGTGTGTTGTGACACATTTATGTGTTGTGCCAGCACCAGCTATGTGTCGCCGCTCTCTGTTCCACCGCAGATCGCCCTCCTCAGGGCTACAAGAAAATGGCTTCCGCCGTCCACATTTGCAGACATGCGGCTGCCATTTTTTTGTAGGCTTGCACTAACTACAGGCAGAGGGTGGAGGCAGAGCATCGAGGACGGAGCCGCAGTGCGAAGGAGTGGCTCAGGGAGGAGAAGAAGGGGTGGAGTGGTGGCTATGGAGGGGTGAGTTAGGGAACTTATGTGTAAACTAATAACTTATATGTAACTTACGTTTGACTTCTTCCTGTGGCCACTGGCCAGCATTTTGCAATTGGTACTCATGTGAGAGCAGAGACACATCTCGGCACTAGGCAGCAGCAACAGCAGCATATTGTCCCTGTACCACCTTTTAGTACCAGCATACTGCCCCTTATTGTGCCAGCAGCAGCATATTATTCCTGCAGCCTTTCGCTCATTGCAGCAGCAGGATTGTGTCCCTCCCCCTCCCATTGTGTAAGCTGGCAAAAGTATATCATTTCTGAGCCCCTTATTGTGCCTGCAGCATCCGCAGTTTTTTTACTAAGCCCCTCATTGTGCCTGCAGCATCAGAAGATTGTTACTGAGCCCCTCATTGTGCCTGCAGCATCAGCAGATTGTCACTGAGCTCCTCATTGTGCCTGCAGCAGCATCAGCAGATTGTCACTGAGCCCCTCATTGTGCCTGCAACATCATCAGATTGTTTCTGAGCCATTCATTGTGCCTGCAGAATCAGCAGATTGTTTCTGAGCCCCTCATTGTGCCTGCAGCATCAGCAGATTGTCACTGAGCTCCTTATTGTGCCTGCAGCAGCATCAGTAGATTGTCACTGAGCCCCTCATTGTGCCTGCAACATCATCAGATTGTTTCTGAGCCATTCATTGTGCCTGCAGAATCAGCAGATTGTTTCTGAGCCCCTCATTGTGCCTGCAGCATTAGCAGATTGTTTCTGAGCCCCTCATTGTGCTTGCAGCACCAGCAAATTGTCACTGAGCCTCTCATTGTGCCTGCAGCATCAGCAGATTGTTTCTGAGCCCCTCATTGTGCCTGCAGCACTAGCAGATTGTTTCTGAGCCCCTCATTGTGCCTGCAGCATCAGCATATTATCACTGAGCCCCTCATTGTGCCTGCAGCATCAGAAGATTGTTACTGAGCCCCTCAATGTGCCTGCAGCGTCACCAGATTGTTCCTGAGCCCCTCATTGTGCCTGCAGCATCAGCCGATTGTTACTGAGCCCCTCAATGTGCCTGCAGCATCAGCAGATTGTTACTGAGCCCCTCTTTGTGCCTGCAGCATCTGCAGATTGTTCCTGAGCTCCTTATTGTGCCTGCAGCATCAGTAGATTGTTACTGAGCCCCTCATTGTACCTTCAGCATCAGCAGATTGTTACTGAGCCTCTCATTGTTCCTGCTGCATCATCAGATTGTTACTGAGCCCCTCATTGTTCCTGCTGCATCATCAGATTGTTACTGAGCCCCTCATTGTGACTGCTGCATCAGCACATTGTTACTGAGCCCCTCATTGTGCCTGCGGCATCAGCAGATTGTTACTGAGCCCCTCATTGTGCCTGCAGCATCAGCAGATTGTTACTGAGCCCCTCAGTGTGCCTGCAGCATCAGCAGATTCTTACTGAGCCCCTTATTGTGCCTGCAGCATCAGCAGATTGTCACTGAGCTCCTCATTGTTCCTGCAGCAGCATCAGCAGATTGTTTCTGAGCCCGTCGCTGTGCCTGCAGCATCAGCAGATTGTTACTGAGCTCCCCACCACTGTGCCTCCAGCATCAGCAGATTGTTCCTGAGCCCCTCATTGTGCCTCTAGCGTCAGCAGATTGTCCCTGAGCCCCTCATTGTGCAAGCAGCATCTGCAGATTTGTTACTGAGCCCCTCATTGCGCCTGCAGCATCAGCCGATTGTTACTGAACCCCTCATTGCGCCTGCAGCATCAGCACATTGTTACTGAGCCCCTCATTGTGCCTCCAGCATCAGCAGATTGTTTCTGAACCCCTCATTGTGCCAGCAGCATCAGCAGATTGTTACTGAGCCCCTCATTGTGCCTGCAGCATCAGCAGATTGTTTCTGAGCCCCTCGTGCCTGCAGCATCAGCAGATTGTTACTGATCCCCTCAATGTGCCTGCAGCATCAGCAGATTGTTACTGAGCCCCTCATTGTGCCTGCAGCATCAGCAGATTGTTACTGAGCCGCTCATTGTGCCAGCAGCATCATCAGATTGTTACTGAGCCCCTCATTGTGCAAGCAGCATCTGCAGATTGTTACTGAGCCCCTCATTGTGCCTGCAGCATCAGCCGATTGTTACTGAGCCCCTCATTGCGCCTACAACATCAGCACATTGTTACTGAGCCCCTCATTGTGCCTCCAGCATCAGCAGAATATTCCTGAGCCCCTCATTGTGCCAGTAGCATCAGCAGATTGTTACTGAGCCCCTCATTGTGCCTCCAGCATCAGCAGATTGTTCCTGAGCCCCTCATTGTGCCAGTAGCATCAGCAGATTGTTACTGAGCCCCTCATTGCGCCTGCAACATCAGCACATTGTTACTGAGCCCCTCAATGTGCCTGCAGCATCATCAGATTGTTACTGAGCCCCTCATTGTGCCTGCAGCATCAGCAGATTGTTACTGAGCCCCTCATTGTGCCTGCAGCATCAGCAGATTGTTACTGAGCCCCTCAGTGTGCCTGCAGCATCAGCAGATTGTTACTGAGCCCCTTATTGTGCCTGCAGCATCAGCAGATTGTCACTGAGCTCCTCATTGTGCCTGCAGCAGCATCAGCAGATTGTTTCTGAGCCTGTCGCTGTGCCTGCAGCATCAGCCGATTGTTACTGAGCTCCCCACCACTGTGCCTGCAGCATCAGCAGATTGTTCCTGAGCCCCTCATTGTGCCTCTAGCGTCAGCAGATTGTCCCTGAGCCCCTCATTGTGCAAGCAGCATCTGCAGATTGTTACTGAGCCCCTCATTGCGCCTGCAGCATCAGCCGATTGTTACTGAACCCCTCATTGCGCCTGCAGCATCAGCACATTGTTACTGAGCCCCTCATTGTGCCTCCAGCATCAGCAGATTGTTTCTGAACCCCTCATTGTGCCAGCAGCATCAGCAGATTGTTACTGAGCTCCTCATTGTGCCTGCAGCATCAGTAGATTGTTACTGAGCCCCTCATTGCGCCTGCAGCATCAGCAGATTGTTACTGAGCCCCTCATTGTGCCTGCAGCATCAGCAGATTGGTTCTGAGCCCCTCATTGTGCCTGCAGCATCAGCAGATTGTTGCTGAGCCCCTCATTGTGCCTGCAGCATCAGCAGATTGTTACTGAGCCGCTCATTGTGCCAGCAGCATCATCAGATTGTTACTGAGCCCCTCATTGTGCAAGCAGCATCTGCAGATTGTTACTGAGCCCCTCATTGTGCCTGCAGCATCAGCCGATTGTTACTGAGCCCCTCATTGCGCCTACAACATCAGCACATTGTTACTGAGCCCCTCATTGTGCCTCCAGCATCAGCAGATTGTTCCTGAGCCCCTCATTGTGCCAGTAGCATCAGCAGATTGTTACTGAGCCCCTCATTGTGCCTCCAGCATCAGCAGATTGTTCCTGAGCCCCTCATTGTGCCAGTAGCATCAGCAGATTGTTACTGAGCCCCTCATTGCGCCTGCAACATCAGCACATTGTTACTGAGCCCCTCAATGTGCCTGCAGCATCATCAGATTGTTACTGAGCCCCTCATTGTGCCTGCAGCATCAGCAGATTGTTACTGAGCCCCTCATTGTGGCTGCAGCATCAGCAGATTGTTACTGAGCCCCTCATTGTGCATGCAGCATCAGCAGATTGTTACTGAGCCCCTCATTGTGCCTGCAGCATCAGCAGATTGTTACTGAGCCCCTCATTGTGCCTGCAGCATCAGCCGATTGTTACTGAGCCCCTCATTGTGCCTGCAGCATCAGCCGATTGTTACTGAGCCCCTCATTGTGCCTCCAGCATCAGCAGATTGTTACTGAGCCCCTCATTGTGCCAGCAGCATCAGCAGATTGTTCCTGAGCCCCTCATTGTGCCTGCAGCATCAGCAGATTGTCACTAAGCCCCTCATTGTGCCTGCAGCATCAGCAGATTGTTCCTGAGCCCCTCATTGTGCCTGCAGCTAGTGTTGGGCGAACACCTGGATGTTCGGGTTCGCGAACGTTTGCCGAACATGGCCGCGATGTTCGGGTGTTCGCGCCGAACTCCGAACATAATGGAAGTCAATGGGGACCCGAACTTTCGTGCTTTGTAAAGCTTCCTTACATGCTACATACCCCAAATTTGCAGGGTATGTGCACCTTGGGAGTGGGTACAAGAGGAAAAAAAATATTTGAAAAAGAGCTTAGTTTTTGAGAAAATTGATTGTACAGTGGTGGGTGAGCGGTGTACTACTATTCCCAGCAGCGACACAGAGCACAATGCTATACAGTGGCAGGTGAGCGGTGTACTACTGTTCCCAGCAGCGACACAGAGCACAATGCTATACAGTGGTGGGTGAGTGGTGTACTACTGTTCCCAGCAGCGACACAGAGCACAATGCTATACAGTGGTGGGTGAGCGGTGTACTACTGTTCCCAGCAGCGACACAGAGCACAATGCTATACAGTGGTGGGTGAGCGGTGTACTACTATTCCCAGCAGCGCCACAGAGCACAATGCTATACAGTGGCGGGTGAGCAGTGTACTACTGTTCCCAGCAGAGACACAGAGTGGCAGTAAACACAATGCTATACAGTGGTGGGTGAGCGGTGTACACAGAGTGGCAGTAAACACAATGCTATATAGTGTGGGTGAGCGGTGTACTACTGTTCCCAGCAGCGACACAATGACTGGGGGGACCCTGGCTAGCCTGGCTGGAGAGAGAACTACCCTGCCTGCCTACCGAAAGTTAAACCCAGACAAATGGCGGAGAAATGATGTGGATCGGGTATTTATTTACCCGAACCACGTGACCCGTTCGGCCAATCAGAGCGCGTTCGGGTCTGAACCACGTGACCCGTTCGGCCAATCACAGCGCTAGCCGAACGTTCGGCCATGCGCTCTTAGTTCGGCCATATGGCCGAACGGTTTGGCCGAACACGAACTCGAACATCACCCGAACAGGGTGATGTTCTGCAGAACCCGAACAGTGGCGAACACTGTTCGCCCAACACTACCTGCAGCATCAGCATATTGTTACTGAGTCCCTATACTGAGTATGATATTGTTACTATCATACGGGACGTGTCATGTATATCTGAATGTTTGGCATGATGTGACGTGTCTCGGATATCTGAATGTTTGTCGTGATGTTTCACGACCTGGAAAAGGTTGGGAACCACTGCATTAACAGCTTCAACAGAGTTATCTTGTTTGAGATAAGTGCACTGCTTTTGCCCTCAGTCAACAGAACTCCTTGTGCTGTAAATTCTTGGAATGCTTTGATCTCTCTGTACTAGCAGAAAATATAGAAACTGAAAACAGTCCTCTGTTATTGTCTCATTTTGCCCCTAGGGACAAATGGCCATAAAAACACATTACAGCAGTACTAATTAGAAGCAAAGGAAATGTAACAAAAAAAATGTGCTAAAATAAATTGGCCTGTAGCACATGCAAGCCACTAAATAAATTGGCTGCTAGAGGGTTAACACAAGTCAATGGGAGTGTTTATTAAAGCGGTATTGTCACCATAAAAATCAAATTTCAACAGCAACTGGTCTGAGTGTATTAAGTGATAAAGATGCTAATCCTGCATTCAAAACTTTTTTCTGCTGTTATGGTTTGTAGTTATCACATACCTTAGGAGCACTGGCCCTAGTGCCAAAGAGTTGAATGCTGGGAGTTCCTTTTATCTATAATATATTCCTCATCTTCCATTTATTTCCCCGCCTAGCTGCTTATCAGAAAAACCTTCTGATTACTTGTGTTTACAAGCAAGGCTGAGGTGACTCAGTGATTGGATGTGTAAATAGAAAAAAAAGACAGTGCAGTTAGTATACACCTCAGTGGGAGTGTCTGAAGACTCTGGGAGGAGGGCAGATAATGAATACACAATGAGCAAGAGAAGGGAGGGGGGAAAACAAGAGTCAAGGAGGATATGATGTCAGCATTAGCTTGGCAAGATAGCCACTGCCTAGAGTAGGATTTTCTGCTTTTCCTTTATAAAATTCACAGGAATCATTACGTGGATAGCACAATACATCTGTTATGTAAGTAGAAGTAGTATTGATCTACTTATATACGTGTTTTTTATTTCTAGGTTAGCATGGGTGTTGTTCTTTGAAAAAAAAAACAACGAAAATGACCTGAAAAATGCTCTGCGGTGTGTCTCCAGCCTAAGGTATTGAGAAACAATCCAGTGTCTCCTGGCTTCACTTTCGATTGTTGGAGGAAAATATTTCTCACAAGAAGCAGTCAGAGGGGTGATATGATTCATTATTGCTGTCTGGACTTGAGCGTTGGGCAGATCACTTTCCACAAAATATGTGTCCAGAGTCTCAAAAGTTTCAGGCTGACCTGATTTAGCGCTCTTTCCCCTAAGCAACCATCTTTCCTTCGAAGGTAGAGATTGTATTGTATCATTGGCAGTGAACAGTGTGGTGCTTCTGCCCTGTAGCGCCAGATTTAGTGAGTTCAGCTTCCCAAATATATCAGTGAGGCAGGTAATTCCCTGTAAAATTGGCATTATGTGACAGAAGATCAATAAAGCTCAGCGGTTTACCTCACGCACTTTGATTACTTGCTTTATTTCTGGCCTCATTCAGCGAAACATCCAGACTTCACCGTGTAATTCAAACACTCCTACAGATACTTTTACTAGACTAAGCTGGCAAATGTCTGTATAAAATAGCAAAGCCATCGCAGTCACTGCTAGAAATGCTCAGTGAGATGCTAATTCTGGCTTCCATACACATTTAATGCAGCTCAAAATTGGGCCAATCCGATGCACTTCCTGTGGGTTTTTATTGGTCGAAATCCGAGCCTGCATAGAGTTTATCATTATAGGATACCAGAGCCGAAATTAGTATGAGAAACGGGGGGAGCAGGCATGTATGGTGAGCTGTGCTGATACTCACCGCTAGTGATGATCGAACACCCAGATATTCGGGCTCGGGTCGGCTCGGCCGAACATGGTCCAGATGTTCGGCATATTCGGCCGAACACCGAGCCTAATGAAAGTCTATAGGGATCCGAGCATGCCTGCTGGAAGGGACGCAGCATGAGGGGAAAGCCATGGCCAATTGGTGTGTGGGCTGGGCACTGGGCAGATACATACCATGAGTTCCACCGCGGATACTTCTCGCTCTAGTGTCTGACGCAACTTCCTGTTTACCTGGAAGTTGCGTCAGACGCTAGAGCGAGGAGTATCCGTGGAACTCACGGAAGGTATGTATCTGCCCGCTGCTGCCCAGTGCCCAGCCCACACACCAATTTAAGCTGGAGGGGAGCGCAGAGGGGAGAGCCCCGAGGTGAGGGAGGAACGTCCCTCCTCCCCGCTGACTGTGGCCATGGCTTTCCCCTCATACTGCGTACCCTCCAGACCCCCAAAAACGGGCCCGTGCAGGCCCCCGAACAGCGCAGCCGAGCACCGCATGGTGCTCGGCTCTGCTCAAGCCGAACCCGAACACCCCGATATTTGGGGAATAACGAACAGTGGCGAACACTGTTCGATCACTACTCACCGCTCCCCCCGTTCTCCATTCTGCCCCTCTGCTGCCTCTAACCGCTGCCTCACTGCTCGCACTTCCTCCTTCAAGCCGGAAGGAGGAAGTGCGTGGTGGTAAGGCTTGCAACGCGACCAAAAGGACGCGAGCAAGCTATTTGGAACGCAGGAAGGACGTGCACTTATGGGTACACCGTACACCTGAGCTAATTAAAGCTCATTTAAATCATGAATTTGAGTGCTTGAGCACTCGTTATTACTTATGAGAGCATCCCTGATAGCGTTGACATCTTCCGCAGCACTTTATAGCACATACAGTCTTGCCAATAGTGATGGTTATGTCTAGCAGAATTCAAGGAAAAGCATGTGATTTGTTTGATCAGCTGATAGATTTGCAAAGCTCTCATTTGCTTTGATCACCAGGGCCGGGCCGAGGCATAGGCTGGAGAGGCTCCAGCCTCAGGGCGCAGTGTAGGAGGGGGCGCACAATTCATTCAGCTGTCATTCCTAATTGTGTTTGAAGCAGAAAGAAATAAGAAAAGGAGATACATGGAAGTGACTACAAGCCAGATAACTAGAGATTAAGGTGTTGAGGGCCCTGGGGTGCTTCTTAGTCTAATAGCAATCAGTGTGTGACGGCTGGGGTAGGAGGGATGGAGGGGCACACTTTGGTGTCTCAGCCTTGGGTGCTGGAGGACCTTGTCCCGGCTCTGTTGATCACATCCCGCTTTAGCACCTGATCTTGCCTGAAGCCCTGAGTGCCTCTTATTGACTTTTTAGGCACTTGTATTAGCCTGAGCAAGTACCCACCCCAAAATGCATTGCCTGTGCAAATAAAATGATTTTTGTTAATCCTCACTTGTTGGCGTCTTATCCCAGAGTATAGTGGCATTTTGCGCTATTGAGCTCCTGGTGTCTATGTTTTTTCCCTAAAGCGAATGTTCACCTCACCCTTTCTTGGTACCTCTGGATACCTTAGAGCCTTCCTGCCCCACAGTTATTACCCTCCTTGAAGTTATTTGACCAAATGGAATATGCCTTCAGGAACTCATGAAGGGTTCAAAAGTATTTGCTTTACCAAGAACTTCCCAATGTTTAAGGATGAGCAGGTCCATACTGAATATGCCCAAGTGTGAGCTGACACATGCGTAGCACTGAGCTGCCCATCTTTGGAAGCACTCAGGGACATAGGCATTTCCAAAAACTCCCAAAAGTGCAGAATTTCAACGGGGGACTGCTGTGCGGAGCAGTGCTTTTCGGCGCTGCTAGATTTGGGCGTAGCCAGTGCTGCCATAGACTATAATGGGAATTAGTCTATAGCGGCGCTCAGTGAGTAACGTCGGCTCCATCAGAAGACGGAGCCGAGGTTGCTTAAAAAAAAATCACAATAATTCAGCCTCCAGCAATAGCTGGAAGCCAAATTATATCATTCCCCACCATACATGGCGGCCTGGAGGGGAATAGTAATTAACACGGCCCGGACTTGTGCAGAAGCAGGATCAGCCATATACCGCTGTATCCTGCGCCCAAGTCTACCGGCGCCGATTTCACATGTACTCCTGCTTTGGACCAAGAGAGAGGACCAGGAAGGCTCTATAGGAGCCTTCTCTTTCTAAAGTTGCAGTAAGTAGCTTTCTTTTTTTGGATCGCTTCACATTTGCTTTAAGCATATTAGAATTTGATCTTCCTCTTCAACAATATTTGAAATATGATTTATGTTAATGTGGTGAGAATACTTTTGCTTTTACCAGGCTCTAAAAATTCAGATGTGAAGGTCGCGTGTGACCTTTTTGCTTGGCAATTATCACAATTCTCACTTGGCTTGTCATTTTGATGACAATTTGGCCCCTTCTTCTCAGAAGCATCACTCTTCCTCTATTATTATATGGATTCTCCTTATTATGGATTCATCCATATTATGCAAAAAATGTGATAATCAAAGTAAATGTTTCCAGCAACTAAAATGTCTGAGTGAGAGCAAGAAAATGGCCCAGTAATGATGCACTTCACTGACTTAAATTCCAGCGTACAATCAATTTTCAGTCTAAAAAATGTTGTTGGAGGGCTTAAATATGAATTAAAAAAAAGAAAGATCAAATCAGAAAGCATGTCCCGTGTGCTAACTGCTATACAGAATGTGAATTTTTAAAGAGAGTGTGTATCCCCCTAAGGCTGGATTCACAGTGGTCAGTTGCATAACACACGTGTTGACTTTACATAACACACGACATAGACTTTACTGCAAGTCTGCATGCAGCAAGTTAGAATAACGCAATCAATTACTGTGAACAGCCCCATAGAACTGTATGGGCAGTAAGTTGACATGCAGAATTGTTCTGCAACGCAACTGAGCACTATGAACCTAGCCTAATGGTCATGGAATTTCCATCTGCGCATTACCAGCCTCTCTAGTCATGGGGGAGGTTACAAGTAGAAGTATGGCTTGTTTCATATAGGGGCAAATAGATAATTTGCATATTCAGTTGTGGTGCATTGTGGGTAACCACACATGTTCATTGAATTATTGCAAGTTTCCTTCTGTTTTAAAAGGGCAAATTTCACCAAGCCTTGCTTATTAGTAGGAGGGCTTTTCGGTCTCTCTTATCCCCCTATACATTTCTAGTGTTTTGGGTCACCCCGAGCTACTTGGTTACTCTTTCATATAGGCTACAAACACAACAGTAGGCTGTGCAGAAAATCCTTTTTACACACAGGACACTGGGGGATTAACTTACCCATAAGTCCATGGGATCCTATGCATATCATTCCCCTCACACACGACGTATGTGACATGTTCCACCACTCACTACTGCACTTCCTCCTTCAAGCCAGAAAGAGGAAATGCGGTAGTGAGTGGTGGAAGACTTCACGTCGTATGTCTCCTGCAGTCACACATGCATTTATTAAAATGTCTAATCACAGTAGCTACGAACTTGTAACTACTGGGAAGACCATCCCTGGTTTTTGGTAAATTTTTGTAAGTGTTCACGCTTTTCATGCCCCTATAATGTCCATCATTGTAAGCAGCAAACGAAAGAGAGCGCGCTGCCTTCCTGTCCTCAAGAACCCACCAGTAAGTGTTCTTGTCAGTTTGAGCCAGCAATAACCCACAAGACACCCAAGTACCCCCCTAACAAAAAGAGGATAATCCCCTCCTCTGATCTAAACCAAATTCCCCCCTTCCCCCCGGTAACCGCCTCCTTTGTTCTTCCTGGTAGTCACATGCTCTGTACTTCCATACCTCCTCCCGCTCATGTGACATGCATTTGGAGCCAGAGGTATGCATAGAACATATTGCTGTCATGAAGATCAGAGGTGACACGAAGCAGCACTGGAGCCGGTAAATATTAAAACTGATCCACTGTGCTACTCTGCAGAAGGGAGAGGGGCAGGCCCTCCACTGCAACTATAGTTACACCACTGAGTCTAAAACTGTAAATAAACATTAAATCTTAAAAAGGGAACCAGAGACGAAGCATCCTCATGTATTTTACCATATATATCACTGGGAACATTAGAGAAGACACCTACCCTGCTCTCTGCTTCAACCTTTCACTGCTCAGGATGTTTGCCATCAGCCCTGACAAAATCCCCGACTGAGCATTCAGTCTGGCTTTGCTCAGGAATTATTATAGCTGAATCTGTCTTCTCTAAAGTCTTTTCAAGCCCAAGCCTGCCTCCTTCTGGCTCTGCTTTCCTGTTCTGTATACTCACATCATCACAGAGAACTGTGATGAGATGGGAGGAGCTGCTAGTGCTGAGTAAGGAGATATGCCTGTTGAAAAATGGTTTTTTTAATCTATATTTTAGTCATAAGAGGTTATTAGAAATGGTGATTTCATTTTGCACACAGCCCACTAAATAATATGCTTTTCTGATGAACTGTGTTTTGAGTTTTATAAAAAAAAAAAAAAAAAAGACACAAGAAACTGCACTCCAGAGCAGCGAAAATACCAGGTATTTATTTTGTAAAATCTATAGGGGGATATGTTTATTTTGTGCCAAAGCATTCATCTCTGATTTCCTTTAAAGAGAAACTGTAACCAAGAATTGAACTTTATCCTAATCAGTAGCGGATACCCACTTTTACATGATAAATTGTTTTAAATTCCTTTTCACAAACAGATCATCAGGGAGCTCTGTATGGCTGATATTGTGGTGAAACCCCTCCCACAGGAAACTGTCAGGACCATGGTCCTGGCAGTTCCGTCTGTGAACTTGACAAAAAAAGCAAGCAGCATCTCCTTCCACTGACAGCAGTAAAATATTGCGGACGGGAAAATATAGCTGGCGGCAATCCGGGGGGGTTTGGAAGGTCAGAGAGGTGTCAGGGACTTGGGGCACATAGTTAGCTAGCCTAGTGCTAGCTAACAATTAAAAACACTTAATTAAAAAAAAAATCCTTCCTGCGGACGCAGCCACTGAAACTGCGTATCACCAGGGAGGTTAAACATGCAAGACAGCTCACAAATTTATAGGAACTGGAAGCTTTTTGCAAAGAATAATGGGCAGCTTTACCATCTGAGAAAATTAAGCCCCTCATCCACAACCACTGTATCACAAAAGACCACAAGCCATCATTCATTCTAAAGTGGAATGCACAGTGTTAATAACTAAGGGTATGCAAAATTTTGTTAAGAAACCATCTAAATATTATCTTGTTTTCTATTTATTTATTTTTTAAATTTTCAGATGTTTCCTAGTTTAATTTGAAACCCATTAAAAAATAAAAGAGGTGGATTTTGCCTGATCACTCACATTTTCTATAAAAGATGGTACATATTCAACAAAAGCTGAAAGGGTATGTCAACATGCATCCTTCACTAACACACATCTGTCTGATGCCAGCCTTACTAAAGTACCTTCAGATCACCACTGAACCTCCCCATTTTACAGTTGGTGCAAGATGCTGCGGGTTGTAGGGTTCTCCAAGTCTCCCATCCAACCAACTATTGGAAGAAAAAACTGGATTGATCAGAGAAGATGGCCTTACTCCAGTCCAATCATGTAGTCTTCAGCAAACCTCAGCCCAACTCTTTGCTTCTCACAGATGAAGGTTTTTTTGGCTTTGGATGACACCAGCCCGGCTTGTAGGAGCTACTTTCAAACTTCTTGCCATAAACTTCACCACAGATTGCCTCTGAATCTCACTTGATGTCAGCCTACAGTACTTAAAGACACCCTGTATAAAAAAAACATCCCCTGGGGAGTACTCACCTCAGGAGGGGGAAGCCTCAGGGTCTCAATGAGGCTTCCCCCATCCCTGTAGCTGCAGGCAATCCAGCACTGGCTCCCCCGAAGCGACCAGCAATCCTGGCTCGACAAGCCTGACAAGGATTGATATATTTACCCTCCCTGGCTCCAGTGGGTGGCGCTCAGCACGGAAATTTACAGAAATAGTGGATCTCTGTCGGGTTCGCTCTACTACACAGGCGACTTGCGCCTGTACAGTAGAGTGGCCCGACAACGATTGGTTATTTCCACCTACCTCCGAGCGAAGAGCCGATACTGCACCTGCGCTGGAGGCGGGAAGGTAAATTTACATCCCCGCTATTCGGAGGGGCACAGAGAGACCGCCGTGGGACCAAGGAGGACAGGGGAAGCCTCGATAGGATGCAGAGGCTTCCCCCACCCGAGGTGAGTACTCCCCAGGGAAACTTTTTTTAGTTACAGGTTTTCTTTAAAGTGAACCCAAAGTGAGAACTATATGGAGGATGCCATATTTATTTCATTTTAAGCATTACCAGTTGCCAGCTGTCCTGCTGAGCCTCTAATACTTTTAGCTATAGACCCTGAACAAGCATGCAGCAGATCAGGTGTTTCTGATATTTATGACAAATGTGACAGGATTACCTGCATGCTTGTGGTGTAATTCAGAAACTACTGCAGCCAAATAGATCAGTAGGGCTGCCAGGCAACTGGTATTGTTTAAAAGGAATCAAATATGGCCACCTACATATCCCTCTTACCTCAGGTGTCCTTTAATTCAATAATTATTTCAATAATATTTCAAATTTCCAGTGTCAATGATAACTTTCAGCTCAAGCAATGTAAAAACCAGCATGAAAAGAGTCATTACCGCCTTGTGCGAGATGACCCATAAAGCTGGCCATACACTTTTCACCCAATGTTCAAAAAACAAATTTCAGAAGGCATTGATTGCTACCACACAAGCATCGATTTTCAATAAATCCCAGCAGGGAATCCAATGAAAATTAATTGAACCTCAGCATTGCACTATTCAATTCAATGCAGCCCTAAAGCACATCCATCTCGTGCTTCTTTCTGCCCCGCCCCCAATTCACCTAGATTTTCCATGCTGTCCAATCCTTTATTTTGATTGATTTTTGGTCAAAAATCTATTGAATCCAACATTTAAAGGAATCGATTCCCATCGAAGTGAATGAATCTGCAAATAGGACAATCAATGTGTGTTTGGCCATTTTTAGGAGAGAAGGTCAACAGGATTCAAATACAGTAAGGCCTTGTTCACATCAACTAGAGCATATAGCTGTGCAATTGGAACGCAATGCGTACGATCGCACGCCATCTGCGCATCCCATTCACTACAGTGACTAGGTCAGCAGTGTGACTCTTAAAAGATGAATGCAGCAGTGCTATTGTGCATCGCACTGATGCACAGCACATAGAATGGGAATGATAGAAGGGCCGTCTATGCTCTTCAACAGTTCTTGCGTGTCACACACTAGAAGCGCTGCCAAAATGCTCATTGCAGCACGTACAGGCTGAACGAGGCCTTAAAGGGATCCTAAACTAAGAAGGATTTAGATTTTTCCTTTTAAAATACCAGTTGCCCGACTCTCTTGCTGATCATGTGTCTAATACTTTCAGCCACAGCCCCTGAACAAGCATGCAGAACAGGTGCTCTGACTGAAGTCAGACTGGATTAGCTGCGTGCTTGTTTCAGGTGTGATTCAGCCACTACTGCAGCTAAAGAGATCAGCAGGATTGCCAGGCAACTGGTATTGTATACAAGGAAACCTCCAAATCCCTCTCAGTTAAGGTTCCCTTTAAATGGGAATATCCATGGAGATTTAAAAACACAAAAAACGACATTTACTTACCTGGGGCATCCTCCAGCCCCTTGCAGTAGCTCCGCTCCCAACTGTCGACCTAGGGTCCCCACCAGTGCAGAGGCCGACCTCGCGAAGTCCTCCTCTACTGCTCTAGCAATCAGTTGGACGTGGTGAGGAGTGATTTTCGCAGAACTGACCGACAGCAGTGCTGGCGCAGTAGAGGACAACCTCGCAAGGTTGGCTTCTGCACCGGCGAGGACCCCGGAGCGGAGCTGCTGCGGGGGACATGGCAGCTGCAAGAGGGTGGAGAAAGCACCAGGTAAGTAAAGGTGTTTTTTTTTTTTATTTCCTGGATATTTCCTATAAGTCTGTACTTTGTCGCAATTTGTTTTTAATTACTGTATTTCAACATTAAAGAAAATCTGTAATGTAACACCCCCCCCCCCCCCCCAGGGGATACTTACTTCAAGAGGGAAGCCTCAGGATCCTAATGAGGGTTCCCCTGTCCTCTACAGCCTCCTGGATCCAGCGCCGACAGCCCCCAAACTCCATGCCAGCAATCTTTACCTTCAGGACTCCAGTGCAGTAGAAACTTCCTGATGAGGCTCCAGTGGAAATAGCTGACCCCAATAGGGACCCCTCTACTGTGCGGGCCACTCGCACCAGCGCAGTAGAGGCGGACACAATCGGCCTTGTCTATTTCTGCTGGAGGCTGATTGGAACGTTTCTGCTGCACTGGAGCCCTGAAGGTAAATATTGCCGCTCCTGGAGTTAGGGGGCTGCCAGCACTGGATCCCAGAGGCTGCAGAGGACGGGGGAGCCTCATTAGGATCCAGAGGCTTCCCCTTTCCAAGGTGTACTTTAATACACAGTTTATGGTATGTATACAGTGTGGGGTATAATACTGTTATTTTTTCTTTGTAACTAGGGCTATTTTAAAAGGGACCCTGAGCAGTGCCTGGAAATTAAAATCTGCACATCCCTCACCATCCTCTGGGCCCCCTCTGTGGTCCAGCTGGCAGCTCCATTAAGCTGGTGACTTTAGCCAATGTCCTGAGCTACTGCACTTGAGTGGCCCATCAGCGCAGCCGACACTATCACGTGCCCGTCGCCATAAGCCTCCTGTGTGGTTCAGTCTTGAGAACCGCGCAGGCTTACGGTGACGGGTGCGTGGACAGGCCACACAGGCGCAGTAGCTCGACTTTAGCCGAAGTTGCCAGCTTAAAGAGTAACTGTCAGGCTGCAGAAGCTAATTTAAACCTCTATTCTCCTGTGTTAAACAGTTGAGAAGGAAGCCATAAAGGCATTATTGAAGATAAAAATCTCTCTTACCTTTGATGTGTTCTTATCAGAAAAGCTGTTAGACCTAAGAGGACGCAAGCCGCATACTATACTGCAAAGCATTCTGGGGCCCTCCCCTCAGCTGCTAATGAGACGTTACAGCAGCTTGTAATCAGTCCAGCGCGTAGCACTGATAAATCTCCGGGCAGAGTACACTGCAGGAGTCAGCTATTGTTCCTAGCCACATGGCTCATTAATATTCACTGCACACTGTTATTCAGCACGAGCTTTTCTGTGATCAGGAAGCAGGCAGGACATGACGACACATTTGACAGAAAACCATGGAACCTGCCATGAGCTGTCAGGAGCATCAATCTCTGCATATACTATATAAAAATTCTGTGAAGTACAAACGTGGACAGTGAAATGCATATGTAATGTAAGTACAGCCAATCTTTAGCTACTGATATATGTGTTTATTTTCTCTGAGACCTTATACCTAACAGCTCCTCTTTAACGGAGCTGCCAGCAGGATCAGGTGAGGACCCAGAGGACGCCAAGGGACCTCACGGGCAATGGGGGGGGGGGGGGGGGGGGGGGGGGCTGGAGGAAGCCCCAGGTAAGTGCAGATTTAATTTAAAGACACTGCCCAGGGTACCTTTAACATAGACTCTCAAGCAACCAGAAACACTAATCCAGCATCAGCCGATCCCAGTTGGTGCCGGATAGTAGAGGTTTTACCATAATTTCAGCTGCCATGGAAACTGTATGCAGCTTGGAACTGGGCCAATCAAAAATGTCGGGAAGGGCCTCTGACACGCCCTCAATTCCAAGCTGCATACAATTTGCATGCAAGCCGCATTGATTTGCATCTCATTGATCACCTCTCCCCGTATCCACCATTTCAAGACGCTCCATAGTATAAATCAGCCAGAGACGTGGTGCGGGAGTCAGTATTGTTCTTTATTTACACATTTCTACAGAGAGACCACCCTAAACTGAACTACACGTTGGCTAAATCTGACAAAAATCATAAAGGAGTTTCCTTTCTCCCCTGCTAAAGAACAGTAACGACCCTCACCAGGGGTGATACAAAAAGCTGGATAAAGTAGTGAATACCTTTCATAAAGTCCCATAAGAGGCTTTGCACATAAGTTCAGGAGATATAGAGGGAGGCACAATTACTGAGTGACCGCTTACATTCAGAAGAAGAGAGGACACAGAAGTCAATACAACGGTCAGCAAGTGATGGCAACGAGAGATTGGCCCACGCCATTTAGGGGCGGGGCTTTAGGACAGAACAGATAAGTGGGAAAAAAATGGGTCTGTTATCCAGAGTAACCAGAGGCTGTAAATGCAGCCCCAGACTCGAATCAAATTACATGGATGAAATATCACTGTAGTCATTATCTTAACGTATTCTAAATATCTCTGTCTCTTCATTGACCCTACTGTAGAACCTCAGAAGATAAACATATCAGAACCTGCAATTTAGTATGTGCCATTGCCCCGCCTCCTTACTGACTACCAATGACTACACCCTCATGGGCGACACCCACCTCAAGCTCTCTGTGCCCTTTCTACCACTCCTGCAGATTACGTAGCATTGCACGGCTAATTTATTCTTTTAATTGGCATTTAATAAATCAATTAAAAAAAAGCAGATTTAATGACACTATGGAAGCTTAGAGCAAACCTGAAGCAAAAATAAACTTATGAGATAATGAACTGTATGTGTAGCACAGCTAAGAAATAGATCATCAGAAGGAAATAAAAGAGTCTCATATTGTTTTCCAATACAGGAAGAGTTAAAAAAAAAAACTTCATCTATCTGATTCTGATTCTGAAAAGAGCTACTCTGAGCTCTTCCACCCACTTGGTTGAAAACAGTCCTTTTTCTGAAGCACTTAAACAGTGGTATAAGGTTTTACTGCAGGAAAGTTCAAAGGGTCATTAGCTCTGCTCTGTTTTATAGCTTAAAATACAGAGTGTGGTTTATAAACTGCAAATACGACAGGATGGTGCAATGTTTAAAAAAAAATAAAAAAAGCTATATAACTGAACATAAAAATATGAGACTTCTTTGCTACTAATGCTCTTTTCATTATCCATACTATACATACAATTCATATTTTTTACGCTTCAAGTTTGCTTTAAAAAAAAAATAAAAAAAAAAATTCACAACCAGAAATGCTTACACACTAGAGGACGTCTCTGACCCCTTAAGGACCAGAGCCGTCCTTTCTTTTTAAACATGTGAGCGCGAGTACTGCAGCAACGAGACCCCGCGGCGTGGCTGATTGAAAACTACGCACTGGCAGGAGTAGCAGCACCCAAAATGGGCGTAGATTCTAATCAGCAAGGACCGGAAGCGGTTGTAAAATGTCAGCCAATGAATTTCTCTATTGGACTGCAGTATGGTGAACGCCAAGTGGTTGCTGTGGGTTACCACGTTCTGCACTACATTATCTATGCCTGAAAGGGTCAGGTTCATTTTTAGAACACTTGCTAGACAACCAATCAGCTTTCAGCATCCTTGTGCACATTACACTATAAAAACAATCGTAATATCATCTGGTGCGAGAGGTAGACACTTGAAAAACACTCTTTTGCCTTCAATTCATATGGTTGTCAATTCTGTCTGCGAAACGGAATAAAAAAAAAAAAAGTTTGTGGACTGCGGAACTGATTGGATAATAAAGTCTCCGAGCTTGATAATTCTGAGATATGCTGACACTGTTCCATACAAAAATGACTAATACTTACCTTGTAACACCACCAAAATACATAGGTTTTATTCTCTTGAAAACGAGATCACTGTCAGCTTTATTTTGCTCCCAGTGAAAATACCGGTTTGCATTTTAAGCCATAAGTAGAACCCCCCCCCCCCAAAAAAAAAAAAAAAACCCCGATATAAGGAAACAAAAATTCACATTTCTTTGCATGCTATAAGATTATAGAAGCATGTAAACATAGGCACACAACCAATTAAGGGGGGGGGGGGGGGATATTAAAAAACAAATCCTAACAAAGACCAGTTACAATGATGGTTAAAACGGAAAGTGTAAGCCATTTTATGGCAAAGGATCATGTTGTCCCCGTCCTATATGGTGAGGGGAACACGGCATGAAAGGACAACTGAAGTGAGAAGTATATGGAGGCTGCCACATTCTATTCCTTTTAGGCAATACAAGTTGCCTGGCAGCCCTGCTGATCCTCTGCCTCTAATACTTTAAAGAGACTCTATAACAAAATGTTGAGCCTTATTTCTTCTATCCTATAAGTTCCTATACCTGTTCTAATGTGCTCTGTCTTACTGCAGCCTTTCCTAGTTGCACAGTGGCTGTGTTGTCTGTTATATGATCTAATCTTCTCTCCTCTGCCGGGCTCAGGCAGTCAGGCTGGAATGTGCTGTGCTGCTTGTGATTGGATAGAAGCTATACACACACTCTCCAGGCCCCCTGCACACTCTGTATGACTCACACACTGAGCTACTTTCAGCCTATTACTTGCTATGTCTTGTTTGTAAACACTGCATAAAAATGGCAATTACAAGCCAGGATTGCAGCAGAAAGTGGCAGAAACAGCACAGAGGGGCCCAGGAGAACATAAGGAATAGAATGGTATGCTTTTTATTGTAAGAATTACAGTACAGATTCTCTTTAAGCCATAGACCCTGAACAAGCATGCAGCAGATTAAAGGACACCCAAAGCAAAAATAAACTAATGAAATAAACAATTGTGTCCATATTCCTTCTCCTAAAAATGACTTTTTAAGATATTCCACAGTTTTATTTTATGTTGAACTCTACTTTTTAAGTTTTAACTGTTTTATTGTTTTTTGCTCAATGACACATTCATTGAAGTATGCCAGAGCTAAAATCTATGAACTATTGACCCTTTTTCTTTCCTGCTCTTAGAAGCCATTTTCTGCTAGGAAAGAGTTTTATAGTTGGAATTTCTTATTAGCGACGGTCACACTGTAGTCACTTCCTGTCTGAGTCAGGACTGAGTCAGCCACTTACATACCTGATATTTAACTCTTTCAGGCAGAGAAAGAAAAAAAGGAACACAGCATAGTTATTTCTGTGCTAGGCACTGCACATACCCATTTCTATCTCATGTCACACGTCACTTCGGGAATCCTCTAAAGGGACACTTACGCCAGGAAAGAAAAAAAAAAAAATACAGCCACTCACTAATCCTCTGGTCCCCCGCTGCCAGCTAGTTTAGCTTTTGCCGACAGGACTGGCCACGTGTAGCTTTCTCCGCATTCCCGACAGTAATTAGCGCTATTGCGGGCCGCAACGCATACAAAAATACGCATTGCCACATATCTATGCGTAGGTAATGCGGCAACGCATATCTGTATGCGTTGCGGCCCGCAATAGCGCTAATTACAGTCGGGAATGCGGAGAAAGCTACGCGTGGCCAGTCCTGTCGGCAAAAAAGAAACTAGCTGGCAGCGGGGGACCAGAGGATTAGTGAGTGGCTGCGAGGGCACAGGACTGCTGCAGGGGGCTGGTAGAAGCCCCAGGTGAGTAAAACTCATTTTTTCTGGCTTAAGTGTCCTTTTAAGCGTTTCTAAGATTGTCGGATCTGACAAGATTAGCTGCATGTTTCTGGTGTGATTCAGACACGACTGCATCCCACTAGATTAGCAAGGCTGCCAGGCAACTGGTACAGCTTAAAGGGACACTTAAGTCAAACAAAAAAAAATTAGTTTTACTCACCTGGGGCTTCCAATAGCCCCCTGCAGCTGTCCGGTGCCCTCGCCGTCTCCCTCGGATCCTCCTGGCCCCACCGGCAGCCACTTCCTGTTTCGGTGACAGGAGCTGACAGGCTGGGGACGCGAGTGATTCTTCGCGTTCCTGGCCACAATAGCGCCATCTATGCTGCTATAGCATATATCATATACTATATAGCAGCATAGAGGCTGCTAATGTGTCTGGGAACGTGAAGAATCACTCGCTTCCCCAGCCTGTCAGCTCCTGTCACCGAAACAGGAAGTGGCTGCCGGCGGGGCCAGGAGGATTGGAGGGAGACGGCGAGGGCACCGGACAGCTGCAGGGGGCTATTGGAAGCCCCAGGTGAGTAAAACTAATTTTTTTTGTTTGACTTAAGTGTCCCTTTAAAATGAAATAAATATTGCAGCCACCATATACCTCTCACTACAGTTGTCCTTTAAGCTTATGGCTTAAAATGCTACTAAGTCTGGGCTGAGGAATCTGAGGTTGAGAGGAAGCACAGTTGAGAGCACTTCTGCTGCTACGGATTACACATAATTCTGTGGATTTGTTTTTAATTCCTCCACTTCCAATATAAGTATATTTCATTTTTTTTATCCTCCTCATGCGCTACAGCGGGTGTTATTCCTAAACAGTTATTTCTTTTTGAAACTGGACGATCGGGAGCCAGAATGAGATGAGCCCGAAGGGGAGACTCTGCGCCTGGAAAACAGAAATTGAAAGGTGGGCGTTTCGTTAATCTCTTTGTACTGATCAGTCTCACAACAAAGCAAGCAAAACGTTGTAGCATTACTTTACACCTGAATTTAGAATGGAAGATAGGTGGATGCCAAGTAAATACAGCTGCACCAAGGGACAAGGGGGCAGATTTATGAAAAACAGTTTAAGGAAAACAAACAAAAAAGGAGGAACAAATGTGGAGCAGGTACTTAAAGGGAACCTGAGATGAAAGAAGTCTCAGGTTCCATAATTACCTGGGGCTTCCTCCAGCCTCCTTGAGGCCGCTTGGTCCCTGGAGGTATCCCCCGGCTGATTCTGTCCCCTGCTGGACAGTCCGGTATTTCTGGCAGAGTCACGTATGCCAAGCCACGGAAGTGCGCGTGACTGGGCATGTGCAATGACGCGCAACTGGGATAGAATACCAGGCAGTCCAGCGGAGGACAGGAGCGGCCTAGGAAGACCGCAAGGAACCGCACAACCTCAAGGGGGCTGGAGGAAACCTCCGGTAAGAATGGAAACCTGAGATTTATTTATTATTTATTTGTTGTATTTATAAAGCGCCAACATATTACGCAGCGCTGACATATTACATATTATTTCTTTCATCTCCGGTACACTTTAAGGCCTGGTACACACCATGCAATTTTCACTTCAGTTCCTACTTCCAATCGAGAAAATATATACAGCCTACTGATTGTAAGCGCCTGATCCCAAGCTCAAAATCGATCCGTTTCTCAGTCGGAAGCAGATCGGACATGCTGGAAGATATTTTTGTTAAAAGACTGGCCATCGTTCCTTTCCATTCATTTTCAATTGCTATCCAATTGGAAAATTGATTGGACATCTGATAGAGATTAGAAAAAATTGCATATGTGAGTATGCTGGCTTTCTTCTGTACCCAATCCATCTCAGATCTGAATGTTGAATTGATGACTCATTTGAATAGGATCTGAAATGAATATTGCATGGCGTGTACACACACTAGATTAAACTTGGCTAGTGCGGCCTCTGCTGAGAATATAGCGTATGTACTGTGGCCCTTGGGCGAGCAATCCGCCTGCTGTTGGACCTCCTCCCCGTGCATAGCAACAGAGGCCAGAGTCACCTGTGTATAGCCTCTACCCTGCACTATCCCATGAGGGATCAGGTCTCTGTATCTTCCCTTTGAGGCGGCAGTACTCATATATATGTGCAAGGCATTAGAGCGACAAATCTGATCCAGTGGGTCGAAGCTGAACCCACATCAAGTCAGGACTTCAAAAAGACTGAAGTCATTCCCGAATGGACTTTTACAGCAAAAGAGACATTTTTTTTTAAAGCACCACCATTGCGACAACATTTTAAAATGCATGAAAAAAAACACAAATAAGTAAAATTTCTCCCAGAGTTAAACTTTCTATAAATTACTATTCTCCTATGTTGCTGTCACTTACAGTAGGTAGTAGAAATTTGACAGAACTGACAGGTTTTGGACTAGCCGATCTCCACATGGGGGATTCGCTCAGGGTTTTCTTTATTTTCAAAAGAAATGGCAGTGAATAGCAGTTGCTCCGTTCAACTGCAAGAATAGTGTGCAAACAGGTAGGGAGGGCGGTCTACATCTTTGTATAGATCCTTTCCAGGGAGTGCTTTTGTAAAAAATAAGTGAAATACTAAGAAACCCCCATGAGGAGATGGACTAGTTAAAAAGCTGTCGGTTCCATCAGATTTCTACTAACTACTGTAAGTGACAGCACCGTAGGAGAAAAGTAATTCGTAGCTAAATTTTACTCTGTTAGAAACCTACTTACATCTATTTTAAAATGTACAATTTTTTGCAACGGTGGTCCTGTTAATACTTATAGATCTTATCTGTTCAAAATGTTGCACGTTTCAAAAGGCAGATCTGCAACTTTCCTTCATACTGTGAATTAGCTGGAGCAGCTGCCTACGTTCCTTGTAAATGACAAGAGACTTTACACTCCTTTGCAATGAGTTTAGTCACTGGTTTATGCCGACTATACAGCACCCCCAAGTGGACAAAACATCAAATATCTCTTGTAAATTAATATCCAAAAAGATTGGTTTTAAAAACGTTGTGCCCAGGAAGATACAAGTTAAGTATTGGAAGTTTCCTCCCGGTTTATGCCTGTGCCTATTAAGTGAGTTAAGCAAGACTTTGTATGTACAATTTGCATTGCATGATGTGCCTTTCAAACATATTTTCTGTAAATACATATTTGTAATACATTGCGCCTTTATCTTCTGTTATGCTGTAATGTTAAAGTGGACCTGAACTTCCTTTCTACTCTATGGCCCGGTGCACACCAAAAACCTCCAGCATATCCACAAAACGCTAGAGGTTTTTGAAGCAGAGTTTCAGAGCGATTCTAGGCATGTTTAGAGGGGTTTTCTAAACATGCCTATTTGGAGCGTTTTTGTGTAGCAGATTACAAACATTGTTACAGTAAAGCTGTTGCTGAACAGCTTCTGTAACAAAAACGCCTGGAAAACCGCTATGATCTAGCATTTTTCAGAGCTGTTTTCCTATACTTTAACATTGAGGCAGAAACGCCTCAGAAATCTAAAAAATTCTGCAGCCCCCGAGTTTGTGTAAGAAACAAGACGCTCTGGTGTGCACCATCCCATTCACTAGCCAAGCGGTTTTCCCCCTACAAGCGTTTTGAAAAACGCGCCAGAACCGCTCTGGTGTGCACCAGCCCTAAAATATACGCAACAGCATAATCTTTAAACAAACAAAAAAAAAAAAAAGACATTTCTGTTACAATGGATTCAAATCCAGCAATAAATCTGCAGTGTCTACTTCCTGCTTTCATGGAACAGACATAGGGTTAACATCCTGTGCTTATAAATTCGCTGCTCTGCTGAGGCAGCCAGCTGACAAAGCTGAGAGATCAAATTATACTTGTGATTACGAAAAAATAAATAAAATATAGCGCTCTGCCACCAGTACTGGATCCTGGAAGCTCGATTCCAAACAATACTGAGGAAAGTACAAAGATGGTCCCCACTTGTCCACTTGCTAATTAGACTTTATTCAGGACGTATCCAACATCGTAAAAAAGGGTTTTTGTGATGCTGGATATGTCCTGAATAAAGTCTAAACTAACAAGTGGACAAGTGCGGACCATCTTGTATTTTCTACAAAGTCCACTTTCAAATTCTAGAAAAGAGCTGTGCACTAATGTTCCCATGAACATGTAGCGACGAAACTTTAGAATTTGAAAGTGGACTTTGTATATGTATATTTAGTTGGCGCACCACCGTATTTAATACACCTGAGATTTGATATCAGCGCGGTTTTTGCAAGATTGTATTTTCTACAGTTGTGATTAGTCACAGATGAGGGGGAATTAGACAGGCTAAACGCTCTAAATACATACAGGGTGCATTTCTCTGTGTTTTCCTTCTGTGCTGTGCAAGAGGTCAGGTCCATTTTAAAGAGACTCAAACAAAATTTTGAGCCTTATTTCTTCTATCCGATAAGTTCGTATGCCTGTTCTAATGTGCTCTATCTAACTGCAGCCTTTCCTATTTGCACAGTGGCTGTATTATCTCTGTTATATGATCTAATCTTCTCTCCTCTGTCAGGTCTGTCGGGTTCAGGCCGTCAGGCTGGAATGTGCTGTGCTGCTTGTGATTGGATAGAAGCTATACACACCCTCTCCAGGCCCCCTGCATACTCTGTATGACACACACTCAGCTCCTCTCAGCCTATCAATTGCTATGTCTTGTTTGTAAACACTGCATACAAATGGCAATTACAAGCCAGGATTGCAGCAGGGAGTGGCAGAAACAGCACAGAGGGGCCCAGGAAAACATAATGAATAGAATGGTATGCTTTTTATTGTAAGAATTTTAGAGTACAGATTCTCTTTAATGACTGGCTTGAAACATGGATTATGGGAAGCTGTACACCAACATGCTGTGCTACAGAAGATCCTTGTAGTCCACGAATAAAAGCTTAGTTTTTGACTATACGGTAAGATTGTTCAGACTTTGTAGAACAGAAATAAGTAAACCGTTTGTTATTTTCCCAAATATCACATCCATTCCCCTTCTAATTCTACAGTAACCCAAACCTTTCAGTTGACCGTGATCTTGATCTCTTTTTTTTGCGGTCACTGGAGGAGGATCTGGAGCGGCTTCTCTTCTTGCCCCTCCCCGATGACGATGAAGACCCCGCCGAACTGGCGCCCTGTGGCGACTTGGAGCTGGATCTTTATTGATTGAAAATGAAGAGGATTTAATACAGAAAAGAAACCGTATAGCAATTTATGTATAAAACATCACACATAGAATAAGTTATGCTGTGGAATAGAAGTATAGACACTCCTACGCTAGGATATCTGTGTTAAGAGTCACAAGCGGTTGACTTCCAAACAAATACATGTTCTGGCTCCTTAGCATCTTTAACCACGAAAAAGAATTGCCCCCGAGCTCCAACCACTGACAGTCGCAGCACTAGGGACTCGACCAGCATGCACCTGGATCCCACAGGGGTGTACAATCAGGTGCAAAGAATAGAAAAAGCTGGGTCTCCAACTGAGATTTTGCAATATTCGCTTCATTTATTAGTGGTACCATAGCCACAGAAAGAGCAACGTTTCGGCACACAGGCCTTTGTTGAGTGCTTGACAAAGGCCTGAGTGCCAAAACATTGTGTTTTTTGTGCATATGGTATCACTAATAAATTAAAGTGCACCAGAGCTGACAAAATAGGAAGCATTGATATTTACCCAGAGATTCCTCCAGCCCCATAAGCATGTGCGAGTCCGTCGCTGTCCTCCCGCGCTCTGCCATTCAGCCACGATCAGCTCTGGTAACAGCCGCAGGCATGCGCGGAACACCACGACTGCACAACTGATGCGGCTGAGCCGTTTACCGGGGCTGGTCGCGGCTGACCGGCAGAGCGAGGGACTCAAATGTGCTTATGGGCTAGAGGAAGTCCCTGGTAAGTATCAATTCTTCCTATGTTGTCAGCTCTGGTTTACTTTAAGCAAATACTGCAAAATCCAGGTGGAGACCCAGCCTTTTCTATTCTTTGCCCTTTAGCAACTTCAGCCGTTGAAGTAAACTTGTAGAGGACTGACAGTGCAGGCTGCTGCCACAAAGACACTGCAGAGTTGTAGCAAGTCCCACTGTTGGAATGAACTTCCTTGTTCAGAAAGCCCCTGTCTCTCCCCCCCTCCCTCTTTGGAATATTACAGAAGGAGGTAAGGGGGGGGGGGGCGGCGAGAGAGAGAGAGAGAGAGAGAGAGAGAGAGAGAGAGAGAGAGAGAGAGAGAGAGAGAAAGAGAAGAAGGAGAGGCGCCTGGTGCACCCCAAGCGGTTTTTTGAAGCGTTCCGCAAACCGCTTCCGCCTGTGAAAACGCTTGGCTAATGTATCTCAATGGGCTGGTGCACACCAGCGGTTTGAGGTTTTTAGCAAACTGCAAACGTGGGTCCTGCAGCACTTTTGCTGTTTGCAGAAGCGTTTCTGCCTCAATGTAAAGTATAGGAAAAGCTCAAACTGCTCTGAAAAGCACTAGATCAGAGCGGTTTTCCAGGCGTTTTTGTTACAGAAGCTGTTCAGTAACAGCTTCAATGTAACAATATTTGTAATCTGCTACACAAAATCGCTCCCAAAAAAAGCTAGGCATGTTTAGAAAATCTCTCTAAACATGCCTAGAATCGCTCTGAAAATCTGCTTCAAAAACCTCTAGCGCTTTGCAGATCTGCTAGCGGTTTTGGTGCGCACTGGGCCAGAGACAGAAAGAGAGGGAGACAGACGAGAGATGGAGAGCGAGAGATGGAGAGCGAGAGACAGAGGGAGAGAGAAAGAGAAAGAGAGAGAGAGAGAGAGAGAGAGAAGGGGGGGGGGGGAGACACAGAGGGCAAGGAAAAGAGGAATAGTTAATGAAACTGTCCAGGAAAGTAAGAAAGTTGATAAAAAAACAAAACAAACAAAAAAACAAAAAACACACCCACACATTACTAAGCATCTTATTAACCATTTTTTTTGTTATTACTGCAAACAGCTTTGAGTTGATACAAATGTTATGTTACTCAGCTTGACTTGCTCTTCACTCAGTATAATAAAAAAAATAATGCTTTCTGTATCAGATCTGTCTTCTATTTTCCATGCACTGCAATAATCCTTCAAATACCGAATTCGATACCTCAGGATTCTTTAAGATTCTAAATACCGCATGAAGTAAACACCTTTGTGAATTGACATGAAGTTGTTTGATAATTTACCAAACTAATCTTAGAATATCCAATATACCAAACTAACCTTACTGTATACTTATTTTAGCCCTCTTAAAATGCAGCAATCATTTATTTTACAAAGAGAACATAATTTCTACCACAAACCTATGGGATTTCCAAAATCAAATTCAAATACAAAATGCTTGTTACTCAGGATGGATTTCTTTTGGCACCAATGAGAAGGTAACACCTAGAGAACGGTTTGCAGGAAGCAGTCAGAGGTTGTGAACGTGGCTTGTGTCAAGTAAAGTTGGTTAATGAGCTGTTAATCATTTTGAGTTGATGCAAATTGTATGTTAAATTTAAGGTGTACCTGAGGCGAACCTCGAGTAAAAAACACATACTTAAAGGGACCCCCTGGGGCATACCCAGGGCTATTTAGTAAAGAGGGGACACTCACCAGCCCCCCCCCCCCTCAGTAAGCTCTGATTCTCCCCAGTGACCGCTATAAATTACATGGCAACAAGCGTCACTGAAGCAAAGTGTCGCTGTGCCCTGGACCAGGAAGCCTGCGTGTCCTCTCTGCGCATGCGCAGACTTCCTGGCTTCTTCCCCCCACCTCCCTCTGCCGTGCGTCATGGTGCAGTTCACGCGCGGAGGAAGAAACCAGGAAGCCTGCGCATGTGCAGAGAGGACCCCCAGGCTTCCTGGTCTGGAGTACATGCGCGAGTATCCCCTCTTTACTAAATAGCTGTGAGTATGCTTATATGCATAGCCACAGCTTCTGCTTAGGGTCCCTTTAAAGAGAATCTGAAGTGAAATAGTTTTCCTTATTTTATCTATAAATCATGTTAAGGATTTAAATACCATGTCTTCTGCACTATTCTAGCTTTAAATCGTGAACTGGACAGGGGGACTCTTTTCAAAGCCGGAACAGTGCAGTAGACAAGTTATTTAAATCCTTAAAGTGAACCTCCAGACTAAAAATGTACTCAGCAGCACTGAAAAGGCTTGGTGTTTCTTTAAGGCCCCGTTCACACTGCACGCGTTTCCAGTCGCGTTTTGGAAACGCGTGCAGGTGGCCGACACGCACGACATCAGACATTGCATAGAGTGCAATGTCTGATGTTCACACTGCATGCGTTCCGGACCTGTGCGGTCCGGGAATGCATGCTGCACGCATTTTTTGTAAAAACGCGTGGCTGTCCTATTCACTTTCAGTGAATGGGATCAGCCACGCAACGCACAGAGACGCACATGACGTGCGTTCCTGTGCGTTGTGTTCTGAACGGAACTCGCCTGCGTTCCAGTTTCACAGCATCAGAACTTTGTTTTTCTTATCTAAGCTTTATTTTTAGCTGCCCAGAAGCTTAGCTCCGCCCCATCAAAGAAAACTGCCCAGGCATTTTTCCTCTAATACTGTGCAAAGCATGATGGGATTTCTTGTGTTCTCGTTGCCTAGCAACTGACAGGGATGATCAGGACACAGGACAGTTGGAACTGTGTCTCATGCTCCTTCACCTCCTTTCAACCAAAAAGATGGCTGCCCTCATAAAATCACAAACATTTGCCTGTTTTTTTTTTGTTTTTTTTAAACAGGGTGGGTAAGAGATCATATTACCTATCAATTTTAATTAACATAACTAATGTAACTTAATGACAGTATGTTTGTTTAGGCTGAAGTTCCTCTGTAACAGCAATAGGTTCAATACGGACGAAAGCATTTCATGTAACAGGTAAACAGAACACAATCAACATGTAGAGAAGGAGATGTGCGCATCACACGGTCCTGAACCACTTTTCTCTCGCTGTGACAGAGAGCGTGGCAACACCCATTCACCTTGATTTGGACCCCCGAGATCGAGAGCGGCCTCTTGAATTGGAGCGCGATCCTGAGCTGGAAGAAGATCTCGAGCGCGACCTGAAACAACATGGCGCAGTTTTGTCCGGCTCTGATGACCAAGAATGAACACACATTCGCCCTGGGCATACATTGCACTGGGCGCTCACCACACACACAATCATTCACACAAGACATCTCTACCAAAAGATTAGAAAGCAAATGTGTTACTCAGACCCCATAAATAATAAATAATTCAAAAGTATTACAGTGAGTGAGGCAAATAAGCAAGTTATTTACACAGTTAGATATATTCACCTAAGCAATGCAAAGTAACCTATGGCAATCAGATTGTTTTTTTTGCAGAAGAAACTCACTAGACTGCTACACTGACTGCAATCAAGAATGAGTACAGATGAGCTTAAAGTGTACCGCATTTCCCTGAAAATAGGACCTCCCCCGAAAATAAGGCCTATTTTATATTTCAAGCAAACTTGAAATATAAGACATCCCCCGAAAATAAGACCTAGCTGGGCCACCCAATGTGTGTATCGCAACCCCACCCCTCCTGCAGAGTGGCGAGCGGAGCATTACCGTTACAGCAGAAGAAACTCAACGGCTTCAGACATGCCAACGTTAGCGTCTCTCCTCAGCTACGTCCAGCTTCTTCTCCTTGATAACGGCGGCTCATGTGACGCACGCACGTCCCGCTGTGTCACATGACAAGTGTCACCGTTGTCAACCAGAGGAACCCGGACACTGCTAAGGAGAGAAGTTATTGCTGCCATGTCGGAAGCCGGCGAGTTTCTTCTGCTGTAATGCTCCGCTCGCCACTCTGCAGAGGGAGGGAAGGACTATTCACCTGTGCATAACATGTCTCTTCCCACAGATATCGTGGGCTGGGGGCTGCCCTTATGGACCAGGTCCCCTCGGCTATCCCTGCTGGGCAGCACATCAGGGCTTTACTGGGATGGGAACTGCCACTGGGGACCAACATTATAAGCCCTCCCCGAAAATAAGACCTACCACATTATTTGGTTGTAAAATTAATATAAGACAGTGTTTTATTTTTGGGGAAACACGGTACATACAGTGAGAAAGAGTGTCCCCGGGGGTTCCTTACCTTGGGAGGGGGAAGCCTCAGGATCCCATCCTCTGCAGCAGAGGGGACTCAGCGCTGGCTCCCCATGAATCTTCCTTGTTGGCGCACTAGCGGCCCTCTGCTTGGGATCTGGTGGAAATACCTGAGCCCACTCGGATCCGCTATACTGCACAGGTGCGAGACGTCTGCGCCTACACAGTAGAGTAGATCCAACCGGGCTTGGCAAATTTACGTAAAAGCAGACCAGAGAGCTGCTAATGCATCTGCAGGAAAATATAAATATTATTGTGCCTGGTTGTGCGGGGGCTGCCAGCACTGGAATGAGCTTTCCGAGGACGATGGGGGAAGCCTTATTAGGATCCAGAGGTTTCCCCATCCTGGAGGTAAGTACCCCCAATCCCCCCCCCCCCCCCCCCCCCAGTCTTTTTTCTAACAGGTTTACTTTAATGTATGAAATGCACATTTCTTCTCTGCTTTAAAAGATTAGACATGCCAAAAGAACTTTTAGAAACAAAAACACACTAGTATAAAGTTGCTGTAAGGGTTAATGATGCAAATTTCCATTTTTCGCGGTGTTCTCCCCAGGCTTTTTTAGCCGGGTGCTCCACCCAGCTAGTTTTGGTGAGCACCCGGCTGTCATCGGCTTGCCTCCTCATACTGTAAGCAGAGTTGTGCAGAGAAGCACCGGCCCTGCATTCTCATCTCGCCCCACCCGGCTACTTCTTCATGCCACCCGGCTGGGAAAAATTCCTGGGAAGTACACCGTTTTGATAAAAGCTCTAATAATTGATAAGCCAATTTCATCATTATTAGATAGTCTTGCATTTACCAACTGCAGATCAAACAAAACAGATATAACTCATTTAACTTTTAAGTGAAGTGGACCTTCAAGTTATTAACCCTTCCATGAGCGTTATACTAGATGAAATTTAGAATTCCATACAACTTTAAAATTTGGCTATGCGTGATATTTTTGCTGTATAAAAAAAATAAATGAATTAGCGGGGGACTGGCTGGGGCTTTCAACAGGGCTAAACAGTGTCCAAGAATAAGATTACCGCAATTGGCAGCTTGAATAATCAAACTGCAAGCTAAAAAAATTACTGTAGAATCAGACTAGCCCTGTAAAAAGCAGGGCCGTGGAGTCGGAGGTTTCATAAACTGAGAAGTCTGTGATTTTTGTACAAAATCCACAGCCCTGGTAAAAAGTTCCAGTTAGGTACATACTATTTCTGCAAATTATATAGAAAACTACCCTGGCAAGCCAAAATTTAAGTCACTAGCATGAGTGCCACAAAGGCAAACATGTAGGACTTGTAGAGGTACTTAGGTCTGTAACAAAAGCCCAACACACAACTGGAGCAGTTGCCTAGGGCAACCAGTCAGTAATCATAAGAATAAAACAATGCTTCTGACGAGTCCTCCTGAGAAACTGCTCCACTGTCCCTCCACATGTCTCTAAAGGTGGCCACACTACAATGTTTTACATTTCTTTTCAATTCAAGAATTACAATCACTTTTTCTGATGGATTGTAACATTTAAAGTGGATCTGAGAAACTTTTACTCATTGCATAATTGTGTTCCTTTCATATAGTTTATAGGGCATTCCTCAAGCCAAACAGGGCTGTGGAGTCGGAGTTGGAGCAATTTTGGGCACCCAGAGTTGGAGTCTGATTTCATAAACTGAGGAGTCGGATGATTTTTGTATAAAATCCACAGCACTGGCAAGTATTAGACTAAGGAGTCAGAGTCGAGCCATTTTAGGTACCCGGAGTCGGTTTCATAAACTGAGGAGTCAGAGGTGGAAGATTTTTGTACCGACTCCACAGCTCTGATGCCAAATAATTTTTGTTTTGTTTAAATACGCTAATTCCCTATAAACTAAACAAGCCTCGCCCACAGCTCTTTTTGTGCCTTGGCAGTGTAGCAAGGGCTTATGGGAGCTCAGTCTGGGCAGGAGGAGGAGGAGGTTACTAGCCATTGATTTCAGAGGCAGAGGGGAGAAGGGAGGAGGAGAGGGGACTTAATTTATACACAGGCAAACTGATAGCATCTCCAGCCCTCAGCCTGTGACAATGTGACAAACAGAACATGGCTGCCCTCATTGTATCACAGAAATAATCAAACTTTTGAAGCTGTTTGCAGCTAGATTTGCTGTGTAAACTAAACTGTAGACAAGATATATAGACTAGGTACTTGTTACAGTTTTACATCTCGGATCATCTTTAAAAAAAAATTAATACACCCCACACGTGTGTATTTTTTAACCCCAGAGTTACATTGACAATGTACCCTACACCATTCAATTTTCCTAAAAACTGATCAGAATAATCCATCGCTCCCGATCGACTGATATAGAAACAAATACTTTAGATTTTCTGGACAATCATTCGTTTTCATTGAAATGCCATAACATTGGATCATTTTATTGTATGGCCACCTTAAACCTGGGGAGGAGGAGGAAAATAAATACAAATCAGTCTTGATAGAGGTTTCCTTTAAAAAGAAACCTGAACAAACAAACAAAATAAATGCATTTATAAAACTTACCTAGGGCTTCCTCCAGCCCCGTTTAGGCTATGGGCTCCCTCACCGTCCTGCTGGGAAATTCTGATCCTCCACTGGCTGGCCTAGTCTCTTCCTCCAGTCATTGCCAGCCCCACTGTACTGAACATAGTTGGCCAGGCTGCCCCTGCATCATGCTCCTTTCACCAGGAACGTTCAATGGTGATGGATGTATGCCTATTGCCAGGCATGCACAGTACAGCAGAGGATTGGAGCATCCTGGGAGGAGCCCATGGCCTAACGGGGGCTGAAGGAAGCCCCAGGTAAGTATAAATGCCCTTATTTTTTTAAAAGAAGAATCAAACCAACAAAAAAAAAAAAACATGGCACTGGATCTGTAGATTGTTGCACTTCAGATCACCAAACAAATAAGCCTGCCCATTTAAAACCTTTTCTACACTTAAAGAAAAAAAAACTGACCTGAGCTTCAACACTCACAGGAAACCCAAAATTATTAAATACAGTTTGTATGCAGAAACATAACATAATGCTAACAACAAGGCATGCAAAGAAGAGACATTATAAATGGTCAGTTGAACAAGACATGAGGTGACAGGTGGCCACTCCTACATGAGGTGCTACATAAATCCTCAGCTGTAAATGTGCTCAGTACAAGTATCCTCTCCAATTTACATTAAAGACCACCTCCAGCCCCCCCCCCCCCCCCCCCCCCAAAAAAAAGGATCTGAATGGCAATACAAACACATTCACATCTGTAGCAGCACTTATTTCTTCTAATACTGAAGCTTTGTGTCCTCCCTTCCAGCCTGGTTCCCTCCCTTGCTCTTTGCCTGCCTGGATCAAATTACTTCTCTTTTCACAGTGTGTAACAGAGTGGATACACTGGAGAACTGTTGCAGCCTTTCTTATGTCTGATTGCTATAATTCCTATTTCAGATGTCTGTCTGCCTAGATTAGATTACATGGACATGAGGGGTGGAGTTAGGACATCAATCATCCTTTGCACCTATGGTTTGGAAAAAAAAAAAGCCAGGGCCCAATTTCACACTGGGGACGGGGATTTCAAGACCATATGTGGAATACGGGCCGTGGGGGTGAGAACATCACACTTTATCATGTGTGATTTTATAAGAAGCTCTACAGTGAGTGTTTTGCAACTGAAGCTGGCCCAAAGTGTAAATTAAAAAAAAAATGTTTTAGTAATCTGTACAAGTACAGGCAAATTATAAATTAATAAGACATGTAAACAATACAGCTATTAAAGAGGACATTCAATGGCAGTTAATGTCTCTAGATTATATAAATTAATTAAATAAAAAGGTAAGAAAAAAAGTTTAGATACTGACATTTTGCCCGGCTTTACCCTTGACCTGTACCCGTTTACCTGGACCTAGACCTTGAGCTTGAGGGGGAGGAGGAACGGGATGATCGGGATTTAGATCTGCTGCGTGTAGATTTCTTATTTTTATTCGCCTCCTCTTCTTCATCACTGGCAAGGTTATATTTGGAGAGATCTCCATCTTCGTCATCTTCCTCATCCTAGAGCCAATAAAACGTTCTTAATACCAATTTGGTACAAGGAAGTAGAGTAACAAAAAGCACAAAGATCTGTCCTTTATACAAAAAATGTGCTTTAAAGAAACACTGAAGCGAGATAAAATCAATGCTTATATTAATGTATACTCTATAGCATACTCTATAGCATCCCCGCAGCGAAATGAGGGGTTTATATACCCCCCGCCCCCCCCAAATCCCCTGTGCAAAATCCATGACTTTCTTGGTCGTGGATTTTGCTGCCCATGGAGGCTGAGCTTTGAGCTGCAGCTCTGCCTCCATTCATGTCAATCTGCCCGCGGATCTCCGCCTCTCTCAGTGAAGAAAGAGTAAGAGGGGCGGGGAGAGGCGGCGATCAGCGGGGATTGATGCGCGAAGAGGCAGAGCTACAGCCCTAAGCTCTGCCTCAATCAAAAAGGAAAATCCTGACGATTAACAAGGTTGCCCAAACTTTTCACATCCCACTGTATGTTAAAGCGGACCCAAACCAAACATTTTTTTTAATTCAAAATATTTAGTTGCAACACTCTGACACATACAAAGATAAATAAACACTCCTTCAAGCCTATGAGCATTTCAGTGCATGCTTTTCACCCTCCTCTATGCTTAACTAGGGTTATACAGGTGGCAGCCATTAGCAATTCCTCCATTGCTGGACACCATCTACTCCACCAGTTTGCCGGATTATTTGCCGGTAATATGAAAGGAAGGGAGAGGTTTGTCCAATACATGTCAAATATTTTATATTTGTCATCATGCAGCTGAAAAAAGGCTGCTATTTATTATTATAATTTAGAAAATAGATTTTATTTCAGAAATCTTGTATTTTTAGTTTGGGTCCGCTTTAACCGATTCCCCCCCTCAGGATTGGCCTTCGACTATGGTAAGAAATTGTTACATGACCATGTGCTGTGAAAGAGGTCATTACTATATAAATAATAATAATAATAATAATAACAATAATAAAGGTTGGTCGCTGGTGATCCATCACAAGGATCAATGAAGACCTTCTCAGCAACATCAGAGAACACCTGAACACACGTCTATACATCTTCACAAGTAATCGTTTCAGTCATGGAAAATCTACAGTGCTTTATTCTTCATAGTTGTCATTTTGGAGATTAGTTTAGTGGACTGCAACTTACATCATCCAATTTATATTTTGACAGGTCGGCCTCTTCCTCTTCTTCATCCCCCTCCTCTTCTCCTCCAGATTCCTTCTCTTCACCCTTAACGACTACTGGCTTGGCAGCAGATGATGGCCTTCCACGGTATTTTTTCTTTTTTCTCCCAAACTAAAAGGCAGAGAGTGCAATAAGACATCCCCAATCAGATTGAAGGTCTTTTTCTTTTAAAGTGAATCTGTAGCTTAACCTGAGCGTTACGCTGCTCAGGTTTTGCAACTGTGCCACACAGTATAATAAATGTGATCCCATGCCTGAAAAACTTTTAGCTAGCACTAGGCTAGCTAGTAGAAGGGCCCGGCACCCCCCGATCCCCCATTAATACATTACCCAGCCTGGATGCAGCGATCGGCGCAGCCTCCCCGCACAGCTCTGGTCTTCACTATGGAGAGGATCGTGGTCTTCCCCATAGAGAGACCGAAGCTGTGCAGGGAGGCTGCGCGATCGCTGGATCCAGGGGGGTAATGTATTAATGGGGGATCGGGGGGGTGCCGGGCACTTGTACTAGCTAGCATAGTGCTAGATAAAGGTTTTTCAGGCATGGGATCTCATTTACTATGCAAGGGGGACTCCTGGGGCCAGGAAGCGGTATGCCCAACAGTGTCGGGCATTCCGCTAAGGAGGTTAAATAAATAAAAAAATAATTTAAAAAAGATACTCACTTAACCTCCTGAGCGTTACGCCGCTCAGAAGGTTTTGCCAGTTTGTGCCCCCCTGACATCCCATGCCTGAAAACACTCTAGCTAGCACTAGGCTAGCTAGTACAAATGCCCGGCACCCCGATCCCCCCGTTTATACATTACCCAGCCTGGATCCAGCGAAGTGCTTCTAAAGACTGCCGAAGTCTCCACAACCTGGAAGAGATGCTATCGGGGGAGCCTGTGTGGGAACACCGATACCGGGAGGAGAACAGGAAGGCTCTGTAGGACCCAGTGCATCCCTCTCCTTAGGCGAGTATCTGTTTTTTTATTTTTAAAAAAAGCTTCAGATTCCACAACTCCCTCTCAGTGGGTGTACGCACTAAGTTGCATTAAAGAGGAGTTGTCAGCCATACTATATCAGAAGGAAAAAAAACACAATAGATAAATACTTTCTCTACTTACATAACATATGTATTGCACTGTCCACATTTTGATTTCAGTCAGTTTTATATAGTAAATAAAAAGAATTCTGTCAGTTGCCATTTTGGAATCCGTGTGTTTGAAGCCAATCCTGATGTCATTCCCTCCCTTACTCTGTTTCCTCTCATCTTTCTGATTTAGTATGCTTGCATGGCTTCCTCCTAGTCTTCAAAAACTCCCACACAGCTCTGCAGTAAGGTCACAAATCATTGTGTGACTTTGCAGACTTGGTTTATTTGTATGGATCGGATTTCAGCTGAGTTACTTTGTCAGTACAAGAAATATTGGCCAATCAGAGAGGAAAAGGTGTGGGAGGGGAAAACCAGGAGTGAAAGAAATTTCAGCCAATCAGGCTGCATTAGTTATGTCTGAGGGGAAAAGGGGAGGAAAGTAAACAAAAACACAGCATGTACTGCAACTTCTCTTTTGCGGCAGATGTACCACATAAGCGCCAGGGTCCTAGTAAATTATAGTCTATCGTGAAGAATATAAATGGAACTGCCTAAATTATCCTTTAAATATATTCACTTAATAGAAAATATAGAAATGGTAAGAAATTGTATTTCTTTGGGAGCTTAAAAATGTAACACAGAAGACAAGAACATTTACTACTGCCTAGGATCGTGTTCTAGTAGCTGCAGCTCTCGTGCTTTGAGTCCACTTTCCTCCTGGCGGACTCAAAGCACGAGAGCTGCAGTTACTAGGACACGATCCTAGGCAGTAGCAGTGTTAGAGAGTCTTGCGCAAAGTCTCCTACTGAATAGGTGCTGGCTTACTGAACAGGCAGAGCTGAGATTCGAACCCTGGTCTCCTGTGTCAGAGGCAGAGCCCTTAACCATTACACTATCAAGCCACTGCTGGCTGCTAAGGTGAAAAAGCTTTGCGAATCATGCCCATTGTGCCTAAGATTTAACCCCTACCGTAATTCTGCCTAACAGTGCCCACAAACCAATAGGTGACTCCAAATACCTGGGACCTGATTTACCAAGGTCCTCCTTAGACTAGAGAACATAAGCAATGGTTGCATTAAAAAAAAATGTTCCATTGCTAGTTTAATAAAAAAAGTTTTGCTCTAGCCCATGTTTACATAAATACGCTCAAACCAATTTCTAAATCTCCATCAAGGTGTCTCTTGCAGGCAGTGCACTGAGCACTAAATAATCCTGGAGGAGATGAGAAAACGCTGTCTCATTTCCACTTAGTGCGCTTCTGCCTTCTTTTTATCAGCACATCAATGTTAAAGATTGATACATGTTGCTAAAAAGCGGACAGGAGCAGACAGAAGCGCACAGATGGAAACGAGGCCTGAGCCAAATACTTGGGTGGCACGGTGGCGGGGTGGTTAGCGCTCTCGCCTTGCAGTGCTGGGCCCTTGATTCGAATCCCAGCTAGGTCAACATCTGCAAGGAATTTGAATGTTCTCCCCGTGTCTGTGTGGGTTTTCTCTAGGCACTCCTGTTTCCTCACATATTCCAAAAACATGTAGATACAGGGGAGGGATTAGATTGTGAGCTCCTCTGAGGGACAGTTAGTGACAAGACTATCACATGTAGATACATGTAGGACTAGGGGAGGGATTTGTTTGTGAGCTCCTCTGAGGGACAGTTAGTGACAAGACTATATACTCTGTACAGCGCTGTGTAAGATGTCGGTGCTATATAAATAATAAATACCGTATATCCTCGAGTATAAGCCGAGATTTTGGGCCCAAAAAAGTGGTCCAAAAGTGGGGGTCTCGGCTTATACTCGAGTCTGACAAGTTACTGTGACCCCCCCTCTGAGTGCCCCCTCTCCCCGCCACCTCTTACCCCGCCACAGGCACAGCGGAGAAGTGCGGGGACGGCAATAACAGCTGTGCGATCCGTGCTGCCAACTCCTCCTGACTGAGCGCATGCTAATTTGCATAGTGAGGTGAGGCCTATCGCGCTGCTCTCACCTCCTGTCCTGACGTCCTTCTGCTTCTCCGGTATTTTCTCTGCCCCCCAGCTCTTTCATCTCCTTATGCCGCTCGTTATCCGTCAGCAGCATGGAGCTCCGGTCTCGTCGGGACACAGTGCGCAGCCAGGAACACTCATAGGCTCATTGCTATGACGCGTGCAGCACATCGTGGGAAGCGCCACTAGATGGCGTCATAGCACGACTATGAGCGTCCCTGGCTGCACTCTGCCCCGACGAGACCGGAGCTCCATGCTGCTGACAGCGAGAACGAGCGGCATAGGCGATGAAAGAGCTGGAGCCTGGAGCAGAGGAACTACCGGAGACACGGAAAGAGGCCCGGACGGGAGGTGAGAGCAGCGCAATAGGCCTCACCACACTATGCAAATTAGCATGTGCTCAGTCATTGAGAGGGGGCAGCGCGGATCGCACAGCTGTTAATGCCTTCCCCGCACTTCTCCGCTGTGCCTATGGCGGGGTAAGAGGTGGCGGCGGCGGGAGGGGGTACTCAGAGCATACGCTCAGTCAGGTAGAGGGGGCAGCACGGACCACACAGCTATCACCACTGTGCCCCCACTGCTCTGTTGTGGCTAGTGGAGGGAGGGGGCACTCAGAGGGGGGCCAGTGCATGCACTATGCCATGGAGGTGGGCATCATGGCATAAAGCTCACAGCTATCACCACTGTGCCTTCCCTGCTCTGTTGTGGCTAGTGGAGGGAGGAGACACTCAGAGGGGGGAGCAATTAGCATGACTCTGCACGGAGGGGGGCAGCATGGCACAAAGCCCACACAGCTGTCACCACTGTTTACCCATGGCTCCATTGTGCCTTTGGTGGGGTAGAGGGGACACTCGGGGGGGGGGGGGGGGGGCAGTTAGCATGCACTCTTCCATGGATGAGGGGGGGGGGGGGGTAGCATGGCACAAAGCCCACATAACTATTACCACTGTGCCCCCACTGACCCGTTGTGGCAATGGTGGGGGGGAGGAGGCCATTTAGCATGCACTCTGCCATGGAGGAGAGGGGGACAGCTATCTCCACTGTGCCCTCCCTGCTCTATTGTGCCTATGGTGGCGGGTAGGGGCCTCTCAGTTGGATCAGTAGCTGGAGCATTTCCTATCCTCGGCTTATACACGGGTCAATACTTTTTCCCAAATTTTTTAGGGAAAAGTTGGGGGGTCGGCTTATACTCGGGTCGGCTTATACTCGAGTATATACGGTACTTGCCACCCGACAGAGGAAGTCAAGCAATCAATATTTTAAGCCGAGTCGTCGGGGGCGATGCGACAGTCATTATTGCCACTAAACAAGGTTCATGTGATCGGGGATCTGAACCCACGCCACGAGACTGCGGAAACAATCCCTCGCCACAACAAAGTATTGCGCCGTTGGTATGGGCCTTAAAAGCTCTCCAGGTTGCAGAGTTATGCATCATTAAGAGCCATCTGCTGTTCTTCAGATGCTCCGCCCTTATCATACTTTGCAGTGTAACAAGACAAAAAGTTTTACCTCGTCATACTCTCCATCAGATTCCTCCCGTTCAATATATTCTACATTTTCACGTTCGTTAAAACCCCCTCCATAGCCTGCAGGTGAAAAATTAAAAAACTTGAAGTGGAAAGATCAAAAGAGACAAAGCTGTGTAGTTACACGCATCACAAATAATTCAAAAAGAGCGATATGACATGAAGAGTGTTGTGATTAAAATGTTCAAAGCCTCAGTGATAGACGTAGCGTACCTCCTCCTATCCCTCACATCTTCCAAAGCTGCCGGCAGTCACCTAGCAACAACTCTTCTGCAGCATATTTAAAGCACCATTGAAGTGGAAATAAAGAAATTAAACTGCTCGTAAACATGCACTTTCAAACTTACACATAGTGCCTCCACCCACTCCTTTCCCGGAATCGCTCTACAAGCTTTGATAAGTTTCAGGAGGTGAGAATCAGTCAATGTGCTCCATGGCAGGGATGTCACCCTAGCCCTAACTCCAGTCCTCAAGGACCGAGGTCCTCAAACATTTTTGGCACAACTCAAATTAAAAGAGGAACTCCAGTGAAAATAATGTAATAAAAAAAAAAGTGCTTCATTTTTACAATAATTATGTATAAATTATTTAGTCAGTGTTTGTCCACTGTAAAATATTTCCTCTCCCCGATTTACATTCTGACATTTACTACATGGTGACATTTTTACTGCTGGCAGGTGTTGTCAGTGGAAGGAGATGCTGCTTGCTGTTTTTGGCAGCTGGCCCAGCTGTATACCGCTGATATTTTCCACAATGCAATGAGGTTTACAGACAGGAAACTGTCAGGACCATGGTCCTGACATCACACTGTGGGAGGGATTTCACCACAATATCAGCCATACAGAGCCCCCCGATGATCAGTTTGTGAAAAGGAAAAGATTTCTCATGGGAAAGGTACTGATTGAGATAAAGTTCAATTCTTGGTTACGGTATCTCTTTAATTGATGGATTAGGACTGAATTAGGAAAGGTGTGGTTCACTAAGGCCCCTTTTACACTTGCATTGGAAATCTGCGCAGCGTTACCATTTTACCACAGGGTAACTCAACAGCAATGCAAGGCAATGGGGCCTAACATTTACTGCATTGTGATGGAAATGCTCAAAAAGCCGATGCAAAGTCAACATTGCATTACCGCCTGAATCTGTTGCGACGCAGCAAAATGTAGGAATTTTAAATACTGTATATACTCATGTATAAGCCTAATTTTTCAGCACAAAAAAAATGTGCTGAAAAGTTACCCCCTTGGCTTATATGCAGCTAGTGCAGCAGATTTTGTTAACAGTGGAGTGTCAGAATTCTAGCGGTTTTATTTATGCAGGAAAAGCTGTCATATGGGAAGCCACCGGGTAATAGCAGCAGCCGCGGCCGTGGGGGGGGGGGGGGGGGGGGGGGATTGGCGGGTGACGGAGCCAACATGACTCGCAAGCAAGCCGACCCCCCAACTTTTGGCCCACTTTTGGGGGGTCAAAAATTCGGCTTGCTTGCGAGTATATACGGCAATACTTTGAAATATATTTCAAAGCCAGTGATGATTTGAGACAGTAAAATATTCTCGTGAGATTGTTTTAGAGGGTTGTTGACATGTACTTGTTACAAGGCCAGCAAGAAAAGATAAACATTTCCCAGACATAGAAAGTCAAAACATGGAAGATATAAAACAAAAAAGGTGTTTTCCCAATTAGTTAAAAATGATTCAATGATGCCACCTGGCGGTTTCATAGTCTTATAAAATTAATATTATTTCTTATGAAAGGCTGACCTCTGCGGTTGAAGTTATTATATTTATATAGAAAATGGTTTTATATTATTAAGATTTAATATGCAATTATTTCTTATATGATTGTTTTAAGAAGAATTATATAATAAGCTTTATATTTAAATAAGTATATTAGAAGCCCTGTATGTTTCAATAAGCCTTAAATTGCTGAAGACTCTCACAGGTCTGGTTACAGTGCAGTGTTCTCCCCAGAGCCTTTTAACTGGGCGGAGCGCCCGGCTGGTGGTCAGTCCCCGCCCGGCTGCTGTGATCACTATCACTAATCCCTGTCTACGGCATATTTGCCGTCCTCCACACTCATCCAGCACAAGTGCGCAGCGGCTTTGGCATTGGAGCTGGCCGCTGTCACTCTGATACAATCTCCGCCCTCCTGACATTACAAGCCAGACCGCGGGAGCTTTGAAGAGGTTGGGTGCACACAGAAAAAGAGCCGAGAGAACGTGGGCTTGCTGTATTCCCTCTGAGTCACTGATCTGCCTGAGTAGTGCAGAGAACGGCTCTCCTCGGCCTCCTATCTTCCCATCATGCAAGACATTTCCCAGCACGTGCCCCAGCCTCCCCCGATCAGAGGACCAGAGCACATAGAGAACAGTGTGTTGCAGCGGCAGTGCTCGTTCATGCCGGGGAGAGCAGCAGCAGGGCAGATGGTTATCTGAAAGCAGTAATGCCCCCCGCCCCCAGCAAAGGAATCCTTGTGACTCAGCTGCCGTCTCTCAAGACAGGTATTAGAAAACTTTACAGCTAGCTACTACTGCTTCCCTTCCCCCACTGCTCTGGCCGGACAGGTTACATAGCTAGCTGTCCTGGACATCAGTCTGCAGACTTCCTGCAGTGTGCACTCACATTTTCTTTTCTGCATTAGTCTGTTTCTCACTCTCCCTCTTAGACATTTCCCTCTGTCTCTCACACACTTTCTCCCTCTTTTTTTTCTTTCCCCTTTCCCAGTCCTTTTCACACTCTCTCTCTGTCCCTCGAAGGCAATCTATCTCCCAGACTCACACCTATTCCTCTTCCCTTCAGTTTGTATTCACCTTTTTCTACTCAACTCCCCTCTGTCCTCTATATACCGTATTTCCTGTATACAGTATGTATGTCTGCTTACCAGTACTTGATTTTGTTTAAGGGTAGAAGCCACAGCAGAAACCCCCAAGCACTTTTATGTTCCTTTGTAGTGCATGTTGATTAGCATGGACAAACAACAAGCATGTCTACACTGGGTTTACTACTACTGTCAGCCAAAATTATTGTGAGACTTTTTGAATGAGATAACAAAACAGTCTGTGGGGATGTGTGGTTTTGGCCCTAATTAGTCACCCTGTCCACAGCCCCTTTCTGGTATTAATCCGGCTTTGGCAGCACTTTATCTGATTGCCCATCAAAACAGCACCACTCAGTGCAAGATGCCTCTTTCTCCATTAGCATCATTTAGTGTAACCCTCTACCCCTATCAGCAGTGGCTAGCATGACTACCTCACCAGGTAACAACCAGCGTGCTCCACCTACTCTTCTCCCCAGCAAGCAGCACCCAGCATGATCCTCCCTCTCCATTCTCACCTAGTAGTAGCAGACAACATCACCCTCCTTCCCCACACATGGTGACCGTAAAGGGAACCAGAGAGGAAGGATAGGGAAAAATAGGAAAATGTTTTATACATACCTGGGGCTTCCTCCAGCCCCATAAGCCTGGATTGCTCCCACGCCGCAATCCTCTGCTTCCTGTATCGCCGGTACCGGGCCCTGTCACTTCCGGCGGGCGCGACCAATTGTCCGCATCACAGGGGCTCCCTCCATACCCTTACGCATGCGGCTGCGCAGTTTGCAGCCGCATGCGTAGGTATATGGAGGGAGCCCCTGTGATGCAAACAATTGGCCGCGTCCTACGGCCGACTCGCGGAAATGACAAGACCCGGTACCGGCAGATCCAGGCAGCGGGGGACGTGGCGTGGGAGCAATCTAGGCTTATGGGGCTGGAGGAAGCCCCAGGTATGTATAAAACCTTTCCCCCAACGTCTCTGGTTCCCTTTAATTTCCCACCCGGCTACTTTTTCATGCCACCCGGCTGGAAAAAAATTCTGGGGAGAACACTGCAGTGTCAACCTGACCAATCTTATGTCTGGGAAAGTACCGAGACATTCCAACCTAATTAGCAGTGAACACTTTATCAGAAATGTGTCATGAATGACATTGTTTAGTCTCAATGTCTGGGGCAGCCAGCAGACAAGATGGCTGGTGATGTCCATTTTTAATTAACTGCGGCAAATATGACCTTTTAATCAAACGTCAGATGACGTTAATTCCCACAAGATAAGGTAATTAAGAATTTATAAACAATATTGTGATTTAAGTATTCAAAACATAGATAGCGTTTGATGCACGGAAGCTTTAGCCAATCATAACCTGGGATCCAGGGAAATTACAGATTAGGCAGCCATATTGCATCCTGCCCCTATAAAGGTAGGAGCTGTAAGCTCATAGTTTGCAGAAGCCCAACAATCTCCTGAGAAGACACATTAGGCAGAAGCTACCTTCCCACAAGTGGTTCTAGATGCTGAAGAGATGACAGAGAAGGGGTAATATGCTTAAAGAGAATCTGTATTGTTAAAATCGCTCAAAAGTAAACATACCAGTGCGTTAGGGGACATCTCCTATTACCCTCTGTCACAATTTCGCCGCTCCTCGCCGCATTAAAAGTGGTTAAAAACAGTTTTAAAAAGTTTGTTTGTAAACAAACAAAATGGCCACCAAAACAGGAAGTAGGTTGATGTACAGTATGTCCACACATAGAAAATACATCCATACATAAGCAGGCTGTATACAGCATTCCTTTTGAATCTCAAGAGATCATTTGTGTGTTTCTTTCCCCCATGCACTGAAGTTTCAGGCTGCTCTTTTCTTCCTGCAAACAGCTTTGCCCTTGTTTGTAATTCCTCAGTATGTGAAAGCTCAGCCAGCTCAGAGGACGATTTATCCAGCTGATTAGAGCAGCTTCTCTCTTCTCTCTTATCTAAATAACACACAGACAGTGTGCATAGAGGGGCCAGAAAGGGTGAGTTCATAGCAGAACCACAACACTGAAGAACTTGGCAGCCTTCCAGACACTGGCCGACAAGTCTGACAGGGGAAAGATACATTGATTTATTACAGAGACTGATAGTAGAAAGTGCTGCAGTAAGCCAGAACACATTAGAATAGCTTTTGGAACATGTAGGATGATAAAAAACAGGATGCAATTTTTGTTACGGAGTCTCTTTAATATTCTGGTGATTTACTTTATTAATTTTTCAGCATTAAGTTCTGTTAAGATGTTAGCAAGACGTTTTTTTAGAAGCTATTTTTTATGCTATTTCTTTAAGAAGATTACTACAAGTTTTACACAGCTATTGATACAGATGAGACTATTTTTGAACTTCTTCTACATAACACAACCGGTATATTACTTTTTGAATGTACTTAGAAGATTGATGATCGCTTGGCTATAAAGCCTTGATGAGATGGAATACTGTTAGAAGGAAACACTACTTGGAATTGTTCATATTTTGTATATATGCTGTATGATAAGCAAATACAATTTTTTATATAAAATCATATACTGAGTGCTCCGATTCATTTCAAGGTATACCGTCAATCTATAATTACTGTTCTAGAGGGTTCAGACCCCGCTATGCCGGAATTATATGATAGCAACGCTTTAAAGGCGGGTCCTTTACTGAGTTAGCAATCATGAAAAAGGCAAGAACCGCTCAGGTTTTTGACAGGAGGAGCGTAAGGATTGTGCACTAGTGAGCCTGCTTTTACCAGCTGGCTCCCTGCCCCTCATCCTCCGCAACATGGTGCACAGAGTGAACTGCTCAAGACTACCCGTGTCCCCTGGCTTGTGGAGTGGAGCGTGAAAGCAATGTGTCAGCGGTGCAATGATCAGGGATCTATGACACCATCTAGTGGCTTCTTGAGACACAACTGTATGATCCTTGGGTTACATCTGGCTATAGGGAGGGGGGCTGACTTGTACTGGAGGAACATCTAGCTAATGTGGAGGGGGCTATACTGGGGAGGGGGCTTATACACAAGTCAATCACTTTTTCCTGGTTTCTGAGTGAACAGTGGGAGCCTCGGCTTATACACAGGTCGGCTTATATGCGAGTATATACAGTAGGTTGGCGGTGACGTGACACGTGAATACAACCGGGAAACCCAGTGATGTACTTCCTGTCCAGCAGGGAATACTTCACTGGACAGTGGGCATGCGGGTGGGGCTGCGCTATGCATATGACCCTGTACGCTCTGCGTAGGGTCATATGAACAATGTTTTGTGCGTTGCAATGGGGCACCACATCACAAATGCACCGGCCAAAAGAACAACTGAAGTGAGTGATATGGAGGCTGCCATATTTATCTGCTTTTAAGCAATACCAGTTGCCTGGCTATCCTGCTGATCTTCTGCCTCTAATACTTTTAGCCATAGACCCTGAACAAGCATGCAGCAGATCAGGCGTTTCTGACATTATTGTCAGATCTGACAAGATTATCATGCTTGTTTCTTGTGTTATTCAGACACTTCTGCAGACAAATAGATCAGCAGGGCTGCCAGGCAACTGGTATTGTTTAAAAAGGAAATATGGGAGCCTCTGTATTCTCACTTCAGGTGTCCTTTAAGTAGAACCCATCTTCCCATTTCTCAGTCCATCCTAAACACTGGCATGGATATGGCCCCGGAAGGCAGGAGTTCTACACCAGTGCGCTATGGGTTTATTCACAAAAACTTATTTCTTGAACAAACTCCACTTCTCTATAAAGTAACTTTTCTTCATTCTTCAAGCGAAAAAAAAAAAAAAGTCGATAATTGCTTCCAGTATTTGTTTTCTTGCTGGATGGTGAAAAGGTTTTATAAAGGTGAAGTGAAAAGCGATAATTCAGTAGCAGTGCATTGTGGGAAACCACAGATGTTCACTTAAAGCGGAATTATCGCAAGTACCTTCTGTTTTAAGAGGGCAAACCACACTAAGCATTGCTGTTTAGTAGGAGGGCTTTTTAGTCTCTTTTGGTCCCCTATACTTTCCTAGTGGTTTTGGGTCCCCCCCGAGCTCCTTGGGTATTCTAAGAAGTTTTGCGAATCAACCCCTATAGGGTTGACAGGGGGCCTTGTGGAGGGAGAAGTTTATTTTCCCTGTCCTGAAAGACTGACATCTAAGGACACGGAGAGAGAAAAAAGCTTTCTGCCCTCTGCACAATTGTTCTAATGACTGCATCTGCTCAGCCACTGATAATGAATCCTACAAAGTTTTGCAGACAGTCCCTATTCAGTGTTCAGTGCCCAGCCCTTCTACCCCCCCCCCCCCCCCCCCCCCCAAGTGCTGTGTACTGTAGTGATGCTGGAGGAGTCTGCAGAGCCAGTTCTGCTCCATCAGAGATGGACAGAGTGAGCATAATAAAGCTGAGGCTGGGAAAACACTAGTCTGTCAATTTTATGTGCACCATGTGTGTCTGTATGTGTGAAAACATGCATGTTTTTATCATAGAAGCTAATGTAATTGATAGAGAAAATGCCTGCGGTGATTCACTGCTGTTTTTATTTGCATGTGAGAAAACACAAATGAGTAACATTGGTTCTCAGTTTACCTGTGCAGAAAGAGAGGGGGCAAAGTTTTGCAAGGGGCCCCAGTGATTTCTAGTTACACCCCTGGCTCTCTCAATCCCTTCATTCCACTGCTGTCACTCTTTGGGATGACTCCTGCACACTTCAGAAATACTTGCATCCCCCGAGACCTTCCGAAGACGAGCAGATCCGTGCTGAGCACATGCCAGTCTAGGCATATGTGTAGTATGGGTGATCCGTGCTGAGCACATGCCAGTCTAGGCATATGTGTAGTATGGGTGATCCGTGCTGAGCACATGCCAGTCTAGACATATGTGTAGTATGGGTGATCCGTGCTGAGCACATGCCAGTCTAGGCATATGTGTAGTATGGGTGATCCGTGCTGAGCACATGCCAGTCTAGGCATATGTGTAGTATGGGTGATCCGTGCTGAGCACATGCCAGTCTAGGCATATGTGTAGTATGGGTGATCCGTGCTGAGCACATGCCAGTCTAGGCATATGTGTAGTATGGGTGATCCGTGCTGAGCACATGCCAGTCTAGGCATATGTGTAGTATGGGTGATCCGTGCTGAGCACATGCCAGTCTAGGGGTATGTATAGTATGGGTGATCCGTGCTGAGCACATGCCAGTCTAGGGGTATGTGTAGTATGGGTGATCCGTGCTGAGCACATGCCAGTCTAGGCATATGTGTAGTATGGGTGATCCGTGCTGAGCACATGCCAGTCTAGGCATATGTGTAGTATGGGTGATCCGTGCTGAGCACATGCCAGTCTAGGCATATGTGTAGTATGGGTGATCCGAGCTGAGCACATGCCAGTCTAGGCATATGTGTAGTATGGGTGATCCGTGCTGAGCACATGCCAGTCTAGGGGTATGTGGGGTATGGGTGATCCGTGCTGAGCACATGCCAGTCTAGGGGTATGTGGGGTATGGGTGATCCGAGCTGAGCACATGCCAGTCTAGGCATATGTGTAGTATGGGTGATCCGTGCTGAGCACATGCCAGTCTAGGGGTATGTATAGTATGGGTGATCCGAGCTGAGCACATGCCAGTCTAGGGGTATGTGGGGTATGGGTGATCCGAGCTGAGCACATGCCAGTCTAGGCATATGTGTAGTATGGGTGATCCGTGCTGAGCACATGCCAGTCTAGGGGTATGTATAGTATGGGTGATCCGAGCTGAGCACATGCCAGTCTAGGCATATGTGTAGTATGGGTGATCCGTGCTGAGCACATGCCAGTCTAGGGGTATGTGGGGTATGGGTGATCCGTGCTGAGCACATGCCAGTCTAGGGGTATGTGTAGTATGGGTGATCCGTGCTGAGCACATGCCAGTCTAGGGGTATGTGTAGTATGGGTGATCCGTGCTGAGCACATGCCAGTCTAGGGGTATGTATAGTATGGGTGATCCGTGCTGAGCACATGCCAGTCTAGGGGTATGTATAGTATGGGTGATCCGTGCTGAGCACATGCCAGTCTAGGGGTATGTATAGTATGGGTGATCCGTGCTGAGCACATGCCAGTCTAGGGGTATGTATAGTATGGGTGATCCGTCCTGAGCACATGCCAGTCTAGGCATATGTGTAGTATGGGTGATCCGTGCTGAGCACATGCCAGTCTAGGGGTATGTATAGTATGGGTGATCCGTGCTGAGCACATGCCAGTCTAGGAGTATGTATAGTATGGGTGATCCGTGCTGAGCACATGCCAGTCTAGGCATATGTGTAGTATGGGTGATCCGTGCTAAGCACATGCCAGTCTAGGCATATGTGTAGTATGGGTGATCCGTGCTGAGCACATGCCAGTCTAGGCATATGTGTAGTATGGGTGATCCGTGCTGAGCACATGCCAGTCTAGGCATATGTGTAGTATGGGTGATCCGTGCTGAGCACATGCCAGTCTAGGGGTATGTGTAGTATGGGTGATCCGTGCTGAGCACATGCCAGTCTAGGGGTATGTGGGGTATGGGTGATCCGTGCTGAGCACATGCCAGTCTAGGGGTATGTGTAGTATGGGTGATCCGTGCTGAGCACATGCCAGTCTAGGGGTATGTGGGGTATGGGTGATCCGTGCTGAGCACATGCCAGTCTAGGGGTATGTGTAGTATGGGTGATCCGTGCTGAGCACATGCCAGTCTAGGGGTATGTATAGTATGGGTGATCCGTGCTGAGCACATGCCAGTCTAGGGGTATGTGTAGTATGGGTGATCCGTCCTGAGCACATGCCAGTCTAGGCATATGTGTAGTATGGGTGATCCGTGCTGAGCACATGCCAGTCTAGGGGTATGTATAGTATGGGTGATCCGTGCTGAGCACATGCCAGTCTAGGGGTATGTGGGGTATGGGTGATCCGTGCTGAGCACATGCCAGTCTAGGGGTATGTGTAGTATGGGTGATCCGTGCTGAGCACATGCCAGTCTAGGGGTATGTGGGGTATGGGTGATCCGTGCTGAGCACATGCCAGTCTAGGGGTATGTGTAGTATGGGTGATCCGTGCTGAGCACATGCCAGTCTAGGGGTATGTATAGTATGGGTGATCCGTGCTGAGCACATGCCAGTCTAGGGGTATGTGTAGTATGGGTGATCCGTGCTGAGCACATGCCAGTCTAGGGGTATGTGGGGTATGGGTGATCCGTGCTGAGCACATGCCAGTCTAGGGGTATGTGTAGTATGGGTGATCCGTGCTGAGCACATGCCAGTCTAGGGGTATGTGGGGTATGGGTGATCCGTGCTGAGCACATGCCAGTCTAGGGGTATGTGTAGTATGGGTGATCCGTGCTGAGCACATGCCAGTCTAGGGGTATGTATAGTATGGGTGATCCGTGCTGAGCACATGCCAGTCTAGGGGTATGTGTAGTATGGGTGATCCGTGCTGAGCACATGCCAGTCTAGGCATATGTGTAGTATGGGTGATCCGTGCTGAGCACATGCCAGTCTAGGGGTATGTATAGTATGGGTGATCCGTGCTGAGCACATGCCAGTCTAGGGGTATGTGGGGTATGGGTGATCCGTGCTGAGCACATGCCAGTCTAGGCATATGTGTAGTATGGGTGATCCGTGCTGAGCACATGCCAGTCTAGGGGTATGTATAGTATGGGTGATCCGTGCTGAGCACATGCCAGTCTAGGGGTATGTGTAGTATGGGTGATCCGTCCTGAGCACATGCCAGTCTAGGCATATGTGTAGTATGGGTGATCCGTGCTGAGCACATGCCAGTCTAGGGGTAAGTGTAGTATGGGTGATCCGTGCTGAGCACATGCCAGTCTAGGCATATGTGTAGTATGGGTGATCCGTGCTGAGCACATGCCAGTCTAGGGGTAAGTGTAGTATGGGTGATCCGTCCTGAGCACATGCCAGTCTAGGCATATTTGTAGTATGGGCGTGCCCGTCGTTGGATGCACACAAGGGCACAAATGTTTCCGAAGCTGGCAGAGGAGTCCCAAAGGCGTACATTTTTATAAAAGGGAAAGCGGGGGAACAAGGGGATGGAGAGAGTATTTTCTTAGGCAAGTTTTTTTTGCCATCACTTCAGGTTTGCTTTAAGGCCCCAGTCTGCAATAGTTTGTTATTTCTGAGGGGGAAGTGGGACAATGTACAGCACTTGGAAGCTTCCGGAGATAGAGGTAGGGAGGGGGACAATAAACTCTGCATTTAGCAATTATTTTTGACGCCTTCAATTGTACTTCTAGATAAGGTGTATGATTCAGTAGGCCTTGCCTATAATTATGCCATCTAATAAGCAGATAAAACAATTCTCACTTTGGGGGGGGGGGGGGATGTAGAATACAAATAATGGTACAGTAGAATCCCTTTATAGTAAACTCTAAGGGACCAGAAAAAGTAGTTTATCATATCAGAATTGATCAAACATTGTATATTTATAAAAAGACACATGGACCTGAGGACTGAGTTTACAATATTAGAGTTTACTATAATGAGAGTCTACTATATTATTCAATTGTCACAACTAGAGCCTAATGCCCTGATGTTCAGTGAGGCCGCTATAACCTGCACATAGATCACCGCTGGTTTTCACTAGGCATGGGCTTTCGGGTAGTAATCTATTCGAATTTGAAATTCAAATGAAGTCTAATGACTTCGCCTGTGACCACGGGATGGGGGGGCTTAACTTACCCAGAAGTCTTCGGGCCGTCTGCCTGCCATTACCCATGATTGGCGTAATGAAAGCCGCGTTGCATTATTTACTGACGTGTTCCTCTTTCAAGCCGGAAGAACAAAGAGCAGAAGTGCGTGGTGGAACACAGCTTTCATTACACCTGTCATGCGTAATGAAACGCAGACAGCCCAAAGACTTCAGGGTGAGTTAACCCGCCCCTCCCCCCCAATCCTGCGGTCAAAGGCAAAGTCATTAGACTTAATTTTGATTTCGAATAGATTGCTACTTGAAAACCCATGCCTAGTTTTCACACCTTACTGAAATCTGCACTCATGCTTCATATATGGTGTTAAAGAGACACTGACGTCTTTTTTTTTTTTACCTTATTCTCTTATTCAGTCCTCTTCAGCATTAAATTCTAAGTGGTTTTGTCGCATTCCCGCGACAGAACAAGTGATTTATTGCCCAGAAATAGCCCTGCAAAATTCCAGGGCTCGCATATTTTCCTTCCTGGTAGAGGCAGGGCTGTGTGCAGTAGCTCTGCCTCCTCTCCACTCAATCTCCGCCTCTCCCCTCCCCCTCTCAGTTAAAGAAGACTGAGTGTGGCAGGGAGAGGCGGAGATTGTCTGGATAGGAGGCAGGAAAATCAAGTCGAGGAACTTTGCAGGGAGACTTCAGTGTCTCTTTAAAGTGATGGGCAATAGGCCCTGTGCAGCCATACCTGTTCTCTCCTCCAGTTTGGCATACTTTGGTGTATTACACATGTTGCACTCTGATCTTCTGGCCCAGTTTACATTCCCACAACTAGAATAGAAGAATAAAAAAAAAAAAAAAAAAAAGATTATTTTAGCGCAGGCACAACATCACTTTCTCTGGACAGTTCTGAATATTGTAGAGCAATAGTTCGGAGGACAAAAGCTACATTTCCTAGAATAGATGTTTATTTCTCAGTTGGTCCACAGTTCGTCTATCTTAAAGTGTAAAAAGGGGCAAGTGTATCTTTAAAGGGAACCCGAAGCAGGAAGTATATGGAGGCTGCCATATTTATTTTCTTTTAAAGGACAACTGGAGCAAGTATGGGGTATGGAGCCTGACAAATTTATTTCATTTTAAACAATACCAGTTGCTGGCAGTCCTGCTAATCCACCACAAAATCAGCCATACAGAGCCCCCTGATGATCTATTTGAGAAAAGGAATAGATTTCTCATGGGAAAGGGGGTATCAGCTACTGATTGGGATAAAGTTCAATCCTGGGTTACAGTTCTCTTTAAAGGATACCCGAGGTGAAAAACATTTTTATTCACAAAGCCAAGAAACTCTTACGTTTTGCACTGCCAGTCGTTTGCGCTGAACAATCCGCGGCTTTTCTCCGCCAGAGTTTTGCCGATCTCGGTCCCTCCAGCTTTCATCATTTTGGCATCTGTTGTTTTGTCTAAGTGGAAAATGAGATCCATGAACATTCAAAAGCAGGAATTGTCTGGTTAAAAACCAAACAGCGATAGTAAAGACCTCACCTCGTCCGCACCGGTTACAGCTCGTCCTTCTGGCAAAGTTTACATTGCCACATCTAAGGGAAAAGGAGAACAGTTAGGTAATGTACTCTATTTGTGGAACCTCTATATATAACTTGCACTCAATAATCCTACATGGTCCTTCTCGAAAAAGCCAAGATCCTTTTTTTTTACTGTACACAATCTATGGCAAATATATGCGATAATGTACACAATGTACGACCTTCACTGTAAAGTTAATCATTAAAATGACAGGATCAGACACAGGAATTAATTATGCACAGTAAATAGGCCGAATATATCTGGAACATTGCGCCATTTACTGTAAATATATCCATTTCTGGACCGTGGTTCATAGCCTACCGTTTACATAATCCCTTTCATACATAATGACATTGGCAGTCTGTACGGTACTTGCCCCATTTCATATCACAAAAGATTTATACAACCAAAAGTTAAACAATGCAGCACACACAATGTTCCCATTTTATAAAAATACATCTAGGCGTACTTATGAAATTAAAGATACAGTAGAATCCCTTTATTGTAAACTCCAAGGAAAAAAAGTAGTTTACTATATCAGAAGTTTACTAGTTCAGAAATGGTCATACTTGAGCATAAAAAGTATACTATAGTACTGGATCTTAATCCAGTCAATATTTAGGAGTCATTTTTTCTTTTCAATGCATCAAACTGCATAGTATGAGGCAGGGAACACACTTGTCTTTCAGTTTTCTGCGCGCGTTTTCCTGCATACTTTTTCTGCACACCAAGTGTGTCTCTATGCAGGAAAACGCGCGCTTTTTTTCATAGCAGCTGATGTAATTGATACAAAAAACTGACAAAATGTGCAGAGTCATGATGCAGAATGTTTTTTTTCTGCGTGCGAACAAAATATTAAGTGTGTACTAGCCCATTGATTAACATGAGTTCTCAGTTTTTCTGTGCAGAAAACACGTACGAAAACAGTCAAGTGTGTTCCCTGCCTGAAATATACAGGATTTGCATGCAACCGTAATGGCTTGCACAGGAAGCATACGTCTTACCGGTTAATAACAGTACAGTACTGATAGTATGCTTTTCTGTCCACATGTCTGTGCAGCCTGTATGATACTGTAACGTTGCAGCCATGCACAATCAAGTCACAGATGACAGGCAATTCCCTCGGTAATCAGAGGGCTACTTGCACAGAAAGCATAGGTCTTGTCAGTTAATTCAGGTACAGTACTGATAGTGTGCTCCTATATCCACATGTGTGTGCAGCCTGTATGATACTGTAACGTTGCAGCCATGCACAATCAAGTCACAGATGACAGGCAATTCCCTCAGTAATCAGATAGCAGCTTACACAGGAAGCATAGATCTCACTGACTGGTGCTTTTGAGGTAATCCACGCAGGCCCAGAGTGAAGTAGAGATAGCAAGCAGGCTACTATTTGCTGCCAGCCTGCCCACCGACCACGGCTCATGGGTTTTCGGCTGACGTATGACGCATGAGCCAGCCAACTTTCCTCTGCAGCCGGACAAAGAACGAAAGGGCCAAAAAATAGATTTGCTATAGCAGAAGTTCTATTGTATCAGAGGTTCTCCCCAGAAATTTTTTCCAGCCGGGTGGCATGAAAAAGTAGCCACAACGGGAGAATGCAGGGGTTGGGCTCTGCGCAATTCTGTGTACAGCATATGAGGCAGATGAGAATGTGAGCTGATGACAGCCGGGTGCTAACCAAAATTAGCCGGGTGGGCCACAGCCGGAGAATGCAGAAGCTGGGCTCTGCGCAATTCTCTGCAGGGCTCTGCGCAATTCTGTGTACAGCATATGAGGCAGATGAGAATGTGAGCTGATGACAGCCGGGTGCTAACCAAAATTAGCCGGGCGGGCCACAGCCGGAGAATGCAGAAGCTGGGCTCTGCGCAATTCTGTGTACAGCATATGAGGCAGGTGAGGCGAGCTTATGACAGCCGGGTGGTCACCAACATTAGCCGGGTGGAGCACTCGGCTAAAAGAGCCTGGGGAGAACACTGATCAGGGTTTACTATACCAGGCATTACTCCCATATACTTATAATGGGGCTTGGCCGGGACCTGGACACTTAGTTTACTATACCAGAATGTTTACTATGTCAGAGTTTACTGTAACAAGATTATACTGTATAGAAGTTCAGCACAGAAGCCCCCAGCACATCATAACGTAAAATCCAAGAAACTTATTAGCACATCCAAAAAGACAGACAAAGCAAGCCAACATGCTGGATCGGGTGCGCGGAGGTAACGGCATGAGATAATTGCGAGCGATGAACGCTACAGAAACCCCCGGCCACTGTCCCCTCCCATAGTGTAAATGTACCCCCAGGCCCCTGCATCAATACATTACCTCTTCCCCGTCCGACTCCTCTTCTGGTTCTTGCCCAATGTGGTGGCAACCATGTGTGGCAAGAACCCGGAAGAGGTGCCTGGAGGAGAGGTAATGTATTAAAGCGGGATTTACACCATAAAAATCAAATTTCAACAGCAACTGGTCTGAGTGTATTAAAGGGAGTGTGTGTGTGTGTGTGTGTGTGTGTGTGTGTGTGTGTGGGGGGGGGATGGCACCAGGAGAGTATTGCACAAGCCCAGTATGGTCTTTGGTCTGCGCAGTATGCTCCTGGTGCCATCAGCGGGTGCGAGGACACGGCAATGCAGGTGCAGTGGTTTTCTGACTTTAAAGTCAGAAATTCCAGAAGTGAACTGGAGGCGGGGCCGGAGCATCGGTGAGTAGCTGCGCGGGCACAGGATGTCTGTGGGGGGCCATTAGAAGCCCGGGTAACTTCAAACCATTTTCCCCCGACCCCCCTACAGTATCCCTTTAAGTGATAAAGATGCTAATCTACACATTCAAAACTTTTTCTGCTGTTAAGGAGTTATTACATACCTTAGGAGCACTGGCCCTTTAATTGCCATTGCCAAACAGTCACATGAGGGGTGGGGTTGACTGCGCAGTCGCAGTACTACTGCGCAGTCGCAGCACTACTGTGCGCACGCAGTCCGCTCTGGCTCACGTGGCGGTGATTGACAGTGCCGCTCGCGCAAGCCCAGTACAGACCGACCTGGAGGTTGCCTTGATGTCATCGCCACGTGGGCCGGGACGGAGCTGCGGCGAACAGCTGAAGGGAGAGCTGCGGCGAGGGACATGCTGGGAGCTTGGGGCTGGAGGAAGTCCCGGGTAAATAGCACTTATTTTCGTAAGATTGCCTGATAACTCCTTTAAGAAGGCGTTGGCTTCATCGAAGGTTCACCGATTACACTGGGTGGTAAATATCTATTGGTCCTATATGATCAATGGAAAACATTGCATGGAACAAAGGTTTAGTCAGAGGAGCTGTCACATGAAATTACGGTGCTTTTGCATTTCTGAGCGACTGATTATTTTACTCTGTAAATTTCAAAAGTTATAGGCTTGCTATACACCAGTGGTTCTGGATGAAAGCCTGGCTTTAGGGGCATAAAGAGAATTTGCATATTCAGCAGTGTGGATTGTGGGTAACCACAGTTACACATTTAAATCTGAATTATCACAAGTACCTTCAGTTTTAAGAAGGCAAACCACACTAGTAAAGGGGCCCATACATTGGTCGATTTCAGCCATCGAACGGAAATCGATGGCCGTTCAATTTGTGGCCGATTTCGACATAATGGAAAATCCAGGTCAATCTGCAGATCTGGCCCATAGAGTTGCATTGGATCGAATGGTGCAATAATGCATTTTGATCGATTTTCAATCAATTTCATTCTGAAATCTGTTGGAAATCTGTTCCTAGTGTGTGGCACACATCAGATTCCTGTCAGATTCGACTTGACAGGCATCTGACAGAAATCTGATGTTCGAATCTGTTGACAATCTATAAGTGTATGGCCACCTTTAGTTTAGCATTGATTATTTACTGGGAAATTGATTTGTGTAAACAATTGCCAACGTTTACAAGTCTTTATCAGCACAGCTATTTTCGGTTGTGCATGTATGTGTTGTGTGGCCTCCTCCCCTCCACATCATTGAGCATTCTGCTGGGATCCAGAACCACATCATTGCTAGCTAGATCCAATCAGGTCCTAATTTCTATGGGCTATAGTTTTGTAGCAACCATGCACGCTGCAAGTAAAATATTGGTCGAGGCTTCTCCAGCTTGGCTGATTGCAGGACAGGAGGTGAGCAAGGTCATCAGTACAACTTACGGTGCCCATACATTACTTGATTTGCTACATCGATATCACGCAGATTAAATCATAATGATCAAATCTGGCAAAGATCAGTGCTGCAACATGGCCACCTGATCATTGTTTCCATCGATTTCTGGCCCAAACGTCCGATACAGCATGCTGGAAATATCTCGATCGAAAGGGCTCACTCAGTCAGGAGCATGGCAGTAGCGGCATTCTATCGTCCTGACAACCAGTCTCCAACCATGTAATAACATCAGTATAGGAAACAGGGTCACATGGTACAGGAACCCTGGTGGCAATAAAGAAAGAGGTGGAACACAGAAGAAGGTGTGGCAGTGGACAGGTGAGCCTGCAACACTCAGACCAGGTGGTCAATATTACATGAGATTCTGTTTTTAACCTTGAGGCTGCTTTCACAGTGGGACGTTACAGGCGCACGTTAGAGCAGCCTGTAACGCAACCCCACCGCACAGCAATGAAAAATCAATGGGCTGTTCACAGTGCCTATGTTGCGGTACACAGTAACGCTTCACGTCAAGACAACGTACTGCATGCAGTACTTTACACGCGGCTAAGCCGCGTTAGACTGTTTGCACATGCTCAGTACGGGTAGTTTTTTTAATTTTAGGGGCGGAGAGGAGGCAGGGAGAGGCCGCTACGTAGCCAGGCACATGGCTACTTTATATTCACTGCACTTGCAGTGTTTACTTCCAGGAGCGGCCGCTGATTGGCTGGCGGGACCACGCGATGCGGAGAGCTCCGCTCACGTGGTCTCCGCAGCGCCTCCGCAGGTGCACCAAGAGCTGCTTGTAACGCGGCTCTTGGTAGCGTCCTGCTCCAACACCACCAGGCGTGGCATTAGGGGCACGTTATGTGCCCTGTAACGTCCCCTAAATGCAACATCCTGGTGTGTAAGTAGCCTAAAGGAATCATCAGCGAACTAAAATGCAAATCTGATTTACTTACCTGGGGCTTTCTCCAGCCCCTTGCAGCTGTCTGTCCCACGGGGAGCACTCCGTTAGCAGCCCTCGGCCCGGGGTCCCCACTTACTTTGCCTGTGTGAAGCGCCGCTAGGAGTCAAACCCACGCTGTCTGCGGTGCTCCACGCAGGCGCCGTAAGGACGACCTCGAGGTCGTCCTCTGCACCGTGTGGGGACTCTGGGCCGGTGGCTGCGAACAGAGCTCTCAGCGTGGGACAGACAGCTGCGAGGGGCTGGAGACAGCCCCAGGTAAGTAAATCAGATTTGCGTTTTAGTTGCCTGAGGACTCCTTTAAAAACAGAATAATTCAGCTTTACCTGAGTACCATGTACATAAAAATATGAGATGTTCGTAAATGTTGTTGGCTTTGTGGGCAACCCCCACAAAGACAACATCAGAACCCCCCACACACACATCGACGAGGGTGTCTGTCTTGCAGCTGTCACTGCTGCCAAAGTACAGTCCAAATCTTTCTCTGTCACTGGTGTATCATGGGAGATGTGACATTCCCAGACGCTGATGCATGCCGAGAGATGCAATCTTTATATCTCCCGGCCGGAAGATTTATTAACTACATCAGGAGGCTACCCCCATCCTACGCAAGCTTGCCGTTCCAGCGCCGGGACCCAATCAACAAGGACTTGTCAATCGTTTTTTTGCGCATCTGCACCACTCCTACACACTAGCATGGAGCCAGTTGCACATGGCTTATACCTCTGTGCATGAGCACGGGCCATCAAGACAAGACTCAGAACATTTATATCACGTTTTTCTCCAGGCGGATTAAAAGCACTACAGGGCTGCAGCCACTTAGGGTGCGCTCCACGGACGACAGTGCAGTTATGCTTGTTCATGTACGTGAGAAAGAAAAGTGTCCTGGTGACCATCAGTTGACCCAAGAAGGGCCAGAGAGCCCTCTGGAGTATCCAGAATCTTCAGACTCCTGAGGTATCTAACTTTTTATTACAGTAGAATCTCTTTATAGTGAAACTTCAAGGGACCAGGAAAAGTAGTTTACTATGTCCGAACTGGAACAGGGTTGTGAGGAGGCGCCCAAAAGGTATGTATAGTAAGATAAATATTAAACGTTTAAAAAGAAAAAAAGAGGTATCTTACCTCTTATGAAGGACTCTCAAGAGGGGTATTCAGGGAGCCTTTATTTAAAATATCGGTTTTACTGTTGACAACGTGTTTCATGGGACAAGGCCCGCTCCTTCAGGTCATTAAAAAACAGTCAACCTTAAACCAGACCGTATGCAGCGCGGGCGCCGTGAAAAACAAAAAAAACAAAACAGTATGTCCGAGTTAGTCATACATACTTTACTATAACGAGTCTAGTGTATTTGCAAAGTCACAGATTTGCATTAAAACTATTGCAAATAAAAATTACTGCAAATACCTCCTGTTTTAAAGGGAATCAGTAAGTGAAAAAAATAAAAAACAGATACCTTGGGAGAGAGAAACCTCTGGACCCCAATGAGGCTTCCCCCACCCTCCTCAGCCAGCCTGATACAGCACTGCCAGCCCGGAAAACCCAACAACAATAACACTGGCCTGCCTGCGCAAATGCACCAGCGACTTTCCCCTCGGGGTCCATCGGAAATAGCTGAGAATGATAAGGTCTGCTATACAGCACAGGCGGCTTGCTTGTGTGTAGTACAGCGGACCTGATGGGGCTTGGCTAGTACCACAGGAACCAGAGCGGAAAGCCACTAGTGGGCATGCACGCAGCAGCGACATGTAAGACTCTCAGGTGTCTGCTAAGGAGAAGGGGGAAGCCTCTTTAGGACCCAGAGGCTTTCCCCTACCTAGCTAGTAGGTAAAATCCCCCCCCCCCCCCCCCCCCGTTTTTTTTAGCTACAGGGTCACTTTACAAAGGCACAATTATATATAGCTTTCGGTAGCACAATAATATTTAGCACTGCTTTTTAAAAGACAACTGAAGTGAGAGGGATAAGGAGGCTGACATATTTATTGCCTGTTAAAGGGAACCAGAGACGAAGCATAGCTAAAAAAAAACACGGATGTTCAATTTTTTTGCTATGCATGTTGAAGAGGGATTCAATGTTTAAAATGCCCATTCCTGCAGGGTTTCCAGAGCTGCCCTCTTCCTGACCATGCCCCCTGCCACTCCCCCACCTCCCCACACGCTATGAATGAGAGAATTAATTTCTCATTCCAGCGGCACGACCCAGAGGTCATAAAAGTGTAAGCGGATCATTGCGGCCCACGGATTTGGAGGCTACGTGATCCACACAGCCCCCCCAGATCAGGTAGCATAGCTCCCAACTCTCCCTCCTTTGGAGGGACAGTCCCTCTTTGGGAGCCCTGTCCCTCTTTCCTACTCATTTGTCCCTCTTTCTATATAAATATATATTTCTCTGCTAAAAAAATGTGTTTGATTCTAAACTTTATTCCCACCCTTTCAATTGATATATTACTAATTTTAAAATGTTAATGCGGATCCGAGATGAAAAACTAAATATAACAAGTGACTTGTCTATATATCTTATCTAAAGTTTAGATAGTTTACACAGCAAATCTATCTTCAAACAGCTTCAACAGTATATTAATATTTTTTCCTGTGATACAATGGGAGCAGACATGTTTTCTGCTTGTCACTATTACACAATTACACACACAGGCAAGCTTATCTGTATCTAGGCATGCTAATCTGCATATTCTGTGAAAACTCCACTCTTATCTCCTCCATTACACAGGCAACTGATCTGTATCTGCACTGCAGCTCTCAGATTGTGAAAACTCTGCCTCTGAAATCTATAGCTAGTAACACCTTTTTCACCTGCCCAGACTGAAATCCCACAATCCCTTGCAAGCGCCAAGGCACTCTGGAGAAGCTGTGGGTGTGGCTTGTTTAGTTTATAGGAAATTGGGGTATTAAAACTAAAAAACGTATTTGGCTTGAGGAATGCCCTATAAACAATAGGAAAGGAACACAATTATTGCAATGAGTAAAAGTTCATCTCGGATCCACTTTAATATGAAGGAAAACGAACCAGGATAGAAAAGACCAATGTGGTTTGAATAATAAAACAACATATTTTACTTATGTAATCTTTATGGTAAGCGTGACTAGGGGTGTGATCAGGGGTGTTGCAGGGGTTAATTACAGTCAAGAATGCAGAAAAAGCTACGCTCGACCAGTCCTGACGGGCCTGTCGGCAAAAACGAAACTAGCTGGCAGCGGGGGACCAGAGGATTAGTGAGTGGCTGCGAGGGCACAGGACTGCTGCAGGGGGCTGGCAGAAGCCCCAGGTGAGTAAAACTAATTTTTTCCTGGCTTAAGTGTCTCTTTAAGTGTCCCTCTCTCTCATCTTTTTTTCTCACTTCATGAGCCCCCCTCGGGCTCTCTTGAACAAGCATGCAGCAGATAAAGGGTTTCAGACAATATTGTCAGAACTGAAACAGGAAAATTGAATACTCACCTTCCGGTAATTTTCCTTTCCTGGAACAGAAGATGGCGGCATACCTCTGGGTTAGGCTCCACCCCCTGACCCCAATAGGACAGCTTGCTTATAAAAACAAAACCCCGCCTTCCCCCGCCATTCTCATGAAAATCAGTCCTCGAATGGACAGGAGGGTGGGATTCGTATGCCGCCATCTTCTGTTCCAGGAAAGGAAAATTACCGGAAGGTGAGTATTCAATTTTCCTGTTTCCTGGACAGAGATGGCGGCATACCTCTGGGACATAAAAAATCACAACACGAGGGAGGGAAATGCAAAAACAACATATTTTATTTTACAACTGCCGACAGAACAGCTTTCCCAAAACTCAATGTAGTCAGAGAAGCAGGATCAACATGGTAATGGGATAGGAAAGTATGTGGAGATGACCAACTTGCGGCCTTACAGATTGTATCAACTGAGACTTTCGTGAATGACGCCCAAGAGGCAGCCATTCCTCTGGTCGAATGTGCATGAACTTCGACTGGAACTTCTAAACCTCTACTTTTGTAACTTTGCTGAATCAACTTGACCAGCCAATTAGCAATTGTTTTGGCCGTAACTGAGGCTCCCTTTTTTGGACCCTGAATATTTACAAACAGACGATCTGTTGACCTGAAAGAGGCTGTATTGTCTAAATAAGCCTTTATGCTTCTACCTACATCCACTGGGTGACATTCATGCTCCACTGGGAATGTTGGCAAAGTCAATTCTTGATTTATGTGAAAGGAACTAGCGACCTTTGGGATATAATCAATAACCGGTCGGATTACAACTCTATCTGGGAAAAACTGAAGTAAATTCTGTGAACACCCCAGCGCTTGCAGATCTGAAACACGTTTTGCAGAAGCTATGGCTACTAAGAAAATAGTTTTCAAAGTTATATTCCACAGGGAAGCAGATTCCACCGGATGAAACGGAGGCTCTGATAAAACTTGCAATACGAGAGACAAATCCCACTGGGGAAAGAAAGGCTTTCTCGGAGGCCTAATCTTCTGAACTCCTTGTATGAACTGCATCACCAACGGATTCAAGGCCCATCTTTCGTTTGTTAAGGCCGATAAAGCCGAGACCTGAACCTTGACTGCTGATAAACTCAACTGCTTGTCCACTGCTGTTTGTAGAAAGTTTAGAATATGATGGACATTAGGCATCAACACATTAAAACGTTCTGTGGTAGCAAATGCTGCAAATCTCTCCCAGATTCTGTGGTATGTTGAATTCGTAGATCTCTTTCTTGCCTGCAGCATAGTACTAATCACTTCCTCAGAACATCCAAGGGACCTATATTTTTCCCTTTCAACTTCCATGCCGTTAAACTGAGGCTGTTGACATTTGGACACAGCAGGCTTCCCTGCGAGAGCAGGTCTGGAATCGTTGGAAGGCTCCATGGTTCCTCCATACTCAGTTCCCATAGTAGTGTGAACCATGGTCTTCTCGGCCAGTAGGGCACAATAGCAATGATCGTGCATGATTCCCTCGCTAACTTCTGCAAGAATTTTGTTATCATTGGAAACGGTGGAAAGGCATACCCGAGATTGAAAGTCCACGGGTGCAAGAAACAGTCTGTTCCTAAAGCCTCTGGATGGTGAAGGCGTGAATAGAACCTGGTTACCTTCGAGTTCTTGACTGAAGCAAATAAGTCTACCTGTGGGGATCCCCATCTGAGAACAAGTTGCTGGAATACCTTGTGGTTCAGTGACCATTCGTGGGTACTGGAGAAGTGTCTGCTCAGCTGATCCGCTAGGATATTCTGTTTCCCTGGAAGATATACAGCTGTCAAATCTGACAAGTTCTTCTGAGCCCAGTCCATGATGTAGGCTGTTACTTCTAAGAGGGACTGACTCCTTGTCCCCCCTTGCCTCCTGATATAGGATACCGCTGTAGTATTGTCTATCTGGAGAAGTACTACTTCCCCTTGGATCAGATGACTGAACGCCCTTAAAGCTAAAAAGGCTGCCTTTAGTTCCAGGAGATTTGAAGCGACTTCTACTCGAGGGACTCTCCACTTCTCTTGTACGCAAAATCCCTTGCAGTGTGCTCCCCATCCTTGCAGACTTGCATCTGTGGTTATCACTACCGGAATCTGCTGTTGTATCTGGTGACACGTCTTGAGGTGGGCTGACAGCGTCCACCACCACAGCGAGTTCCTCACCTTCAGAGGTAGAACAAACCTTTGAAATTGGTTCCGCTTGTTCCATGATCTGAGGAAGAAGATCTGTAACACTCTCATGTGCCAATGTGCCCATTTCACCATCGGTATTGCCGATGAAAAGGTTCCTAGGAGACTCAGACACTGCTTGGCTAATACTACCCTCTGGGCTAAGAACGTTCTGACCTTCTGTTGAATAATCACTATCTTTTGATCTGGAAGGCATATCTTGTTCTCCTTGGTAATAAACCTGGCCCCCAGGAAAATCATGTCTTGGGATGGTCTCAGTTGACTTTTCTGAAAGTTTATCATCCAACCCAGTCTCTGCAACTCCTCTACTAGAATCTTCTGATGCTGTAGTAAGACTGACCGATCTTGATGAACTAGCAGAATGTCGTCTAGATAGTGAAATACCCTCAGACCTCTGCGTCTTAATGAGGCAATTGCTGGGAGAAGGACTTTGGAAAATGTCCTTGGAGCCGTTGACAGACCGAAAGGAAGACTCCGGAACTGCCAGTGGTGATCTTTTATTGAGAATCTGAGAAATTTCTGAAAACTGTCTTTTATTGGAATGTGGAGATAGGCGTCTGACAGATCGATGGTCGTCATCCAGTCCTCTATTCTCACCAATTTTATTATGGTTTGCAGAGACTCCATCCTGAAGTGATGGATCTTTATGTGTTTGTTTAGAAATTTGAGATCCAACACTGGTCTCCATCCCCCTGAACTTTTTGGAACTACGAACAAAGGTGAGTAAATCCCTGAAAACTTTTCCTTGAATGGAACTGGAACTATTGCTCTTACTTGGGCTAATGAGTCTACATAGTCCATCAATACTTTTTCCTTCAGCCCGTTTCTTGGTAGTTTTGTTTCTATAAACTTTCTCTTTGGTGGAGTTCTCTTGAATTTCCACGAATGCCCTTTTCTTAGAGTCCTGTGCACCCAAGAATCTTCTATCGATTCCACCCAGACTCTCCAGAAGTATTGCAATCTTGCTCCTACTGGCATAGACCGGGTGGACGTACCTTCAGAATTGTTTCTGATTTTGCCCGGAACTAAGAGTGGACTTAGGTTTTCCTGACTTGAGAAAGGAAGACTGTGAACCTTTCCAGTTTCTGTTGAACTGCTTCCCTGGTTTATAAGATCTTGCCTGCTGAAATCTGCTTGTTGATTGTTTTGTGTTTGACTGTTGGCGAAAGGGCTTAGCTCTTCTATCTTGTGGCAGCAATCCGGACCTTCCTCCAGTAACTTTTGCTATTGCGCCATCCATTTCAGGGCCAAATAGGTGTTTTCCGTCGAACGGAATCTTACACCAATTATTCCGAGATGATTGGTCTGCCGACCACGGTTTTAACCAAAGAGCCCTCTTTGCTGTCACAGTATGGAGCATTGCTCTTGCCGATGATCTGATGGTGTCGATAGCGGCTTCTCCCATGAATTCACTGGTCAACTTCAACTCATCCAATGCCTTTATAATTTCACTTCTGTCAGTGTCAGAATTTAAAGCTGTTTCGATATTTTCTATCCACACCTTCGCCGCCTTTGCCAAAGAAGTCAATGCCACTGCTGGTCTACAAGCGGCTCCGGCTGCCAGAAAAGCCTTCTTTAAATCCGTATCGATCTTCCTATCTAGAGGGTTGGTGAATGAAATTGCATTGTCCATAGGGAGAGTTACGTGCCTGGCTAACCTCATTATTGAGGCGTCTATCACTGGCGGAGACTCCATTATCTTAACATCATCCTCATTGAAGGGATAAAGCTTTGTGAATCTATTCGCCAAAGACGGCTTCTGTTCTACTTTGCTCCATTCTTTATGAAAGATATCCTTAATCACTTTCATAAAGGGAAAGTTGTTTGGTTGTTTGTCAAGGTGGGGATAATATTTATCCGGTTCTTGTGCTGCTCCCTCTTCTTCCCAGCCTATCGCCGACTTCACTTCCGATACAAAGGCTGGAATTAGTGCGAAGTCAAAGCCTACTGGTGGTAGACCCGCAGAGGTAGAAGCTTCCTCTGGCTGATTCTGTGGGTTAACTGCAGGCGCCTGAGTAGCAGCCAATTTTTCAAATGATTCTTGAACCGCCTGTTGTATAAACATCATTACTTGCTGATTATCTGACTCCTTCTCTTTGCCCAGCTCCATAAAGCAGGTCTCGCATACCATCTTGTCAGGCATTGCTGCCTGCCCACATGACCAGCAACCTGATTTTTCTGGCTGAGAATATCTTTGTGCTTTGCTCGGTCCTGGAGAAGATCTTCGTCTCTCATAAGGACTGTTAGAGCGTCTATGTCTGTGAGATCTGTATTCTGGTGAATAATTTCTGCGCTGTGGAGACCTACTCCTGCGTGAGGAATAATATCTGCTTGAATAATATCTCCTAGGAGATCTGCTTCTACTGGGAGATCGTCTCCTAGACTGATGCTCCTTAGGCGATTGTCTTTTATCAGGTTTCTTGCTCTGTCTTCTGGGCGAATCCCTTCTAGATGATCTTTCATCTCTGTTTGACCTCGAAGGGGATCGAAGTTTTCCAGAGGATTGGCGCCCTTTAGACCCCTCACTCCTCCTTTCTCCATCAAGCGGACTGTGGAAACACAAAAAGATATGTTCCACTAAAACATCCACTCCTACTGATGGGAGAAAATAGCCCTCTTTTAAGCCCGTGCAATTAACTTTAAATATACACCCTGGTGCTGTGATAGAATCAAGAGCGATTAAATAATCCCTCATTACCTCATCTGTTTCTTTGAGGCAGTTTTATCCGCATCCTCCATCTTAAAAAAGCAAACAATCCAAACATCAGATGAATCCAAAAGGTAACCAAAAACAATATCACCTGCTCCTGCAGACTTGGCGGAATACCTTGTCGTTCCTGCACCGGGTGGTCCTCCTGCGTACACTCCAACTGCAGCCTGGATCGGAGCAAAGCGGTACCGCAGCAAGCCCACTGCACCCGCTCTGGCGTCCTGCACAATACTTCCTGGTAATGTGCCTAGTTAAATGAACGCCCGGATCTCGCGAGATCCTCTGACGTCACTTGCCGCCCAATCCGGAAGGTAAAGGAGAGAGGGCGGAAGATAGCAGCCACTCTCGCTGGGTAAGACGGCTCACAGCACACAGGGGGGCGGCAACAAAGGGATTGCCCTCGCATATTTAAGCCCCATTTAGAGGCCGCAATGCGTACCGCCTGACGGGAGAGGCTGAACCCGTCAAACTGCCCAAAAATTCAAAGAAAGGAACAAAAATGGCAGCTTTAAAAATAAAAAAATGAGAGAAAAAATAAAAGCAAACCTGCCCATGAGAGGACAGAAAAAAGAGAATGGCGGGGGAAGGCGGGGTTTTGTTTTTATAAGCAAGCTGTCCTATTGGGGTCAGGGGGTGGAGCCTAACCCAGAGGTATGCCGCCATCTCTGTCCAGGAAAGATTAGATATGTAGCAAATACATATGGCAGCCTCCATATACCTCTCACTGCAGTTGACCTTTGAGTAAGAGGGTTTTTGCTGGTCTGTTAGCCCTTTATACTCTCCCCGTGGTTGTAGGTCACCCTGAGCTGCCTGGGCACTATATAATCTCTAGTTAGGCCTGGTGGTTCCTCACAGAGCTGAGGGCAGCAGTGAGGAGTGGCCTACACAAGCTCTACAGCCCCCGGGCCTCCTCAGTCACTCTAGCTCAGGCCTCGCACTGTACACGCCGAAGTCTCCCCTCACCCCCCACAAGAGTCCCCAACACCACCCCGGCCCGCACAGCAACCGCCCTCACTTCTTATCCGGGCAAATCCAATCTCCGTCACTGACGCGAAAATTCTTAGACGACATATTGGCGGCCACCGTCCTCACTTTGAAGAAGGACCCCGGATCCGAGCGCTCACAAGACGCCTGTGTGCTGCGATAGGCCACCAAATCCCTGCCCGCCGCGCCGCACCACTCCGGAAGAGACGAGGACGTTACACAAAATGGCTTTCCTACGGAAGACACGGCCTATCCGGGCCTATTCAGCCAAACATCTACTCAGGCTTCTTTTAGGACAACTAAATGATTGAAGAGGCCCCGTATGCTCACGCAGCGGAGGGAAGGCGTGGGCTGGAACGCAAGGAAGTGACGCACGCAATCCAAGAACATTTCCTAGAGCGGGTTGTGAGTGACGTTTCGTTTCGAAGGTGGGCTGAAACAAGGAAGTGACGTGCGTAAACAAACAAGGGCGTTTACTAGAGCTGACGTTTCAGCACGTGCACATTCTGTTTTATTGTACAGTATCCCTTTATAGGTACCGAGCAAAGGAGTCTACTATATCAGAAAAACAAAAATTTGCTTTCCTAAAACAGAAAGAATTTGCGATAATTCAGGTTGGAGTGAGCTCGAGATGTCTCCCAGAGCACCACTGCTGAATATATGCAAATTAACCATTGTTAATTTGCATATATAGCTTCTAAGGGCACAATGGTTAATTTGCATATATTCAGCAGTGGTGCTCTGGGAGACATCTCGAGCTCACTCCAACCTGAATTATCGCAAATTCTTTCTGTTTTAGGAAAGCAAATTTTTGTTTTTCTTAACATCTTAGTAAGGGGGCTTTTAGGACCATTGTAGTCCCTTACACACTCCAATGAGTTCTGGGTCACCATGAACTTGCTGGTTAGTATGTACTATATCAGAAGTTTGCTAAATGGTCACACTCAAGCACATGAAGTATGAGGGCTAGTTCACACTGGGTGATTTTTCAGCGATTTGCTGATCGCTGGCGATTGTTATTGTTAAAATACATGAAATATTGAAATTTTTTACATATCCCCTGCACAGAAGTTGTTCTCTGCCAGGAGTTTTATGGTTGTATAATGTTGAAAGAAGAAGGCGGATTCCAGAACTCCAATGCAGAAGTAATTTATTTAAGCACGGTACAAAACTTTCAACAGGTTACAAATATGCCTGTGTCGACAGCTGTTTTGCGTGACCCCACGCCTCAGGACACCAATGCGCACCCCTTCCTCTCCAAACCCCACCTATATACCTATCTATGAGGGCAGGCACATACACTTCAGACACAGTCTTATGCTGGGTACACACTTAGATTTTCTGGCCGATTTACTGTCAGATCGATTATTTCCAACATGTTCTATTTGCTTTCCGATCGATTTACGAGCATTTTCTGATCGTCTTCCTATTAAAGTGCTCGGAAATCGATCTGTTAGGAAAACGAACATGTTGGAAATAATCGATCTGACAGTAAATTGGCCAGAAAGTCTCGTAGCGTGTACCCAGCATTAAAGCGGTATTGTCACCATAAAAATCAAATTTCAACAGCAACTGTTCTGAGTGTATTAACCTCCTTGGCGGTAACCCCGTGTGTGACACGGGGTAAGCCGCCGGAGGGTGCCGCTCAGGCCCTGCTGGGCCGATTTACATAATTTTTTTTTTGCTGGACGCAGCTAGCACTTTGCTAGCTGCGCCAGCACCCCGATCGCCGCCGCCGCGCGCCCGATCGCGGCTATCCGGTGCGGCGCGCGCCCCCCCCCCCCCCCCCCCCCCAGACCCCTGCGCTGCCTGGCCAATTAGTGCCAGGCAGCGCCAAGGGGTGGATCGGGTCTCCTAATGACGTCCTGACGACGGGGGAAGCCCTCCAGGAAATCCCGTTCTTTGAACGGGATTTCCTGATCGCCTATCGCCGGAGGCGATCGGCGGGGCTGGGGCGATGCCGCTGAGCTCGCTACATGATTTAAAAAAAAAAAAAATTAAAAAAAAAACTGCTGCGCTGCCCCCTGGCGGTATTTTTCATACCGCCAAGGGGGTTAAGTGATAAAGATGCTAATCTTGCATTCAAAACTTTTTTTCTGCTGTTATGGTTTGGAGTTATTACATACTATAGGAGCACTGGCACTAATGCCAAACAGTGCCAAAAAGTTGAATGCTGGGAGTTCTTTTTATCTATAATATATTCCTCCTCTTCCATTTATTTCCCTGCCTAGCTGATCACTTGTGTTTACAAGCAAGGCTGAGGTGACTCAGTGATTGGATGTGTAAATAACAAAAAAGACTCTGGGAGGAGGGCAGCTAATGAATACACAACGAGCAAGAGAAGGGAGGGGGGGGGAGAGAAGAGTCAGGGAGGATATGATGTCAGCATTAGCTTGGCAAGATGGCCACTGCCTAGAAAAGGATTTTCTGATTTTCCTTTGTAAAATTCACAGGAATCATTACGTGGATAGCACAATACATCTGTTATGTAAGTAGAGGTAGTATTTATTTACTTATATATGTGGTTTTTATATCTCGGTTAGCATGGGTGTCGCTTGTTCTTTAACCTTCCTGGCGGTAAGCCCGAACTGAGTTCGGGCTATGCCGCCGGAAGGCACCGCTCAGGCCCCGCTGGGCCGATTTGCATAATTTTTTTTTTGCTGCACGCAGCTAGCACTTTGCTAGCTGCGTGCAGTGCCCGATCGCCGCCGCTACCCGCCGATCCGCCGCAATTCCTCTCGCCGCGGCCGCCCCCCCCCCCCCCAGACCCCGTGCGCTGCCTGGCCAATCAGTGCCAGGCAGCGCTATGGGGCAGATCGGAGTCCCCTCTGACGTCACGACGTCGATGACGTCGGTGACGTCATCCCGCCCGTCGCCATGGCGACGGGGGAAGCCCTCCAGGAGATCCCGTTCTTTGAACGGGATCTCCGGATCTCCGATCGCCGGCGGCGATCGGAGGGGCTGGGGGGATGCCGCTGAGCAGCGGCTATCATGTAGCGAGACTTTGTCTCGCTACATGAAAAAATTTAAAAAAAAAGATTTGCTGCCCCCTGGCGATTTTTTTGCAAACCGCCAGGAGGGTTAAGCATTAACCCTTCAGAGGAAGAACAATATATACATACATACAATTCTATGCAGATAAAAACTGATTCATGTATCTTAAAAAAGCTGAAATCTCATTTCTGTCTTTAAAACCCAGATTCCCCAACGCATTGTTCATAGATATCAAGGAGGCTTCCTTATACAGTAACAACTCCTCTTTTGAACCCCCTCTAGCCATATCCGAAAATTTTAAAAGGCCAGCTACTTTTAGGCAGTCCGCTTCACCTCCATGGCATGAATTTACATGATCGATCATACGGTGTGGATCCCACCCTGTTCCTGATCGATCTTTTATGCTGTAAGAACCTGTTCTTGAGTGGCTGAGTGGTTTCTTTTATGTAGAATCTCCCACAGGGCCACCAAATGCAATACACCACATATCATATCTGGACCTACAATTAATAAATTGCCACGTAATGCCTCCTACCTGAACCACTTTGCCCGTCTTCATGAATTTGCAAGCTGAGCAATGGCCACACGGGAAGTTCCCTTTCCATTTTTTCTCCGTAAGCCTGTTTACCTGTTTCTCCTATACTGATTTAAATTCACTATGGACTAACATCCTTTTAATTGTATAACCCCTCCTAAAACTGACTCTAGGGGGTCTACTAACAACTTCCTTGAGATGTTCGTCCAGTGACAGTAAATGCCATTGACTTACATATCACCTGATGAATTTGATTGGACAGCTATAAGAATACAATAGGGTTAAGTCCTTTATATAGCAAAAAGGGCCAAAAAGCACAGTCCTTTTTAAGAGGCAGTCCACCTTGCCCACTTAGATCTTTATTACTTTTATGGAAAGGACTCAGAGTTTGCAAAAAAGAGGAAATGAGATGCCGTTTTCTGATACAAAAACTTCTTCATCAAAACTTTATTGATACATATAGCATAAAAAAGCAAAAAACGTTAAAACCGATATCTTTGGTTCCACATAGTCTTCATATAATCAACAACAATGACTAAGACTGATAGTGGCAATATTCTGGCTTGACTCGATGTTTCAGTTGCAACCCTTGACTGATGTATGTATTAAAAGTGGCAACGACACCTGTTTCGTTTCGGGCAGTTTTATTAAACAATTATGCCCTTCACAGGCCATAACACACAGCTCTGCAAGGCTCAACTAAAAGGCAAAAAAGCCAAAGGTATATATACATATGGGCATCTGCACCAACCAGATGCACACCAGGGCTTTCCAAGGACATGATGCAAAGGACGCTGCTATATTGGAAGACCTGAAAGAATTTGATTGGACATCGGGGTATAATCAAATATGAAATTAAATCTCCTTTCTTCCTGTTTCCTGTTTGCCCGTCTGGTTAATAGTTGGGCTCAAGGTATTAATCTAGCTTTTTCCAACGCCTGTTCGATAGATTTCATCTGATATCCCCTTTTTAAAAGACGTATAGTCAAGTCAGATGTCTGAGCTTCAAATACTCTCACATTGGAATTATTCCTTCTGAGCCTAAGAAATTGGCCGTATAGGATGGCATCCTTTACATGTCTGGGGTGGTAGCTTTCATAATGTAGGAGACTATTGGTGGCCGTGGTCTTTCTATAACCCCTTGTGGTGAGGCATCCTTCCTCCACTTCAATCATGAGGTCCAAGAATTCCACTTCAGTGTCACCAAAAATTGCCAGTAAACTCCATATTAATGTCATTGGAGTTTATCCATTGAGTTTTATGGTTGTAATTCCTTATCAGTGAGGATTGCAAAATAAACTGACAAGGGTCCAACAAGAGTGAAATTGTCACTTGCATGCCTGAAGTTTAACTCTTTCAGGCTGTAAAAGGAAACAAAAAAAAACATAGCTTAGTTATTGATATATTTGACACTGTACATATACAGTGGGTTGCAAAAGTATTCGGCCTCCTTGAAGTTTTCCACATTTTGTCACATTACTGCCACAAACATGCATCAATTTTATAGGAATTCCACATGAAAGACCAACACAAAGTGGTGTACATGTGAGATGTGGAATGAAAATCATACATGATTCCAAACATTTTTTACAAATAAATAACAGAAAAGTGGTGTGTGCATAATTATTAGGCCCCCTTTGATCTGAGTGCAGTCAGTTGCCTATAGAAGGTACGCATGTGCTGCGTCCCGACCTGGGTACCCCCTCACAGCGGACCTGCCTGGCCACAGGCCTCCATCAAGGCATCCCATCTTCCCAGTGGATCCACAGGGCTACCAGCCCCACCAGTCCTTTCCGGATACCAGCGCTTGCCAGACATTGACTTCAGCGCTAGGAGACGTAAGCAGCCCTATGGGCATCAATTGTGGTAGACTCTCTATGCCACATTTACACAGGAGAACTGGTTCATGTGATAAACTGTAATGCTGGCTGCATGGATGTTGATGCCACAATGAGCCACTGATGTTACTATCACCTGTTTTGAACTATGCTTGAGCTATATGCTTTCACAATACTGTGTGTGCTTTACCGCATGGCTTGCTGCATTACATGGCCGCCTGGAGAGGTGCTCTCTGCTACTATACTAATTGCTGACTAACTGCTGAGTTTCTCTGGCTTGCTACAGCTGCTGGACTGTATCCATTTCTCCTGAATTGCATGCACCCGCTAAACTTCTGGAATTAATGCTTATCAGATCAAGCGTTCCTCATGGATCATACTGCCTGTTGACAAACTGCATATAGCTTGCTGGCCTATTATATATAATTTTTTTCATCCTGAGCTCAGGTGGACGATTAATATTTGCCTTTTATATGCATATGCTTCACTATTTTTTTCTGTGATCCTTTGGGGAGTGGTGGGCTGGCAGGGGGTTGATGTGGGGGTGGGGTGGTCCGTTAGGTGGGGAGGGAGGCAGGCAGAACGGGGGCACATTTTTAATGTGAATTTTATTGGATAATATTGATTAATAAAGATTTTGTATAGATTTGTTCTGAATCAGTTTGTTGGTGTTTGTTCATTCGGATCATACCCACTTAAGTATATCTCGCAATGTTTGATGTAAAGTTGCCTATAGACATTGCCTGATGAGTGCTAATCACTAAATAGAGTGCACCTGTGTGTAATCTAATGTCAGTACAAATACAGCTGCTCTATGACGGCCTCAGAGGTTGTCTAAGAGAATATTGGGAGCAACAACACCGTGAAGTCCAAAGAACACACAAGACAGGTCCAAGACAGGTCAGGGATCAAGTTATTGAGAAATTTAAAGCAGGCTTAGGCTACAAAAAGATTTCCAAAGCCTTGAACATCCCAAGGAGCACTGTTCAAGCGATCATTTAGAAATGGAAGGAGTATGGCACAACTGTAAACCTACTAAGAAAAGGCCATCCACCTAAACTCACAGGCCGAACAAGGAGAGCGCTGATCAGAAATGCAGTCAAAAGGCCCATGGTGACTCTGGACGAGCTGCAGAGATCTACAGCTGAGGTGGGAGACTCTGTCCATAGGACAACTATTAGTCATGCACTGTACAAAGTTGGCCTTTATGGAAGAGTGGCAAAAAGAAAGGCATTGTTAACAGAAAAGCATAAGAAGTCCTGTTTGCAGTTTGCCACAAGCTATGTGGGGGACGCAGCAACCATGTAGAAGAAGGTGCTCTGGTCAGATGAGACCAAAATGGAACTTTTTGGCCAAAATGCAAAACGCTATGTGTGGCAGAAAACTAACACTGCACATTACTCTGAACACACCATCCCCACTGTCAAATGGCAGCATCATGCTCAGGGGGTGCTTCTCTTCAGCAGGGACAGGGAAGCTGGTCAGAGTTGATGGGAAGATGGATGGAGCCAAATACAGGGCAAACTTGGAAGAAAACCTCTTGGAGACTGAAAAAGACTTGAGACTGGGGCAGAGGTTCACCTTCCAGCAGGACAATGACCCTAAACATAAAGCCAGGGCAACAATGGAATGGTTTAAAACAAAACATATCTATGTGTTAGAATGGCCCAGTCAAAGTCCAGATCTAAATCCAATCGAGAATCAGTGGCAAGATCTGAAAACTGCTGCTCACAAACGCTGTCCATCTAATCTGACTGAGCTGGAGCTGTTTTATAAAGAAGAATGGGCAAGGATTTCAGTCTCTAGATGTGCAAAGCTGGTAGAGACATACCCTAAAAGACTGGCAGCTGTAATTGCAGCAAAAGGTGGTTCTACAAAGTATTGACTCGGGGCCGAATAATTACGCACACCCCACTTTGCAGTTATTTATTTGTAAAAAATGTTTGGAATCATGTATGATTTTCGTTCCACTTCTCACGTGTACACCACTTTGTATTGGTCTTTCACGTGGAATTCCAATAAAATTGATTCATGTTTGTGGCAGTAATGTGACAAAATGTGGAAAACTTCAAGGGGGCCGAATACTTTTGCAACCCACTGTACATGTCTATCTTATCCTGTCACTTGTCACCTCAGTTACACTTTAAGGTGATCCATCTACCAGGCATAATACAACAAGTGTGGCCAACATGAACTTCCTCCATCCCACTTGTGGCTTCCCCACACCTAACTAGTGTTGCCAAAACATCTGCTCTGGAGGTGTAAAGGGGCCTGAGGCTAAATAGTAGTGCTCCCCCCAACCCTCCAGCCATGGAAGAGGCCACTCCCACAGTAGTTACGCCTCTGCTTAAAGGGATCCTTAAGTGAACCAACAGCCTTTGGTGGCCATGGCTACAATCCTGAAAGTGGAGCATCCCCTAGCCATTGCAGAGGCCTCTGATTATAGGGAAACTTAAAAGACATGTGACATTATGAGATAGACATGTGTATGTACAGTGGCATGCAAACAAATATGCTGTGTTCCTTTTCTTCTTCCTTTGTCTGAAAGCGTTAATATACAACTATGCAGCTTGACAGTTTCGCTCCAGTTGGGACACACTCGGACTGTAGCGTAGCTCGCTGATAAGGCATTACAGCCATAAACATGTTCCTTGCAGAGAACTGGGCTTCTGAGAACAGGGGATAGAGACAAAGGTAAATCCTCTATAATAAAACCCCTGAGTCCCTGCGTAGCGCTGTCCCTGTGTAGCTGGGTCAGTGCTTTTTCCTACTTCGCATGTGCGCAGCACGGACCCGGACTGCAGTTGGGACCGGAGAATGGGGCCAGTGAGCTGGGCGGGAGAGCGGAGGCCTGGCACAGAGCGCCGTCGGGCCTAACAGACTTCAAGTGGCCAGAAGAAGCCCCAGGTGAGTGAAACTTTTACTTTTCAGATCACCTCATGTATCCTTTAAAGGACTTACGAGGCGAAAGTAAGAAAAAAAGTTAATCACCTACCTCACCTTTTAAGGCACGGAGGACGCCGTCCACGCCCTCCGTGCCGATCTGCCAGGTCCCCCCGCTCATTAGCCCCCCGGGCCGGCTGCCGACCCCACGGCCCGGGTAGGGCTCTCTTGCCTCTCGTAAAATGGCCGCTTGCTGTGGCCGCGGCTGCGCAGTCCGCATAGCGGCGAGTGCGGCTGCGCAGCTCTAGGGCCAACCCCCCGATCCACACTACGTAGCGTGGATCGGGGGGGTTGGCCCTAGAGATGATCGGGGGGGTTGGCCCTAGAGCTGCGCAGCCACACTAGCGGCTATGCGGACTGCGCAGCCGCAGCCACAACAAGCGGCCATTTTACGAGAGGCAAGAGAGCCCGAGCCGTGGGGTCGGCAGCCGGCCCGGGGGGCTAATGAGCGGGGGGGCCCGGCGAATCGGCGCGGACGGCGTCCTCCGTGCCTTAAAAGGTGAGGCAGGTGATTAACTTTTTTTCTTACTTTCGCCTCGTAAGTCCTTTAAAGCAGGATTGTCACCATAAAAATCAAATTTCAACAGCAACTGGTCTGAGTGTATTGAGTGATAAAGTTTGTAGTCAAAACTTTCTCTGCTGTTATGGTTTGAAGTTATCACATACCTTAAGAGCACTGGCCTTTTAACTGCCATTACCATCGACTTCTAATGACATGACAGTGCACTTCCTAGTATAGACCTCAGTGGGAGTGTCTGAAGACTCTAGGACAGGGGTCTCAAACTCAATTTACCTGGGGGGCCGCAGGAGGCAAAGTCAGGATGAGGCTGGGCCGCATAAGGAATTTCACAATCGCGGTGCATCGCCGCCTCTGCCCACCCCTCTCACTCTTCCTTCACAGAGAGGGGTGGGGAGAGGCGGCGATCCGTGCGGCGATTGACGTCAGGAGGGGCAGAGCTGAAGTTGAAAGCTCTGCCCCTTCCAGGAAATGCCGGTGGATTGCCCCCCCGGGCGATTTGGGGGCTCTGCAGCCCTCGTTTAGCGGCGGGGATGCGGCAGGTTACTTGGGAACACTGAAGCGAACTATAAGGAAGCTTTTGCCGGCGAGGGCCACAAGATATTGTATCGAGGGCCGCAAATGGCCCGCGGGCCGCGAGTTTGAGACCCCTGCTCTAGGAGGAGGGTGGGTAATGAATACACAATTAGCAAAAGGAGAATAAAAGAGTGAGGGAGGAAATGATGTCAGGATTAGCTTCATTCAAAGGTAACCAAGATGGAAACTGTCTAGAATAGGATTCTTTGCTTTTCCTTTATAACATTCACAGAAAAAATGCATATATAAGTAGATAAATTTTAGTTCTACTTACATAACAGATGTATTGCAGTGTCCAACTGCAATACATCTGTTATGTAAGTAGAACTAGAATTTATCTACTTATAGATGCATTTTTTATGTCTAGGTTAGCATGGGTGTCACTTGATTTGAGATGACAAACTAACTATAACAAGTAACTTGTCTATATATCTTATTTAAATACAGTTTAAATACACTGGAGAAGCTGTGGGTGAGGCTTGATTAGTTTATAGGGAATTAGAATATTAAAAAAAAAGTATTTGGCTTGAGGAATGCCCTATAAACTATATGAAAGGAACACAATTATGCAATGAGTAAAAGTTTATCTCGGATCCACTTCAAGATTTCACTTTAAAAGAAAAAACAGTGAGGATCCAGCTGTCATTTTCTTAGTTTGGCTTACAGGAAGAATGAAGAGAAGAAACAAATTGTTAGTTAATTAAAAGTCTTTAGAAGTCTTTTCCTAAGTGAAGACAGCAGACAGGACTCATTTTTCTAAATACAGTGGTTTGCAAAAGTATTCGGCCCCCTTGAAGTTTCCACGTTTTGTCACATTACAGCCACAAACATGAATCAATTTTATTGGAATTCCACGTGAAAGACTAAAACAAAGTGGTGTACACGTGAGAAGTGGAACAAAAATTGTACTTGATTTCAAACATTTTAAATAAATAACTGCAAAGTGGCGTGTGCGTAATTATTCAGCCCCCTGAGTCAATACTTTGTAGAACCACCTTTTGCTGCAATTACAGCTGCCAGTCTTTTAGGGAATGTCTCTACCAGCTTTGCACTAGAGTTGAGCTGAAATTTTCGTAATTTCGCATTACTATAATTACGCATGCGAAATTTGCGATTACGATGCGAAATTAGCGTAGCGAAATTGCCATTAAAATCGTAATTGAAAATACCGTAAGCGTAATTTTCAACGCGAAATTTCGCGTTTCGTTCATGCCGTAATTTCGCATTAAACGCTACCGTAATTTCGCGTTAAACCGTAACGCTCCGTATAATATAAAAAAGCCGCCGACTTTAAGGGTTAATAGCAAAGCCCCCTTAAATGCTAAGAGCCTCAAATTTGGAGAATATATTAAGGAGATCAGGAGGAATAAGAGGAAAAATTTTTTTTTCAAAAAGACCTTATAGTTTTTGAGAAAATCGATGTTAAAGTTTCAAAGTAAAAATGTAAACATTTAAAAACCCGCCGACTTTAACGGTTAATAGCAAAGCCTGCTTAAAGTTTAGGAACACCAAATTCCTAGGGTATATTAAGGGGATCAGTGGGAATAAGAGGAAAATTTTTTTTTTCAAAAAGACCTTATAGTTTTTGAGAAAATCGATTTTTAAGTTTCAAGGGCGAAAATGTCTTTTAAATGCGGAAAATGTCAGGTTTTTTTGCACAGGTAACAATAGTGTATTATTTTCATAGATTCCCCCAAGTGGGAAGAGTTTTACTTACTTCGTTCTGAGTGTGGGAAATATAAAAAAAAAACGACGTGGGGTCCCCCCTCCCAGACCTCTTTAACCCCTTGTCCCCCATGCAGGCTGGGATAGCCAGAATGCGGAGCACCGGCCGCGTGGGGCTCCGCACCCTGACTATACCAGCCCGCATGGTCCATGGATTGGGGGGTCTCGGAAGGGGAGGGGCAGCCAAGCTTTCCCCTCCCCCTCCGAGCCCTTGTCCAATCCAAGGACAAGGGGCTCTTCTCCACCTCCGATGGGCGGTGGAGGTGGAGGCCGCGATTTCCTGGGTGGGGGGTTCATGGTGGAATCTGGGAGTCCCCTTTAAAAAGGGGTCCCCCAGATGCCCACCCCCCTCCCAGGAGAAATGAGTATAGAGGTACTTGTAGTACCCCTTACCCATTTCCTTTAAGAGTTAAAAGTAAATAAACACACAAACACATAGAAAAAGTATTTTAATTGAACAAAAAACATAACCACGAAAAAAGTCCTTTAATATTCTTAATTAACCATTAATACTTACCTGTCCCTTTAAATAAATGATCCCACGCAATATCCTCGGAAATGTTCTATCAGTTACAATGTAACAAAGTTATTACAATGTAACAACTTTGTTACATTGTAACTACGCCGCACCCGACGTCACTCACCGCCGCCGCCGCCTCCGCGTCTGTGCTGCAGGACCCGACAGAGCTCTGAGCTATAGCTCAGAGCTCTCGAAAGCATCTTTGTATTTGGGCTCCAAGGAGCCCCATTGGTCCTTAGCAGACCAATGGGGTTCCTTCTGATTTGAAGGAACCCCATTGGTCTGCTAAGGACCAATGGGGCTCCTTGGAGCCCAAATACAAAGATGCTTCTCAGAGCTCTGAGCTATATAGCTCAGAGCTCTGTCGGGTCCGTGCAGGACGCTAAGTCCCCGCCGGCTCCGCTGCCCTCCCCGCCTCTCCCACATGTCACCCACATGTCACCCACATGTGGGTGACATGTGGGTGACAGATGTGGGCGGGGTGGACAGCGGGAGCTGCGGGGACTTAGCGTCCTGCACGGACGCGTATGCGGCGGCTGAGCGGCGAGTGGCGTCGGGTGCGGCGTAGTTACAATGTAACAAAGTTACATTGTAACTGATAGAACATTTCCGAGGATATTGCGAGGGATCATTTATTTAAAGGGACAGGTAAGTATTAATGGTTAATTAAGAATATTAAAGGACTTTTTTCGTGGTTATGTTTTTTGTTCAATTAAAATACTTTTTCTAAGTGTCTGTGTGTTTATTTACTTTAACTCTTAAAGGAAATGGGTATGGGGTACAAGTACCTCTATACTCATTTCTCCTGGGAGGGGGGGTGGGCATCTGGGGGACCCCTTTTTAAAGGGGACTCCCAGATTCCACCATGAACCTCCCCCCCAGGAAATCGCGGCCTCCACCTCCACCGCCCATCGGAGGTGGAGAAGAGCCCCTTGTCCTTGGATTGGACAAGGGCTCGGAGGGGGAGGGGAGAGCTTGGCTGCCCCTCCCCTTCCGAGACCCCCCAATCCATGGACCATGCGGGCTGGTATAGTCAGGGTGCGGAGCCCCACGCGGCCGGTGCTCCGCATTCTGGCTATCCCAGCCTGCATGGGGGACAAGGGGTTAAAGAGGTCTGGGAGGGGGGACCCCACGTCGTTTTTTTTTTATATTTCCCACACTCAGAATGAAGTAAGTAAAACTCTTCCCACTTGGGGGAATCTATGAAAATAATACACTATTGTTACCTGTGCAAAAAAACCTGACATTTTCCGCATTTAAAAGACATTTTCGCCCTTGAAACTTAAAAATCGATTTTCTCAAAAACTATAAGGTCTTTTTGAAAAAAAAATTTTTCCGCTTATTCCCACTGATCCCCTTAATATACCCTGGGAATTTGGTGTTCCTAAACTTTAAGCAGGCTTTGCTATTAACCGTTAAAGTCGGCGGGTTTTTAAATGTTTACATTTTTACTTTGAAACTTTAACATCGATTTTCTCAAAAACTATAAGGTCTTTTTGAAAAAAAACATTTTCCTCTTATTCCTCCTGATCTCCTTAATATATTCTCCAAATTTGAGGCTCTTAGCATTTAAGGGGGCTTTGCTATTAACCCTTAAAGTCGGCGGCTTTTTTATATTATACGGAGCGTTACGGTTTAACGCGAAATTCCGGTAGCGTTTAATGCGAAATTACGGCATGATACGACTGTAATGCGAAAATTACGCTTACGCGAAATTTCGCGAAATCCTTCTTCATTACGATTATGTACTTACGGCCATAATCGTAATTACACTAATTACGCGAAATTTCGCAAAATCGTAATTAGGTCATTACGCTCATCTCTACTTTGCACATCTAGAGACTAAAACCCTTGCCCATTCTTCTTTGCAAAACAGCTCCAGCTCAGTCAGATTAGATGGACAGCATTTGTGAACAGCAGTTTTCAGATCTTGCCACAGATTCTCGATTGGATTTAGATCTGGACTTTGACTGGACCATTCTAACACATGGATATGTTTTGTTTTAAACCATTCCATTGCTGCCCTGGCTTTATGTTTAGGGTCGTTGTCCTGCTGGAAGGTGAACTTCCGCCCCAGTCTCAAGTCTTTTGCAGACTCCAAGAGGTTTTCTTCAAAGATTGCCCTGTATTTGTCTCCATCCATCTTCCTATCAACTCTGACCAGCTTCCCTGTCCCTGCTGAAGAGAAGCACCCCCAGAGCATGATGCTGCCACCACCATATTTGACAGATAGTGTGTTCAGAGTGATGTTAAACAGAGTCTGAAGCGAGAATAAATCTCGCTTCAGACCTCATATTAAACCGCCGATATCCCGCGGCTTAACGGGGGTCCCTTCCCCCCCTAAATCCCCTTCGATACAGCCGGGGATCTCTTCCTGGTTGGGGCAGGGCTAACTGCCGCACGCGCGTCTGTCAGCGCGTATCTCCGCCTCTCCCCGGCCCCTCTCAGTCTTCCTTCACTGAGAGGGGCGGGGGAGAGGTGGCGATGCGCCGCTGATAGACGCGACTGGAGGCAGGGCTGCAGCCGTTAGCCCTGCCTCCAGGAGCGACCAAGTCTGCGACCAAGTGTCGCAGTGGGGGGTTTGGGGGTGAAGGGACCCCCGTTTAGCGGCGGTTTAGCAGGGGCACACATGCCCCTGCTAACTATGAGCTCTGAAGCGAGATTTATTCTCGCTTCAGAGTCTCTTTAAGCGTTAGTTTTCTGCCACACATAGCGTTTTGCATTTTGGCCAAAAAGTTCCATTTTGGTCTCATCTGACCAGAGCACCTTTTTCCACATGTTTGCTGTGTCCCCCACATGGCTTGTGGCACACTGCAAACGGGACTTCTTATGCTTTTCTGTTAACAATGGCTTTCTTCTTGCCACTCTTCCATAAAGGCCAACTTTGTGCAGTGCACGACTAATAGTTGTCCTATGGACAGATTCCCCTACCGGAGCTGTAGATCTCTGCAGCTCGTCCAGAGTCACCATGGGCCTCTTGACTGCATTTCTGATCAGTGCTCTCCTTGTTCGGCCTGTGAGTTTAGGTGGACGGCCTTGTATTGGTAGGTTTACACATACCTCCCAACATTTTGAGATGAGAAAGAGGGACACTTAAGCCACGCCCCTGCCACACCCCTTATCACGCCCCCGTCACACATACCATAAAGATTTCCTAAGAAAAATATGTGGTTTTATAATTCAAACCACACTGGTCCTTTCTATCCTGGTTCATTTTCCTTCATATTAACAATTTAAAATTAGTAATATATCAATTTAAAGTATCTCCACAGTATATGTAGCCAGGTGTATAGGTCTCCCCAGTAAATGCAGCCAGATGTATAGGTCTCCCCAGTATATATAGTTAGGTGTATAGGTCTCCCCAGTATATATAGCTAGGTGTATAGGTCTCCCCAGTATATATAGCTAGGTGTATAGATCTCCCCAGTATATGCAGCCAGGTGTATAGGTCTGCCCAGTATATGCAGCCAGGTGTATAGGTCTCCCCAGTATATGCAGCCAGATGTATAGGTCTCCCCAGTATATATAGCTAGGTGTATAGGTCTCCCAAGTATATGTAGCTAGGTGTATAGGTCTCCCCAGTATATGCAGCCAGATGTATAGGTCTCCCCAGTATATGCAGCCAGGTGTATAGGTGCCCCCAGTATATGCAGCCAGGTGTATAGGTGCCCCCAGTATATGCAGCCAGGTGTATAGGTGCCCCCAGTATATGCAGCCAGGTGTATAGGTGCCCCCAGTATATGCAGCCAGGTGTATAGGTGCCCCCAGTATATGCAGCCAGGTGTATAGGTGCCCCCAGTATATGCAGCCAGGTGTATAGGTGCCCCCAGTATATGCAGCCAGGTGTATAGGTGCCCCCAGTATATGCAGCCAGGTGTATAGGTGCCCCCAGTATATGCAGCCAGGTGTATAGGTGCCCCCAGTATATGCAGCCAGATGTATAGGTCTCCCCAGTATATATAGCTAGGTGTATAGGTCTCCCCAGTATATATAGCTAGGTGTATAGGTCTCCCCAGTATATTCAGCCAGGTGTATAGGTGTTCCCCAGTATATGCAGCCAGGTGTATAGGTCTCCCCAGTATATGCAGCCAGCTGTATAGGTGTCCCCAGTATATGTAGCCAGCTGTATAGGTGTCCCCAGTATATGCAGCCAGGTGTATAGGTGCCCCCAGTATATGCAGCCAGGTGTATAGGTGCCCCCAGTATATGCAACCAGGTGTATAGGTCTCCCCAGTATATGCAGCCAGGTGTATAGGTGCCCCCAGTATATGCAGCCAGGTGTATAGGTGCCCCAGTATATGCAGCCAGGTGTATAGGTGCCCCCAGTATATGTAGCCAGGTCTATAGGTGCCCCCAGTATATGCAGCCAGGTGTATAGGTGCCCCCAGTATATGTAGCCAGGTGTATTGGTGTCCCCAGTATAGCCAGGTGTATTGGTGCCCCCAGGAAGGGAGGCAGCCAGTGAAAGAGAGCTGGTGGCAAAGCGGCGGAGAAGGGGGGAAGTATCCCCCCCCCCCCCTTAACTCATCTTGGTGCTCCCTTTCCTGGCTCTCCCTTCCGGATCAATGTGTCCCCTCCGATGGCTCAGCGGCAGAGTGGTAGCGGGCGGAGAGGACTTACCGATGTCCTTCCAGCCGGCAGAGAGAGCTGTGATCTGTGCGCCGCAAGTCTGGTCTAGAGTAGACCAGACTTGCGGCGCACAGATCACAGCTCTCTCCGGCGGCTGCGTAACAGCGGTAAGTCCTCCCCGCCCGCTGTCAGCCGCTGCGCCATCAGAGGGGACACATTAATCCGGAAGGGAGAGCCAGGAAAGGGAGCACCAAGGTGAGGGAAGGGGGGGGGGGAGACTTCCCCCCTTCTCCGCCGCTTTGCCACCAGCTCCCTTTCACTGGCTGCCTCCCTTCCTGCGCAAACAGTCCGCCCCTGCGTCTGACCCCCCAGCCAGCCGGGACACTGGGGGGTCATAGCGGGAGAGCCCTCCCAAATCGTGCCAGTCCCGACGAAAACGGGATGGTTGGGGACTATGGTTTACAGTTGTGCCATACTCCTTCCATTTCTGAATGATCGCTTGGACAGTGCTCCGTGGGATGTTCAAGGCTTTGGAAATCTATTTGTAGCCTAAAGGCCCATACACACGTTGGATTTTAGCGAACGACCCGTCGTTTGAACGTTCCGTCGTTCGGACGTTTTCGCGTCAAATCCGACGTGTGTACAGACTATCGTTCGGGTGATAAGACTGGTTACCAACGATCCGCCCGGCGGATCGCTGGTAACCAGTCTTATCACCCGAACGATAGTCTATACACACGTCGGATTTGACGCGAAAACGTCCGAACGACGGAACGTTCAAACGACGGGTCGTTCGCTAAAATCCGACGTGTGTATGGGCCTTAAGCCTGCTTTACATTTCTCAATAACTTTATCCCTGACCTGTCTGGTGTGTTCTTTGGACTTCATGGTGTTGTTGCCCCCAATATTCTCTTAGACAACCTCTGAGGCTGTCACAGAGAAGCTGTATTTGTACTGACATTAGATTACACACAGGTGCACTCTATTTAGTTATTAGCACTCACCAGGCAATATCTATGGGCAACTGACTGCACTCAGACCAAAGGGGCTGAATAATTATGCACACACCACTTTGCAGTTATTTATTTGTAAAAAATGCTTGGAATCATGTATGATTTTCGTTCCACTTCTCACGTGTACACCACTTTGTATTGGTCACGTGGAATTCCAATAAAATTAATATGCAGTAATATGACAAAATGTGGAAAACTTCAAGGGGGCCAAATACTTTTGCAAGAGCGCTCTGGTTTACTTTCAGGTAATATTAAATAAATGAATAAATACTCAGACATTAATTGGTTTCCCTCCAAACCGGCCCTCGATTATTGTAGCTAGATTAGTGTGTGAACCTTTCTCAGGGACAGTTCATAAATGTACATTTTTTAGCGTAGCGTGTAAAAGCCTGGCCAATTACAATAAATAAATAAATGAATTACAATAAATAAATCAAACTGAAGTCATTGTGAGAAGACATTAGGACCTACTGAGGCCGTCTGCTGCTGTTTTTAGAAATCCTCTCCCAGTAATGCGCATTGTGTGAAATCTCATTAGTATTTCCGCAGCCAGAGAGTGAGTTATCCTCTGTTTAATTAGCGGCTTCACCAAAACTTTACTCACAGTTTCGGTCTCTAAGGATTTGCTGAATTTTATTACATCGCTTGCTTGGAAAAATAATTGTTCGGTGTATTCCTTGGATGCGGTTTTGACAAGTATATGCAAGTATAAGTGTTTGCGAGTGTATCATTTTACGTCAGTCTCTTTACAAGGCTTTCCAACTTCTTGATTTCCCCGAGTCTGGCTGAAAACAAGTAAACAATTAGCTCTTGGAACCACCATAGGCATTTGTAATGATCTGGATGTCTATTCTAAACTGATGTTAAAGCAAACCTAAGTTGAAAAATAAAAGTCAAATTAAATATACACACGTCATACTTACCTCCGGGGGGCGTAACTAGAAATCACTGGGCCCCCCTGCGAGACTTTGGATGAAGCGATGGCCCGAACGGTTCGACCGCAAATTTATTCGCGCAAACTTCGGTGGTTCGCGTTTATGCGAGTTCGACCTGCCCTCTATACTACATCATTAGGGTCAACTTTAACCCTATACATCACAGTCAGCAGACACAGGGTAGCCAATCAGGCTACAATCCTATCTGGAGCCCCACCCCCCACCCCCTTATAAAACGCAGGCAACGTCAGCCTTTTCACTCACTGGTGTGGCTGCAGTAATTAGAGAAGGGAGAGAACCTGGCTGCTGACATAGGGAAAGCTTAGTTAGGCTCTTTTGTTAGGCTTGTTAGGTTGCTTCTTCTTGCTGATACTTATTGCTAAAAAGCGCTCCTCGTCCTCAACAGCTCTTTTGAGAGCTAATGTTGTTCTTGTGATCTATTTTTTTTGTGTGTGTGTCCCACAGACACTTGTGTTGTATATACAGCCCTGTCAGTCAGTCGCAGCTGCTGGACCTTGGCCCCTTGGTAATTCCTACTGTACCACTGCCAGGCCCAGCACATTCAGTGACTACCTGTGTGTGTGACAGCTGCACATTTGTAATACCAATCACTGCATACCCACCTGTTCAAGGGGAACTGAAGTAAGAGGTATACGGAGGCTGCCATATTTATTTCCTTTTAATCAATACCAGTTGCCTGGCAGCCCTGCTGGTCTATTTCTCTCCAGTAGTATCTGAATAACACCAGAAACAAGCATGCAGCTAGTCTTGTCAGATCTGTCTTTAAAGTCTGAAACACCTGATCTGCTGCATGCTTGTTCAGGGGCTATAGCTAATAGTATTAGAGGCAGAGGATCAGCAGGGCTGCCAGGCAACTGGTATTGCTTAAAAGGAAATAAACATGGCAGCCTCCATATACCTCTCTCTTCAGTTCCCCTTTCAGTGCACCTATCCACCTACGTGAGCGCACGCAGTTTTATATAGCACCAGTCACTGCACCTGTTGACGGTACCTGTGTGTGTGACAGCTGCACATTTGTAATACCAATCACTGCATACCCACCTGTTCAGTGCACCTACCTACCTACGTGAGAGCACACAGTTTATATACCACCAGTCGCTGCACCTGTTGACGGTACCTGTGTGTGTGACAGCTGCACATTTGTAAAACCAATCACTGCATACCCACCTGTTCAGTGCACCTACCTACCTACGTGAGAGCACACAGTTTTATATACAACCAGTTGCTGCACCTGTTGATGGTACCTGTGTGTGTGACAGCTGCACTTTTGTAATACCAATCACTGCATACCCACCTGTTCAGTGCACCTACCTACCTACGTGAGCACACACAGTTTTATATACCACCAGTTGCTGCACCTGTTGACGGTACCTGTGTGTGTGACAGCTGCACATTTGTAATACCAATCACTGCATACCCACCTGTTCAGTGCACCTACCTACCTACGTGAGCGCACGCAGTGTTATATACCACCAGTCACTGCACCTGTTCACGGTACCTGTGTGTGTGACAGCTGCAAATTTGTAATACTAGTCATTGCATAATTGTTCACAGTACCTGTGTGCTAGCAGCGGCCACTATAATAATTTTTCTGGTGCATGTACATGCCTGCTTAATTTTTCTGGCTGCAGTGCAGCTGCAACAACAAAACAAAAGGCATGTACATGTGTCAATTCCCCTTCGTGATCCTTACCTTGCCGCGGTGAAGGGGCTGGCGTATCACAATGAAGCAATGACCGCTGGCTATATGACTGTCTCGGGGGGGGGGGGGGGGGGCACACCCAAGATAATAAGGTTGTTGCTTCACTGTGGACAGACCAAATTCAATCAGCTGGACAGTCACTGTTCTGTCATTCAGCTACCCCAGCCCGGCGACCATATGGGCAGGAAAGCCGCCATCACTTGCACTGTCGCCATGGTGTGCACCAGTCCAGCATGGCCGTCACTACACAAACAGCTGTTTGCAGTCAGTGCATACCTTTCACTTGAATGGATGGCAGACTTGCCCTCCATAACAGATTCTCATTAAAGGTTTTAAAGTTCATTCGTCTCATATACAGCAGGGCCTCAAAAGTCCTCCTGTATTGTTATTATTCGTCACTACCTCCCTGAGTCGGGACTTGCATGCCATGCCTGCTGCCAGGGCCAGGCCGAGGCATAGGCTGGAGAGGCTCCAGCCTCAGGCCCAGTGTAGGAGGGGGCGCAGAATTCATTCAGCTGTCATTCCTAATTGTGTATGAAGCAGAAAGAAATAAGAAAAGGGGATACATAGCAGTGACTGCAAGCCAGATAACTAGATATTAACCACTTAAGGACTGCAGTCATAAAACCCCTTAAGGACCAGAGCCTTTTTTTCCATTCGGACCACTGCAGCTTTCACGGTTTATTGCTCAGTCATACAACCTACCACCTAAATGAATTCTACCTCCTTTTCTTGTCACTAATACAGCTTTCTTTCGGTGCTATTTGATTGCTGCTGCGAGTTTTAGTTTTTATTATATTCATCAAAAAAGACATGAATTTTGTCAAAAAAATGACTTTTTTAACTTTCTGTGCTGACATTTTTCAAATAAAGTAAAATTTCCTATACATTTGAGCGCGAAAGTTATTCTGCTACATGTCTTTGATAAAAAAAAACCCATTCAGTGTATATTTATTGGATTGGGTAAAAGTTATAGCGTTTACAAACTATGGTGCCAAAAGTGAATTTTCCCATTTTCAAGCATCTCTGACTTTTCTGCGCACCTGTCAGGTTTCATGAGGGGCTAAAATTCCAGGATAGTACAAATCCCCCCCAAATGACCCCATTTTGGAAAGAAGACATCCCAAAGTATTCAGTGAGAGGCATGGTGAGTTCATAGAAGATTTTATTTTTTGTCACAAGTTAGCGGAAAATGACACTTTGTAACAAAAAAAAAAAAAAAAAAAAGTTTCCATTTCTTCTAACTTGCGACAAAAAAAAATGAAATCTGCCACGGACTCACTATGCTACTCTCTGAATACCTTGAAGTGTCTACTTTCCAAAATGGGGTCATTTGTGGGGTGTGTTCACTGTCCTGGCATTTTGGGGGGTGCCTAATTGTAAGCACCCCTGTAAAGCCTAAAGATGCTCATTGGACTTTGGGCCCCTTAGCGCAGTTAGGCTGCAAAAAAGTGCCACACATGTGGTATTGCCGTACTCAGGAGAAGTAGTATAATGTGTTTTGGGGTGTATTTTTACACATACCCATGCTGGGTGGGAGAAATATCTCCGTAAATGACAATTGTTTTCTTTTTTTAACACACAATTGTCAATTTATAGAGATATTTCTCCCACTCAGCATGGGTATGTGGAAAAATACACCCCAAAACACATTATACTACTTCTCCTGAGTACGGCGATACCACATGTGTGGCACTTTTTTGCACCCTAACTGCGCTAAGGGGCCCAAAGTCCAATGAGTACCTTTAGGATTTCACAGGTCATTTTGAGAAATTTCGTTTCAAGACTGCTCCTCACGGTTTAGGGCCCCTAAAATGCCAGGACAGTATAGGAATCCCACAAATTACCCCATTTTAGAAAGAAGACACCCCAAGGTATTCCATTAGGAGGATGGTGAGTTCATAGAAGATTTTTTTTTTTTTGTCACAAGTTAGCGGAAATTGATTTTAATTGTTTTTTTTCACAAAGTGTCATTTTCTGCTAACTTGTGACAAAAATAAAATCTTCTATGAACTCACCATACTCCTAACGGAATACCTTGGGGTGTCTTCTTTCTAAAATGGGGTCATTTGTGGGGTTCCTATACTGCCCTGGCATTTTAGGGGCCCTAAACCGTGAGGAGTAGTCTTGAAACCAAATGTCGCAAAATGACCTGTGAAATCCTAAAGGTACTCATTGGACTTTGGGCCCCTTAGCGCACTTAGGGTGCAAGAAAGTGCCACACATGTGGTACCGCCGTACTCAGGAGAAGTAGTATAATGTGTTTTGGGGTGTATTTTTACACATACAGATGCTAGGTGGGAGAAATATCTTTGTAAATGACAATTATTTGATTTTTTTTACACACAATTGTCCATTTACAGAGAGATTTCTCCCACCCAGCATGGGTATGTATAAAAATACACCTCAAAACACATTATACTACTTCTTCTGAGTACGGCGATACCACATGTGTGACACTTTTTTGCAACCTAGGTGCGCTAAGGGGCCTAACGTCCTATTCACAGGTCATTTTGAGGCATTTGGATTCTAGACTACTCCTCACGGTTTAGGGCCCCTAAAATGCCAGGGCAGTATAGGAACCCCACAAGTGACCCCATTTTAGAATGAAGACACCCCAAGGTATTCCGTTAGGGGTATGGTGAGTTCATAGAAGATTTTTTTTTTGTCACAAGTTAGCGGAAAATGACACTTTGTGAAAAAAAAAACAATACATATCAATTTCCGCTAACTTGTGACAAAAAATAAAATCTTCTATGAACTCACCATACTCCTAACGGAATACCTTGGGGTGTCTTCTTTCTAGAATGGGGTCATTTGTGGGGTTCCAATACTGCCCTGGCATTTTAGGGGCCCTAAACCGTGAGTAGTCGTCTTGAACCCAAATGTCTCAAAATGACCTGTGAAATCCTAAAGGTACTCATTGGACTTTGGGCCCCTTAGCACAGTTAGGCTGCAAAAAAGTGTCACACATGTGGTATCGCCGTACTCAGAAGAAGTAGTATAATGTGTTTTGTGGTGTATTTTTACATATAACCATGCTGGGTGGGAGAAATATCTCTGTAAATGACACATTTTTGATTTTTTGTACACACAATTGTCCATTTACAGAGAGATTTCTCCCACCCAGCATGGGTATGTGTAAAAATACACCACAAAACACATTATACTACTTCTCCTGAGTATGGCGATACTACATGTGTGACACTTTTTTGCAGCCTAGGTGCGCTAAGGGGCCCAACGTCCTATTCACAGGTCATTTTGAGGCATTTGTTTTCTAGACTACTCCCCACGGTTTAGGGCCCCTAAAATGCCAGGGCAGTATAGGAACCCCACAAGTGACCCCATTTTAGAAAGACGACACCCCAAGGTATTCCGTTAGGGGTATGGTGAGTTCATAGAAGATTTTATTTTTTGTCACAAGTTAGTGAAAAATGACACTTTGTGAAAAAAACAATAAAAATCCAATTTCCGCTAACTTTTGACAAAAAATAAAATCTTCTATGAACTCATCATACACCTAACAGAATACCTTGGGGTGTCTTCTTTCTAAAATGGGGTCACTTGTGGGGTTCCTATACTGCCCTGGCATTTTACGGGCCCAAAACTGTGAGTAGTCTGGAAACCAAATTTCTCAAAATGACTGTTCAGGGGTATAAGCATCTGCAAATTTTGATGACAGGTGGTCTATGAGAGGGCAAATTTTGTGGAAACGGTCATAAGCAGGGTGGCCTCTTAGATGACAGGATGTATTGGGCCTGATCTGATGGATAGGAGTGCTAGGGGGGTGACAGGAGGTGATTGATGGGTGTCTCAGGGGGCGGTTAGAGGGGAAAATAGATGCAATCAATGCACTGGGGAGGTGATCGGAAGGGGGTCTGAGGGGGATCTGAGGGTTTGGCCGAGTGATCAGGAGCCCACACGGGGCAAATTAGGGCCTGATCTGATGGGTAGGTGTGCTATGGGGTGACAGGAGGTGATTTATGGGTGTCTCAAGGTGTGATTAGAGGGGGGAAATAGATGCAAGCAATGCACTAGCGAGGTGATCAGGGCTGGGGTCTGAGGGCGTTCTGAGGTGTGGGCGGGTGATTGGGTGCCCGCAAGGGGCAGATTAGGGTCTAATCTGATGGGTAACAGTGACAGGTGGTGATAGGGGGTGATTGATGGGTAATTAGTGGGTGTTTAGAGGAGAGAAGAGATGTAAACACTGCACTTGGGAGGTGATCTGATGTCGGATCTGCGGGCGATCTATTGGTGTGGGTGGGTGATCAGATTGCCCGCAAGGGGCAGGTTAGGGGCTGATTGATGGGTGGCAGTGACAGGGGGTGATTGATGGGTGGCAGTGACAGGGGGTGATTGATGGGTGATTGACAGGTGATCAGTGGGTTATTACAGGGAATAACAGATGTAAATATTGCACTGGCGAATTGATAAGGGGGGGGTCTGAGGGCAATCTGAGCGTGTGGGCGGGTGATTGGGTGCCCGCAAGGGGCAGATTAGGGTCTAATCTGATGGGTAACAGTGACAGGTGGTGATAGGGGGTGATTGATGGGTAATTAGTGGGTGTTTAGAGGAGAGAATAGATGTAAACGATGGATTTGGGAGGTGATCTGATGTCGGATCTGCGGGCGATCTATTGGTGTGGGTGGGTGATCAGATTGCCCGCAAGGGGCAGGTTAGGGGCTGATTGATGGGTGGCAGTGACAGGGGGTGATTGATGGGTGGCAGTGACAGGGGGTGATTGACAGGTGATCAGTGGGTTATTACAGGGAAGAACGGATGTAAATAATGCACTGGCGAATCGATAAGGGGGGGGGGGGGGTTGAGGGCAATCTGAGTGTGTGGGCGGGCGATTGGGTGCCCGCAAGGGTCTAATCTGATGGGTAACAGTGACAGGTGGTGATAGGGGGTGATTGATGGGTGATTGATGGGTAATTAGTGGGTGTTTAGAGGAGAGAATAGATGTAAACGATGGATTTGGGAGGTGATCTGATGTCGGATCTGCGGGCGATCTATTGGTGTGGGTGGGTGATCAGATTGCCCGCAAGGGGCAGGTTAGGGGCTGATTGATGGGTGGCAGTGACAGGGGGTGATTGATGGGTGGCAGTCACAGGGGGTGATTGACAGGTGATCAGTGGGTTATTACAGGGAAGAACGGATGTAAATAATGCACTGGCGAATCGATAAGGGGGGGGGGGTTGAGGGCAATCTGAGTGTGTGGGCGGGCGATTGGGTGCCCGCAAGGGTCTAATCTGATGGGTAACAGTGACAGGTGGTGATAGGGGGTGATTGATGGGTGATTGATGGGTAATTAGTGGGTGTTTAGAGGAGAGAATAGATGTAAACGATGGATTTGGGAGGTGATCTGATGTCGGATCTGCGGGCGATCTATTGGTGTGGGTGGGTGATCAGATTGCCCGCAAGGGGCAGGTTAGGGGCTGATTGATGGGTGGCAGTGACAGGGGGTGATTGACGGGTGATTGACAGGTGATTGACAGGTGATTGACAGGTGATTGACAGTTGATCAGGGGGGATAGATGCATACAGTACGCAGGGGGGGGGGAGGGTCTGGGGGGGTCTGGGGAGAATCTGAGGGGTGGGGGGGTGATCAGGAGGGAGCAGGGAGCAGTTTAGGGACTAAAAAAAAAAATAGCGTTGACAGATAGTGACAGGGAGTGATTGATGGGTGATTAGGGGGGTGATTGTGTGCAAATGGTGGTCTGGGGGGTGGGCAGGGGGGGGTCTGAGGGGTACTGTGGGCGATCAGGGGGCAGGGGGGGGCAGATCAGTGTGTTTGGGTGCAGACTAGGGTGGCTGCAGCCTGCCCTGGTGGTCCCTCGGACACTGGGACCACCAGGGCAGGAGGCAGCCTGTATAATACACTTTGTATACATTACAAAGTGTATTATACACTTTGTAGCGGCGATCGCGGGGTTAACAACCCGCCGGCGCTTCCGATTGGCCGGCGGGTTGACGTCGCGGGTGGGCGGAGCCTATTGCCGGTGGATGCGCGCGCATCCCAGCGCGCGATCCCCGGCCAGAGAGTGCCCCAGGACCTGACGCCAATCTGCGTTACGTGGTCCTGGGGCTGCCACTTTGCCGCCGCCAATATGAAGTAGGCGGTCGGCAAGTGGTTAAGGTGTTGGGGAGGTTGTGGGCCCTGTGGCCCTCTTAGTCTAATAGCAATCAGTGTGTGAAAGCTGGGGTGGGAGGGATGGAGGGGCGCACTTTGGTGTCTCAGCCTTGGGTGCCGGAGGACCTTGTCCCTGCTCTGCCTGCTGCCTTCCTTGGATGTGTGGTGGTGGTAGCCGTTTCTCAGGCTCCCACTCCGGACCGGAATCGAACTAGGATTCCCCGGCCATTACCCGTTGTTACCATGGTACTGAGAAAGTAATATCGAAAGTTTATCAGTCACACAGTTGAATACATGGCAGACTTGCCCTCCATAACAGATTCTCGTTAACCCCCTTGGCGTTCTGATTCCTTCCGGAGTTTAAGGTCTAAAAGCGGTGCAATTTCTTTGCACCCTTTCAGACCCTAAAACCTGGAAAAAATCATGCTGTCAGGGAGATCTGCAGCAGTTCTAGCAATCTCTCACCTCCCCGGTCCCAGCGCTGCAGTTAAGCCTCCATCCTCCGGGTGGCGCTGCAAGGAAGCCGAGCCCCGGAGGAGAGGAAGAAGAATGCCGGCCAACGTTGGGATCCCCGGGAGGTATATAGAAACGCTCCCGCTGCGCGCATTGCTCTGCATTCAGCCTCCGGCGGCTACCCCAAGCAGAGGTCGGGATCACCACTCTTAGCTGCGGTTTTCCGCCCAGACCCTAGCTTGGGATAACCGCCAAGGAGGTTAAAGGTACTGAACAGCAAGCAGAACAAGTATTTAAAAAAATAGATGAAAGCTTTAACCAGTTCACCCCCAAGGGTTTTTATCCTAACGGACCAGAGCAATTTTCAGTTGTCAGCGCTCCTCCCTTTTATTCCCTAATAACTTTATTACTACTTATCACAAGAAAATGATCTATACCTCGTTTTTTTCGCCACCAATTAGGCTTTCTGTGGATAGTACATTTTGCTAAGAATTTTTTTATTCTAAATGCATTTTAATGAGAAAAACAGAAAAAAAAGAAAAAAAATCATTATTTCTCAGTGTTCAGCCATTATAGTTTTAAAATTAAACATTCTCCTGTGGATAAAACAAACACGTTTTATTTGCCCAGTGGTCCCGATAATTAAACCGTTTAAATTATGTCCCTATCACAATGTATGGCGACAGTATATTATTTTGAAATATAAGTGGTTATTTTTCTGTTTGTTCTGGCCATAATTACAAGCCCCTATGTAATAAATTAAAATTAATTTTCCCCCATAAAATATAGAATACAAAAAGCTGAGTCCCTAAGGCAACTATTTATTTATTTTTTTTAAGCTGATTTTTTTTTTTTACAAGTGTTTTTTTTTGGGGGGGGGGGGGGGGGGAGGGCTGGAAGTGTAATTTTATTTATGATGTGTATATACTTGAAAATGTATGTATTTTGTAGGTGTAATATACTTTTTGGCCACAAGACTCATAGGACGTGTTCACTTTTTTTTTTTTTTTTTTTTTTTTTTACACTTTATTAAACTGTTACATTTCCTGTGTATGTGAATGGACGTAGCCGCTGCTCGTGGTCACGTCCATTCACTCCAGGCACTGCGATTGGGTAGAGGACCGTTCGGTCTTCTTCCCCAATCACCCAGCACGGGATCCCGACGGTAATGGCGGCGGTAGCGGCGCGCACACCGCGGTAGCAGCGGCGGGAATGCGCGACGTATTAAAACGTCATGTTGCCGTTAATAGCGGTAAGCATGACGTTTTAAAACGATAGGATGTCGGTAAATGGTTAACAATGGTAGAGAAAGAACCATCGAAGGTTGATAAGGCAGTCAGACTCAGACATTACCTGACATCACTGAGGGAGGAAGAGCAATCTCGCCATGGTGCATACCAGCACGGCCGTCACTACGCAAACATCTGTTTGCGGTGCGTTACACAGTGAGTTTGGTCTGTCAGTGTGAAGCAGTACTCTAATTACACTCCCTGATTGACATGCAAAATGTTTTAAAGCACTTTAGGCCTCCAATTTAGCATGCAATGTGATTTCTGCCCTGAAAACGCTGCTTTGCGTCAAATCCAGATTTTTCCCCAGGACTTTTGGCTTGTATCCCACTCATCCATGCAAAAACTCAGATGTTAAACCCCTTGAAACATCTTTTCCATCACTTTTGTGGCCAGCATAAATGTTTCTAGTTTTCTAAGTTCGCCTCCCCATTGAAGTCTATTGCGGTTCGAAAAGTTTGCGCGAACCAAACTTTTTGCAGAGGTTCGCGTTCGAGAATCGCAAACCGAAAATCGGAGGTACAGGCCAACTCTATTTGGATGGGTCCCCCTCACTACCCCCCCCCCCCCCCCTCCTCGCTTTATGCACAGGTAAACTGAGAACCAATGTCATTTTATTGGCTATTGCACACTTGAATCTGTTTTCCCCATACCGATTTTCTCTATCAATTACATTAGCTTCTGTGGTAGATGTGCATGCTTTCACACATACAGACACACATGGTGTCAGGAAACGCACATAGAGAACGGACAGAGGAGTGTGCTCCCAGCCTAAGCTTATTACACTCTGTCCATCTCTCATGGGGAAGAGCTGGCTCTGCAGACTCCTCCAGCACCACTACAATACACAGCACTTGGGGAGGCGTAGAGAGGTTGGTGGCTGGGCACTATAAACAAAAGCCTGCTGCACACTGAATAGGGACTGTCTACAAATCTCTGTCTACAAAACTTTGTATGATTCCTTATCAGTGGCTGAGCAGATGCAGTCATTAGAACAATTGTGCAGAGAGCAGAAAGCTTTTTCTCTCCATGCCCTTAGTTGTCAGTCTCTCAGGATAGGGAAAATAAACTTCTCCCCCCACGGGGCCCCCTGTGGCTTCTGGGCCCCCCCTGTGGCTGCGTCCCTTGCAGGGGTGATTGTTATGCCCCTGCTTACCTCACACATAGTCTACTCATGAATCCTTTTCTTCTATCCTGCGTCCTGTTTGTCGATGGAATTCTCCATCCTCCATTTTAAAAATGGCAATGACCCCATAACAGCTTCCAGGTCAGCACACTGTTAACCTGTAATATCCTCCACTGGAGCCATAGGGAAACATGGAAATTACCTTGCACATTACTTGTCCTTTCAGTTATAACTGACAGCAACTAATATAGTGTAAAAGGGCCCTAAGGCTTCAAGCTTCTGGAGAGACAAGTACAACTAGATCTAGTCGGAACTGGAAGGAATCATTGTCAGTAGAAAATGGTGAGCTTCTGAGAGGAACTGACAGCGAGGTAAGTATGTAATATTCATTTGCAGGTACATCATGTGTTAATTTTAAATATATTTACTTGGTTCAGGTTCCCTTTAATGGTATGTGTCATCACCTTCCAGGGACATTTTATTTTTCCTACTGTCTAAACCTGGATTGCAGCTTTACCCTGCCTACTCTTCCCCAGTACACAATCTACAAAAAATGATCTGGTGTATAAGACTACATTTTAACCCAGGAAAATCTTCTCAAAAGTTAAGGGTCGTCTTATACGCCGGGTGTCGTCTTAAAGGGCAGGTGCTGAAACTTCCGAGCCGGGCTGGAGAATCTACGGTTGCCGCATATGGTGGAAGGAGCTCAAAACGTCCACGGCCGCATCCCTGCCATATGCGGCGAGCATATGAAAGCAGCAAGGGCGGTGCTGTACAAGTATGGTAGAAGAAAATTCACTCACCGGGATTAGTAAAAGAAGTGACTTAACACGGTCCCAATGACAAGGAGAGGGGGCACCTCACTGGGAAGGTGTAAGTGAAGGGCGGAGCAAGCTGCAGGCATCTGGGACGCCCGGGTATAAAAAAAAAGAGATAGCGTGGAGGTGTGCCCAGAAAAAACATGCCTCTTTCATCCGTCTGACCCACCCTTGTATACTATTACCGTACCTCCTTCTTTGCCTCTCAGATCTCGCTCCTGAGGACTGCAGTGAAGCGGCGCAGGCGCGCATGTGCGAGATCTGAGAGGCAGAGAAGGAGGTAATACTATACAAGGGCGGGCCAGACAGGTGAAAGAGGCATGTTTGTGCTACCACTCTGATAGTCTTGGAGACAGGGATAGCTGACCAATCCAAGCAGGCTTTGTATACAACAGGGGTAGGAAACCTATGGCTCGGGAGCCAGATGTGGCTCTTTTGATGGCTACATCTGGCTCGCAGACAAATCAGTAGGGGTTGATTCACTAAGCTACATTGCTCAAGCAGCGCAGCTTAGTGTGACAGTGCAAGTAAAATTTTCAAAGTAGGCACGCTACTACTGTAGTGTGCATTACTAACTTACTTGCGCTACCCCAAAACGAATGGCTGCGCCAATTGTCCCACCCTTGATCCAGTCAGGTCCAGTGACTTTGTAGAACGAGGGGATCTCATCCTACAAAGTGAATCAACCTCCAAGTGAGCTAGCTAATTGTACAAGCTGTTAGTCGGTATTTCTCCTGTCTGGCTCTCAGGGAAATTGCTGGGGCTGTTGAAACCAAAGAGAAGCTGAAGACATGTCTGACACTTCCGCTGCCCGGAGGATCAACTGTATACACATCACCATGGCAACAGGGACACGAGCCCTCTGCTGCGCATGCGCACTGTCCCAGTTTGAAACATTGTATGGCTCTCAAAGCATTACATTTTAAAATATGTGGCGTTTAGGGCTCTCTCAGCCAAAAAGGTTCCTGACCCCTGGTATACAACAACCAGCCAATAGCCGGTAAGGCACATCTCTTGCCGTGATTGATTGGTTGTTGTACACTGGTTACTGCATACATTACAGCACCAGTATCTGTACATGTTTATACAGTATAGCACAAGTACATACAGTACAGTATACAAATGTCCAAGAGTCAAGAGGAGTAAGTCTCATACGGTGGGGATATCCTAAAATGTATATTTTAATTGGAAAAATTGGGGGTCGCCTTATATGCCCAGTTGTTTTATATGCCGGAAAGTATGGGTTGTTATTATTATTGACTTACTGTATATAGCGCCAGCATCTTTCCTCTCCCTGATGTCAGTGGAAGGAGAAGGTGCTTGCTTTTTTTGGCAGTTGTAAACAGCTGTTATTTCCCACAATGCAACAAGGCTCCCCCAGAGTGATGTCAGGATCCTGGCTCTGTCATCACACTGTGGGAGGGGTTTCACCACAATATCAACCATACAGCGCCCCCTAATGATCTGTTTGTGAAAAGGAATAGATTTCTCGTGGATAAGGGGGTATCAGCTACTGATTGGGATAAAGTTCAATTCTTGGTTACGTTTTCTCTTTAAGCAGCCCGATTGACCATCCAAATTGGTTGAATGCATAGATTGGACTTACTGGAAAATCTCGGACTCTCGTGGTCAATTGGGTGTGCAGCAGTAGGCGGAAAATCATGCAACAACCGATGCATGCTACAGACCTCCAGTTGTTGTGTCCCCCCCCCCATGTCCGCAGTCACCGCGGATGATTCCCAACCAGTGGTACAGCACTGCAGTAATGGTGGACACGTGGATGACAGCGGAGAAGTGTACAGGAGTCACACCAGAGGACAGGAGAGAACTTTCAGAGCATGGGCACCCGGGGGACCATTGTAACGATCTGCTCAGCGGTCTGCACGGGCAGGCAGCTGTTTGTCCATTCCTTAAGTCTGAGGGCTGCAGGTCTCTGGAAAAGAGACCTGCCTGTGCTTTGCAAGTATCTGACCTGTTCTGCTGCTGAGCAATTTGTATACACTTGTCATGCAAACGGCCTAGCTGCCTCCTTGGAAGGCTTGCAGTATAAATACCATGTGATCCCAGAATCCTTTGCTGCTCATAGAGGTTTGTTCCTGCTGGACTCACCTGGAGTGTCAGCCACTGCTATCTTAGTATAGTTAATTCTTGGGGAGTGCTCCTTGCATTCCTAGTTAGTGCAGTCAGTTTGTGTATAATTTGTACTGCCTACTCTGTCCTGTCTTGTCTTTCACGATTGCGCTGTTGCCAGCGGCGGTTGATAGCGAATCGCTCTGTCTTGTTTGGATCGCACTAGCCTCTAGCGGTAGCGGCTGTGGATCCTTCTGATCTGAGTTCCTGGAGTGTAAGCTGGAGCAGCGGTTGCTACTGGCTACCTCATCTGTCTGTCTTGTTTGGATCGCACTAGCCTCTAGCGGTAGCGGCTGTGGATCCTTCTGATCTCAGTTCCTGGAGTGTAAGCTGGAGCAGCAGTTGCTACTGGCTACCTCATTTGTCTGTCTTGTCTGTTTGTGCTCATTTGTGTTACTTGTGGCTAGTTAGGGTGGCGTGCTTGTCTCTGTTGCGCTTTTCGTGCGGAGACCGCGCTGTAAACGCTTTTGCTGTTGCGAATGAGTGCGGTGTTCGCGTTTAGCTAGCGTTTGTTATTTTCCTTATCTTTCATTGTTGTTTGCTGTGCCTTTGCTACTCTCGTGCTCTGTCCTGCTCAGTCTGGTGTCATTATTTGGCAATCGCCATTCTTGCGATTGCGTTCCCACTTCGTTTCCGCCGTTGTGTGTTCACCGTCGCTGGGTGGCGACTAGTTTGGTGGACACACATTGATTCTGTCTCTTTGCTCTCTCTCTTTGGGGGCTATCTTGCCTTGTGTTGCTTCTCTTCGTACTATTTCCAACTGGCATTTGTGGCAGCGCAGAGGGTTTATTCCTCTGCACTCCACAGCTCCATCTGCCGGTGGAAATTCCCCTCTACTGGTGCTTGCACCAAAAGCTGGGTTCTATTATTTTGACACGATTGTGGAGGACTTCCGCAGTGTCAGCGCACATCTTGTGCGCTGACCACGGAGATATCCCACAAACGTTACAACCATTTAAAGAGAATCTGTATTGAAGAAATGTTATATAAATAAACATATCAGCCTGTTTGGGGACATCTCCTAGCCCCCTCTGTGACATTTTCGCTGCTCTCCACCGCAATATTGGCGATAAAATAACAGTTTCATAAACTGTTTTGTAAACAGTAAAGATGGCCGCCGAAACAGGACATATACTGAAAAGTGACAGGCAGCCTATTGGGCCAATGAAAGTGTGAGGATCTCGTCCTAAAAAGTCACTGGACCTGACAGGGTCCAGAGTGGGACAATTGGAGCAGCTATTAGTTTTGAAGTAGCACAAGTAAGTTAGTAGTGCATGCTACAGCAGTTGTGCCTACTTTGAAAATTTTACTTGCGCTGCCACACTAAGCTGCGCTGCTTGAGCATTGTAGCTTAGTGAATCAACCCCTACTGATTTGTCTGTGAGCCAGATGTAGCCATCAAAAGCGCCACATCTGGCTCCCGAGCCATAGGTTCCCTACCCCTGCTGTAGAGCGTCTTTGTATGTTGTATAGCGCTACCTTCTAATATTGATGCCATAAAGGTAATGACCTTCCTCTGTTGCATACAGTACAATGGTTCTGGAAAAATGAACATGTAAAGATGATGATAATTCTTGTATTATGCATGAAATATGTACGCACTTGTTATTCTGTGCATTGCGCTACGCACCAGAGATAATTATGCTATACAGATGAAAAATAATAATGCTATTAATAATAGCGTCTTTCATTTACTGTCATGGGTTCCACTTTTCAGATCACTGTAGATTTGCTTGTTAGGTGAATGCTCCACTCCTCACTTCTTTGCAGATAAATGTAACCCTTTGGCTGCTGATAAAGAAGGAATGCATGATAACAGTTCAAGGGATAAAACAGAAGTGCTTTACAACCACCCAATTGACAAGACAAGACAAATAACATATCGCAGTTTACTCCTGGCGGACTCAAAGCACCAGAGCAGCAGCCACTAGGGCATGCTCTATAGGCAGTAGCAGTGTTAGGGAGACTTGCCTAAGGTCTCCTACTGAATAGGTGCTGGCTTACTGAACAGGCAGAGCCGAGATTCTAACTGGTCTCCTGTGTCAGAGGCAGAGCCCTTAACCATTACACCATCCAGCCACTAATTGGTTCTCCTCAGAGCTTCCTGTTAATATTGATCTTTCTGAGGGAGGTTCTTCAGTACCATCTCTCTTCTGTACCCCATCACCATTACTATCGCTTCACGCTGGAAGTGAAAGTGGTGATATGGCCTATAGTATATTTATAAATCAGTAATAACAATATGGGCCACCTAAAGGATTGTAGCCATGGTAGAGCCTGGACAAGGTCCTCCAGCACCCAAGGCTGAGACACCAAAGTGCGCCCCTCCATCCATCCCACCCCAGCCGTCACACACTGATTGCTATTAGACTAAGAGGCGCCCCAGGGCCTCCAACACCTCTAGCTATCTGGCTTGCAGTCACTGCCATGTATCCCCTTTTCTTATTTCTCTCTGCTTGAAACACAATAGGGGAATGATAGCTGAGTCAGTTGAGCGCCACCCTCCATACACTGCGCCCTGAGGCTGGAGCCTCTCTGCCTCGGCCCGCCCTGCGCCCCCTCCTACACTGCGCCCTGAGGCTGGAGCCTCTCTCGCCTCGGCCTGGCCCTGAGCCATGGCCACCAATGGCTGTAGAGGAAGGAGGGTGTTGTGAAGATCGATGCTAATAATCTTGAGCTGATGCCGGTTTTATGTTAATGTCAGTGGCGTAACTACAAATCATGGGGCACTCTAGCAAAAAATTGGATGAGCCCCTCAGTGTTTACACCCCTTTCCCTTGCCTACCCCGGGGAGCCTCACAGCCTGGGGGCCCATAGTTACATAGTTATTTGGGTTGAAAAAAGACATACGTCCATCGAGTTCAACCAGAGAACAAAGTACAACACCAGCCTGCTTCCTCACATATCCCTGTTGATCCAGAGGAAGGCAAAAAAACCCTTACAAGGCATGGTCCAATTAGCCCCAAAAGGGAAAAATTCCTTCCCTACTCCAGATAAAATCCCTGGATCAACACCACTGGGCATTACCTAGTAATTGTAGCCATGGATGTCTTTCAACGCAAGGAAAGCATCTAAGCCCTCTTTAAATGCAGATATAGAATTTGCCATAACTACTTCCTGTGGCAATGCATTCCACATCTTAATCACGCTTACTGTAAAGAACCCCGGGAACATCATGATTTTCACACCCATAACAAGTCTAGTTGCAAAAACACCTGATGTGACTGATGGATCCCTTTATCAGAGGGAATGAAGTAGTACTTGGAGCCCCCTTACAGCGCTGCTCCCCCCTGCGGCTGCAGGGGCTGCTCCCATGTCGTTACGCCCCTGGTTAACGTTATGCAAATTTATATTGCTCTGGAATTCAACCACCAGATGCAGTAACTTATACATTTGATGAATGCAGTTACAAGTCGCATAAAGGTAAAATAAAGTCTGTATTATTCCAAAATCTTAGCATCATGTTACGTGCTCTGCTACATAGGGACCTACATGTCTCTAATGGTAGCGATAAAGTAATCTAACATAAAGGGAAGGGAAGGTTAAAAAGAGAGTGGAAATGTAATAATAAAACCAGAACAAAAGTTAGTGTACCCTAACCACCCTCTTCCAAATAACATACCCAACCAGGACCAGCCCTTCCATAAACTACTTGAATCAAATGGTTCATGGCTTGTTTACACTAAGGCCTCTTTCACACCAAGACGTTGCATTTTAGGGGATGTTAAGATCGCATAATGTGCCCCTAACGCAACGCATGGTGGTGTTGAAGTTGGACGTCAGATTGAGCCGCGTTATGCAGCTCTTGGTGCGCTGTTTTCGTTCTATCTATACTGATAGAACAGCCGCTCCAGGATAGTGATGGGAAGTCCGGATCTTTTCAAGGATTCGGATGATTCAAATCGGATCATTGAATAGATCCGGATCTTTGAACCAAATCATTTGAATCATTTTTCTAGGGAAGCAGACTGGGGGTGAAATGACTATCAGGACAGGACTTTCCCTGCATTGTACATTCTGTATGTTCCTGTTTCTTCCAGACAGACATCCACTGTGAGCCGAATCGTTCATTGTGATGATCCGGATAATTCGACTCACAAAAAAGAGCCGGATCAAATGAACGATTCATTCATGAAACGGACAACACTAGGAGTCCAGGTTATGTGAACACAGTGCAGTGAATACTAATGAGCCATGTGGTTAGTCACTGAGCATGTGCAAGCAGTCTAGCAGCTAAAGCCCAGTATAATGCACAGCATGCTGCACTTTCATTCAATGTGTAGCGTTACAACAGGGGCGCCTCTGGGCATAGGCAGTACAGGCCATTGCCTGGAGTGCCATTGGTCCTGGGGGGCGCCATGTTGCAGAATTAAGCCCCACCCCCAAATTAAGCCACACCCCTGTGGCTGTTCTATTACTTTCTTCAGCTGAATCTACTTAGCGTAAGTTGCAGGCAGCTGACACCTCTGTGCCTTGTGCATCCTTCTTTCCTCCTTTGTACCATCTCTGCCTCCTTCTGTGCCCTTTGTGCCTTCTTATGTCCCCTTTGCCTTTATTTGTCCCCTTGTGCTACCTCTGCCCCCCTGCTCCTCCTTTAGTCCCACTCTGCCTCCTTCTGTCTTCCTGTGCCTCCTTCTGTTTCCCTTTGTGCCTCCTTCTGTCTCCATGTGCCTCTTCAGTCCCCATGTGCCACCTCTGTCCCCTGCATCTTCCTCTGTCCCCATGTGCCTCCTTCTGTCCCCATGTGCCTCCTTTAGTCCCCCTGTGACTCCTTCTGTCCCCCTTTGTGCCTCCTTCTGACCCATTGTAGAGGGTGCCAGGCCGACCAGGCATGAGTGCTGTGCAGGGAGAACCGCGGTCAACCCCCGCCAGATGTTGTGTCCCTAGATGGTGAACAGGCTTGCGGCGTCAAATAGACTCCGCATCAATTCACTGGCACACAGCCCGTAAGCTCACTTCTGCAGCCTTACACTACGTGTATTTTCTGGTGAAACACTGCCCGCATTGCAAATTTTCTGATGAAACGCTCCCGCATTATAATTATTTTCATGGATGGGCGCCATGGGGGTGGGGCGGGGGCGCCACAGATTTTCTCGCCTGGAGTGACAACATGGCTAGAGGCGCCCCTGCGTTACAATGTAACGCAACATGGGCACTGTGAACAGCACAGTGATTTTTCATTACTGTGAGTTGGGCTGCGTTACAGGCTGCTGGAATGTGGGACTTTAACGTCCCACTGTGAAAGCAGCCTAAAGGCTTTATTCACTAAACTGTGATAACTCATATCAAGGGCATTCTATAATTTTCGCCCGCAAATGCACATGGAAATTCATGATTGCGCACAGAAATTCACGATTGCACTCGTAATTGCGTGCAAAAATGCTAGCGCGGCCGTGATATGAGTTATCACGATTTAGTAATTCAAGCCCAGAGAGCATTTGATTTTTTTTAAGGGCTGGCGATTTATTAAATCGCTTTAAAAGTGCTTGAGCAATGCTGCTTTACGTGAGTGTTCTCAGATGAGTGATGAGCGTTCTTTCCGAGCGCAAATGCGGCTCCTGCACCATTTCCTGAGCGTTTGCGCTTCAATGCAAAATATAGGGAAGTCGCAAAGCACTTTAAAAAGCGATTTGGTGAGCGCTTTTAAAAAAAAACAAAACATTGTAAATCTTCAGTTCCAGGCTGAAGAGTTCACTTCCTGATTGATTTGAAAAAAAAAAAAAAAAAGCTAATTGCCACACAAAAGTGATTAGAAAAGCACTTTACTTTAAATCCGAAACTCGCCCTGAAAGCCTGCAGGGTGTGAATATGCAGAGCAGCTGCAGCAGAGCCCAGTTATTTGGTCTATTGGCAGGATACATCTGAAAATGGCGCCTGCAAATAATTGCGCACAGTGTTGCCGCTAATCCGTTTGCCGCTTATCGCTATTTAACGTTAAAGCCTTATTGTTATTTAACGTTAAAACACAGAATCCTCTCTGTACCTATCCCTCACCCCTAAACCCCGCCTGGTGGTGCCTAACCCTACCACCCCCCTGGTGGTGCCTAACCCTAAGGCTGCATTTCCACTTGTGCGGTGCGAATCGCCGCGGATGCGAATTTCGCATGCAGGTCTATGCAAATTTTCGTGCGAATACGCATTAAAATTCGCATGGATGACGATGTATGCGAATTTAACCACGGCAGTGCTGGTGTGCTTTTCCATTGTTTCTATGCGAATTTTCATGCGAATTCGCACGAAAATTCGCATACCCAAACCTCATGCGAATTTCCTATTAAATACATTGTATGCGATATGCGAATTCTGATGGCTCTGCCATGCGAATTTTTTCTGCACAGAAAAACGCAAAGGAATCCTGACAAGTGGAAACAGTCCCATTCACTTGTATTGCTATGCGAATTTGCATTCGAAAAACGCATGCGAATTCGCGATAGTGGAAATGGGCCCTTAGACCCACCTGGTGATGCCTAACCTTAAGACCCCCCTGGTGGTGCCTAACCCTAAGACCCCCTCGGTTGGGGCCTAATCCTAACCACCCCCCTGGTGGTGCCTAACCCTAAAACCCCCCTGGTGGTGCCTAACCCTAACCTTAACAGTGTTAATCCATTCACCGTTTTTGCAGTTAAATAACATCTGAAGTTTGGCTTATGTAGGGTGCTATTGATAAATAACGTTACTGTGGGCAATAACGTCTGCTGTTTGGCAAATGAACGGCGCTATTGATAAATAACGTTAGTGTGTGCCACTATTGATAAATAACGTTAGTGTGTGCCGTTTTTCTTCTTTTTTTTTCCTGTGCGCCATTATTATGCAGTACTAACGATAAATAGCAATAAGAGTATCTTTGTAATGTGGCGCCATTTTTAAGCGCCATTATTCACTGATCCGCTATTGGCGGGTCATCGCCTCCTTTGCACTGCATCCTATCACCATGCAGCAGCGCCTCTCTTCGTAGACTCCCGATGTCAGTAACATGCACCATGGGCACACAGAGAGATGCTGCTGCTAGGGATGGTCGGAAATGCCAATTTCTGATTCCGCGGAAATTCTAATTACCGAAAATGCAAATTACCGATTACCGGTACTTATATTTCCAAAATTCGATTTCCAAATACCGATGAAAGGTTTTTTTTTTGTAATTTTGTTAATAAAGCTAGGTGATTATAATATCTCTGAGCATTGGACCAATCAGTGAATGCAGAATTTTAGCATGATAGTCAGAATTCCACAGAAATTTTAGGCCAATCACAAGACTCAGGAATACTTGGTAGTAGCAGAGTCGGCTATATGCTAGGGCAAAAGGGGGCCCCACCCCCTCAAAAAAATACTTTGCCCCCTCAAACTTGAATCAGCCCAGCCGCCTCCGCCCGCCACCTCTGCCTGTTTCCTGGTTCTGGAGCGCAGAGCCAGGCAAGGAGACGGCACGTCATCTAGACCAAAGTAGCGGCGCACAGATCTCCTTTGCGCTGGTGTGATAGGAAGTGTTCTGCCGCTGACCACTGCCGGCCAATCAAATCTGGAGGGGGGAGCGAGGAAGGGGGAGCCCCAGGTGAGGGAAGGGGGGGGGGGAGAGATCTCCCTCCTTCCCCACCGCTGTGCCCACCGCTCCCTCTTCTCTGCGCTGTCACGCCTCCTGGGGACAACTATACACCTGGCTATACTGGGGACACATAAGTCCTGGCTACATATACTGGGGACATCTATAAACCTGGCTACATATACTGGGGACATCTATAAACCTGGATACATATACTGGGGACATCTATAGACCTGGCTACATATACTGGGGACATCTATAGACCTGGCTACATATACTGGGGACATCTATAGACCTGGCTACATATACTGGGGACACCTATAGACCTGGCTACATATACTGGGGACATCTATAGACCTGGCTACATATACTGGGGACATCTATAGACCTGGCTACATACAGTTGTGCTCAAAATCATTAAGCCCCCACTGAAATTGAGTGTTTTGGCCAGTTTGACATTGATTTTGATCATTTCAGTCATCTTGTTTACAATTATATCAAAGAGGCACTTGTAAGTTAGACAAATATAACATAACCTATATAATGAAATAACCACAAATGTCTATTCTGTGCTCACATCTAGAGATGTAGCGAACGGTTCGCCGGCTACATATACTGGGGACACCTATACACCTTGCTACATATACTGGGGACAACTATAGACCTGGCTACATATACTGGGGACACGTAAGTCCTGACTTCATATACTGGGGACATCTGTACACCTGGCTACATATACTGGGAACAGCTATACACCTTGCTACATATACTGGGGACAACTATACACCTGGCTACATATACTGGGGACACGTAAGTCCTGACTTCATATACTGGGGACATCTATACACCTGGCTACATATACTGGGGACAACTATACACCTGGCTACATATACTGGGGACACCTATAGACCTGGCTACATATACTGGGGACACCTATACACCTGGCTACATATACTGGGGACACCTATAGACCTGGCTACATATACTGGGGACACCTATACGCCTGGCTACATATACTGGGGACACTATACACCTGGCTACATATACTGGGGCCGCTATACACCTGGCTACATATACTGGGGACACCTATACGCCTGGCTACATATACTGCGGCCGCTATACACCTGGCTACATATACTGGGGACACCTATACGCCTGGCTAGATATACTGGGGACACCTATAGACCTGGCTACATATACTGGGGCCACTATACACCTGGCTACATATACTGGGGACACCTATAGACCTGGCTACATATACTGGGGACACCTATACGCCTGGCTACATATACTGGGGCCACTATACACCTGGCTACATATACTGTGGACACCTATAGACCTGGCTACATATACTGGGGACACCTATATGCCTGGCTACATATACTGGGGCCACTATACACCTGGCTACATATACTGGGGCCACTATACACCTGGCTACATATACTGGGGACACCTATACACCTGGCTACCTATACTGGGGACAGCTATACGCCTGGCTACATATACTGGGGACACCTATACACCTGGGTATACTGGGGACACCTATAGACCTGGCTACATATACTGGGGCCACTATACACCTGGCTACATATACTGGGGACACCTATAGACCTGGCTACATATACTGGGGACACCTATACGCCTGGCTACATATACTGGGGCCACTATACACCTGGCTACATATACTGGGGACACCTATAGACCTGACTACATATACTGGGGACACCTATACGCCTGGCTACATATACTGGGGCCACTATACACCTGGCTACATATACTGGGGCCACTATACACCTGGCTACATATACTGGGGACACCTATACACCTGGCTACCTATACTGGGGACAGCTATACGCCTGGCTACATATACTGGGGTCAGCTGCTTCGCGGTTATAGGCGGTGGTGGAAAATAGGAGAACGGTGCATATTTAGATTGGGGGGGGGGGATAGAGGGGCAGTCCTAGGGCGCTTCATATATAAAAGGGGGGAGGGGGACACACAAAATGGGGGCTGCCCTTCTTACTCGCGATACTTACAGATACTGACGTTTGTCAGGAAATTAAATGCTTGTTATGCTGGGAATACAGGGCTCGATTCTCTTATCTTCCGCTCATTTTTCTTATCTTTTTTTAAATCGAGCGGCAAAGCGATTGAACGGTGATCGGACATGTCGGAAATGATCTATCGAGCCATCTTATCAGCTCAGAATCGAGCCGTGTATTCCCAGCATCAGGGTATGATGCTTATTCACTCTGAAAGCCCTAGCCTTAGTTGTAGGACTGTTTATATTTTAATTTGCATTTTTGTCTTTTTATTTTAGGCTCAGACAGTGTTTTTTATTGCTGTCTGTGTCCCTCTTGGAGAGATTACCATTCCTCCGTACAGGGGGTGAGAAACAACATAGAAAACTAAACTCCCTTCAACAGGTTTATTAGTTATTTGTCTGTCTTCAATTTTAAAGGTTATGCTGGTATTGATTTTACTTTATGGAAAATGTCAATTTGGTTAACATCTGTGCAAATATTATAGGGCGTAGAAAATCAGCTGTACTTTTTTTTCTATTCTATAAGTCTCCTGCTTTCCAAAAATATAAGGGTTAACAGGTGTCAATTCATTTTTATGTGTGTAATCTGCATCTGCTTCACGCAGGTTAACATTAGCGGAAACCCTTGGCTGAGAAGGGGTCAAATTGCGGGGGCAATATCCATGAGCATTTTTGAATCCCAAAGCTTTATCCAACTCGTAGCGAGCAGATAAAACAATCTTCAATTACTCTAAATCAGTTAAGCATCTAGGAGCCCTGCGCTCTGCTAATAGGCTAAACCAACACTGCACAGTCATTATAACACCAAATGAATAGTTTAATGACCTAATCGTCTGCAAAGTCACAAACAAGAGAAGTTGGTGGTGCCTCTAATTGCAACAATCTAACAGCGCTAAGTGGGTACATCACATTTTTTCCCCTTCGCTCAAAGTGCAGGAATCAGCTTAAAGTGTCACCGCATTTGACAAAATAATTTTCTCTAAAAATCATTTTCTTGCTTTCCGTTAAAAACCAAGAGAGCTAAAATCGAATGCTAAAATAAACAATTTCCTCTAGCTGATGGCGTATAGTAATTGGGAATATATTTACATTAGGTTCTGCCATTTCCCGTTTCCTCTGCGGTAGCTGTAGGTGGCGCTCTTGCCACACGCAACAGCCCAGAGAGTCGACACATCTTTTAATATTAGATTCTGATCTTCCTCAAACAGGGGTGCCTTTGAGTTACACGAACGCAAGATTTATAGACTTTGAAAGCAAAATCATTTTAGGCACATAAAAAAAATACGAGATAAAATGCAAACAGTTGGTTTGGGGGTTTTCATTGAAAAACCTGTCTCTTAAACGGCTGGACCCTGGAAAACAAGCGCAAAGTACAGCGCACAATGGCAATGCCAAGCTGCCTATTTGCAGCGATCTGGTCCTTGTACATTACGAGTGATTCAGGCACTTAGGCATGACCGGCGTGCTTAGTGCTTGTGAGGCTCCCGTACGGCAAGGTGGTGCAGGGAACGAGGATTGGGGGGGAGGAGGGAAGGAGGGGGGGGGGGGGGGGAAGAAGGAGGGGGGGGTTGAACTTACTGTCGACCGGCTCAGTCTAGAGCATTGCTGGTTTCTTCCGGAAATCAGTTTGCAGCTTTATACAGTTAAGATAGATTGAATTTTTGGTTTTATAGGATATAAATCAAGCTGTCAATGTGCATTGCAGGAGAGCAATATACTGCTGGAGGCCACGAGCACAGAAAATAATGATGCCAAGTCTGTCTTTTTTTCATGGAGATATGCAAAGTAAGGTAGCAGAGCTTGTAAAATAACATAAAAAGGACATTCTCCACCTTTACTTCTCCCATTCTTAGCCAGAACACTGTATGGTAGGCTTCATTAGACGGAATGTATAGTGACTTTTTAGTTTTTTTAGTTATGTATTACCTTTTACATTTTTGAATATATTCAGTATGTTTTATGTATTGCCTATTTCTTTCTTTTTTTTATCAACCAGGTAAAATTTGAAATATAAAAATGTGTTATTTTCTGGAGCTCTGTCTGCTTGTTTGCCAAAAAATAATAATACAAAAAAAATAATAATTTCACTTTACTCACTGTGACATAAACAAGTCTCTACTAAAGGGGCCAAGCCTAACGACCTGGCGACTGATAATTATATCCTGTAGTACACTGTGGACTTATCTTATTTTTATCACACAGCAGTAAAACCAGAACTAGTTGTGCTTTTAAAAAAACTTGGCAGGCAAACCATAAGGTGGCGCTGCAGAGTATATTTTTTAAAATTTGTATTTACATATTTTTCTAACTTAGAAGTAGATATATTTCAGCTTAAAGGACTTCCGAGGCCAAAATTAATAAAATCACACTATACCTTTTTTTTTTTGCAGAATCCACGGAGGACGTCCTGCCCGTCCTCTGCTCCGTGCCGCCATCAATGCAGGCCTTTTCATTCCCCTAGGGCTCGGTCCGACCCCACCGAACGGGTCGCATCGATGCCACCTCTAACATGGCCGCCGCCTTGCTCCGTGGCTGCGCAGTACGCTTTGTCGCTGACGTACGCTTGGGGAGCATGCCGGGACCTAGTACGCGGCGGGAGGCGGGCAATAGGCTGCGCAGTCGCGCTAGCGACAAAGCGTACTGCGCAGCCGCGGAGCAAGGCGGCGGCCATGTTAGAGGTGGCATCGATGCGACCCGTTCGGTGGGGTCGGGCTGAGCCCTAGGGGAATGAAAAGACCTGCATTGATGGCGGCACGGAGCAGAGGACGGGCAGGACGTCCTCCGTGGATTCTGCAAAAAAAAAGGTATAGTGTGATTTTATTAATTTTGGCCTCGGAAGTCCTTTAAAAGGCTTCTGTGGATCAGAAAAAAAGAACAAAAACTGACACTTACCTGGGGCTTCTATCGGCCCCCTGCAGCTGTCATGTCCTGCGCAGTCCTCCTACGATCCTCGGTTTGTCACCGCCGGCACTGGTCTATTATTTGTCTTGCTCCCACTTGTGTGTCCAGGAGCTTACTGCGCAGGAGCAGTACGAGGTTTTCTTGTACTGCGCCTGCACAGTATCCTCCCAATGATGCAGCTGCAGTTGATTATCTGGATCAATTGTACCGGGACCGGCGGCGGGGAACGGGTGATCGGAGGAGGATGTCGCAGGACATGCCAGCTACAGGGGCTGATAGAAGCCCCAGGTAGGTGTCAGTTTTTTTTTTTTTTCCCTGTTCCACAGAACTCCTTTAACCTCCTTGCTGTTCTGATTCCCGTGGCCCTGCGGCCACGGGAAGGTTTTTTTGCATTTTTTTTTATCATGTAGCTAGCCTAGTGCTAACTACATGATGCCCCTCTCCCTGCGGCGTCCCTTCCACCCCTCCAAAGGCCGCCGGCGCACTCGCCCATAAGGAAATCCCGTCCTGAACAGGATTTCCTTTAGGGATCCCCCCGTTGCCATGACTACGGTCGTGATGACGTTACCGACGTCATCGACGTCAGCGGAAGTCCCGATCCACCACTCAGCGCTGCCTGGCACTGATTGGCCAGGCTGCGCACAGGGTCTTGGCAGGCTGCGCACAGGGTCTTGGCGGGGGGACCCTCTAATGTGGTGGGTTGCGGCAAATCGGCTCAGCTCAGGATAACCAGCAAGGAGGTTAATGACCTGGTGACTGATAATTACTGTATATCCTGTAGTACACTGTAGACTTATCTTATTTTTATCACACAGCAGCACCCAGTATCATTTGTGCTTGAAAGAAAAAAACTGCCAGGCACACCAACAGGTGGAGCTGCAGATTATATTTTTTAAAATTATAACAGAAAAAAAAGGAAGGGGGAGGGGGGATATGGACCGGGGAACACAGCCTGCAAATGGCTGCCATTTGTAACAAAAATATGTACTCCACTACACATCTTTTTTTTGGTCTCGGATGTCCTTTAAAACAGATTTATTCTGACTTGGTGACTATCATATCCTGTAGTACACTGAGAACTTATCACACAGCAGTAAAACAGAACCATTTGTACTTGAAAGCACCAGGTACAGGAATTCAGTAAAGCACAAAGTTCTCAAAACAGTTATGTGGTGCCCCGTGCTGCAGATGTCACCCCAGGCATCTACTTGGTTTGCCTATGCCTAAAAATGGCCCTGCCCGCCAGTCTCCTCAGCTCTTGCTGTCCACTGATCCGAGTTGCATAGTCACAGTTTGTGGTTGACCGGATTGAGCTGTGAAACATTAAGGATTTACTCACTGCAGTGGTAAAGTACGTTTGGTTTGGTAAGCGCAAAAAATGGAAATGCGAATGTATGGTAAAAAAATTGATATCGACTGAACATGCAGAAACCACAAAAAATTAAAATGTACAGTAAGTGTATGCAAAAAAAACCCCATTGACTTTCATTATATGTGAGGTGGTGCAGGGTTTCACGCTGTGCGGCAAAATGTGTGAGTTTCTAACGTGTGTGCTCCCTGCCTAGTGCTACTCGGCAGCAATGACATTTCACACATAAGAAATCAAATGATAAATCGTTTTCCCTTTAAAATTAATAGAAAGTAAAGTAATTACTGAAAATATCCACCCCCACCACCACCACCACCAAAGCCTAATTTGTGGTGAAAAAATTCAAAGTATGGATCTTTTCGGTGTGATAAGTAGTGATAAAGTTATTGGCAAACGAAAGAGAGATGTGCTGACAGGTGAAAATTGCCCTTATCCGTAAGGGTAAAAACCCCTCAGGGCCCGTTTCCACTAGTGCGGACCGGGCCGAATCCGCAGAGTTTTCCCGCAGGCAAATCGCTCGGGGAAACTCTGCCATAGCAAATAATGGCGCCACCGGCCGAATGGCTTGCACTAGTGATTCGGCAGGCATTGTGCGGGAGGCATCGAATCCCATAGCCCTGCATGGCACGGCTTCTGGGATTCGTCTGCGTCCCCGCAGACCCGGAAGTGCCGCCGCGCTGCGCGAGCAGTGGCTAGTGAAAATGGGCCCTTAGTGTAGAATATATTGGGAGAAACTGTAAAATTGTGCATCTATAAAAAGTACATTTAGCCCAGAGTAAAATACACTGTACATTTATTTTTTTACTACGTCACTATCACTTCCAATAGGTTTAAAGGACACCTGAACTGAAAGGGATATAAAGGCTGCCATATTTAATTCCTTTTAAACAATACCAGTTGCCTGGCTGTCCTGCTGATCTCTTTGGCTTCAATGGTGTCTGAATCACATGCATGAAACAAGCATGCAACTAATCCAGTCAGACTTTTGTCAGAGCACCCAATCTGCATGCTTGTTTAGGGTCTATGGCTAAAAGTATTAGAGGCAGTGGATCAACAGGAAAGCCAGGCAACTAGTATTGCTTAAAAGGAAATAAATATGGCAGCCTCCATATCCCTCCAGTGTCAGACTGGGAGGTAGGAAAGGTGAGGAAATCCACCTGCTGGCCAAGAAGCAGTAACCCTGTGTGATCACTCCAAATAGAGACCTGTAGCATGTCTGCACTGTGAGCAGCAACACCTGATTACTGCTGCTTGGCCAGCAAGTGTATTTCCCCAGTTTTTACACTTCCCAGTTCGACACTGTATCCTTCTCACTTCAGTTGTCCTTTAAATGTTACTATGTGACTCTCTAATAGGAATGCAGTAACTTGTTTTCATCAAAGACTTTAAGCCGAGCTGATCACACAAAGTAGGGAGAAATCCTTCAGTGTTTTAGAGTAAAAAACTAAAAATAAATAAGCAGAATTACATGCGTTAAGTCTTATCGCACGCTGAATAGATGAGCGTGATAAGGACTCGTTCACACAGGGGCGTAACAATAGACCCTGCAAGGGATGCAGCCGCAGGGAGGCCCAGAAGCCACAGGGGGCCCTGTCCTGAGAGACTGACAACTAAGGGCACGGAGAGAAAAAACTTTCTGCTCTCTGCACATTTGTTCTAATGACTGCATCTGCTCAGCCACTGATAACTAATCATACAAAGTTTTGTTGACAAAGATTTGTAGACAGTCCCTATTCAGTGTGCAGGGGATGGGGGCCCCATCTAAAGCTTTGCAGGGGGGCTCAGTGATTTCTAGTTACGCCGCTGCATTCACACTACGGGCTTGATTCACTAAAGTGTGATAACTGCTATCACAGCAGTTATCACGCGAGCTGCCGCGCGAAAAGGTTTGCGTGCGAGCAGCGTTACTTCGCGTGATAAGCGAAGCTTTGCGCGCGATCATGTGCGCCTTTCACGTGAAAAACGCACGTGATCACGTGCAAACTTTTGATTATAGTGAATCAAGCGCTATAAATGCGCACGGCAGCGTGTATAGTAAGCGATCAGTGAGAACGTCAGAAGTGCATAGAGAGCACTTCTGACGTTCAGACTATGCCGCTGCGATGCGCTATCGTACTGCTGCACACAATTTTGGCAAAGCGCATCGCTGATCCTATTCACTGTAATGAATGGGATCAGCTGCGCAATGCAGATGGCGTGCAATCGAGTGCGCTTGTATCCCGAACGCATGGTCATACGCGTTGCCTAATGTGAACGAGGCCTAAGAGCTCTTTCACATTAGGGCAGATTTTCTGCGTTTCAACGCAACAGGTAAAGTTTGCCTTACCCAAGGTGAAATGAAAGTCCATAGACTTTTATTTTAGCTTTCACATATAACGCAGCCTTTTTGTGCGTTGCGTTACACTGCACCCAGGCGCAGTTTTTTGGCCGACGCTAGCTTTATGCGTTACAATGTTAGTCAATGTAAAATGCACACTATGCGCGTTTTTAATCCGTTAACGCAGGCAATCAGTCCCAGAATGCAACAGAGGAACAATGTGGAAAGTTGAAAACTAAAAGAAAAAAAAATGACCTGCGTTTTCCTATGTGCTGTAACACATTGAAAACGGATTAAAAACGCACACTCACTGCAGTGCAACGCATATCAAAACGCATTAAAACGCATACAACAAAACGTATGCTTTGAGCGTTCTCTAACGCAAGCTCTGATGTGAAAGAGCCCAAAGACTTTACGCAGTTTAGAGCATACATCCAGGGCCGGTTCTCTCATGAAGCAAGGTGAAACATTTGCATCAGGCGCAAAGATTTCAGGGGCAGCATTTTTGTACTGTGTGTACCTTCCTGAGGAGGAATGGAGTGGCTGAGGGTGAGCAGTTTGTCTGTCACAGACTCACAGCCAGCCAGTGTGCTATTGTGTTGAGCTGCAGCATGTCATGTGAGAACATTAAATGAAGCAGAGTAAATTGTCGGGTGCTGTGCGATCATTCCAGTTCAGGGAATGGTGGCGCATCCTTCCTCATACGTTTGCCTCAGGCAACAAAAACTCTAGAACTGGCCCTGCATACATTCCTCTCTTTGAAGATCCAACCTGGTGGATCGACATATACCTCAAGATGGGCATTAACTCTATGGCCTCAATTCACTAAGCATTACCGCATGTGGTAATGCAGAAAGCAGCTGATTTTACCAATCACCTTATTAAATGCCAATTCACTAAACCTAGTGAAACGCACTGAAGTAAAATTACAGACTAGTGAGGTAAATTACGGACTTGTGCAGTAAATACGTCAAGAAATGTCAAGAAATTGCATTTCACAAAGATTAAAGCATTTGGTAAATCAAGTAAAAGTGTTTGTAAGTTACCAGGTGATCAGAGCTGGAGGTAAATACCAATGTCCATGCAGTAACATATTGACAGATGTAGCAGACAGCCAATAGGGAGAGTCAGACAGCCAATATGCTTCTCATCCCATTTGATCCGATATTCTGGTGGGTGGAACTTTAGAATGGCAGAGCAGGAGGAGACATTTAAAAATGCTTTTCTGTATCCCTTTTGATGTGCATATCTGTATACTGATACACAAGTTTTGGACTAGTCCATATTCTCGTTGGGGGGGGGGTCTCAGTTATTTCTTGATTTTTCAAAAGCATTTCCTAAATGGCAGTTGCCAAGTCCAACTGACAAAAAAGTCTGAAAATGAGTATTGAGACTGACATCTCAGAAAAGTAATTTATAATGCATTTTACTTTGAGAGAAATGTAATTCTTATAAGTGTGCATTTTAAGTTTTACACTTTTTTTGTGCTAGTGGTTCTTTAAGAACAACTGGAGGTGGGTGTTGGCTACATGTCTTGTGCTTTTTGCTGAAGCTCTGCATTGACAATGACAGTTCCTAGAAAGACCATAAGCTTTATCCCTGAGACCAAGTGCATCATTTTTCTTCTCATTCCTTCCTCCTTCCGAGCGCTAGGTTTATTAACAAAGGACAGGTGATATTTAAAGGCCAGGCAGGGCATTGATGTAAAGCCATTTTGCATGGAAGCTGTGAGCCTTGTCCACAAATGAGGAGCTATTTGTTTCCAAACATTTAATAAAATTGTCAACATTTTTCACTCGGCAAGCATCCTTGCTTTTATATCTTGAGCTTCGGCAAAGGTCATGACCGCGGCAAACATAACTCGGCAGCCTCGCTGAGCTCAATGCCCACTGTGCAGAAGACCTTGTATTTTTCTCCTGCTGACAACCTGATCCGCTAACATTATTCCAACTTAACTTTTGGCCACGATTTAAAGACAATGCACTTTTTTTCCATATATATTTTCTCTATTATACAAAGTGCTAACATTAAAAGCGCAAGGAAAACAAAGATATTTGTTATTTAGGTAACTAGGCGTACATATACTTTTTACTCTAATTAGTTTGACGCAATCGGTAGCTGATGGTATTAATATTGCTAATTTTATATCACTAATATTATACTGTTTAAAAAGTAAAGTTCACATCTAACTCCTCTCCTAATCCATTCTCTCACACTAACCCTCCTACTTCCACCACACCTAACACTAACCCTTCAACTACGCTGCATCTAATACTAACCTCACTGCTGCTACACCTAAAACTAACCCTCCTATTACCGCTGCGTCTAACACTAACCTCACTGCTGCTACACCGAACACTAACCCTCCTATTACCGCTGCGTCTAACACTAACCTCACTGCTGCTACATCTAACACTATCCCTCCTACTACCGCTGTGTTTAACACTAACCTCAATGCCGCTACACCTAATACTAACCCTCTTACTACCGCTGCGTCTAACACTAACCTCTCTGCTGCTACACCTAACACTAACCCTCCTACTACTGCATCTAACCTTAACCTCTCTGCTGCTACACCTAACACTAACCCTCCTTTTACCACTGCGTGTAACACTAACCCTCCTATTACCGCTGCGTCTAACACTAACCTCACACTACACCGAACACTAACCCTCCTATTACAGCTGCGTCTAAAGGTGCGTACACACGTCTGATTTCTTCAAACTATGCGTCGTCAGAACCACCCACGGGGCGGTTGTTCTGACAACAGTTTGCCGGTGTGTACAGTCTGTCGTCAGGCTGATAAGGTTGGTTTTGACTGATCCGGCAAACTGTCATTAGGACGACCACCCCGCAGGCGGGTCTGACGACGTGTAGTTTGTAAAAATCAGACGTGTGTACATAGCTTAAAGTGAACCTTAAGTCAGAAACAAAAAATTAGTTTTACTCACCTGGGGCTTCCTGTGCCCTCGCAGCCACTCACTAATCCTCTGGTCCCCCGCTGCCAGCTAGTTTCGTTTTTGCCGACAGGCCTGTCAGGACTGGCCACGCGTAGCTTTTTCCGCATTCCCGACTGTAATTAGCGCTATTGCGGGCCGCATCGCGTACAAAAATACGCGTTGCCGCATATCTATTCGTTCGGAATGCGGCAACGCGTATTTTTGTACGCGATGCAGCCCGCAATAGCGCTGATTACAGTTGGGAATGCGGAAAAATCTACGCGTGGCCAGTCCTGACGGGCCTGTCGGCAAAAACAAAACTAGCTGGCAGCGGGGGACCAGAGGATTAGTCAGTGACTGCGAGGGCACAGGACTGCTGCAGGGGGCTGGTAGAAGCCCTAGTTGAGTAAAACTCATTTTTTTTCTGGCTTAAGTGTCTCTTTAACACTAACCCATCTGCTGCTAGACCTAACACTAACCCTCCTACTACTGCTGCATAGAACACTAACCTTTCTGCTGCTAGACCTAACACTAACCACCCTACTACTGTTACATCTAACACTAACCTTTCGGCTGCTACATCTAACCCTCCTACTACCTCTGCATCTAATACTAGCATTCAGAGTGCGCAACAGAGCCTATAGATCACGGGCCTCCCTGGGTTCTGGCCATATGCTGCAAGTCTTCCTCCTTTCCTCTGGGGGATGCTCTATCTCTATGTTGAGATCACCCTTTATCATCACAGGACAGGCGGTGGTCCCGGCCCTCCACGAGTGTAGCTCAGGGTTACCACTAATTGCAGTGAAAAGAAACCCCGAGCTAAACTTAGTAATACCATCAATGGGGTTAAAGCACACCAGAACTGGGGGTGGGTGGTTAAGGTTAGTCATTGGGGTGGGTGGTTTAGGTTAGGCATCGGTAGAAGGAGGGTTCAATGTGAGAATAGGGTTATTTATATTACATAAATGCGTTCCAGAGGCTTTCTGGATCATGGTAAAGCTCACCATTCCAGCACAGGGTCCCTCTTCATTTGAGGCCGTGCATATGGCTGTGGATGAGTGCATCCAGACTAGGAATGCAGGAGTATGACCCGCCATTGCCCAGTAGAATAAAGTCATTCATGATGGAGGAAAAAAGCGGCTTCAATTTACTGGGCATGTATGGAACTGTGGGTTTGAGCAGCCCGTTTTCCTGCACTGTCGGCTAATAGAGCTGAGTTTCACCTCTATCATGTATGGAATTTACTTGTGCATGTCCAGACCGGATGCGCTCACACGGCTGGGAGCATAACCCCAAAAAACCTATTTGACAATTTTTTTAAAAAATCAGTGAAGAGGGACTCAGCATTAAAAAGGTGGGGTGTAAGAGGATCCTATTCAGAGGCTTTCCACCTGAGGTAAATATTTAACTTTTGTTTACTTCAAATACACTTTAAACTCCTTGGCAGTAATCCCGAGACTCGGGTTGGGGTGAAAAAAAAGATGCTGGGAGCTGTAATCCCAAACCTGGCTCGGGGTGGCTTTCAGGAGGTATGGGGACACAGTGCAGCGGCGTTTCTAACTCACCTCCCCCAAGATCTGTACTCTTGCTGCCTTTCTTCTTCCGATACTTGGAGGCTCTCACTCCCTCGGGAGAGTTCGCTATTTGTCGCATGACGACAGACGGCAATCTCACCATAGGGGTAGAGCACCACTCAGAGGACAGGAGGAAGAATTGCAGCACTGTATCCTGGAGAGGTGAGTAATGTGCAGGGTTGCTGCAGATCTCTCTGGGGGTATGCTTTTCTTCTTCTTGCTTTTACTGAGTGTGGAACCCCCAAAGATTGTCAACAAGGGCTTGTCGGTAGGAACATCAGGGCTGCGCTCCACTTCAGGCACGAGCAAGGTTGTACTGCACCTGTGCTGGTAAGGTCATGCCTGTGGAGTAAGCCGAAACCGCTTGTGCAAGAGCGGCTCTGTGCTACTGTACAGACATGGCTGTACTCACGTGGGTGCAGTACAACCACGCTTGCGCCAAAAGAGGAGTGCAGCCCCGGTGTTAAGGAGGTAGGCCTGGTTCTAGACTTTGCCGCCTGAAGGAATACATTGTGAAGAGGCTGTGCATTGCAGGCACTGGCACTACACTTACCTCCATCTGCTTCCTCCAAGACAGCATCTCCTCCCTGCTGGTCCGCAGAATCTGATCCCCAGGATGCCGGTTATGTGCTGCGCCGGCGCCGCTTCACTCACCCGCTCTCGGAAGATTAGCAATGGGATCACCAGCCACACATGAAGTCCTGCTTTGACTACAGCGGGGCCTCATGTGACCCGCCACCACGTAACAGGTCACATGAGGCACTACTGTAGCCAAGGATACAGGACATTGGACGGGCGGATGGAGATCCTATCGCTGAAACCCTGAGAGCTGGTGAGTGAAGTAACGTGGCGCATATAGGGAGGGGGAGACGGGGAGTGCAAAGAGGGGATCATTTTGGGAGGGGAGCTGCCTCTTTCTGCCTCGTTAATTGTTGCCGCCCTGAAGCCAGTTGTTCACATTGCTTCATGGAAGAACCTCCCCTGTAAGAAGGGTCCAGCTAGGAGAACCAGGGAAGCCTCTACAGGATCCAGAGGCTTTCCCCTTCTTAAGTAAGTATTTCCCTTTTGACCCAAGCTTTTGTTCAGGTTCACTTTAAAGTAAGGGGTTGTATACAATTGCAATTCTTATCTTAATGTTTTTTTTTTCTTTTTAATATAGGGAACACCCTCTGCAAAGGAAGAGGAGATGGAATATGATATGTGTCCATATGCTCCCCTGTCTTCATACCTCTGCATAAGTGCAATCCTGCACACGTCAGAGACGGTCTCTCTGCCAAGGAACCATAATAAGAAAAGCAAAAGAAAAAACCCGCAGAATTCTCACCATCTGGAGTTTCGTCTCCACCATATTTTCTAATAAATAAAAAATAAACACATACAACGATGCACAAATTACTAGTGGATTCAAATTTGCCAGGATGTTTTGAAACTCCATTTGCGTAAAATAAAAAAACAACCCCTTTGGGCTGATTATAAAACATTACAATTGTTTTAGAGCTCCTTGAATGGTAAAAAAAAAAAAATCTTCACCGCGGGGCTAGTGCTGACTAATTCAGCACTAGCTCATAACTCTTTCCAGTTTCTGTTCTTCACTGCTGTTTTCCAAAGGTAAGTATTTACACACACACAGAGCAGGATCATCCATAAGGCAAGCTAGGCAGGTGCTTATTACCCTGTGGGTGTCAGGGGGCCCATCTGCCACCTTCTCTGACCCCTTTCCACCTCAGATTACCAAAAGGACCTTAAGGAGGAGTAAAATCTTCTGCGTTGCCTAGTGCCCCATTTTTAGCTTTGTCCATCTCTGCACCACAACACTTAACTAATTAGTTCCAGTACCAATGGGGCTCATGGGCAAAATTAACCCAGAGGCTCCCTTCCAGAGCCCCCTCCCTTTGTTGCTGCTTATTTCACCTCTAAGGCCCCCTGTAGGTCCCCCTTTCAACAATATAGTTTTTGTCATACTATCTTGTTTGTATGTACAGATTTTACGTTATCAAAGATATCGTTTCTATGTGTAAAAGGGTGTTTCTGCAGAGGGAGTGGTTAGGGTTAGGCACCACCAGGGGGAGTGGTTAGGGTTAGGCACCACTCGGGCGGCGGTTAGTTTTAGGCAACACCGGGGTGGGGGAGTGGGGTTAGGGTTAGGCACCACCAGGGGGGTGGTTAGTATTACGCACCACCAGGGGAGGGTTCTGTGTAAGGGAATGGTTGGGTTAAGCTGTATTGTTGAATTACGCAACGATTTTTAACGTTAATATATTTTCGTTATTATTTATTGTTTTTACAACGTTATTTATCGTTAACCAAGTTTGACAATGATATTTATTGTTATCAGATTTCGTTATCCACCGGCGCCATTTCGTTATCCAGCTGGGCCATTTTTTCACTGCGCCCTTTTTTCATGAACGCCCGGGTGGCACAGAGACAGGTAACTATACCATCTTGCTCTGCCCACATTTTACATTTTGCACTTTTTTCCGTGCTATTGGTCTTTTAAGTGTGCATATTGCTTAAATCACCTTTTGCAGTATTTTTGAGGTTTTCGAAGAAGTAAAAGTTGACCTCTGTTGAATGCAAGCTCTTAAAGCAACGCATAAGAACCCCATCAGAGTCCATATTTCTGACTGCGCTAGGCTGATTAAAGTCTTAAATCTGATTGGTTGCCAGGGGTAATTCTGGCTCATTGTTCTGGCACTTATTATATCTTATCTTATTACATAAGCTCATTTTGTCTTGCAGGCTTAGGGGGGAACGTTTTTTTTCCTCTTGATGTGTTTTGATTGAATGAAAGTCTCCTGTTATATGTGTCTACCCTTAAGCCTCTTAGAATCTTTCTTTATAATTCCCAGAGTGCATATATCTTCCTCATCTGCCTGTCACCCCTGGATCCATGCTATATGCCGCCGTACGAGAGATGGAATGTGCTTGTCACGCATTCTATGGCATTATGTATCATTTCCATGTAACCGGTGTCTCTGGTGTAATTAATGAGTGTGTATGCAGAGCCCAAAGAATATTATGAATGTAATCAGAATGAAGAATGTAATGCAGGCTAAGGACAAGACCGCCAACAACACGACACAAACAGCTGATACTAAAAAAAGGCTTTGATCTGTCACCGCAACGCAGTGAAAATCCAATCTAAAATATGATAACCATGGGTCTTAAATACAGGAACTAGAGGAGTGTAAAGTGTCTATTTTTTTTACCAGAGCAACCAATCAGAGCCCAGCTGACATTTATATAGTGCAGGTGAGGGCGAGAGAGCAGAGATGTGCAGGAATTCCATGACTATGAAGGAATTTAAAACCCCACTAGTGTTTTCCTGGAAATGAGTAGAGGTTACAGCGCTTGCTTATGTCAAGTACGTATTGCGGCGCCACTCGTTCTGTTGGGCACCAGGTGGAGCAATAATAATAATAATGTAACATTGCCGATACTTTACTAAAGACTTACCGGGCTCCCCATTCTCACATTAATTCCCCTTTCTCACTAGCACCCCTACTGCCTATAACTAACCCCTGCTCCTAGTGTCTAACACTAATACCCCCCTATGGCCTATCACTAACCCCCCTCCTGGTGCCTAAGTAACACTAACTCCCCTCCTAGTGCCTAACACTGCCCCCTCCCCCCCTTACTGTCTATCAAGCCCTGCTGCTAGTACCTATCATTAACCCCACCACTTCCTATTACTATAACCCCACATTGCCTATCACTAACCCCCCTCCTAGTGCCTAACACTGCTCTCTCCTACTGCCTATCACTAAGCCCTGCTCCTAGTACCTATCAATAACTCCCCCCCCCCACACTGCCCATCACTATCCTCCCCATTGCCTATCACTAACCCCTGCTCCTACTGCCTAACACTTATCCCCCTACTGCCTATCGCTAACCCCCCTCCTAGTGCCTAACACACCTAACACTGCCCTCCCCCTTACTGCCTATCACTAAGCCCTGCTCCTAGTACCTATCATTACCTCCCCCCTCCCTACTGCCTATCACTACCCCCCTCCCCCTCCACTGCCTATCACTAACCCCTGCTCCTTTTGCCTAATGCTAACCACCCTCTTACTGCCTATCACTAAGCTCTGCTCCTAGTACCTATCATTACCTCCCCCCTCCCTACTGCCTATCACTACCCCCTCCCCCTTCTGCCTGTCACTAATTCCTACCCCTTGTGCCTAGACTAACACCCCTCCTAGTGCCTATCACTAAACCCCTCCTACTGTCTATAACACAAAAGCTACTGTGTATACAAGATATAAATTCTGTGTTGCCTAAAAAGCAGAACACACGGTGCATCTTTTCAGTACAGTTGGTGGAGTCTCCTTCCCACTCTGCGCAGTGTGACATAAATTCCCTCCCACTTACCCCTCCTTGCAACTGGCAAGGAGAAGGTGGGTGGAGAATGACATCATGATGTGGGTGGGGATGGGAATGTCCATGGATAGTCTTGGTAGACTGCTCTGACAGGTTTTCTAGGGGTTTACTGGAGTGGATACATAACAATACTAATGAGGATAGAAAAACAGATCTCAAAGATATTACGTACAGGCATTGCAGTACCTGGAGCACATTCGGTTTATTAGATTTTACACCATTTCAGGTACACTTTAAGAAGGCAAATCTGTGCTTAAAGCAAGAGGGGTTTAAATCTGGATACGTATCTCAGTGTTGGGAAGCCTCTGCATGGTCCAGATGCTTTCCAAAACCTCTTCCAGCCCTCAGTTGCTGCCCAGGAACTCCTTCTTCTTGTGTGCTCCCGTCCATGTAGGAGCTTAGCCATACTTGGCATGCACAAGTAATGGCGCATGCCGTGTAGAGTGAAGTGCTCGTGCATGGAAGAAAAGGGCGAAACATGAGCGGTTTTGTTTACTGGGCATGCATGGACCTTACTCATGCATGTATGGAAGAGCTCTACATGGATGGGAGTGCAGCCATGTGGAACATTTTCCACAAACTCTTGTCGATTATGTTTAGAGGAACCCAAACCATGGGGTGTAAGAGTATCGGGGAAGCCTCTGGACTGAGTTAACTTCCTTAGCGGTAACCCCAAGTCAGGTTCAGGACGGAAATCCACAGCTCAGAGCAGTAACCCTGAGCCTGACACGTGGTAGCCGCCGGGAGGTATGGAGAGACAGTGCAGCATGGGAGCATTTCAACCCACCTCCCCCAGGATCCAGACGCTGACAGCCATTCTTCTTCCAGTCTTTGGAGGCTCTTGATCCCTCTGGTGAGATTGATGTCTGTCGTCATGGTGACAGACGACGTTCTCACGATAGGGATAGAACGCCACCTGGTGAACGGAAGGAGAATTGCAGCGCTAGATCCAATTGAGGTGAGTAATGCTTCTGCTACAGATCTCTCTGCGGCAAGATTTTTTTCCTGCTTTTAGGATCTAAAAGCGCGTGAAAAAATTGTACCACTTTTAGACCCTAAAATCCGGAAGTAATCATACCGCTAGGCAGGTTAAGTATCTATTTTTTTAAACTTAATTTTCAGTCCAGGTACTCTTTCACAATACTTTGAGTTGAAGGCTTTAATGTTGTTTCTGGTCTTACAAAAATTCTTGCCAGTCTGATTCCCCTTAGGCCTTGTTCACATTAGAATGTGCATATTTCACGTGCATATTTCAGCAACGCGTATAGAGACAGACACGCACGGACATCAGAAGTGCATAGACTGAACTGTCTGATATTCACAATACATGCGCTGCATAGCAGTGCGATGCACGATGGCACTGCTGCACACATTTTTCCCCAAAAAGCACCGCACCGCTACAGTGAATGGGATCAGCTACAGTGAATGGGATCAGCCTCACAACGCATGGAAGCACAGATGGCAGTGCGATCGTATGCGTTGCATTTTAATCGCCTGGCCATCTGCATATATCAGTGTGAAGGAGGCCGAACGAGGCCTTACTGGCCATTCCAGATAAGGACATTTGGCCTTAATTCTGGTAGCTATGTGAGGTAAATATTTTTTGTAGGTAAAATACCTCATGAGGTATTTTCCTCTTTTTTTTTTTAGCAATTCTGAAAGATTTTTCTCCATTTCCGAACATGAGGTAAAACACGCGGTAAAACTTGAGGTAAGTGCATACAGTGAGGTAAAACGAGGTATGTCAGTGGTAAGCATGCAGTAAATAAATGATAGTTGTCTTTAATTGTCTTCCATAAGTTAGGATAGTCTTTGAAAGATGTTTTTTTAGGGGGGGGGGGGTATTTGATTCTGTAGCAACCTATGAAAAGTGTATTTATAGGCATTCCTTATAGAAAAAAAACAACACTAACACAGCAACAGGAAATCCACTAAAAACTGCAAAATGCATACAAATTGACTTTACCTCCAGGTACAGGCAGGTCTTAAACTGATCAGTAAGTTATGTGCTAACATGCCCACTAATTTCCATGAGAATAGCTACTATTACCTCATAATTTACCACATGAGGTAAAACATGACTAAAACCTACCAGAATTGCTCGTGAGGTACATTACTTCACATGAGGTAATTTGTTTGATAACCGTACCAGAATTGAAGCCATTTGTACCGAAAAGTATAAAACTTTGAGAAAAAAAAGGATTTAAAATATATAGTGACCAAAGACCATTGAATTCCTCCTTGTCACAAACTTAGCTTTTAGAACTGTTTTGAATGGGGTATAAAATCTGTCCTCTTCTCGGGCTATTTTCAGACCTGTACTTTTGGAATTTCAAAAACAGTCAAATGTTACACGCTGCAATTTCCTCTCCATCAACTTTGACTTTAAGTGCCTTTTTTCCTTTTTTAAAGTCAATATAACCTTTCATAAATAATCACATGCCTTATTTTTCTCTCCTTGTTGCCTAGTGGACAAAGCTAGGCATTTCTTAATGCCAAAAAAAATATATATGTTTATCTTGCTTTTGCAGATTCACTCTCTGAAGAGACTTCTTTCTTAGATCCTCTTAAGAGTCACATTTATTTTATCCTCAGATTAAGACGGCTGAATACAAAAAAGTGTTTTTAAATCACGTTTATCTTGAAAGATGCTGTCACCAGGCACCGTCTGGCCCAGACACTGGGGACACCGGTTCTATCTCAGACATAAGATCTTCTTATTTCGTGGTGTGATGGGCTTGTCAGGTGACACCACACTGTAACACACTTGGCGTTTGGCTTAGCGGCGCATACATTAAATCCCTCCTTCCCCCGGACGCACAGAGTGTTACTGGGGCTTTGTCACAGCTGCATGGCCGAATTCTCCTCTAACTTAAATAAGCTGGACTGATTCTAATGTGCAAATTGACGGTGCCTCCAACCAGCAATTAACGTGTACAAGGAGATGTTAATTGCTTCTACTCTCACTTAATGCAGATGCCGCACTGACTGTCCGATAGTGATAAGTCTGCTTAAAATAAACAAAAGGAATAAGTTCTGTAATCGGCTTCACTGACTAAAGTAAATAATAACTCCAATTATAATAGATACTTTTTTTTTGTAAAGGTTCAGTCTTGTGATTGTCTTCCAGTTTGGTAAAGAGTTCTGCCATCTCTCTCACTTTGGTAAAGAGAGGTCCACCAAGTCATTCTTTTCTGACTCCCATGTTCCAGTTCCTTACCGCCCACTGTGTTGACCCCTGAGGTCATACAAGTCCAGCCATCATAACAGTTCCACCTCCACCCATAATCAATATGGCCACCTTAAAGAAAACCTGAACTAAAAATTAAAAGTCAAAATAAACATACACAGGCCATACGTACCTCCCGTGTAGTATACTCCTCAATCCTCTCCCGTGTTCTGTTTGTCCACTGTGATCAAGTCCTCCATTTTGAAAATGGCCATCACCCCATAACAGCTTTCTGGTCAGCACACTGTTAAACTACATCTCCCACGTGAGCCATAGGGAAACATGGACATTAGCGGCCACATCAGTTGTCCACTCAGCTATAACTGACAGCAACTGATATATTTCAGTTCTGACAAAATGTTGTCAGAACTGGAAGGGATCAGCCTCAATTCACTAAGCTTACCTTCTGTCTTTAATAACTCTTCAGAGCTGTTTTACAGTTATCACAATTATATCACCATGGTGATAACTGTAAAACAGCTCAGAAGAGGTATTAAAGACAGGAGTTAAGCTTAGTGAATTGAGGCCAATGTCAGAAGAAATTGGTGAAAATGGTGAGCTTCTGAGAGGAACTGATGGCAAGGTAACTATTTAATGTTCATTTGAAGTTACCTCATGTGTTTATTTTAAATAATTTTACTCAGTACAGGTTCCCTTTAAAGAGGAAGTCCAGTGAAAATAATGTAATAAAAAAGTGCTTCATTTTTACAATAATTATGTATAAATTACTTAGTCAGTGTTTGCCCATTGTAACATCTTTCCTCTCCCTGATTTACATTTTGACATATATCACATGGCAACATTTTTACTGCTGGCAGGTGATGTCAGTGGAAGGAGATGCTGCTTGCTTTTTTGGCAGTATGAAACAGCCGTTATTTCCCACAATTCAACAAGGTTCCCACAGTGTGATGTCAGAACCATGGTCCTGACATCACACTGGGGGGGGGGGGGGTTCACCACAATATCAGCCATACAAGATTTCTCATGTAAAAGGGGGATCAGATACTGATTGGAATGAAGTTCAATCCTTGGTTATGGTTTCTCTTTAACCCCTCCTTCATGCCAATTGTTGCCACCATTCTGAACCATAACAATCGCACACACCACTACTCCCCCATCCATGGATAACAAGTGCTGCCAGTGTATCTCCCCTCCGCACCCAGGACTAGTGTGCTCACATAACTAACCTACCCGTATAACAAGTGTGGTCTCCATAACACCATGCTTCCACACTATAGCAAATACCAACAACTCCCACCAGCGTGTCTCCTCTGTACACCCATCACATGTATGGCATAATCTGCATAACTCCACCCCATTACAAGTTTGGGCAACATAACTCCCTAATCTCATGACTAGTATGACCACATCTAGGGCCAGGACAAAGTTCTCCAGCACTAGAGGTGGAGCTTCCAAAGTGTGCCCCCTCCCCCCCTGAATTGTGTCCGCCCCAGAATAGGTAGAAAATGAACAACAACTATTAAATAGGTTGCCACCCCCCACTATAGATAGTTAGAAGGTCCCCCAGAATTGGGCAGCTAGCAGCTAGCTAGCGATGTAGCTTTGTGCATCTTTTAGTGTGCACAAAGCTACTTAAGGGGCACTAAGTTCAGATAAGGCACACTAACCTCAGATAAGGCACACTAACCTCAGATAAGGTTAGCGCTGTAGTTTGTGCCCACTAAGTGGAAAGGCACACTAACCGGCTTAGTGCCGGTTAGTGAATCAAGGCCAATAACTCCACGCAATAGCATATGATTTGTCCCTTGGCTCTCAAGTATTATTTTTAAGGTGATTTAGTCAACTTGCAATCACAATCCCTAATTCAGAAAAAAATGACTATATCCCAACTCTTCTGTCTCAGACTGCCAGGTAATGTCCAGCACCCAGGCAGTCCGGGACACGCCTCCTCCCATACAACACTGCAGGAGGAAGTGCGTTATTAACTAACATTTCTCCCTCCGCTGTGCAAATGCTCAGGAGGAAAAGCTTAACTGCAATCACTTTTTTACATTTTCTTACAAAAATGTTTTCATTTCTTAAAGAGACTCTGTAACAAAAATGTTATGCTTTGTTCTACCATCCTACAAGTTCCTAAACCTATTCTAATGTGCTCTGGCTTACTGCAGCACTTTCTATTATCACTGTCTCTGTAATAAATCAATGTATCTTTCCCCTGTCGGACTTGTCGTCCTGTGTCTGGAAGGCTGCCAACTCTTCCGTGCCGATCTGCTATGCACAACCCTCTCCAGGCCCCTCTATGCACACTCCAGTGTGTGTGTTATTTACATAAGCCAGCAGCGTCTCTGCTATCTGATATCAGTGAAAGAGAGCTGGATAAAAATCCTCCTCTGTTAGGCTGTGAAAGGAGCTGGCTGACACATACTGAGGAATTACAGACAGGAAGAAAAGATCAGCCTCACAGCCTGTCACTAGTATTCAGTGGGTGAGAGCTGCAGGGGGACAGAAGGTAAACACACAAATGATCTCTTGAGATTCAAAAGGAAAGCTGTATACAGCCTGCTTGTGTATGGATGTATTTTCTATGTGTGGACATACTGTACATCAACCTACTTCCTGTTTTGGTGGCCATTTTGTTTGTTTATAAAACAAACTTTTTAAAACTGTTTTTGACTACTTTTAATGCGGCGGGCAGAGGCGAAATTGTGACAGAGGGGAATAGGAGATGTCCCCTAACGCACTGGTATGTTTACTTTTGTGCGATTTTAACAAGACAGATTCTCTTTAAAGCAAGAAACATAAAAAACAAGACTTATCTGTTGAGAATGCGGCGGATTGACTTTTTATATTTTCCGCTTTAAGTCATGCTGTGTAAAAACAGCAGATTGCCCGGATCAATCCGTTTCTTCACCTTGATCAACGTAAACACTTGAAAAATACTTTCTGTTAATTGGAAGAATAGAGCAGAATTATTGTGTCAGTCTCAGTGCTTCTTTACAGTAAAATCCCTTTTGTGGCAGAACGGAGGTGACAGCTTGCACTTGTGTATCGATGATTGTCACCTATGTCAGGCTGAATTGATTATCACACTGATACAATTTTAGTTACTGGTGATGGTGACTGTTCTGCGTCTGTGTTGTTGTTAATTGTGCGGCAGTAGCAGGGAAAGATCACAACGGCTTCCTCGGCGCTGTTTACGCTTTATTTTTATTTATTTATTTTGAGCGTTCAGCCAAAACATTAATTACAACTCAGAAAGCTGCTCTTCTGATACCTCTAATGCTGGTGAAATATATTTCCTCATTTTGCCGCCTGTGCGCCGGGATGCGCAGCCCCCGCACTGTGTTGATTTTTTAACTAATTGCTTTTTTGCTGAATATGGTTGGATGGCAAACGGGGCGTTAAAAGGAGAACTTGATTGAACATTTATAATTGCAGAACAAGCCATTTAATGGTCATTTAAAGGCTAACTCCAGGCACAGATATTTCCCCTGGTCGTTTGTGGGCTATCAGAGGCAAAGCTTGTTTTTATTGGTGTTGATTATCTGATGTCAAAGAATCAGGGGCGTAACTAGAAATTACTGGGCCACCCTGCGAAACTTTGGATGGGGCCCCCTCCCCCTCTCGCTTTCACACAGGTAAACTGAGAACCAATGTTTTTCAATTGGCTAGTGCACACTTGAATGTGTTTCCCCATGCAGATAAAAACAGACAGGCGTGAAGTACTGTGTACATTTTCTCTATCAATTACATTAGCTTCTGTGATAAAATGTGCATGTTTTCACACATACACACACACACACGGGTTGCTGAAAACGCATACAGAAAACTGACAGACGAGTGTGCTCCCAGCCTCAGCTTATTGCACTCACTCTGTCCATCTCTGATGGAGCAGAACTGGTTCTGCAGACTTCTCCAGTATCACTACAGTACAGAGCACTTGGGGAGGGGTAGAGAGGTTGGGGGCTGGACGTTGTACACAAGAGGCTGCTGAACACTGAATAGGGACTGTCTACATATCTTTGTCTGCAAAACATTGTATGATTCCTTATCAGTGGCTGAGCAGATGCAGTCATTAGAACAATCGTGCAGAGAGCAGAACATTTTTTCTCTCCATGTCCTTAGTTGTCAGTCTCTCAGGACAGGGGAAAGAAACGTATTCCCCCATGAGGCACCTTGCGGCTTCTGGGCCTTCCTGCGGCTGCATCCCTTGCAGGGTCTATTGTTACGCCTCTGCAAATAATCCAATTTTAAGCTACATACCCATTGGGGGATGTCTTGCAGATGTCTGTCACCGAAGAGATCGGGTACTGATTGCTGCCGGAGACGGAGCACTAACAATGCGTACAGAAGCATCATCTGCCTTTGGTTGACGAGGCGCCTGTTGCAATGGGGGAAGGGGGAAGAGGGAGGGACTAGGGATTCCCATTCAGATTCCGCAGAACTTAAATTTCCACATTTCCGAACTGAAATCAGCTTTTTTTCCGATTGGAATTCGGAAATTAGAAATCCAGTTTACCGCAACTTGGTAATTTTTGCCCAATCACAGAACTCGGAAGCATTGGACCAATTTTTCTGCTAAAATGGGATCACCGCGCTAATTTTAGACCAATCCCAAGATTCCATTTTTCCGATTTTCCAAATTTTTTTTGGTTTGTCTGATGCGAGAAGTGACAAATAAAATACTCCTCAGAAATTGTAAAATTTAAAAAAAAATGGTGAATCGTAAAAACGGAAATCGGTAAAATGGGAAAATGGAAAAACGGAAAATCAGAAAATCGGGAATTGACATTGGTGGAAATTGGAATTTCCACGGAATTGGAAAGGAGCATCGGCAAGCACAAAAAGCGGCTTCTGGTGGGCGGGGAATGGCTAGAGCAATGTGCGCAATCCTCAGTTGTTGTGCACGCTAAAGATCCAACAATGTTTAGCAATCATCGTGCGGCTGCTGTACACACGCTGGTCTGATGTCCAATTCTCTGCTATGTCGGTTGTTATCATCTGCTACGTCTGAGTTCAGATCAGCGTGGGTATGAAGGCTTTAGGGGCCACTCACGCATAACAGAACTTGCGTGAAGGCTGCTTTTTGTCACGTTAGCCGCACATCTAATGAAGGTCAATGGCATTTTATTTGACTTGCGTAGTTGTGTGATTTTTTTCAGATGCATTTTTAGATCATGCAGCTGTGCGATGTGCAAATCACATTTAATGTCAATGTAATTGCAGAAAAACTGCATTCAGGTTTTTGAAAAATAGCATGTGATTTTGAAGATAATTACATACAATTTCATGTGAATTAACTTCCTTGCATTCATGAAAAATCACAATCTGAAAACTCCCATACAAACGTGTTTAAAAAAAACAAAATGGAACTAAATCACAAAACGAAGAATTGCGCATGTGGAAAAATTGGGAACATTGCAGTAAAAATTTGCAGGAATAACTATGGAAAACAAAAGTTTGCTTTCTTAAAACAGAAAGAATTTGCGATAATTCAGGTTTGGAGTGAGCTCCGAAATGTCTCCCACAATGCAACACTGCTGAATATATGCAAATTAACCATTGTTGCCCTTAGAAGCTTAACACACCTCCAGATCCGCTGGAATGCAATGATGTGTCAGCTTCTTAATTTGTACAGAGCCAGAATAATCCAACTATGAAAGGGGCAGCTTAAAAGCAACCCGAGGTGAGAGTCATAAGAAGGCTGCCATATTTATTTTCCTTTAACCACCTATGTCCTTCAGGGCAGTATATCTATGACCCGCTGGACTTCACTTCCTGCCCAGGGGCGTAGATATACGGCTGCTGCCGCGATTCTCGCCACTGCCCGTTAGTACACAGATCACATTCCCCGATCCAATTAGCATTCAGTATTGATAAATGGAAATTAAAAACATACACGCATTACTTCCTGTTAGTGTGCTAACACAGGAAGATAAAGCGGAGGGACATCTAGTGGCCAAACAGTAAAATCACACCATACATACATTATATTTAATAAAAATACATAAAACACCCCATAAATTAACTCCTTACCTCCCGTTCCATAGTTACCTAAATAAAAGACGTGTAAAAAAAAAAGGGGAGGACAAAAAAAAATACATGGTTACCTTACAGACTGAGCTTTTTTAATATGTTATGAGGCCTTGTTCACATTGCGTTCCGTTCGCGTGTCCGTCCACGATTCCCGGCGCTTGGGTGGGTGATTCGTTTTTGTGCTTAGCGGTTTTCTAATTGTTTTTTCCAAGCGGTTTTGTAATTCACTCCCTGACGCAAGTCAGGAAGTGAACTCTTTGATCTGGAAAAGAATAAATACAATGTATTTATCCTTAAAAACGTGAATGCAATCACTGCACAAAGCGATTTTGTGAGCATTTTGCGTTTCTTCTATACTTTCCATTGAGGCAGAATCGCCTCAAAAATAGTACACGCACCGCTTTCCTATCCGCACCGTGCATGACCCGCTCTGATATGAACCTTCTTATAGACATTCATAGGCCACGCGGTCAGGGGGCATTTTCAAAAAACCGCACGCGGTTGCAAAAAACCCGAGAACGCCTGCAGTGTGAAAAAGTCCTCAGGGTATATTACTGTCATTTTTGCAAATAAGGGCTTGTGATTAGTGACAGGTTTTCTATACCAGATTACTTAAACACCAGTGTATGTAATGCTTGGGGGTTATACTTTGACCACCCAGAGCAACAAGGCTGATAGCTGAATAATGGAAGAGGCTACACAGACTGCCCAGAGCAACTGCAGCTCTGGGCTTCCGATATCGCTACAAATAAGATGCAATGGCAGCGCAGTGTGATGTTGCGCTGCCTTAGCAATAGCAAGCATTCAGACAGGTACAAGACAGGACTATATATTGGAGCGTAACTAGTAGCAACTGCAGCTCACAGTCACGTCCACAGAAGCAGAGGAAGCAGGCTAACAACAGTCACCAGCAAGCATCCACCCAGGCAAGACTACAGGATAGAAAGTAACTAATAGCAACCGCAGCTTATAGTTACGTTCCCAGAAACTAGAGTAGCAGGAATACTACAGTCACCAACGTGGTGATGGCAGAATCCAAGCTATCTGGATAATAGACTTCACTGACCCACCGCGGATGCAGCGAAAGTCCCTCAAGCATGGAACTAGCCAATACACAATAATAAGAAAAATAACAAACGGCTCAACTAACGGGTAAATATAATTAGCAAGTCTGCATATATATTTGTCAAGAAACTAGCTAAAGTACAAATAATAAGGTCACATTGAACTACAATAACAGATCTATAACAGAGTGTCAAGAAGTCCAGCAGAACAGCGTACTGATCGCTATGGCGGGCGAGGTCTAAAAGGGGAGACAGACTTTTATGCAGGCATCGACCAATGGATGCAAGCATGCAAACTTCCACACAGCTGAATGGTAATCATTCAATCCTGAGCTGGCTTGATTACCATTTGCTAGATGGCTGTGAATGCAAAGGACTCCCATGAGAAACACATGCAGTATTATGTAACAACGTGCCTGCAGGAATTCCAGGGCTATCCGGCCGCAGTTCAGCTGCAGCAAGTAACTGGTGGAATGATGACAGCATCCTGAGCTGCCCAGATCTGTAGAGCAACTGCAAATGACAATGTGACTCATTGCGAATGCACAAACAAATGCAAGAAAACAAGCCAGAACTGTCTGTTTGCAGCTCCACTGCAACGGACAGAACACGCTACAGGAGGAATCCTTACAGTGTGAAAGTCTACAGCCCCGAGTTCACCTAAGTGGCACCAAGACAGGAAGTTACGCTATCGTATTTGTACTCTCATATGTAACACTCTCTTTATTAAAAGGTGCACCCTGGTGGGCCTCTCTGGTCTTGAGGCCCCAGTGTAGTCACAGTGACAGTGTTGCTGTATCACTGAGGTTCTCCAAATCACGGACCTATAAAGCAAACAGTTCCAGCAAGTGCTCTGCAATTTCTGTTGTGCTGCATTTTCTATCGCAGCCTTATAAACATTATTCTCTGAAATGAATGGACAAAGTTCAGCTGTAGCCCAGAAGTGGAATGAGTTGCATTTCTCCGGTACACACTCTTTACATCTCCAGACTTGAAGTTCCACAAGTACATTGTCCAGTGAAGAATTAGCAGCCATACCAGCTGTCCCCGCTCTCTTATTACACACTCCAAAAGACACAGCAGAACAGCTTGTACTATCACCGGGGAGGAAAAAAGTGCAATTACCTGGGCAGTATCGGATAAAGGAACTAGCTAATGCTGTTTATTTTCTGAAGGGTAAATATATTTTTGTAAATGGACTGGCATGGAGCACTTGATAAAGCCAAGAAAAAGCTCTATGGCAACAAAACTGTGCTCAGTTCAATGCCATAGAGGAAGAAAACATGGTCAGAGCGCCCAGGGTGTAACATAGTGGAAAATGCAGCAAGGGTTATTCAGATCTAAATGATTAGAAGAGCTTTATAGAAGTAACTTCACTTTTGCTTTGGAAAGAAGTGTTACGGAGTACCAGCTTAAAGAGTTCCTCCGGTAAAAATGACAGAGCCTGCCATGATAGAGTGTGTTAATGATGACAGAATGGGAGGGTTTAAATACTTACCTCATCGGACATCATCGGGTCACAGGTAATACTCCACCCTCCTCGGGAGCGCAGCTAAATTTCCGCCTGCATTGTAATGCAGATGGCCAGAGCCTTGGCGGAGATTTTGAAAAGAAAATTGCCATGGCTGCATATCTGAGGGGGTGGAGCAATCCCCTTCTGAGAGGGATGACTTCAGGACAGGTAAGTATTTAACCCTAACCCCACCACAATCCTCCATCATTAAAGGATACATCGGCAATTAAAAAAAAAGTTTCACCCACCTAGGGCTACTTCCAGCCCCTCATGAAGAAGTTCAGGGTCTGTCGCTGAGTCTAGGTTCACAGTAGGACGTTGCTGCGTTTTAAAGTCTTGTAACGCAGCTTACCACACTGCAATGCTAAGTTTCTGGGCAGGGATGGATTCATACTTTTTACCGCCCAAGGCCCACCATCAGCAGCTGTCCCCAGACCAACAGCATCCCGAACATCCCGCCCAACATGGCAGGGATTAGATTGTAGGCTAGTCTGAGGACAGTTAGTGATTAGTATCGGCAGGGATTAGATTGTAAGCTCCTTGGTGAGCAGCACATTTGGTGATTGACAGGCATCTCAGAGATCACTGTAAGTGCCCGTTAGCTGCCCCTTTATCCCCCGAGTGCCAGATCCGGCTGTTGGCAGCCGCCCACTGCTATGTGCAAACTCTGTGTAGCAGGACGAATGTTCAGACAGGCTAACTGCTACTACCAGCCTGCTGCCCAAAGCCCGCCCCTTGCTTTTCCGGTGCCCTAGACCATGGCCATTGTGGGCTTGTCTAAAAGGTTAGCGTTGCATTATAACGCGTAGCGACATGGTAACACTTTGCTGCAGTGCGTTACCTCTAAACGCACACGTTACCAGGTACAGGAAAGCATCCTTTTCATTGCCTGTATGCCTCACTGTACCTACCGTATGCGATGGTAAAACTGCGTTCATCTTCATTACCACCTTTTTTGTTGCGTTGCTTTGTAATGTTGCGTTGCGACTTTACAACGCAATGTACTACTGTGAACCTAGCCTCAATGTATTAAAGGCAGAGGATGAGCTGGACAGCCAGGCAACTGGTATTGTTTATAAGGAAATAAATATGGCAGCCTCCGTATCCCTCTCACCTCGGGTTCACTTTAAATAACACATTTTAAGGAGAAGTTTCCCAGGCGGTGAGGCAGCATGTTTTGCTTTCATTATGCACATAACACCGTGAGATTTATTTAGCGTGAAACTGGAGCTTATCCCCGTTGCTTAACAGATCTGCAGTGTTATGCGTATTAGGAAAGCCATAAAGCTAGTTTAGAGGGGATAGATATTAGTTTATTTGGTGCCTCAGAATCACTGACACTGCTTATCTTTTCTTAAATTAGTGATAAATTCTGCAAATCTGCAGCAAGGAAGTAAATATTTGCTATTAGGGGGGTGAGATCGGCGGCGTAACCGCGCGTCTCTCTCCGGCAGAACGGGAGCCCGAGTGCAGCACAATAATGACAATTTATCGAACTCCTCGATTTAATGAAGCGCAGCAAAGTCTGTCTTAATAAAAATGCCTTCCCATGCAGCTGGCTTGCGGCCAGGCCACATGCTGACTCCGCTGGTTATCGGTGTAGGTTGGTTGCAGAGTACGTGGAATTCGGCTGGTGAAAGATTACAACGAAATGGGAAATTAAATAATGAAGGGAGTTCGTCAAACAAGATTGCGAGAGATTCAGCAGATCAGGCTTTGTGTAAGACAATTCTGTATTGATGAAGGGAAGTGTGATGACTCTATTAGGCCGTTGCAACTCCTGTGTATGCAGTCCTTAACAGCTGAATGTAGCTGTATTAACCACTTCATGGCAGGGGCTCAAGGGTATAGCTGTGTGCCCACGCACGCGTGCACACGTGCGCTCCCGCTGCATGCATGTGCTTCAGGACAGTGGACGTTTATATAAACATCCTATTTGCACTAGAGTGAGCAGAAACACCTCCGGAGTAGGGATGCTCGCTGGATTCCGCGGAATTCTTAATTCCGCGATTCTGGATGGAATTAGGTCAATTCCGATGGTCATAACAGAATTTTTGAACCTGTAAAACGGAATTCCGCGGAAATTCTTTTATTTCCGTGAAATTTTCCGGAATTGAAAAAAAATCTCTCTCTCTTTCTCTCTCTCCTCCTCTTTCTCTTGGATTGATCATAATGCCCTGAGACCTGGGTTCAATTCCCAGCCATGGTGAGTTGGGTTTTGACATGCTACAAATCCTTAAGCATGCTACTTTTTCTCTTGGATTGATCATAATGGTACATGCTAGGCTGCCTTCAGTATGTAGTATTGTTGGTGGTATAGTGGATAAGTCAGCTACCTACCACACACTGATACCTGGGTTCAATTCCCAGCCATGGTATGTAAGCTGGCTTTTGAAAAACTGCAATTCCCTACAAGATGATGGATGATGATGGATGACAGTGGATGAGAGATTTTACAAATTTCCAACGGAATCCGGAATTCCGCGGAATTCAGGATAAATCCGGCGGAATTTTCATAGTGACGGAATTCAACACTGATGGAATCCGTGATTTCCGGCGGAACGGAATTTGCTGGTTCCGATCATCCCTACTCGGGAGGAGGCAAGGGTGTAACAATAGACCCTACAAGAGATGCAGCCACAGGGGAACCCAGAAGCCACAGGGGGCCCCGTCATGAGAGACTGACAACTAAGGGCAAAGAGAGAAAAAACTTTCTGCTCTCTTCACAATTGTCCTAATGACTGCATCTGCTCAGCCAACTGATAAGGATTCATGTACATTTTTGCAGACAAAGATTTGTAGACAGTCCCTATTCAGTGTTCAGTTGGGTATTTTGTACAGCCCTGTTCTACCCCGGGGGGTATTGGCGGGAGGGGTTCCCATCTAAAGTTTTGCAGGGGGGAGCAAGTGATTTCTAGTTATGCCCCTGGGAGGAGGAAGTCTCTGAATACTAATGAGGCTTGCCTTGTCCTCCTTAGCAACCCCCAATCCAGCACTTCCCCCCTCCCCAATTGCGTGCACAGTAGCTGCTTTTCGCTCGGGCTCCAGCGGAAATAGCCAAGCAAGATTGGGTCTGCTCTACTGCGCCTGCACAGTGGAGTGGACCTGATCGGGTTTGGCTATTTCCACTGAAGCCCCAAGCAGAAAGCAGCTACTGAGCTTGTGCAAAGTACACAGACGTCAATATTGTGGTGGCCGTTTCTCTGGGGGAGCTATCGGTTGATCGTGGGCTACTGAGAAAGATGGGGGAAGCCTCATTAGTGCCTGCACTGTGTAGGTGCAATGATAGCATGCACAGTAGCACAGAGCCACTTGTGCACAGCTCTCTCCAGCATGCATGAGTGGCACCTTGGTACTGCTCAAGCATGGGCCGTAACTGCACCTACATAGTGCGGCCACAGTCGTACACGGATGGGAGCATGGCCACGAAGAGGAGGGTCCCAGTGACCAGTGGTGGGCTCAAGAACAATCAGAGAGCCCAGATATCGATCAGTTGGTGGCAGTGGCCCAAGCACTCTATTTGACTACCAAGGACAGCTGCAGTGTCAGAGAGGAGTAATCAGAGTAAGGAAGCAGTAAGAATTACTACTATTCAATGCACATATAGAGGTGTTCCTCACCAGCATATCACCAATGAAAAGCTAATAAGCTGGATGAAGGAGGGCCCTCTAGTGGACCCTCTAGACCAGGGGCCCGGTCAGAGGCGTATCTACAGGGGTGCAGGTGTGGCGTGTGCCATGGGCGCCTTGTACTGGAGGTGACTGACATTCTCCATCCAGATTCTAGTTTTTATATGTGGGGGATTCTTCTGCCCGGTTACATTATTTGGGGGAAGATGGGGTGTCAAGCTGACCAACTGTTATACGGAAAATATGTACAAGTTGACCTATTGCCATACTTCATTCTTATAGGTCAACAGGGGCGTAACTAGAAATCACCCCCCTGCAGAGAAATTGGAGAGGCAGGCCAGACGGGATATAGTAAAAAATAAAAAAAGAAAGAACATACTTACAGTATAGGTAGCCAGCTGCTATCATTTCTAGAGGGGGAGCTGAGAATGCTGAAGTTGGGGGCCTGAGGTGAGGGAGTAGGGCGCCCCTCCCCACCGCTGTTTGCCCACTGCCCCCCTCCTGTGCTGCACCCCCTCCTGCCTCTAAAAACAGTCCTGGCTTCACCCCCACGGGCCCCAATTTTTTGGATGGTGATGCGTCTCTCTCCTTCTCTACCCCAGATGGGATTTCAGTCTTAGCCATAAGCGCTGTGTTCCCTAGATGTGCCTCTAGGCTCAGTGTGGTTGCATCCTCTATTGCTACGCTACTGGTTGGTAGTGATGAGATTTTTCAGCAGAAATCCATTTGAGAATTTAACCAACTGCTGCCTCCGTTACAGGGACGTAACTATAAATCTTTTCTCTCTCTTTTTCTCTCTATGCACTTAGCTGTCAGTCTCTCTAGACAGGGAAAACAAACTTCTCCCCCATGGGGCCTTCTGCAAATTCCGGGCCCCCCTGCAGCTGCATCGCTTGCAGGGTCTATGTTTACTCCCCTGCTCCGTCAGCTTTGTGCAGCTCCATACAGTCCAGCACTATGTGTCTGTCAATCCCCAGCCTGCTACTTCTACCGTCCGCTTGATTTTTTTCCTCCCCCCCCCCCCCCATTCATCATCCTCTCAACCAATAAACTGTCTGAAATGGATCAGAATTTTACCAGTTGGAATGTTGGGCTCATTATGCCCTGAAGCTTGTGTAAGTTTGCGTTATGATCCAGATGCTCTCAGGCACTCTGCATCACTGGCCAGTGGAAGCAATGAGCCAACATGATTTAGCAATGAAGTTCCCTAGCAGTTGCTCATGTGTAAACACAGGGAAAGCTGTCAGTGTTTACCACATAACAGAGCTTCTGAGGCTTGTTCAGCGAGATATCCAGGTGTATCTGGGTTTACAAGTGAATGAGAAGAGCACCCGGGGGAGCCATTTCCAGAAGATGAAACCTCCACCATGACCAGATGGTGTCCATCATATTCCTGCTGAACAATATTCTCCTCCTTCTCCCATCCTAGGAAGCAGGTTCTGACATACATCCCGAGTCTGACCTACTTTTATATAGGACGGCATTAATTCCGTAATAGATTGTGATCTGTGTGAGGAATATGTCAGAGGAAAGTATACATGAAGGAAAATGATTACACTAATTATTAGAGGAGAGTTATATTCGCTCTCTCGTTCTCTCTGTCTTTATTGCTCCCATGACCTCTGTGTGTGCTCATGCAGTATATGTGTGTGTGCTGTATGTATCTATAGGGACAAGACTGCCAATCATGCAGCCACACACCCCTATGCATAACCTCTACCCCAAATAACTGCCATTTAACCACAGCAGTGTTACCTCTGCCCCTGCATGAGCCCAAATGCCCCCCATATCCTACATGTGGCAAACCTGTAATGCCTAGTACACACCATGCAATTTCTCGTCAGAGAGACAAGTCGAATAGATAATTTTCAACAGGTCCAATCTGATTAGGGATGAGCAGCAATTACGCCTATGCCTAATTACGCATCGTAATCATAACGCGTAATTTTGTATGTAATTGTAAGCATTCGTAATTACGCATGAATTTACACGTAATTTAGTGCCGTGTTTGGCGGTGTATAGCAAAGACTCCATACATGCTATTGTCACTAAAATTGCTACATATGTTACAGTGGTCTGAAAGCCAGCATTTCTACTTTGCTCTAAAAGATTCCTCACAGCTTGAAAGCTACTATCCCAGAAAAAAAATTCTAGCAGAACGTCACTGAAATGGTTAAACAAAGCACTTTCTCCTGCTATTCAGCTTCAAATCCGCATCCAAACTGGAGATAGCAGTATATTTTTTACTTGTTAAACACAAATGTATCAACACTGGAATATAAACAAACACTCTCTGAGAAACTGTCTCTGCTTCAGGCACACTCAGTGTTCAGAATAGCTTATTGGAAGATTTTTATATATAATAACAGGCAGTTATGATAGAAAAAGAATAAAATGCAATGCCAGCTTTCAGGGTAAGAAAAACTACTCTTTGGAAACTTGTAATTTGTAAACAGACAATATTACTTGTTGTGCACAAAAGCAAATATGATAACTGTATGAGTAATACAAAGTAGGAAAACACATTTTTATTAAATGTTATGTCAGAGTTTCAGACCACTTTAAGGAGAATAGCAGGTACAAGTTAAAAACAAGAATTTTTCAAAAATATCTTGTAGTTTTTGAGAAAATACATAGAAAAATGTTTTTTTTTCTGAGTTTAAATACCATTTTTCTTTGCCTTTTTATAATCGATTTTCTCAAAAACTACAAGGTCCTTTTGAAAAATTCTTTTTTTGATTTAGCTGATTACGATCATCACTGGATCTGATTTCTGATCATTGTTCTGATCTATTTTCCGATCACTTCTGTACAAAATTGATCAGAAAAACAATCAGAAATCAGATTGGACCCGTCGGAAATTATCTATTCGACCCATCTATCTATGTGACGGGAAATTGTTTGGTGTGTACAAGGCATTATATTACAATACTATGCTTCGTCTTGTACAAGTATAATGTAATTTCTGTAATGTATCAGGTTTGTTCTATGCTCTGATGGATGTCAGCTATTGTTATTGAGATCTTGTATCGGTGCTGTTTCAGATAGCTGTAGGGGACAGCGGCGTAGCTAAGGAGCTCTGGGCCCCGTGCGAGTTTTACATTGGGGCCCCCCAAGCACTCTATACATAACAATTGATACTATGCACTAAAAGCAGCCAAGGACAACCACAGTGTCGGAGGTGCAAGAAGATAAGGAACAGCTTGCAATGATTACTACTATTCAAAGCATCTACGGAAATGATTATTACCAGCACAGGACCAATAGAGAGCTAATACTGCAGTTGAGGGAGGGCCCTACGTAGCCACTCTGGCCCAAGGGCCCCGGTGCGGTCGAGACCTCTGCAACCCCTATTGCTACTCCACTGGTAGGGGGTGCATGCTGAGTTGTCTATAGCCTTGTTGACACATTAAAACGATGGTCTCAGATAAGACCAGAAGGGGCGTTATTACAAATCATGTCCCCCCCCCCAGGCAAAACATTGATGAGGTCGCCTTCATGAACACACCCTTTCTCTTGCCAACCCCTAGTGACCCTCACAGCCTGGGGGCTTAACTTGCATGGACCATCAGGCTCTTCCTACCCATACCATGTGTAGCCACATAAACACCTGATCTAGAGTATCAGAGGGAGGGAATGTTAGTAGTTGGGAGCCCCCCACACCTCTGGACCCTCCATGCAGTCACAGGAGCTGCTCCTCTGTAGTTACACCCCTAAAGATCAGGACTAGCTACGATTTGCTGGGATCTTCTGTAAATTAAACATTTACAATGTCCTTTGATAAGATCAGGGAGATCTAGATTTATCTGGAAAGTTCTGTGTGAGGACTATAATGAGGGGAAGGTTAGCTGTGTTTAGAGAGAATTGTGCTGGCGTTATTAGCTAACAGATCTGCTCTATATTCTTTGATGTAGTTTTTGAGTTTTAGTACTGAGTGAGATGGAGTTTTCTACTGCCTAAGATGGAATAAATTAGTTATTTTCCAAAAGTCACTTTGCTTGTGGTGTATGAACCTTCACCTCATCACACTACCCCCTGCTGCAATGCATTGCACACAAAGGTCCTCCCCTCCCATCAGCCTCATTCTCCTTCCTGTTGCGTTCACATATCTGTGACATCACATCCACACCAGACCAGCATTGGAACATGAATGTGGGGACATGAGGTGAGGAAAAGCAAGGCAGATGGGACGAAAGGACCATTAGATGCAGTCAATAGTGAATCTTAAAGCAAATCGGTGAGGAAGAAACGTTTAAAAGTTAGATATTTGCCTAAGTAGATGTCACTTCCTGTTGCAAATGGATCTTGAGCCAATCAGTGAATCTGCTGATCTGAGCGCTCTGCTGCCTCTGTTTGATTCACTCGCTCTGCAACACGTTCTGTGATGTTCCTGCATCATATCATAAAAAAGAGGAGAGAACCGAGAGCCCAATATAGTGTAGTAGGTACTGATGGGTGGGTTATATAAATTAGAGTACAATGATATACTCACAAACCAGGGTTACCTCCTGGCAACCACTGTAAAGGCAGGTGAGGAGTTTATCCTGTCCTCACTCATGGTTAAGAAGTCGCTCTCTGTAGGCAAGAAGAAAGAAAGAGGTATCCCCCTCCACCACGGGTGGAAATGATCACGTAATAGAGGACAGAGGCACCAAAAGGATAAAATCAATTATTTAAAAGTTTAAAAAATGCTTCGGAGGCAGTGGTGGACTTACCTCCTACAAGCAGACACAATAAGCTGTGTATTCAAAACAAAGTAGATTTATTGGTACACTCCAGGGGATGATCGCAACGCGTTTCGCAGCTATAAACCCGCTTCCTCAGGCAATAGACAGTAGGAGTACACAACTGGAGACAAGAGGCAACATTGGTATGTGTCGGAAAACAGACTCCATGTATACATACAACATATGTAAAAATATATGATAAGCAAATGATAAAATCGTAGAAAACAGTGGTCACGAAAACGTGAACGTTCCTATGTGTGTACGAGTGTAGTGTGGAAATGGGTGATATGTTAATTGGTGCAACAAGAAAAAATAAGAAAAGAAAAATGCTCTTCTGACATTTGTTGGGCTTCCCATGCCAATCTGTCATATTTGTCATATTCAGGCACTGTAATTGCTCTCCAGGGGCCCATGGGGAAAAGTATTTTCTTTATGTCCACCATGGTTTTTGGATTCAATGGCTTCTTAATCCTAAACATGTTGACCTGTTTGGTCAAACCACCCTCAAGTTGAACAGAGACACATCTGAGCAACGCTAGCCATGTTCCTTTGTAGAGATTTTACCTTACTTCCTGTAACCAGCACCTCCAAGAACCCCATTGACCTTAATGAGGATTCTTGTGATCAGGTCTATTTTAGGCATAGACAAACTAGGGCACCAAAGAACTAAGCCAGGCATGCGGCTCTTTATGGAATTATTATACACGTCTTCTGGTTATACGATATAAGCGAAGAGATGGAATGTGATCTACATTTCAAGTAAAATGTTAAGTGTTATTAAAGCGAACTTGTACGTTTAAAAAAAAAAAAAAGTTAGACACTTGGATGTGGCACATTGCATACATGTTTTTCTCATCATGTTACTTCAGGTACCCTTTAATATGTAAAATTATATGTTGCAACAGACATTGCATACACATTGTGCTGCATCTTTGTAGCATGGTGGAAGATATTAGGTGTCTTGTCTAAAGATGGCCATACATCTATGGTCGTCACTCGTCAATCGACCATCCAGTGCTGCCACAGGCATGCTGGATCACCGATTCAACCAATGAATGTCTTGATCAGACATGCTGTAAAATCTTGGGCTGATATGATTAATCACGTGTGCAGCAGTAATGGCGTGCAATATCCCGATTGTTGAAACCCCCAGCTGCTGTCCCTCATAAATGTTATATGTGCCCCCCGGCCCCCGTACATTACAATACCTTACCAGTCACGCCAACCACTGATGTCTGCACTGTCCTATATGACTACCAGCATATACCACAAGGGACATCACACATGTTATAAATCACCTTTTTGCTTCGACACCAGCAACTTCTTAGAGTTGCACCTCACAGACTGTGAGATAACTTGACTCTCAACACAGCAAGCATTATTGGAGATAGACCGTTCTCAGGCGTCTTCAATGTACAAGGAGTTTATTCAATACACAGATATACAGATACAGTTCGTCATATCTTAGCCAAGCAGATTCTTGCGTTGCTTAACAGCTTCGTGATTACCTTCCTGCTGAAGGTAATCAGGTCCTCTTATGTCTACCCTATGTTACATCATCTAGACTACCTATGTACAGCATACATCATATCAGAACAGAAATGAATTATATAAAGGTTTAAGCCAGCAGGGACAGGTAGCAAGACAGAAAGTGCTACTCCATACTTCGGCTGTGGGTTTTATTTGAACCAGAAAGAGTTAAATGTGACCTCATCTGAGCCATCTATGATTGGTTCAGATCCCTTGTGATCTCAGGACACACACCTCCTCAATTAATATTATATAAGATATTTTGCCCTAGAAACAAAGAATTTCCATGTTGAATAAACATGGCTTTGTTTACTGTTCTTGTGGTGTACATGTTGAGGTCAGTGAGACCTGTGGCCTTGTCCATAGAACAGCTTCTTGGTATGTCCTAGTTCTGCTGACAGAACTGTAGATTTTAAAAACAATGGTGCACAAGCCAGCCTGGGGCCCCGGGCACTCTCACTGCCCGGGGCCCCAGAACCAGCATGTAACACCATATGTGAGCGCAGTCAAGCCCTGGAGCTGCCACCCCCAAGAGCCTGTCCCCAACTGCTCTGAAACTTACCAAACACACAAAGGGAAATACTCACTCCCAAACAGTCCTCTGCTGCTTTATAAAGCCTGCAGGCTGCTTATAAGCCAATAAGAAGTGCACACACACGTTACACCAAGTCTGCAGTGATTAATCAAGCAGAAGCTGAGCAGGTCAGCCAATCGTTGGAGAGGGCTTCAGTTGCATATAGACAATGGCTATATGGCCAGCAGGGGGCACCAGTGTGCAGGATATTCCCTCTCATCTGCCCCCCTCCTAACTAAACTGCATGGGAATCTACAATAAAATTAAAAACAATGGTGCACAAGCCAGCCTGGGGCCCCGGGAACTCTCACTGCCAGGGGCCCCAGAACCAGCATGTAACACCATATGTGAGCGCAGTCAAGCCCTGGAGCTGCCACCCCCAAGAGCCTGTCCCCAACTGCTCTGAAACTTACCAAACACACAAAGGGAAATACTCACTCCCAAACAGTCCTCTGCTGCTTTATAAAGCCTGCAGGCTGCTTATAAGCCGATAAGAAGTGCACACACACGTTACGTATAAAGCAGCAGAGGACTGTTTGGGAGTGAGTATTTCCCTTTGTGTGTTTGGTAAGAACTGTAGATTTTCTCTCTAAGAGAAAATCCCCTTAAAGGGCAGGTCTGCACCCCAAGCCTTTTTGACTAACTCAGTCCAAATAACTGAGGCCTACTTAAATTATAAAATGCCCCACGTACTGTAACGCCAGCAGCCATGTGGGGTGCCAATACATAAGTATGGTGGACAGAGGACAGGTAAAGTATCTTTATGCATGTAATCGATTGGGAATCTGCCTGTGGTGTATGGGTGGCCATCAGATTTCTCTCTGATCAGATTCAATCAGAAAGAGATCTGTCTCTTGATTGATCGGCGGTCAAATGTTTGATGTATGGCCACCTAAAGGTACCACAGTGGCCAGAAATGGTCCTGCTTGTGACTCCGGAGCACAGAAAGTAAAGGACATTGAGTGTACCTGTAAGAAAAAAAGTGCCCCATATAGATATTTACCTCAGTAAAGGGAAGCCTCTGGATGAACTAGAGGGTTCCCTCGTTCCCCTCGCCTCCACCAATCCAGTGCAGGGAACCCCAAATCTCATTAACAAGGACTTGTCAAGAGGTGTACGCAGCATGCGCAGTCGCTTTTCCCGATGGGTAGGCCGAATGGTGGGCCGAAATTTCTCATATGCGAAATTTCGCATCGAAATTCGCAATTACACATCCTAATCGTATTGCGAAATTTCAGAGAAAACCGTTATTAATTTCATATGTAATAGTATTTCAACATTTTGCGTAATTTTTCGCATAATTTTCACAAAATGTCTGTGCCGACTTTAGAGGTTAATAGCAAAGCCCCCATACCTGCTATTGCTACCAAAATTGCTACGTATGTTAAGCAGAACAGTGGGTATAAGTCACAAAAATAATTTTTCAAAAAGATCTTGTAGTTTTTATAAAACTCGATTTGCAAAGAAAAATGGTTTTTAAACTGTTTAAAAACCATTTTTTACTTGCATTTTTAACATCGATTTTCTCAAAAACTACTAGGACTACTAGGTTTTTGACTTGTACCCACGATTCTCTTTAACATATGTAGCGATTTTTATGTCAATAGCATGTATGGGGGATTTACTATTCACTGCTAAAGTCGGCAAGAAATTATGCAAAATTTTGTGAAATTTTATACGAAATTACGAATGACTACATGAAATCAATTGACTTTGCTAATTGTAATTACATATAAGCGTAATTGCGAAAATGTACACGAAATTTAGCAAAATCTTAATTTGTTAATTACGATCATCACTATTTCCCACTGAGCTTGACTGACTCTGGTACTGCGTAGGTGCAAGTCGTCCTGTCCATGTGCAGTGTAGCCACGCTTGTTCGTGGACGGGAGCTCAGCTGCACTCTTCCAGAGGGTCCAAGTGCTGGATTAATGGTGTTGAGGAGGACGTGGGAATCATAAGGAGGATCCAGAGGCTTCCCTCTACTGAGGTAAGTATCTCACTTTTCAAGGGCATAACTACAGGATTGCAGCCCCTGCGACTACAGGAGGGCCAGAGCTGTAAGGAGGCCCCACCACAACTTCACTCCTTCTGATAAAGGGGTCCATCCTTCAGATCAGGTGTTTGTGTGGCTACACTTGTCATGGGTGTGAAAATTGTGATGTCCACACTTGTCTTATGACCCTTGAATGATGCACCCCTGGGCAGTGAGGGTCATCTGGGGTAGGCAAGGGAAAGCGCATTAACACTGGGGGGGGGGGGGGGGGGGAGGTGGCTTCAAATTTTTGCTGGGGGCCCTTGATTTGTAGTTACGCCACTGCTCTTGCTTTAAAAAAAAAAAAACGAAAAATTACAGCTTTACTTTAGTATCTTAATATGGGTTCTTATACCACTCTGCAAAATAGTTTTTATTTTTTCAGTCCTTTTTTGTTGGGATGACTTAAAGAGGAACTGTAACTAAGGATTGAACTTCATCCCAATCAGTAGCTGATACCCCCTTTCCCATGAGAAATCTTCACCTTTTCTCGAATAGATCATCAGGGGTGACTGTATGGCTGACATTTAGGTAAAACCCCTCCCACAGTGTGATGTCAGCACCTAGGTCCTGATAGTTTACTGTCTGTGAGCCTTGTTGCATTGTGGGAAATAACAGCTGTTTTCAACTGCCAAGCAACCAGTATCTCTCTATGCATGTGTATATCTATAAAAAAAACTGAAAAAAAACCATTTAGCCTATTAGCCTATCACAAATGGGGCTTGTTCACTAAACCGTGATAACTGATATCATGGTTGCACTAGCGTTTTGCGCGCGTTATAACGTGCATAATGTTTTGTGCGCGCTAACGTGAATTAATTTGTGTTAGCGCTAGTGCGATCGTGATATCAGTTATCACGGTTTAGTGAATCAAGCCCATTGTTAGGTGGTGTGTTAATAGATAATGGAAGTTGGTTCTGTCTGTTTTTTTTTCATGTCTGCCAGTAGCAAAGATGATGACGTGCAGGCTGAATGTGGATCAAACAACAGGAACAAATTACATGGCGGATATAAATCATTTCTTGATCTGGCTACTATTTTTTAACTTCTCACTTTGCAATGTATTGATTTATTTTTCCCCCCTTTTCGCTAAAGTTCCTCTTTAACCTCCCTGGCGGTAAGCCCGTGCTGAGCACGGGCTATGCCGCCGGAAGGCACCGCTGAGGCCCCGCTGGGCCGATTTGCGTAATTTTTTTTTTGCTACACGCAGCCAGCACTTTGCTAGCTGCGTGTGCAATGCGATCGCCACTGCTACCCGCCGATCCGCCGCTATTCGTCGCGCCGCGGCTGCCCTCCCCAGACCCCGTGCGCTGCTTGGCCAATCAGTGCCAGGCAGCGCTGTAGGGTGGATCGGAGTCCCCTATGACGTCACGACGTCGATGACGTTGGTGACATCATCCCACCCGGTCGCCATAATCTCCTGATCTCCGATCGCCGGAGGCTGAGGGGATCAGGGGCTGAGGGGATGCCGCTAAGCAGCGGCTATCATGTAGCGACACCTTGTCTTGCTACATGAAAAAGAATTTTTTTTTAGCAAACCGCCAGGAGGGTTAACTATGTCCTCTCAAGACGGAAAATAAAGGTATTTCTTCCAGATGGCGAAGCAAAGAGCAACGAAAACCCAAAGGCATTTTAACCACTTTATTCTCTATCCAAAACTATTATTTTTTCCTGCCTCGAACTTGAGCTTAAAAAAAGGCCATAAATTACCTTGAGCGGAATAGAATCTGCTTCTCTTATTACAATATCTTCTATCCTGTTTTACTTTTCCTGAATATAACTTTTTATTACTATTCAGCTGGCGTCATCGGGAAAGTTTAGTGCAATAATAACACTTTGTAATCCTGAATTAAACCCTTTTATACGTTCTCGAGATTGTCAAGCTTCAAACATTGTCTCTTGCTGGAATTTTTTATGCAGATGTACGGACGTTTGCAGTTTTATATTGTGCGAGTGACAGAACATTACTGGAAGATTTTTGCCAAGGGTTTTCAGCAATAAGAGAATCCTGAATACATGAATACTTTTTTGAAAGTGAAGACAAGAATAATTTGAAGTGGAATTTATTTCTCCAGCGGTCATGGAGGCAATTCTCATACTACTCAGCAACTTAAATAAGAAAAAAAATATGATCAAGAGTTTTTTTTCCCCCTTTAGTGATAATTGGAGCAAATTTTTGGGCAAGATTCTGGCGTTTCTGAAATCAAAAGAAGACATGGTAGATAATAAACACAGAGAAACTCCAGCTATGCGCACACTGAAAGATAGATCGTGATAGATCTATCTTTTAAGATATCCACGCGACGTGACGTGAATAATGTGATGTGTTGATAGGCTATACGGTAAACGATATGAGCAATAAACGATACAGGACATGCAACAAGGAGTTTGCAAACACATTGTTTATTCATTGTTCATAGCTCGATACACAGTGCTGACTATGAACAATTGTTTGCCAATGTCATGTCATTTGCAATGCGTGAGGATCGTTGTAGATCGTTTGTCTAAAATCGCTGTTTGCTAAAAAAAATTTAAATGATATTGGAATAGTTGCTGAGGTGTTCCACTGATACCTTGATTAGGGTTAGTTTTGTAGTTTTTGTTACCCTAGTCCAGCTCTTTTGTGCCACACCCCTTTCTTATGTGCAGCCCCACCATCCATGACCACAGTCCCCCTCTTCCATGTGCAGCCCCACCTCCCATGACAGGAGCCCTCTTTCCCATGTGCAGCCCCACCTATGACAACAGCCCCACTCTTCCATATACAGCCCCATCTTCCATGACAGAAGCCCCCTCTCCCATGTGCAGCCCCACCTTCCATGACAGCAACCCTCCTCTTCTATGTGCAGACCCATCATCCAGTGGAAATGGTAAAAAGAACACCTGACTTTGCCTTACCTGGGGCTTCTTCCAGCCCTCATAATCTTTGAGAGCCCTAAGTTTCCTCTGCATCCCTCCATTGTGACACTGTTGCCACTCGTTGAAAGCTCTAACCTGGCTAGGTCACACCTACGGTGCAATTTCTGACCCGTCTGCATGCCTCCTTGATCTCGCTCCTTACAAATACTTGTCACTGCACATATGCACCATGCTCTTGGCCATGGAAGTGTGAATTAGGAGGCATGTGGAATGCAGAGGACATGTGTCATAGCTGCAACCCAGCCACTTCAGAGCTTTTAATAAGCAGTGACAGCGGCACAACATAGGGGACACAGAGGAAACTGATGGTCCTCAAAAATAATGTGGGTGAGAAAAAGCCCCAGGTAAAGCAAAGTTATCATCTTTTTACCCTGGTTCAAATGTGCTTTAAGAAATTATTGATTTGCAGCGTGGATTTTTTTTTTTTTTAATAGATATGGTTGCAACTGGTTCAGATATGATCATAAGTTGGATTCTTCAAAGGAAAACTTAAGTCAACAATAAAAAATGAGATTTACTCACCTGGGGCTTCCCTCAGCCCCCAGCAGCCGATCGGTGCCCTCGCTGCCCCGCTCTGACGCTCCAGGACCCGCCGGCGAACACTTCCGATTTGGCCGTCACCGGCCGACAGGCATGGGAACGCGAGTGATTCTTCGCGTTCCCAGCCTGTATATCGCCCCCTATGCTGCTATTGCAGCCAGCCGGTCGCAATAGCAGCATAGGGGGCGATATACAGGCTGGGAACGCGAAGAATCACTCGCGTTCCCATGCCTGTCGGCCGGTGACGGCCAAATCGGGGGCTGAGGGAAGCCCCAGGTGAGTAAATCTCATTTTTTATTGTTGACTTAAGTTTTCCTTTAATGCTGGAATGGGAATTTAGCAACAACAGTCTATTATGTGTACTGTATGTCTATGCATTACCAGCTATAACCACAGGGTGGCAGTGTGTTCTAGAAGTTGTAAAATAAAATTGTTTGTATTCTTGGTGTGTATAAGCCAAGAGAGCCATTAGCCATGAGGCTGATTTATATCTGTTTCTCCTGCATTCTACATTGCTGGGCACTAGAAATAGACGCTAGATTATTCATTTCTAATATTTGCGCATATATGATCGGTTCTTTTTACTGTGAATGATCTTTTTGAAAATAAGATTGTTCGCTAAAAATCGCACCTTTAATGGGAACCTATATTATTGAGGCCGGTTTCACATCCACAAGCAGCGTTTTCATTGCGAAGGAATCAGATGATCGCATCGCTCCACACTGTAAAAATGAAGCTTTGTAGTTACCTGCGTTAATGAGCGTTAATGTAAATCTTGGCTCCAAAACACACCATAAATGAGGCTGTCTATGACTAACTTCCTGTGGCGGAAATATGCATTGCAAGCAAGTGTATTGAAAAAAATTTGCTTCCACGCATGCACACCACATCGCCAACAAGAAATATCTGCGGCACCCAGGGGCGTTCCTAGGGTCCTTGGAGATCAGTGGCACCTGGGGGCACTAGGCGGGGGCTATGTGCGGCGCGCGCAGCGCGCCGCGGCAAAAAATGGGCGTGGTCATGCAGTGAGTGGGTGTGGCCATGGGTGGGGCCAATCGTACATTAGATTAGGACAGTGGTGGCAAACTTTTTGGAGGCCCAAACTGCAACCCACAAGTCACTTATCTATCGCAAAGTGGCAACAGCAATTTAAACTAAATACTATACAAACGTTTTAACACATACATGAACATTATGGAAAATCCAAGTTGAAAAACTGAAAAGATAAACAATTTCATCCATCCTACTCCTGAAAAAATATATTCATTTTTTTAGAACCTCCCAGTTTTATTTTCTGTTTTAAAAAGGTAAAAAAGTAGGTTTAATGCTATTGTCTCATATGATGATGATTCAGCTTTTCCCATAGTCTCGCAGTTAGCAATCATGTGACCCCCAACAAGACAAATTCAGCAATCATGAGGCCTCCCATCAAGACAAATTCAGAAATCATGAGGCCTCCCATCAAGACAAATTCAGAAATCATGAGGCCCTTATCAAGACAAATTCAGAAATCATGAGACCATCAACAAGACAAATTCATCAATCATGAGGCCCCCAACAAGACAAAGTCAGCAAGCATGAGGCCCCCAACAAGACAAATTCAGCAATCATGAGGCCCCCAACAAATCATGAGGCACCCAACAAGACAAATTCAGCAATCTTGAGGCCCTCAAGACAAATTCAGCAATCATGAGGCCCCCAACAAGACAAATTCAGCAGTCATGAGGCACATAAATAGACAGCATTTCACATAAATAGGCAGAATGCCCCCTTAATATGGTAGACACCCCTCACCTGGCTTCTGAATTCTCCTCTACTGGCTGCTGTACCTGGCAATACTGGTTTTGGCTGGATTGGGGATGATGTGTGAGCTGAAAGGCCTGGCAGTGATGCTGTGGCCCGGCTGGCGGTGATGCTGTGGCCGATGTTGTGGCTGGGTTGGCTGGCAGTGATGCTGGGCTGTGCTTGGCTGGTTGAAGTAAATGCTGGCCTGACTGGTGGTGATGCTGTGGCCTTTTTGATAGTGATTCTGGGCTGGTTGGCTGGTGGTGATGCTGGGCTGGCTGGCCTGGATAGTTTAGGTAGCGACAGGTGCCCCCTAGTTAAGGTAGCGCCAGGAGTACCCCAATTTAGGTAGTGACAGGAGACCCCCAGTTCAGTTAGTGACAGGAGCCCCCCAGTGTAGGCAGTGACAGGCACCCCCCAGTTAGGTAGTGACAGGCACCCCCCAGTTAGGTAGTGAGTGACAGGGACCCCCAGTTGGGTAGTGAGTGACAGCAGGGACCCCCAGTTGGGTAGTGAGTGACAGCAGGGACCCCCAGTTGGTGAGTGACAGCAGGGACCAGGGCCGGATTACCAACCAGGCAACAAAAGCAGTCGCTTGGGGCTCCATTCAGAGTCAAAGGGGCCCCATCAGCACATAAACCAGCCTTCGCCATCCTGTCAGCAGTGGCTGGATGGTATAATGGTTAAGTGGACTCTGAGCAGTGCAGTAACTATGGAAAGATGCACATCATTTTAAAGCGCTCTTTCTCCTCTTTCCAATGATATATAAACCCACCACCTGGCTAGTGGCTACTACTGGGCTGGCTGCGGGGTGGCTAGCTGGCTCCACTCGCCCCTCCTCCACCCCAAACCCCCCACCTGGCTAGTGGCTACTACTGGGCTGGCTGTGGGGTGGCTAGCTGGCTCCACTCGCCCCTCCTCCACCCCAAACCCCCCACCTGGCTAGTGGCTACTACTGGGCTGGCTGCGGGGTGGCTAGCTGGCTCCACTCTCCCCTCCTCCACCCCAAACCCCCCACCTGGCTAGTGGCTACTACTGGGCTGGCTGTGGGGTGGCTAGCTGGCTCCACTCTCCCCTCCTCCACCCCAAACCCCCCACCTGGCTAGTGGCTACTACTGGGCTGGCTGTGGGGTGGCTAGCTGGCTCCACTCGCCCCTCCTCCACCCCAAACCCCCCACCTGGCTAGTGGCTACTACTGGGCTGGCTGCGGGGTGGCTAGCTGGCTCCACTCTCCCCTCCTCCACCCCAAACCCCCCACCTGGCTAGTGGCTACTACTGGGCTGGCTGCGGGGTGGCTAGCTGGCTCCACTCGCCCCTCCTCCACCCCAAACCCCCCACCTGGCTAGTGGCTACTACTGGGCTGGCTGCGGGGTGGCTAGCTGGCTCCACTCTACCCTCCTCCACCCCAAACCCCCCACCTGGCTAGTGGCTACTACTGGGCTGGCTGAGGGGTGGCTGTGTGTGGCTAAATGGCTCCACTCTCCCCTCCTCCACCCCAAACCCCCCACCTGGCTAGTGGCTACTGCTGGGCTGGCTTCAGGGTGGCTAGCTGGCTCCACTCTCCCCTCCACCCCAAACCCCCCACCTGGCTAGTGGCAACTACTGGGCTGCCTGAGGGGTGGCTGTGTGTGGCTAAATGGCTCCACTCTCCCCTCCTCCACCCCAAACCCCCCACCTGGCTAGTAGCTACTGCTGGGCTGGCTTCAGGGTGGCTAGCTGGCTCTGGCTGCAGTGCTGCACCCTCTCATCTCCCCCCTCCCCACCAAACCCCCACCACTTGCATTTGCTGGGTGCACTGCTGCCACTTACTGTGTGAATACAATCATTCCTGTATGACTGGCTGCGGTGTTCTGCTGGGTGCTGGCTGCAGGGTGGGTGGTCTCTCTGGCATCTGCCTGGCTGCAGGCTTGCTTCCTTCCTTGTCCTGTCACTGTCAGTCCACTGTCTGCTGCTCTGACTCTGGAACTTGAGGAGGCACTGTGGGGGGCACCGGCCGGGTGATGCAGACTGAGGCGGCAAAGTCTGAGGAGGCGGCGGCCAGATGGTGGTCTGCTCTGCAGCTCTGTGGTGGAGGCGCGTGGAGCAGCCTGGCGGCGAGCGGATGCTTTGTTTGGCGGGTGGCCGGGTGCGGAAGCCGGCGCCGCCAATATGATGCCATGCCATGTGCTGCCTGGGTCGGGTCTGCGGGTCAGACTCCGTGCAGGGGGCGGAGCTAGTCACGCTCCATGGCTCCAGCCCCCTGCCTTTCAATGGATCGCCACGCCCCCTGCCAGGTGCTCCTCCGCTTCTGATTGGAGCACGGGGCGGCAGGGGGCGGATCAAGGCAGCGTATGCTGCCTGTCACTTCTCAAGTTGATGTCGGGAGCCGGAAATGTGAGCGGCCGCCGTATCGAGCGAACGGCGGCCGTGTTGAGCCATAACGCTGTGCGGCTGTGCCCAAACATTCGGGGCACCTGTGTTGGGCACCCAATAATCGAAGATCAGGGGCACCTTACGCCAGGTTCGTGGCACGGGCCACGAATCTACAGCGCTAGGAACGCCCCTGGCGGCACCGTTGACTTTGACAATGTGCGTTACCACAGATGCTGACCTATAACACATTGATGACCTTGCGTCAAATCAAATACTTCCTTCGCATTGCATCGCATCAGGTATGAAATCTCCCATAGACTTTCATTGCCTTAGCGTTACCCTGCGTTAAAAATGGGTAACACAATGCAACAAAAGCATGCATGCTAGTGTGAAAGGTCAACAAGATGGCAAGGCAAATTGCATTTTTAAAAATGAAGATGGCGGCTTCCATATTAAAGAACAACTATCAAAGAAACTGTTCTTCTGTAAATCGCACATACCTATGGAACTTTTAGCCAGCAACACTAGAAAGCTTTTCAGAGGTCTCTCATCACAGCCTGTGTGAAAAAAAGGCCTTGTTTACCAGCTGTTTGTAACAGTTTTGCGTTGGCGTCAGGCTAGAGGCTAGAGCTTTACCATGTAGCTAGGTTACACTTCTCTGTCAATATTCACAGAGGAATGATTTACTGTTTGTTTCTGCCCTGCCTGTTTCTCACAGCTCATATAAGAACAGCTGAGGGATTTTTAGATTCAGAGAAGGATCTGAAAAGAAGGATCTGTACTTTCTCCTTATTTGGATGCTCTCCCTCCCCCCATTCAGAGTGAGAAACTGCTTACTTTACACTGCGAGGCAGAGAGACAGACACAGGATCAGGCACACAGAGCTGCAGCTGTTGATTACTTACACACATTTGAAGCTATATTTCTGCTTTCTATCATTCTGAACACATTTTACTCACAGTATTAAAGCCAGTGAAGATTGTTTCTGTATGCTGGATGTGCTGGGCACAGTCCTTCATAGTAATGCCCCCAGTGAAAACTGTTTTCTGTAAATGTCATATTCTCTTCACATACAACATGAAAAGATGAAAAAAAGCCTTTGTTAGTAATTACTGGAAATGTACTGTATGTGGCATTTAGAATTTTAGTTAACTTTGATAGTTGTCCTTTAATCTACCATATGTAGTTGTATTTTCAGCCTGCCATTCTGATTGTTTCTCTAGATCTTTCCTGCCGTTGTATTAAAAGCATAATGCAGAGTTTAATCGCCATCACAGGACTGTATACATCCAGCTTGCATTAAGTAATTCCTCCCTCTGTGTTATTGTATGGAGGGGGCTCAGCTAGGCGGGGAATGGATGTCGCAGTGCCACTTTGATGAATCAGCCCCACAGAACAACATAACACGAAGTCTCATTTTTCTCTTGCGCGGGAAAGAAAAAAAAAGAAAAAAAAGATGTCCCTTTGATGAATCTCGCCTTCGGGGGGCAATGTATCAAACGCTCTCAGCTGGAAAAATGAAGGATAATGAAACAGCACAGTCACTCCATGCCATTAAACGGAACTTCCTGACGGGACCGCTTTGCCTTGGCACAGGTTTTTCCATGTGGACCATTTACATAAAAAATACATAAAATACATTATTGAAAGAATACATTTTGAGAACATTGTAAATTAACATCCTAAACATATAATAATAATAATGAGAAGACGAAGGAGAAGAAAGTATTACAGTGCGCAGCAGAAATCAGGGGATTCTGTTCCACGGGCTCCTTTGGGAGAAACACAAACATTTTGCACTTTCACTGTTTGCAAAAATAAAGGCAGCTGATCAAGAAAAGCCAAACAGAGGTCTTAAAGAGAACTCGAGGTGGGCAGATGGGACAAAGAGGCATGTTCTCTGCCTCATAACATGCCTCTGTGTCCCCACGCCGCTGCTCTCTGCCCCCCCACACCGCTGCGCTACAGCCCCCCCCCCACAACATTGTCGCCATCTCGTAGGTAAACACAGGGAGAGGGATTCCCTGTTCAAAATGCCCTCCAGGGGCGTTCTTACAGGATTTCCAGAGCTGCCATAGGGCAGTTCTCTCCCTAGCCCCGCCTCCTGCTGCTCCCCCGCCTCCCTGCATGCTGGATAAGAGAATGAATCTCTCATCCCAGCATCACGACCTGTAAGTCACGAAAGTGAAAGTGGGCCAGTGCGGCCCACTGGAACGGCAGTTCAGGTAGCCTACTTTAAAAAAAAAAATGTGCTGTTATGCTTTGGAGTTATCACATACCTTAGGAGCACTGGCCCTTTAATTGCCTTTGCCAAACAGTTGCCTGCTTTTTATCTATCATATATTCCACCTCTTTATTTCCCCCTCCTAATGACATAAGACAGTGCACTTACTAGTATAGACCTCAGTGGGAGCAGGGCCGGGCCGAGGCAGAGGCTGGAGAGGCTCCAGCCTCAGGGCGCAGTGTAGGAGGGGGCGCACAAATCACTCAGCTATCATTCCCAATTGTGTTTGAAGCAGAAAGAAATACGAAAAGGGGATACATGACAGTGACTGCAAGCCAGATAACTAGCGATTAAGGTGTTGGGGAGGTTGGGGGCCCTGGGGCACCTATTAGTCTAATAGCAATCAGTGTGTGATGGCTGAGGTGGCAGGGATGGAGGGGCGCACTTTGGTGTCTCAGCCTTGGGTGCTGACGGACCTTGTCCCGGCTCTGAGTGGGAGTGTCTAAAGACTCTGGGAGGAGGGCGGGTAATGAATACATAATTAGCAAGAGGAGAAAAAAAAGAGTGAGGGAGGAAATGATATCAGGAGGTCAAAGGTAACCAAGATGGAAACTGTCTAGAATAGCATTCTCTGCTTTTCCTTTATAAAATTCACAGGAATCATAACGTGGACACTGCAATACATCTGTTATGTTAGTAGAACTAGTATTTATCTGCATATATATGTGTTTTTTTATTTCTAGGTTAGCATGGGTGTTACTTGTTCTTTAAAGCAAATCTGAAGTGAAAATACATTTATGAGATAATTGGTTATATCCAGGGGCGTAACTAGAAATCACTGGGCCTCCTCTGCAAAAATGTGGATGTCCTCCCCCATAGGTGCCAAATAATCATAATGGGGCAGCGTTTCACTATAAAAGAATTGTAATCGGGCAATGTTTTACCAGAAATTAATCGTAAAAAGTGGGCAACATTTCACCAGAAATTAATCGTAAAGTGGGCAGCATTTCACCATAAAATAATCGTAAAGTGGGCAGCATTTCACCATAAAATAATCATAAAGTGGGCAGCAGTCCTCATAAAATAATTGTAATGTGGGCAGCAGTCACCAGAAAATAATCACAATGTGGGCAGCAGTCCCAGAAAATCATAATGTGGGCAGCAGTCACCAGAAAATCATAATGTGGACAGCAGTCACCAGAAAATCATAATGTGGGCAGCATTTACCAGAAAATCGTAATGTGGGCAGCATTCCCCAGAAAATCATAATGTGGGCAGCAGTCACCAGAAAATCATAATGTGGGCAGCATTTACCAGAAAATCATAATGTGAGCAGCAGTCACCAGAATATCGTAATGTGGGCAGCAGTCCCCTAGAAAATCATAATGTGGGCAGCATTTACCAGAAAATAATAATGTGGGCAGCATTTACCAGAAAATAATAATGTTGGCAGCAGTCACCAGAAAATAATAATGTGGGCAACATTTACCAGAAAATTGTAATGTGGGCAGCATTTACCAGAAAATTATAATGTGTGCGCAGCAGTCACCAGAAAATCGTAATGTGGGCAGCATTCACCAGAAAATCGTAATGTGGGCAGCTTTCACCAGAAAATCGTAATTGGGCAGCATTCACCAGAAAATCGCAATGTGGGCAGCAGTCCCCAGAAAATCACAATGTGGGCAGCATTCCCCAGAAAGACATCAAACAAATGACAGCGCTCATAGGCTGCAACTGAATTGTAGATCAACAGAGGCATGCAGAGCCCCACAGGGCTAAATACATGCCTTGAATGCAAATCAGATGCAAATCATGTACTAGTCCTAATCTATAATTTGAATGCAAATTGATGCACATGGATGCAGCTAGCCATAAGTATATTTACATGAGTTTTGTACAGCAGGAGACATTGGCAGCGCTTCCAAACAGAGGCTGCACCCGAATTGACTACCTGCAATAGATGTGCAGAGCTCCACAATTGTGGACTAAAATACACAACATGCATTCAAAACAGGTGCAGCAAAGGAGGACGTTAGCTTCAGTATAAATAATATGTGCACAAATTATTCCCTACTAGACTTCCCCACGGCGGTGACGGGTCCTCTCGGGGAAGACCTACCGCTAGTCTAACAATAAAAACACGGATTTTTCCTAGTGCTGCTAGTCAGAAAATGGTATACAGTGGTGTGAAAAACTATTTGCCCCCTACCTGATTTCTTATTCTTTTGCATGTTTGTCACACTTAAATGTTTCTGCTCATCAAAAACCGTTAACTATTAGTCAAAGATAACATAATTTAACACAAAATGCAGTTTTAAATGATGGTTTTTATTATTTAGTGAGAAAAAAAACCTCAAAACCTACATGGCCCTGCGTGAAAAAAAAATTGCCCCCTGAACCTAATAACTGGTTGGGCCACCCTTAGCAGCAATAACTGTAATCAAGCGTTTGCAATAACTTGCAACAAGTCTTTTACAGCGCTCTGGAGGAATTTTGGCCCACTCATCTTTGCAGAATTGTTGTAATTCAGCTTTATTTGAGGGTTTTACTAGCATGAACCGCCTTTTTAAGGTCATGCCACAACATCTCAATAGGATTCAGGTCAGGACTTTGACTAGGCCACTCCAAGGGCTTCATTTTGTTTTTCTTCAGCCATTCAGAGGTGGATTTGCTGGTGTGTTTTGGGTCATTGTCCTGCTGCAGCACCCAAGATCGCTTCAGCTTGAGTTGACGAACAGATGGCCGGACATTCTCCTTCAGGATTTTTTGGTAGACAGTAGAATTCATGGTTCCATCTATCACAGCAAGCCTTCCAGGTCCTGAAGCAGCAAAACAACCCCAGACTATCACACTACCACCGCCATATTTTACTGTTGGTATGATGTTCTTTTGCTGAAATGCTGTGTTACTTCTACGCCAGATGTAACAGGACACGCACCTTCCAAAAAGTTCAACTTTTGTCTCGTCCACAAGGTATTTTCCCAAAAGTCTTGGCAATCATTGAGATGTATTTTTAGCAAAATTGAGACAAGCCTTAATGTTCTTTTTGCTTAAAAGTGGTTTGCCCCTTGCATATCTGCCATGCAGACCATTTTTGCCCAGTCTCTTTCTTTTGGTGGAGTTGTGAACACTGACCTTAATTGAGGCAAGTGAGGCCTGCAGTTCTTTAGATGTTGTCCTGGGGTCTTTCGTGGCCTCTCGGATGAGTTTTCTCTGCGCTCTTGGGGTAATTTTGGTCGGCCGGCCACTCCTGGGAAGGTTCATCACTGTTCCATGTGTTTGCCATTTGTGGATAATGGCTCTCACTGTGGTTCGCTGGAGTCCCAAAGCTTTAGAAATGGCTTTATAACCTTTACCAGACTGATAGATCTCAATTACAGTACTTTTGTTCTCATTTGTTCCTGAATTTCTTTGGATCTTGGCATGATGTCTAGCTTTTGAGGTGCTTTTGATCTACTTCTCTGTCTCAGATAGCTCCTATTTAAGTGATCTCTTGATTGAAACAGGTGTGGCAGTAATCAGGCCCGGGGGTGATTACAGAAATTGAACTCAGGTGTGATAAACCACAGTTATGTTAATTTTTAACTAGGGGGGCAATCACTTTTTCACACAGCGCCATGTAGATTTGGAGTTTTTTTTCTCACTAAATAATAAAAACCATCATTTAAAACTGCATTTTGTGTTCAATTATGTTATCTTTGACTAATAGTTAACAGTTTTTGATGAGCAGAAACATTTAAGTGTGACAAACATGCAAAAGAATAAGAAATCAGGAAGGGGGCAAATAGTTTTTCACACCACTGTACACATTTCTCTCAAACAGACATCAAACAAATGACTGCGCTCATAGGCTGCAACTGAATTGTCAGAGGCATGCAGAGCCCCACAGGGCTAAATACATGCCTTGAATGCAAATCAGATGAAAATCATGTACTAGTCCTAATCTATAATTTGAATGCAAATTGATGCACATGGATGCAGCTAGCCATAAGTATACTTACATGAGTTTTGTACAGCAAATGATTTGGGGGAATAATTTGTGCACATATTATTTATACTGAAGCTAACATCCTCCTTTGCTGTACCTGTTTTGAATGTATGTTGTGTATTTTAGTCCACAATTGTGGAGCTCTGCACATCTATTGCAGGTAGTCAACTCGGGTGCAGCCTCTGTTTGGAAGCGCTGCCAATGTCTCCTGCTGTACAAAACTCATGTAAGTATACTTATGGCTAGCTGCATCCATGTTTTTACCCTGGATCAAGTGTGCTTTAAGAAATTATTGATTTGCAGCGTGGATTTTTTTTAAAAAAATACATATGGTTGCAACTGGTTCAGATATGATCGTAAGTTGGATTCTTTAATGTTGGAATGTGTATTTAGCAACAACAGTCTATTATGTGTACTGTATGTCTATGCATTACCAGCTATAACCACAGGGCGGCAGTGTGTTCTAGAAGTTGTAAAATTAACTTGTTTGTATTCTTGGTGTGTATAAGCCAAGAGAGTCATTAGCCATGAGGCTGATTTATATCTGTTTCTCCTGCATTCTACATTGCTGGGCACTAGAAGAAGACGCTAGATTATTAATTTCTAATATTTGCGCAAATGTGATCTGTTCTTTTTGATATGAGTGATCTTTTTGAAAATAAGATTGTTCGCAAAAAATCGCACCATTAATGGAACCTATATTATTGAGGCCTGTTTCACATCCGCAACCAGCATTTTCATTGCGAAGTAATCGGATGATCGCATCGATTCACACTGTAAGAAATAAGCTTTGTAGTTACCTGCGTTGATGAGCGTTAATGTAAATCTTGGCTCCAAAGCACACCATAAATGATGCTGTCTACCACTAACTTCCTGTGGCGGAAATATGCATTGCAAGCAAGTGTATTGAAAAAAATTTGTTGCCACGCATGCGCAGGCACAGGTTTTTCCATGTGGACCATTTACATCAAAAGTACATAAACTACATTATTGAAAGAATACATTCTGAGAACATTGTAAATTTACATCCTAAACATATAATAATAATAATGAGAAGATGAAGGAGAAGAAAGTATTACAGCGCGCAGCAGAAATCAGGGGATTCTGTTCCACGGGCTCCTTTGGGAGAAACACAAACATTTTGCACTTTCACTGTTTGCAAAAATAAAGGCAGCTGATCAAGAAAAGCCAAACAGAGGTCTTAAAGAGAACCCGAGGTGGGCAGATGGGACAGAGAGGCATGTTCTCTGCCTCATAACATGCCTCTGTGTTCCCATGCCGCTGCTCTCTGCCCCCCCACCGCTGCGCTATAGCCCCCCCCCATGAAATTGTCGCCATCTCGTAGGTAAACACAGGCAGAGGGATTCCCTGTTAAAAATGCCCGCCAGGGGCGTTCTTACAGGATTTCCAGAGCTGCCATAGGGCAGTTCTCTCCCTAGCCCCGCCTCCTGCTCCTCCCCCGCCTCCCTGCATGCTGGATGAGAGAATGAATCTCTCATCCCAGCGTCACAAACTATAGGTCACGAAAGTGAAAGTGGGCCAGTGCGGCCCACTGGAACGGCAGTTTTTGTGGCTACCTGATCCGCTCAGCCCCACAAATCAGGTAGCCTACTTTAAAAAAAATTGTGCTGTTATGGTTTGGAGTTATCACATACCTTAGGAGCACTGGCCCTTTAATTGCCATTGCCAAACAGTTGCATGCTTTTTATCTATCATATATTCTACCTCTTTATTTCGCCCTCCTAATGACATAAGACAGTGCACTTACTAGTATAGACCTCAGTGGGAGTGTCTGAAGACTCTGGGAGGAGGGCGGGTAATGAATACATAATTAGCAAGAGGAGAAAAAAAAGAGTGAGGGAGGAAATGATGTCAAGAGGTCAAAGGTAACCAAGATGAAAACTGTCTAGAATAGCATTCTCCGCTTTTCCTTTATAAAATTCACAGGAATCATAACGTGGACACTGCAATACATCTGTTATGTTAGTAGAACTAGTATTTATCTGCCTATATACGTGTTTTTTTATTTCTAGGTTAGCATGGGTGTTACTTGTTCTTTAAAGCAAATCTGAAGTGAAAATACATTTATGAGATAATTGGTTATATCCAGGGCGTAACTAGAAATCACTGGGCCCCCCTGCAAAAATTTGGATGTCCCCCCCCCCCCCCATAGGTGCCAAACAATCGTAATGGGGCAGCGTTTTACTATAAAATAATTGTAATGGGGCAGCGTTTCACCAAAAAGTAATCGTAATGCAGCAAAAATGTTTGACCAGAAATTTATTGTAAAGTGGGCAGCATTTCACCAGAAATTAATCGTAAAGTGGGCAGCATTTCACCATAAAATAATCGTAAAGTGGGCAGAATTTCACCATAAAATAATCGTAAAGTGGGCAGCATTTCACCATAACATAATTGTTAAGTGGGCAGCCTTTCACCATAAAATAATCATAAAGTGGGCAGCAGTCATCAGAAAATAATTGTAATGTGGGCAGCAGTAACCAGAAAATTATCGCAAAGTGGGCAGCAGTCACCAGAAAATCATAATGTGGGCAGCAGTCACTAGAAAATCATAATGTGGGCAGCATTTACCAGAAAATTGTAACGTGGGCAGCATTTACCAGAAAATCACAATGTGGGCAGCAGTCACCAGAAAATCGTAATGTGGGCAGCATTCCCCAGAAAATCGTATTGTGGGCAGCATTCACCAAAAAATCGCAATGTGGGTAGCAATCACCAGAAAATAATAATGCGGGCAGCATTCCCCAGAAAATCGCAATGTGGGCAGCATTCACCAGAAAATCGTAATGTGGGAAGCATTCACCAGAAAACCTCAATGTAGGCAGCATTCACCAAAAAATCGTAATGTGGGCAGCATTCCCCAGAAAATCGTAATGTGGGCAGCAGTCACCAGAAAAAAATGCACCTGTAAAAAAAAAAAAAAATACACTCACCTGGCAGAAGTCTCCTCTTCCGACCGGCCTCTTGCGCGTAGCTCCCCCGACGATCCTCCAGCAGCTGGCTACGGGAAGATGGCGCCCGAGGCCCTGTATTGGAGACACAAATAGTCTCCAGTGCAGGGCTTCAGACGCCATCTTTCCGTAGCCCTGCTCTGCCTCCCGGGAGACTGCGGGCTGCAGGAAATGAACTGGCGTGGCGTCTAGTAGACGCCCCAGCCAGTTCCACACCTGGCTGGGGGGTCCTTCAATTGTGGGGCAGGGGGGCGGCAGCGCTCCCTCACCTATGGCGGGCAGGCCCCAGAGGGGCGCCGGCCCCCCTGCAGCAGATGGGGTTGCATCCCCAGTAGTTACGCCGGTGGTTATATCATAGTTACATAGTTATTTGGGTTGAAAAAAGACATACGTCCATCGAGTTCAACCAAAAAATAAAGTACAACACCAGCCTGCTAACTTACATATTCCTGTTGATCCAGAGGAAGGCGAAAATCCCTTATAAGTCATGGTCCAATTAGCCCCAAAAGGGAAAAAATTCCTTCCTGACTCCAGATGGCAATCAGATAAAATCCCTGGATCAACACCACTGGGCATTACCTAGTAATTATAGCCAGTGTCGGACTGGGAGGTGGAAAAACTGAGGAAATCCACCTGCTGGCCAAGCAGCAACAGTAACCCTGTGTGATCACTCCAAATAGAGACCTGTAGCAAGTCTTCAGTGTGAGCAGCAACACCTGATTACTGCTGCTTGGCCAGCAAGTGGATTTCCTCAGCTTTTCCAGCTCCCAGTCCGACACTGATTATATAGCCATGAATGTCTTTCAACGCAAGGGAGGCATCTAAGCCCCCATTAAATGCAGGTATAGAATTTGCCATAACTACTTCCTGTGGCAATTAGAGATGGCCTGAACGGTTCGCCGGTGAACTTCCGGGGTTCGCGATCGCGGAGAACCGCAAACTTTACCGGAAGTTCGATTCGCCCCCATAGTGCATCATGAGGGTCAACTTTGACCCTCTGCATCACAGTCAGCAGGCACATTGTAGCCAATCAGGCTACACTTCTCCTGGAGCCCCACCCCCCCTTATGAAAGGCAGGCAGCGTCAGGCTTTTCACTCGTGTGCCTGCAGTAATTAGAGAAGGTACAGCTGCTGCAGACTCTCATAGGGAAAGATTAGTTAGGCTCTTGTAGACTTGTTAGCTTGCTGCTTGCTGATTCTTATTACTAAAACAGCACCCCTCAACAGCTCTTTTGTTCTTGTGATCTATTTTTTTGTTTTGTTTTGCCCGCTTGCATTATATACAGTCCTATCAGTCAGTCGCAGCTGGCTTTTGGCCCCTTGGTGGAATAATTACTACTGTGCCAGGTGCAGATTTGTAATACCCATCACTGCATATAACTACCTGTTGTTCCCAGTGCACCCACCTACCTACGTGAGTGCACGCAGTGTCACTGTGCCTGTCCGGTACCTGTCTGTGTGTGACAGGTGCACATTGTAATACCCATCACTGCATATACCTACCTGTTGTTCACTTCAGTGCACCCACCTATCTACGTGAGCGCATGCAGTGTCACTGTGCCTGTCCGTTACCTTTGTGTGTGTGACAGGTGCACATTTGTAATACCAGTCATTGCATAATTGTACACAGTACCTGTGTGACCGCACGCTGTGTAATATGCCACTCCGAGCATACCTGTTAACTGCACCTGTGTGACAGCTGCACATTGTATTGTAATACCAGTCACTGCATACCTTTCACTGCACCTGTGTGACTGCACATTGTATTAGTCAAGTCAGTGCATACCTTTCACTTCATCCCCCCAATATGGACAAAACAGGTAGAGGCAGAGGCAGGGGCAGACCCAGAGGCAGGCCACCCGGCAGGTCTGTTCGAGGTCGTGCTGACGTGATTTCGTGCGGCCCTGGCCCAAAGTACAGTGCTCAGAAGAAGGCACGTCCCATCAACTCCCAAGATTGTCAGGACATGGTTGACTATTTAACACAGAACACCTCATCTTCCGCAGCCACCAGTGCTACTACTAGCACCACATCTGCTGCATTTGACACTTCGCAGGAGTTATTTGGTGGGGAAATCACTGATGCACAGCCATTCTTGTTACAACAAGATGAAGGCACTAAGCAAGTTACACCACCTCACATGCCTGAGTTAGGAGACACCATGTACGTAACGTGAGGAGGACGATGATGAAGTACCTGCTGTTGGTGCAGTTTATGAGGTGTCTGAGGGAAGCGAAGCTGGGGAGGATGATTATGAGGATACGGATGCCTCGTGGGTTCCCAATAGAGAAGATGAACAGGGGGACAGTTCAGAGGAGGAGTCAGAGAGGAGTAGGGGGAGACGAGTTGCTGAAAGAAGCAGGGGGAGCTCATCGTCAGAAACAGCTGGTGGCAGTGTCTGGCGCCATGTATCGTCACCTATGGACAGCCAGCCAGCCAGCATGCCCTTCAACGTCAGCTGCTGAGGCCACCATAGTGCCCACACCCCAGGGGGCTCAGCGGTTTGGAAATTTTTTTAGTGTGTCTGCCGTAGATCAGAACAATGCCATCTGTTCTCTCTGCCTCCAAAAATTGAGCCGTGGAAAGGCCAACACCCACGTAGGGACAACTGCCTTACGAAGGCACATGCAAAAAAGGCACAAGCTGCAATGGGAAGACCACCTGAGAAAAAAGCAGCCCATAAAAGAAAAGCCACCCTCCTTCTCCTCTTCCTCCTTCAGGTGCATCATCTTCAGCCGCTTTCTCCCTTGCACCTTCACAATCACAGCCAACCTCCTCCATTCCACCCCTCACCTTGAGCGGTTCCTACTCCTCTGCCCACAGCAGCAGCCAGGTGTCCGTGAGGGAAATCTTTGAGCAGAGGAAGCCAATGTCTGCCAGTCACCCCCGTGCACGGCGTCTGACAGCTGGCTTGGTGGAACTGTTAGCTCGCCAGCTATTACCATACCAGCTGGTGGAATCTGAGGCCTTCCAAAAATTTGTGGCCATTGGGACACCGCAGTGGCCGCAATTATTTCTTAAAAAAAGGCGATACCCAAACTGTACCATGAAGTTCAGAGGCAAGTGGTGTCATCTCTGACACACAGCGTTAAGTCAAGGGTCCATCTGACTACGGATGCCTGGTCTGCCAAGCAGTGCACGGTGAGGGCAGGTACATTACTTACATAACCCATTAGGTCAACCTGGTGACCAAACAGAGGCACTCGGGAGGAAGACGAGGGACCATCGGTGCTCATGGGGCTGAAGTAAGCCCTGGGTGAGTATAAAATCTTTTTATTTCGCCATCTCAAGTTAACTTTAAAGGACTACTATCGCGGAAAAAATAGGCAGTTGAAATGTTACAGAACTGACAGGTTATGGGCCAGTCCATCTCCTCATGGGGGATTCTCAGGGTTTTCCTTTTTTTTCAACTGCATTTCCTGAACAGCAGTTTAACTGCCAAAATAGTAAGATACCAGCCAGCTTCCCTACTCACTTGCACACTATTTTGTCAGACTTTGCAACTGCTGTTCAGAAAATGCTGTTGAAAACAATGAAAACCCTGAGAATCCCGCATGAGGAGATGGACTGGCCCAAAACCTATCGCTTCTGGCACATTTTAACTGCCTGCTTTTTTCGCAATAGTGGTCCTTTAACAAAATGAGGTATACATCTGTTTTATTACATGTGACTTCACTTGAGGTGAAGGAAAAGAAATCCATACGTAAAATGTAGTTTTCGCCTTTCAGTATAAATAATTGACTGAATACCCCCTAGGCTAGAATGAACTATTTTACTTTAGTCTAAAAATACCCAGAATCCCCTGTGCCGAGGCCCCATAGATTCCTTTGTAGATTTGCAAGTAATTAAAAGTTGGCCTCAATTAGGTTCATTTCTATTAAAATCAAGGCTCAGGAGGGATCATATCCTATCTTTATACAGGGCTATCTTTATACAGAGATTGAATAGTCTGCTTATAATTCTGGAGTGGCAAAGCTGTTATCTGCTCTCTCTAACTTTCCAGAATATTCCGCAAGTCATTCACTGGGGTGATGATGAAGTCTGTCTTATTTATATCACGTCTGTGGAGTTAAGCTATTCCCCTGTCTTAGTGTTGACATGAGAAATCAAGAGGCAGCTTAAAGCTAATGGGAAGCTTTGAATAATAAGAAAAAATGATACTTACCTAAGGAGAGAGAAGGCTCTGGGTTCTATAGAGCTTCCCGCTCCTCTCACGGATCCCTCATTTCAGTGCTGGCTATACTTCTAAAGGGGGAGCCAGCGCTAAAACGAGGGATCCGTGAGAGGAGCGGGATGGCTCTATAGGACCCAGAGCCTTCCCTCTCCTTAGGTAAGTATCTGGTTTAAGTATTTCTATCTCGATTCCTAATCATAAGCAAATGTAGAAGCACAAAGGAGACAAAATAGACTCCAGACTCCGGTAAACTTACTGTAAAGTATTACATTCATTATAAAAATTTTTTTATATATATCGTGTGAACACATTGCATAGAATTGGTTTATGAGATGCAAATTATTCCAGCTTGCATGAAAATGTAGTGCAAATTGAATAACCAGTACAAAAGAATTACCTACCAAGCAGCTTTCCTAGTGGTTTGGGTCACCCCGAGCTGCTTGGGTATTCTTTTGTACTGGTCCAAGCCCCTATCCCATAGAGCCATATCAATCCCTGCGATGCACTGAGGAGGGCCAACAGTCTGAAACAGGCTGTCTGCATGTTGGTTTTGTTGTGGCTCTTTAAAATTTAAAGCTATAGGCTTGCTATACACCAGCAGTTCTGGATATGTAAGCCTGGCCTCAGGGGCATAAAGAGATCATTTTCATATTCAGCAGTGTGCAATGTGGAAAACCACAGTTACACGCTTAAATCTGAATCGTTGCCTTCTGTTTTAAGAAGGCAAACCACACTAAGCATTACATTTTTAGTAGGAGAGCTTTTCAGTCTCTTTTATTATCCTATACATTCCTAGTGGTTTTGGGTCACCCCGAGCTGCTTGGTTACTTTTTTACTTTTTTACATTTAAGAAAAAAATACATAAATAGTTAAATTAGGGACTCAACTTTTTAATATGTATATCATGAGGGTATATTACTGTTATTTTTGCGAAAAAAAAGCTTGTGATTAGTGACAGATGCAAAAAAAAAAAAAAAAATACACCTTTATTTCCAAATAAAATATAGTTGCCATACATTGTATTAGGGCCTAAGCTCACTGCTGCAGCTTTAAAAACTCATAAAACGCATGTGTTTTTCAAGCGGTCACTCAGGGCGCCAGGTTCCAAAACGGGGTATGTACACAGCACAGTGTCTCTACTCACTGCAGTGTCGCCGCTCGCCGCCCCGCTCTGTCTCTCCCCACCTCCACAGCTCCGTCTGTAAATAGAGCAGGGCTACAAAAAAATAGCCACCGATGTCTACAAATGCGGACATCGTTGGCCATTTTCTTGTAGCCCTTCTCCTGTGTACAGTTAAAGGAGGGAAGAGTGATGTCAGCGCTGGAACGTGTGGAGATGGTGATTTATCCGCCACCGCTGCCGTCAGCACATGCACTGTCTAAAGGGAACCTGCAGCTGACTACCTATACTGGAGGCACCTACAACTGGCTACCTGTACTGGGGGAACCTATGCTTGGCTACCTATACTGATGCACCTACACCTGACTTCCTATACTGGGGGAACGTATGCTTGGCTACCTATATTGAGGGCACCTACACCTGATGTCCTATACTGGGGACACCTATAGCTGGCTACCTATACTGAGGGAGGGCACCTAAACCTGGCTACCTATACTGGAGGCACTGGCTACTTATGGGGGAGACCTACACCTGACCTCCTACACTGGGGCACCTATACTTGGCTACCTATATTGAGGGCACCTACACATGAGATCCTATACTGGGGGCACCTATACCTGACTACCTACCTACCTATATTGAGTCTGTGGGCTTTTTTTTTGTGAGGGATGCACTGCGGCTATAATGCAAATTGTTGGTGCTGTGCCATCATTCCAAATTGGGGGGGGGGGGCTAACTGCCCCACTGATTATTTTTATTAACTATTTGACATTCCTGGACGTGAAACTCACGTCCAGGAAGCCAAGTGCGCTCCTGCGCGTCCACGCGGCCGATCGCGCGCGTGCACGCGCGCTCCCGGCCGGCGGTTTGTTAGCCAGTGAATCAGTGAATCGGGCAACGGTGCCCGATCACTGATTCCTCTCCCCCGCAGAAAAAGCGACAGCTTCTCTCTGAAGCTACGCTTTTTCTGCTTCCTATGTCGCTCTAAGCGTACGTGGTACGCTTAGAGTGACGTCACTGTAAACTCATGGCTGCCATCTTGTGGCCAAAAAGTAAACTACATCTAAATGTTAAATAAAAATAAAAATACACATATATTTACAAAAAAAATACAATTTCAATCCCACCCTCCCAAAAATACCCACATAAAATGTTTAATTAAAAAAAAAAAAAAACATTACAATTTAAAAAAAAAAAAACACAAATATTTACCTAAGGGTCTAAACTTTTTAAATATCTATGTAAAGATGAAATATTTCTTTTTTTTTTTAATTATAAGCTTGTAAATAGTGATGAATGCAAAACGGAAAAAATGCACTTTTATTTCCTAATAAAATATTGTCGCCATACATTGTGATAGGGACATAATTTAAATGGTGTAATAAACGGGACAAATGGGCATATACAATACGTGGGTTTTAATTATGGAGGCATGTATTATTTTAAAACTATAATTGCCGAAAAGTGAGAAATAATGATTTGTTTCCGTTTTCTTCTTATTCTTCCTTTTAAAATGCATTTACAGTAAAGTGGCTCTTAGTAAAATGTACCCCCCAAAGAAAGCCTAATTGGTGGCGGAAAAAACAAGATATAGATCAGTTCATTGTGATAAGTAGTAATAAAGTTATAGGCTAATGAATGGGAGGTGAACATTGTTCGGATGCATGAAGCGAAAAACGACTGAATGCGAACTGGTTAATATTCCTGAAAGGTTGTAGCCTTCATTTGTAAGTGTATTCAGCATAATGCGCTCTTTCCACCCATTTCGTGGTTATTATTAGTATTTTTCTATTACATATATGCAATATGTCATGGAGAGCTGAGCATTTGGCGCGATGTGTCATGACTTCAAAAAGGTTGGGAGACACTGTCCTAGGAAATAACTCATCTGCCCCCCTCCTAACTAAACTACATGGGATACTACAATAAAATTAAAAACAATGGTGCATGTGTTAGATGCTGGTTCTGGGGCCCCGGGCAGTGAGAGTTCCCGGGGCCCCAGGCTGGCTCATGCACCATTGTTTTTAATTTTATTGTAGTATCCCATGTAGTTTAGTTAGGAGGGGGGCAGATGAGAGGGAATATCCTGCACGCTGGTGCCCCCTGCTGGTCATATAGCCATTGTCTATATGCAACTGAAGCCCTCTCCAACTGACTGGCTGACTTGCTCAGCTTCTGTTTGATTAATCACTGCAGGCTAGGTGTAATATATGTGTGCACTTCTCATTGGCTTATAAGCAGCCTGCAGGCTTTATAAAGCAGCAGAGAACTGTTTGGGAGTGAGTTTCTCCATTTGTGTGTTTGGTAAGTTTTAGAGCAGTAGGAGACAGGCCTTGGGGGTGGCAGCTCCAAGGGTTTGGCTGCGCTCACATATGGTGTTAGATGCTGGTTCTGGGGCCCCGGGCAGTGAGAGTTCCCGGGGCCCCAGGCTGGCTCATGCACCATTGTTTTTAATTTTATTGTAGTATCCCATGTAGTTTAGTTAGGAGGGGGGCAGATGAGAGGGAATATCCTGCACGCTGGTGCCCCCTGCTGGTCATATAGCCATTGTCTATATGCAACTGAAGCCCTCTCCAACTGACTGGCTGACTTGCTCAGCTTCTGTTTGATTAATCACTGCAGGCTAGGTGTAATATATGTGTGCACTTCTCATTGGCTTATAAGCAGCCTGCAGGCTTTATAAAGCAGCAGAGAACTGTTTGGGAGTGAGTTTCTCCATTTGTGTGTTTGGTAAGTTTTAGAGCAGTAGGAGACAGGCCTTGGGGGTGGCAGCTCCAAGGGTTTGGCTGCGCTCACATATGGTGTTAGATGCTGGTTCTGGGGCCCCGGGCAGTGAGAGTTCCCGGGGCCCCAGGCTGGCTCATGCACCATTGTTTTTAATTTTATTGTAGTATCCCATGTAGTTTAGTTAGGAGGGGGGCAGATGAGAGGGAATATCCTGCACGCTGGTGCCCCCTGCTGGTCATATAGCCATTGTCTATATGCAACTGAAGCCCTCTCCAACTGACTGGCTGACTTGCTCAGCTTCTGTTTGATTAATCACTGCAAGCTAGGTGTAATATATGTGTGCACTTCTCATTGGCTTATAAGCAGCCTGCAGGCTTTATAAAGCAGCAGAGAACTGTTTGGGAGTGACTTTCTCCATTTGTGTGTTTGGTAAGTTTTAGAGCAGTAGGAGACAGGCCTTGGGGGTGGCAGCTCCAAGGGTTTGGCTGCGCTCACATATGGTGTTAGATGCTGGTTCTGGGGCCCCGGGCAGTGAGAGTTCCCGGGGCCCCAGGCTGGCTCATGCACCATTGTTTTTAAAAACACTTCCTATATCTATAAATTTTTGTGTATTGGCATGAATCCCCACCCACCCAGTCAAGCTTTAGCTAGGCTGTTTAGCTATATGGAATTCTCCTCCCAGAGCATTGTGGGAGGCCAGGCATTATTTTCACTGGCTTAAATCTTAATAAAACAATTTGACCTATGACTTTTAAAGTATTTTTTCTATTTTGGCCCCTTATGTGATTGAGTTTGACACCCTTGCCTTAGGATCTATAAGAACACCTATAAGAGGTTAGTTACACTCAATGCACAATGTTTACAGCGCAGAAAGTGCTGTTTTAGCTTAGCAGCCCTTCAAAGAAGATTATCAGTGAATGCAAACCATATTCAATGCATTTGTTATAACTGATTAATCTTGTTCTCACTCTCCTCTATTTGGGCCCCGAGGCAATAAAACTTTTTAGTGCACATAACACCTGTTTTATCTCAGTTTGTAAAAAATTAGCTGACTTCATTTTACACTGTCATTCACTAATAGATGTGTGAAGTGCATTGTGTTAATTGGCGCCTAGCTATGCACATACAGTAATGCATGGGCATCAATGATCTCAATTTCACTTTAACAATTCTAACTGTGGTCTGCCTTCTTAAAACAGAAGGTATTTGCGAGAATTCAGATTTAAGCGTGTCTCCCACAATGCACCACAGCTGAGCTGAATATGAAAATGATCTCTTTATGCCCCTGAAGCCAGGCTTACATCCAGAACTGCTGGTGTATAGCAAGCCTATAGCTTTACATTTTACAGAGCCACATCAACCCAACATGCAGACAGTTGTCAGTGCATGGCAGGGATTGATATGGCTCTATGGGATAGGGGCTTAGACCAGAACAGCAGAATACCCAAGCAGTTCAGGGTGACCCAAAACCACTAGGAAAGTATAGGGGACCAAAAGAGACAGAAAAGGCCTCCTACTAAAAACGCATTGCGTAGTGTGGTTTGCCTTCTTAAAACAGAAGCTATAATTTTGATTTAAGTGTATAACTACAGTCACCCACAATGCACCACTGCTGAATATGCAAATGATCTCTTTATGCCCCTGAAGCCAGGCTTACATTCAGAACCACTGGTGGGTGATTCATGGAAACGTTCTCTCTGTCTCAAATATTTCCTTTTTTTTTTTCAATTTATATTATAAAAAACAGAGTTTCCCCTGGCTATCGGAGGGGGTGATAAGCAAAGAGAGTCCAGGGAGTATGAGAATATCCTATGCTCTGGTCGGTGGCCACTAGCTCATGATGCTGGTAGCAGCAAAGAGTGGCGGCCTGCCAGGATGGTAAATTTAAAGTGTACCTGAGGCTAAAGATGGCACGAACGGTTCGCCGGCGAACTTCCATGGTTCACGATCCACTTTTCTGGAACTTTGACCCTCTACATCACAGTCAGCAGGCACATTGTAGCCAATTAGGCTACACTCCCTCCTGAAGCCCCACCCCCTTATAAAAGGCAGGCAACATCAGGCTTTTCACTCACTCGTGTGTCTGCAGTAATTAGTGAAGGGATAGCTGCTGCAGACTCTCAGTCTCTCACAGGGAAAGCTTAATTAGGCTCTTGTACTGTAGGCTTGTTAGCTTGCTCCTTGCTGATTCATATTGCTAAAATAGCACCCCACAACAGCTCTTTTGAGAGCTAATCTTGTTCTTGTGATCTATTTTTTTTTCTGTGTGTCCCACTGACACTTGTGTTGCATAGACAGCCTTGCTAATTCCTACTGTGTGTGCCACTGCCAGGCCCAGCACATTCAGTGACTACTACCTGTGTGTGTGACAGGTGCACATTGTAATACCCACTGCATATACCTACCTGTTGTTCACTGTGCACCCACCCACCTATGCGAGCGCATGCAGTGTCACTGTGTCTGTCCGGTACCTGTCTGTATGTGACAGGTGCACATTGTAATACCCATCACTGCATATACTTACATGACAGTCACTGTTGTTCTATCATTGAGCTACCACAGCCTGGCGACAATATGGGCTTGAACACCGCCATGGCCTGCACTCTCACCATGGTACGCACCAGTCCAGCACGGCCGTCACAACACAAACAGCTGTTTGCGGTGCGTTAAACAGTGAGTTTGGTGTGTCAGTGTGAAGCAGTACACTAATTAAACTCCCTGATTGATGTATACATATGCAAGATGTTTTAAAGCACTTTAGGCCTCCAATTTAGCATTCTATGTGATTTCTGCCCTTAAAACGCTGCTTTGCGTCCAATCCAGATTTTTCCCCGGGACTTTTGGCGTCTATCCCTCTCATCCATGCCCCCCTCCAGGTGTTAGACCCCTTGAAACATCTTTTCCATCACTTTTGTGGCCAGCATAAATGTTTCTAGTTTTCAAAGTCCGCCTCCCCATTGAAGTCTATAGCGGTTCGCGGAAGTTCGCACGAACAGAACTTTTGCGGAAGTTCGCGAACCGAAAATCGGAGGTTCGGGCCATCTCTACCTGAGGCGACATGTGACATGATGAGATATATGAATGTACAGAGCAAAACATATTCATAACCATGCTGTTTTTATTTTATTTTTTATTTTGCTGCCTGAAAGAGTCAATTTTCGGGCATACAAGTGACAGCTTCTGTCTTGTGGTACCTTGTCAGAATATAGTAAACCTTGCTGATAAGAAAATTACAGCCATAAAAGTTTTCCTGGCAGATTACAACTACAAGGGCAGGGGAGAGATAGATAAAGGTCAATAGTTAATTTATGTTAAGTAGTAGGAGAATAGATACAATTGTTTACAGTATCTAAGTTTATTTTCACTTTAAAGGGACCCTGAGCACTCAAAAAAAATGAAACTGGCACTTACCTGGGGCTTCCTGTAGCTCACCGTAGGCTGCGAGGTCCTCCACCGTCCTCCTGGCTGCTCTCCCGGCAACTCTGTTCCCGGCGACTTCCAGGCTGAAGGTCGGCCAGTTCTTCCTGAACAGAGACGCTCCGCGCCATCATTCCGGCTAGCATGGCAGTCCTGCGCATGCGCGGTTTTCTAACTCTGAACAACGCATGCCCAGGGCTGTCAGCCCAGCTGGTGCAATGAAGCGCAGCAGCCAGCATGATGACGTGGAGCATCTCCATTCAGGAAAAAACGGCCGACCTTCAGCCCGAAAGTCGCCAGGAACGGAGCCGCCAGCGGGATCGGGGGAGGAGCCAGGGGGACGCCGGGGGAGCTCGCAGCCTACGGTGGGCTGGAGGAAAACCCAGGTAAGTACCAGTTTCATATTTTTGAGTGCTCAGGACACTGGAATTGAGAGGGATATGGAGGATGCCATATTTATTTCCTTATAAACCATTCCATTTGCCTGGCAGCCCTGCTAATCTCTTTGGATGCAGCTGTATTTGGATCACACACACACAGCTTGCAAGAGAAGTCTGTCTAGATTAAGCAGAACTTCAGTTCAGGGTCTGTGATTAAAGGTATTAGAGGCAAAGGATCAGCAGGACTGCCATGCAACGGTTATTGTTTAAAAGTTTAAAATAAAATAAGTATGGCATCCTCCATATCCCTCAGGTGTCCTTTAAGCCTCGTATACATGAAATCTGAAACTGGTCCGAGGAGGCAGATAATGTACACCTATGCCGACAATCCACCTTGTGTACAGCAGCTCACCAGAAGAGTGCCGGATGCTCTATCAAGAGGGGAGGCTATGTTGACACTACTATTCCATACCTCCATTGCTGACAGCCATAGCGAGCTGGTGACCAGAGAAGGGGGAGACCCAATGCTTGCTGGTCCTCTCTTTGCTCATCAACAGCTCCTATAGTAGGATGAAATAGGGAGAGGCAGGCTTGTAACGCTTCAGGGAAGGAAGACAACTATTTTCTTTTTATGAAGAAAAAACCTTTACAGCACCCTGGTAAGCTTCTTGTGCTCCTGTAGCTGATGTGTTATAGCACAGTGACTCACACATGAGCAGCAACTCATGTTGGTACAGTAAATCAAGCCTGAACGTAGGCTTCAGTAATACGCAGTAACCAGCAGTGCCGTTTTATTGAAGTTTAGCACGTCAGGCACATGAAGTGAGGGAGCCACTTATTTGGTGATGAAACGCTTGTAGTATAAAAAGAACATGTCTGCAGGCACGTAAGAGCAGAAGGTGAGCATTCTGGGTAATCCATGCTAAAAACTGCAGCCTGTTCCCAGCATACCCTTCAGGCTCACCTGTCACTCCCTGTTTGGCTGCGGGAGGGAACCAGCGAGAAGGCAGCCCGGGGGGTGTGCAATCCTGAAACGCGTTTCCGCTTGGCAGAGCATTACTATGTAGAAAACCTTTCTATAAATATGGATTTGGCGTGTAGCTCAGGCACATTTATTAATGCAAGCATTACGAACAAAACATTTAATCATTAGTCGACATGATGCATTATTTTTACATACATTTAAATTAATTGCCCTGGCTTCATTGTCAATGCATACGTTCCCTAATTAAAGGCCTGCTGCATAATCAGAATATTAGCAGTTTCATTAACCTGCACCAGATAAGACAATATCCCGGAGGGGGTCTAAAACTCTCCATCCAGACGGTAAGATCTCTGCTTTGCTACCATCTATATATATACTGTATTTTACGTTTTAATAGATGCTCGTGCCATTTATCTAAGCCCCTTTAAATCATTTAACGCAGCCCATTGCTCATTGTGTAGTCATCTGGCTATACCGGTTGCCAAGTGCATTACAGTGGTGATTATCTACAGTTTCCAATAACACAAACACATTAATAATAATAAGAGGGAAGTGTACGCCTCCCAAACATGTGCAGCGGATGCATCATGGCCGCTCCGACTGCAGCTCAACTGTAATGAGAAGTCAAAATCCCTTCAATTTATTCAGCCGCGAGGAATCATTAAGGTGCTTGTTAAATTGCTAATTCAGGATGCATTATTACTGTCCTGTGGTCAGAAAGCCCTCCTAAAGGGAACCTGAAACACTCCAGAGGATCTGTGGTACCCTCAGTGCTGGGGCAAGGTCCTCTAGAGCCCAAGGCAGGCATACAATATAATGCAATAACATTTGTTACTCTAGTAGTGTGGCAGTTGCTATGGTAACGCATGTTATTTAGGAGCGTTACCGTTAGTAATGTGATTTACCAGAAACGGTCGACTTACTTGAGTATTGTGGGTCACGCTAACTGCGTAACTTGCGGTATCTGCAGGCGGAAGTTTGAGTAATATTGCCGTGCACTAGAGCATCAACTCCATGGAAAGATAAAAATTGTGAGTTAAGTCATACAAGAAGAGATAAACCATGAGTTAAAGTGTGCCATAGATTAACAAAGTGAAGTAATTGATATTTACAGGTAGCTTCCTACTTCCCCATAAACACGTCAGAGTCCCACGCCATCCTCCCGTGGTCTGCCGTTCAGCTACGATCAGCCCCGGTAACTGGCTCAGCTGCCTCCAGTCTGGGTCTTCTGAGCATGTGCGGACCTCCCGTGCATAAGCAGAAGGCCACAACTGAGCCAGTTACCAGGGATTATCGCAGCTAAACGGCAGACCACGGGAGGAGGGCGTGGGACTCAGACGTGTTTATGGAGCGGGATGAAACCCCATGTAAGTAGCGATTACTTCACTTTGTTAATTTCTGGTTTACTTTAAGACAGTTAAGGAGAGATAAATAGTGAGTTATTAGGTAAGGTGAGATGATTCAACAAAACCGCTTTGTAAATCAGCCCGAAGGAGAGATAAAACATGAGGTAATTCAGTTAAGGAGAGATAAATCTTGAGTTAATAAGTAATGTGAGGTAGTTCATAAGGTCAGTTTTGTGAGGTTTTGTGCGATAGGCAGGCAATGGAGAGACTGACAGAAAGCGCTTACATTACAGAAGCGAGAGGGGAAGTCGAATGAGTTGCGCAACATTCTCCAGGTTACTTTTACGAGGCAGGACTTCTTGGAGCACGGCGCGCCTGAAATGGGCGCCATTATAGCTACAATGCTATATTGTGCAGCCCGCACAACTGTAATTCAGGGTTCCAGTGATTTGCCAGATCTTAAACTACTTCTCCCTCCAAGTTGCGATGACTCGGAGGGGGGATAGTAATTAACGACGCCCGGAATTTCACCGGTAACAGGGTAAGCCGTCATTCGGCTCACCCAATGCCAAAGTGACTGGGCGTCAAACTGCCATGTATGCCACTTTTATCCCTATATTCCGTGACAGTGCTTAGAAACCATCACCAAGTCCCGACGTACAGATTTTATGTTTCCTCCATTAAAACTTATTTTTAAAATGTAATTTTGAAATTTCTCGTTAAATATAAATGCGCCCTTTCAATGCGCCTATAATCAACGGTAAACAAAACATTAGTATTTCACCGTCGGTTGAACATAGCATTATAAAAGCGTTAAAACATAATGGCGTTACAAGCTCGTGAAAGGCTCTGCTATTCACGGCATCCGTTCAGGTGAGTTATTAACCTGCTGAGCCTTTATTTTCTATAAACATCTCAGGAACACGATGGGAAATGGAGATGAAACGCGTAGTGCGGCTGCAGAAGCCTTGTTTCGGGCGTAGGTTACAAGACACATGTATGAAACCATGGCTCCGAGCAGATGATTCCCGTTACTGCTAACTGACCTGACTGACCTCACTATTTTATATCTCCACTTGTGGCTGTTCTATAGTTCTCAGGGATATGTTAAAAGATATATGGTGCTTTACTCTCAGATCACAGATCAAGAGACTTTTTATCATAAAAAGATGCTTAAGCATCAATTCCGACAAAAGAATCAATGTATTTTTCAGATTATTGTCTATGTCCCCACCGGTGAAATAATCCTTCATGTCCTGCTCTGGGGATCTCCGCAGGAAAAACACCACTGATCTCAATCGTAGCCGGCAAGTGGGGGACTTTATCTGGTGTAAAGCACCAGTAAAAAGGGCTGGGCCGAGGCAGAGGCTCAGGAGCTTTGAGGATGCATCTGTGCCGCTCCCCCATACGCCCTTTGCAGAGTTGCAAGCAGAACATTGTAGAAGTTACGCACCTCTCAACACCAGTACTACTTCAGCCATGTTGCAGCCTCTCACCAAATCTAACGTGCGCACAAAGCACAGGTTAATTTTAGTGCACGCTCGCTACGCTACAATTTTCTGGTCAGTTGCTCCCAGGTTCACACTATGCTTGGTAATTAGAGGTTAGGGTCCTTTCCAGGGGGGATTGCCTCATCTCGGTGGAAGGGTCCAGTATTGAACACTCTGCATTTAAACTGTTGTGGAAGCTAACATCCTCCAATAATGGTAATTTGGTGCACCTGTTTTGAATGCAAGATGTGTATTCTGCCTATAAGTAGGCTCCACACATCTATGCTGCTAGTCATCCAGCCTGTCTTGGGAAGCGCTGATACTTTTTCCTGCTGAAACTAATATCGATAAAATTATTAATATTATACTACTTAAATCCTATAGTAAAATATCAGTAATCTTTACCAATATTTTACTATAACCTTGCTCTCACACAGTACCCTTCCTCTACCTAAGACTCCACTGGTGCTGCCTAACCTTAACACAACCCCCCCGGTGCTTAATCTCAACACCTACCCCACTCAACACCCCCATGTCTAAACTTAACCACCTTGTGCCTAAACTTAACCCTGTGCCCCACCGATCAGCAGGGCTGCCAGGCAGGCAAGCAACTGGTATTGCTTAAAAGGAAATAAATATGGCAACCTCCATATCCCTCTCACTTCAGTTGTCCTTTAAAAACATTTTTCTTAGCATTTTTATAATAAATTTTCTCAAAAATGACAAGGTCTTTTTGAAAAAAAATTTTTTTTTGACTTGTACCCACTATTCTCCTTAAACTCTTGCGGACCACGGACGTTGAATCAACGTCCAGCAGGTGGTGCTACCGTTCTGACCGGACGTTGATTCAACGTCCACGCTAACAAACCGTCCTCACGCGATCGTGCGCACCGGAGAGGGGAGATTAAGCTGTCATATGACAGCTGGCATCTCCCCTCAGTGATCAGCAGCCATCTCGTATGGCTGCTGATCACAGGATCACAACGATTGTCATCGGATTGTAGTGAACACTTTGACAACTCCGGCTGTAGGGGGGGGAAAGAAGAGGATCCACTCACCTCCGTGCCGTTCCAGCGACGATCGGTTCCCCCCTCTGCTCTGGCCAGCATCCCTGCTCTGTCTGACGTCAGCGCCGGGTCCCGGCTTGATGATGTCATCAAGCCGTGACCCGGACCTGAGCGTCATTTGGAGCGGAGATGCCGGCTGGAGAAGAGGTGGCTACTGTGGCTCATCGCTGGAGCCTGGAAGGTGAGTGATGGCTGCCAGCTACAGGGGGGACACCTGCCTCCATAGGGGACACCATGCCCAGCCAGCCACAGACGGGATCCGTCCGCCCGACCCCCCAAACGCGCCCCCCCCCTCCATGCAAATTGCCCTGGACCTTAAGGGGGGTTAGACAGCCGGTCCTAAAGTGGTTAAAGGAAAGGTCCAGGGTCAAAAAAACAAAACAAAATCCACTTACCCATCCTGTGCCCTTGTCACAGCTCCGATGGCTCCCGGTGTCCTGTGCTGCAGAAGCCGACCTCGCCAGGTCGGCTTCTTGGTCAGCTTTTTCTGCGCTCCACCGCGCGGGTCACTTGGTCCGGCCGACGTCATCAGCATTGCACTGCTCGGGCGCAGAACTACTGCGCCTGCGCAGTACTATCCTGATGACGTCGGCCGGACCATGTGACCTACGCGGTGAAACGCACAAGAAGCCAACCCGGAAGCCGACCTGGCGAGGTCGGTTTCTGCAGTGCAGGACACTGGGAGCCATCGGACCGGGTGAGGGCATAGGACGACTGCCAGGGGCTGGAGGATGCCCCAGGTAAGTGGATTTCATTTTTTTTTTTTTTTTAAGCCTGGATTTTTTTTAACTTATGGTAGCAATAGCATGTATGGGGGGTTTGCTCTTCACTGCCAAAGTCAGCATAAAATTACATGAAAATGATGTGTAAATTCATGTGTAATTACGAAAGATTATACAAAATCAATTGAATTATTACGTATAGGAATAATTGCAAAAATGTACACACAATTTAGTGTAATCAGAATTAGCTGATAGCCAAGTGCCAGGGCCCAAATAACAAAGCATGATGTTTACAGAACCCTATCAGGCAGCACTGAGCACAGCCAGGGCAAGCAGGGTTTAGGTAGATGCAAGTTCTTCTGCTTTGGTTCTGATGCGCTTACTACAGGCTGTAAAGGTAAGACAACCGTCTCTCCACACAGAGAAATTGTGGTGCGTTAATTTGAAATATTCACCTCCAGAAGGCTTGCAGCATTTGCCATGGAAACAGTGTTATTATCTGCACATGTGCACGCTGTATAACAAGTGCATCTGGGTCTCCATGAGTCCAGTTGCCATGGTGACCTAAAACTCCTGTTACTAAGCCGTGTTCCACAGGTGATGGACACTCTATAGAGGAGGTGGCAGCCAGGTCAACTCTAACTAAGACCCAACAATTCACCTGTAGAGCTCTGTGTATCATGTCACATCATCCATTCATTCTGCTTCAATGCAGAGTTACAGATCAACAACAAAGGATGTCTGTCATAATGAGAAGGCTTCAACAGATGCTGCTGTTTTCCAAAGTCTTTGCATACGGTTGTCCATATAGGCCATACTTGCTCTTCATATCAAAGTCTTGGAGCCTGCTTGCAGGTCACAGTGGATTGTACATCTTATATCAGTGTAAGCCTTGTTCCAGGTCACTGATTCACTAAGTAGTGAGGGTAAACTCCATAGAGCTGTCTTTCAGAGGAGCTAACAATTAGTGATGAGCACACATTTCGCATAATTGTAATTTCGGGAGAAAAACCATCGTAATTAATTTTGCATGTAAATGTAATAAGAAATCATGATTTTGCATAATTTTTGCATAATTTCATGCCGAATTTAGGGGTTAATAGCATAGCCTCCCATACATGCTAGCATCACCAACATTGCTAGGTATGTTCACCTCTTGAGGACCGCAGTGTTAAACCCCCCTAAAGACCAGGCCAATTTTCTCTAAATTGGTCACTGCAGCTTTAAGGCCAAGCTGCAGGGCCGCACAGTGATCCCCCCCTTTTCTCTCCACTAACAGAGCTCTTTGTTGGTGGGGTCTCCCCCACAACCGCCCCCCCCCCCCCCCCCCCCCCGTGTTTTTTTTAATAAATATCTATGTTGAGTTTTTTTTTCAATATTTTTTACTATTTCTTTTATTTATTTATTTTTTTAATCCCCTCCCACCCCCCAGCCAGCCAGTCCTGGCGATCGGCTGTCATAGGCTTCTGCCTATGAGAGCCGATCACTCTCGCCTGCCCCAGCGCTGTACTATGTGTAAGGACGGTGGTTTCGCCGTCTAACAGTCTCCCGAGCGGCAATCAACGCTCGGAGACTGAAGGCGGGGCGGAGCTCCGCCCCCGAGCAGGAGATGCGCGCGATCTCCTGCATTAGCTGTCCCTAGGACTTGACGCCAATTGGCGTTAGGCGGTCCTGGGCCTGCCACACGGCCACGCCCATTGGCGTGGAGCGGTCATATAGTAGTTAAGGGGAATAGTGGGGAAAAGGAATTTTTCAAAAAAGACCTTGTAGTTTTTGAGAAACTCAATCTTACAAATGCACAGGAAAAATGGTTTTTTAAACTGTAATTTTTCCGAGTTTAAAAAAACATTTTTCCTTTGCATTTTTAAAATGTATTTTTCTCAAAAAACTACATGGTCTTTTTGTAAAAAAAAAATGGTTTCACATATCCTTACTGTTCCCTCTAACATACTTAGCAATTTTTGTGATCATAGCACATATTTGCTATTAACGTAGCATTGGCTTCGCTATTAATAGCAAAAGTCGGCACAAAATTATGCGAAAGTTATGCAAAATTACAAATGGATTACACAAAATCAATTGAATATGCAAATTGTAATTACCTATGGACGTAATTCTGTAAAATTACACAAACTTTTACGTAATTGTAATTAGGGCAAACTGGGCAATTGCCCCAGGGCCTTAACTTGACCTATGAGTGCCCAGGGACCCCTGCAGTATTCGGTAGCGATTCCCCTGTCCCAGGCTACACGCTATTCCATTAGTCCATGTGGTCCCATCTTCATCCCCGCTGGCTGCATCTTCTCAGTGGCCTGGCGGTATATTATGTAGTAACATGCCCAGGGTCGCTAAGAAGAGGCGCCCCTATGAGGATGAAGATGGGAATGTACGGACTAATGGAGGTGCGCGCCAGATGGGACAGGTGAGTTGCTATGCTGGCAAACACTCTGCAGGGGCCTTGGGGATCACAATAAAGTTTGGGGGAGACCTTGGGGTATGGGCAGGGGGTGTAATTTGCCAGTAACAAAGGGTCCCCTAATGCCCCTTATGGGGGAATGGAGGGTCGGGCGAGTCATTGGATCCCCCAGGTTAATTTTGCCCGGGGCCCCCACTAAATTTAGAACCGGCCCTGACAATCCCACTACAGAAAAAATGCGTACATACAGCTAACAATGAATATAAACTTTGGTGTTAAATCTCATAAAAGGGGAAAAAATCTATGTGTTCCCTTTTGATGTTAAAGTGTATAAAGCTGTCTGTACCATCATCCTGCAAACAAACAGGATGTAAGCCCGACGAAGGCTGCAAGGCCCGAAAGCTTGCTTATTCTTATTCTTTTTAGTTAGCCAATAAATGGTATCATCCTGATTTAAAACTTCTTGCTTTTACTGATGGCTAACACGGTACAATACCCTACTGCTACTACATTTATAATATTAAGATATATATATATATATATATATATATATATACATATATATATATACATATACTAGTCGACCTAAGCCCATTTAAAAATGTCTGTCACTGCCGCCACGCGCGCGCACACACCCTAGCCCGCCCGGCCCCCTGGCCGTCCACATCCTATCCCAAAGGCTGTCCATGGTGCACATGTGCAGTACCGCAAACGCATGGAAAAGAGACATGGGACACAGAGACACAGGGCTATTATTATATCGGATATACAGTATATATGTGTGTGTGTGTGTACTGTGTATATATGATTGTTATTTAAATACAAATAATAATATATAATTATATCTCTTTTTTAAGTGTTTTTTTTTGTAAACGTTAAAAAATAATTAATTCCAAAATGAAAAAGAAGAGAAAAAAAGCACTCCCATATTCCCATCAAAGAAGCTCAGTGGAATGAGTGCTTAGATGTGTCTGTTTGATTTAATAGCAGCGAGCTCCTGTCTCAGCAAGGTGGGCCAGACAGGCAGAGGACCCCTTGTCCATCAATCCTGTTCTCCTACTGTACTCGGAAGGACATTCCGGCATGATAAATATATATTGCTATATATATGTGCATTACAGGAGGGCTGCCTTATTGACGGGTCACAGTGGGGGATTATTTCTTCACACTGTTGTCCTTTTCATCTCTCAGCCTTTGAATAGCATCATGGGGGATAAAGTGCCAAGAAACTGGAGATTACTTACTGAAGTCTGAGTTAATTTACAGTATTTTCCACGCAGCAAAGTCATTTAAAGGTGAACTCTGACCTTCCCGCGCCCCTTGCTGATTCCTCTTTTAATAACAAAGATATACCCTTTCATTTAAAGGGAACCTCTGCCCAAATTCTGTAAATTAAAGCAAGTGTGTGAAGCTTTTTGGCTTGTTTCTTTTATGTTATGTTCTTTTATGTTATTGTTATGCATTTACATACACCAAATTTGTCCGCAGAATTGAATGGAGTACATTGTCAGGTCACTATTCCATTGTGGCTGCAGTGTTATTTTCTGTCAAGTAATATCTTTAATATATAAGTAATGAAGACCGGCAGCATCCAGTAGATATAGCTCGATACGTTTATTGTGCAGACATCATGACACAGAGAACGACGTTTCGGAGGTCAATCCTCCTTTATCAAGTTCCTGTCAGTATCTAAATAACGTACATCATATCCTATTTATATACTTACCACGGAAGATCAACCAATCACACTGGAGGAGTCGCCTCTGGCGACCAATCCCCTTCTGTCTCGCTCTAGCGGACCTGATGGGAAACTAATGTATGCGCATAAAGCGTGCGCACAGACTTTCAAAACTCGCCGGGCCGTGGGGCGGAACGGCGGAGCCAACGCCCACTCAGTGCACCGCCGACCTATAGGGAGACTCACAGCGATGACAACACCATCAGGACACGCCCCTAACTGAGGCGGACCTGATGGGGAACTGTGAGCTCCCACAGCGGCCAAAAGGACCGCCCATAGGCCGGTGACGCTGTCATGCTGGGCGTGGATCGCCCCCATGTGCGTCAGTGTACGCGTTGTGGACGGAGGTACGCCTTCCGCTCCACGGCCCGGTACAAGAGCCAATGATATACAGGAATCAGCGGCACATAACCCTATGAAGGAAAGTGGGACATCTAGTGTTAGAAAAAGATACCACATATGTAACTACATCAAGAAACCTATCATACATCACATTAGTGGTATACAAAGATACGAAACTACACTATATAACCTAAATAGAAGAGACAACATAGTTGAACATTGTTGATACCATAAACATAGCCAAAACACAAAAGTTGTAATAAAGACAGATAATATTATATCATAAAAAAAAAAATCACAATAGGGGAGTCATATCATATTCTCTATTCATACTCCTTGGTTCAATTGGATCCAATCTGCGTATCCAATATGCCTCACGATAAAGCAATTTTTTAATTCTATTGCCACCTCTCCTCCCACATTTGACTTGTTCAATAATTTGAAATCTCAATTGGCTTGTGATATGTCCTGCAGTAACAAAATGTGATGGTACTGGTAACTCAACTTTTTTGGTTCTAATAGTACTTTTATGAGCAGTTAATCTATCTTTAATTCTCTGTGTGGTCTGGCCTATATACAGTATAATAGGCCACAAGGACATTTTAATAGATATATCACAAATCTGGAATTACAGTCAAATTGACCTTTTATATTAAATTTTGTGCCATTGTGTGGATGTATAAAATTGTTGCCTTTAATAACACTATTACAGTGTATACATCCCAAACATGGGTACGTGCCATTAGGTCTTCTAGAAATGGTTAGTCTTTTCTGGGACCCTAGGTCAGCATGTACTAATTTGTCACGAAGTGTGGGTGCTCGTTTGTATGACATGAGGGGAGGGGCCTGAAATTCTGGTATATCAGGAAAATTCTCTTTTAACAGAGACCAATTAGTACGTATGATTTTGGCTATACGATCACTATAGACATTATATTGGCTAACAAATGGGATTCTGTTATTGTGTCCTCGTCTTCTATTAGTTCTACCTGATCTATCTTCATTTAGGCTCTGTCTTGCTTTCTCCAATAATGGTTTGGGGTAATGTCTACGTTTAAATCTATCAGTCATTTCATCTAGTCTCATGTCTCTAAGATGGTCATCGTCAAATATACGTTTTACTCTCTCAAACTGGCTACCAGGGATCGATAGAATGGTATTGGGAGGATGAAAACTATCATATAGTAAAGTAGAATTAGTATCAGTGGGCTTAATATATAAATCTGTACAAAGTCGACCACTGGAGAGTTTCACCATCGTATCTAAAAAACTGACCTCCCGTAGGTCACAATTAATGGTCAGCCTAATCGCTGGACACTGTGATTGTAGTTGGCTTACCAAATCTTCAAGGCCCGAACGTGGCCCCGCCCACACGCAAAAGACATCATCTATAAAGCGCATCCAACAAAATGCGAATTTAGTAAAAATATCATTAGTATAGACAAAAGTCTCTTCATATGCATTCATAAAGATGTTTGCGTAGGACGGGGCCACGTTCGAGCCCATCGCCGTACCCCTCAACTGTAGATAGAACTGGTCCTCAACAAGGAAATAATTGTTAGTCAAAAGCATCTTAAGTAATTTACACAAAAATCCAATTTGTACCTGTGAAAAATCAGATGCACAAAACAAAATATTTTCTACTGCCTCTACACCTCCATCATGTGGGATGGAGATGTAGAGGCTTTCTACATCTAAAGTGACCAAGAGTGCCCCCTCAGGAATGTCAGGCAACTTTTTAAGCTCCTCTAAAAACATAGAGGTATCTCTCAGATATGACTTGCCTGCTACAACAAAAGGTCTCAAAATGTAATCTAAGTATTTTGCTATTGGAGAAAAAGACCACTATGGGTCTCCCCGGTGGCCGGGATCAATTTTTATGAATTTTGGACAAATGTAAAAAACAGGGATGATCGGTTCTTTTTGAATCAAAAAGTCATGCAACTTTTCATCTATGATTTTGTGTTTTAGTGCCTGGCACATTGACTTTTAAAATTGGGGAGTGCTGTCTACTACAAAGTTTTAATATATAAGTACTTTTTAAAAAAAAAAAAAAGAACTTACCTTCTGAGTAAGATATTTATATGCATCTTTCAACAATTCACTGACTGTTTATTTAGCTATTACACTTAAAGAGTAACTGTAACCAAGGGATTGAACTTCATCCCAGTCAGTAGCTGAAACCCCCTTTTCCTTAAAGTGTAACTGCCGGGCAAAAAAAAAAAATCAAAATTAATTCTTTATTTTTATCTGGTAAATTTTATATGCTAACCAGACAATCCAAAAGTTAAAATCACAATTACTTTTCTTGTTGATAAATGATCCTTGCCCAGTTTACCTGACTCTTATTTGGTATGCACAAAATTTGGTACACAAAAAGAAAGTTGCAGGGCATGCTGGGTTGTCCTTTTTTGCTTCTCTACTTTCCCCTCAGACTTAACTAATGCAGCCTGGTCAGCGGAACCCTCTTTCCCTCCTGTTTTTCCCTCCCACACCTCTGTTCCTCTCTGATTGGCCAATATTTCTCATGCTGAGGCAATGCTCTTTCTGTAGTGAAGGGTGGGCAATGCATACACAATCAGGCAGAGGAGAGTAAGGCAGGAAATGACATCAGGATTGGCTTCAAAAAAGCCACAGTTAAAATGTGAAATGATAAGAAGGATTTTCTCTTTTTTACAGTAGAAAAAATCACTAAAATCAAAACGTGGACAGTGCAAGTGCAATACATATGTTATGTAAGTAGAGCAAGTATCTATCTACTTATATATGTATTTGTTTGTTTTCTGAGATAGTGCAGCTGACAGCTCCTCTTTAAAGAGAACCCGAGGTGGGTTCTTAGAATCCTATTAGCACACAGAGGCTAGGTCTGCATATAATGCCCAGCCTCTGTTGCTCTACTGTCTCCCCCAGTCGCCCCCTTGCGCTCTGCTATGCCCCCCAAACTAAACCGCCGTGCTAGTGACACACAGCGGGTCGCCAGCAGGCTGTTTACATGTGCAGCGTCACTCTCACCGCTCCCCCGTCTCCTGTATTGCGCCGCTCCCCGCCTGCGTCCCTTCCCTCCAATAGGATTCTAAGAACCCACCTGGGGTTCTCTTTAAGAAAGCTTTACCTTTTCTTGAATAGATCATCAGGGAGGTCTGTATGGCTGATATTGTGGTGAAACCCCTCCCACAGTGTGACATCATGACCATGGTTCTGACAGTTTCATATCTGTGAGTCTTGTTGCATTGTAGGAAATAACTGATTTTTCCAACTGCCAAGCAACCAGTATCTCCCTCTGTGCATATGTATATATATTAGAAAAAAACCTTTTAGCCTATTGCAAATTGCAATGTTAGTGGGTGTGGTTATAAATAATGGTGGTCTAGTCTAGTTTTTTTTCATGTCTACCAGTAGTAAAGATGATGATGTGCAGGCTGATTGTGGGTCAAACAATATGAACAAATTAAATGGCAAGTATCAATAATTTCTTGATCTATTTTTTTAACTTCTCACTTTGCGATGTATTGATTATTTTTTCCCCCCTTTTCCCGAAAGTTCCTCTTTCACTACTTGATGCATGCCGTGCAGTACAGTCACGGCCCTGCAAAGTTCACAGGATGCACCAGGGCTGTGAATGCAAGCCTGAGCACCCGCTCCCGTTCATCTGCATGCGCACCGCCGTTACTGCCGCTTAGCGGGAGGTTAATGAATGGGACCGCAATTCCCATTCATAAATCTAACTCCCCGATTCAATGAATACCGGCGTCTACCAGACGCCGGAATTCATTGTATCTTCCTGTTGCTACACTGCTACGCATTACTTCCGATTCACGTGCTTACCTACGTGAATCGGAAATAATGACTGAGGACATCTTGTGGCCAAATAGTAAATTACACCAAAATTCATTTTTATTTAATAAAAATGCCCACACTGACTCTTATAATTAACTATTTCCCACCCACACCCTCCCATAGTACCCAAACTTTTTTTTTTTTTTAAACAAGGGGGGGGGGGGATTTTTTTTTTTACATAAAAAAAAAAATATAAGTAGTTACCTTAGGGACTGAACTTTTTTAAAATGTATGTCAAGGCGGTATATTACTATTAATTTATAATTTATGGGCTTGTGATTAGTGATGGATGCAAAACTGAAAAAATGCACCTTTATTTCCAAATAAAATATTGGCGCCATTCATTGTACTAATGACATTTTTAAACGTTGCGATAACTGGGACAAACGGGCAAATACAATGTGCGGCTTTTATTCACAGTAGAATGTTTTATTTTAACACTATAATGGCCAAAAACTGAGAAATAATACATTTTTTCATTTTTGTTTTATTATTCATGTTAAAATGCATTTAGGATAAAATAATTCTTAGCATACTGCACCTCCCAAAGAAAGCCTAAGGCCCCGTTCACACTTGCAATTTGGCAAGTAAACGGACCGGATCCTGATCGGATCCTGATCGGATCCTGATCGGATCCTGACCTGATCCTGATCAGAACCGTACGGTTCCGATCCGGATCCGGTCCGTTTGTATCAGGCATGCATCAGGCTGCCATCCGGATCCGTGGGCAAAAAATAGTTAAATATAAATAAAAAAATGTTGGGGTCAGCAGAAGGTGCACCTGGTGCACATGTACAATCAGGTTCCTCCGCTGTAGGCATCACCTCCACCTCCGATATTCTGCCAAACAGCTCCAGCACGTCTGTCACTGCTGCTCCACTCCAGACATGCTTGGCCCATGTGTCCCCATCCGAAATGGCCACTTGGATACGCATAGGAAGTGGGGTAGAACGTCAGGTTTTTGTAGGCAGTGTGTTCTGTGCCTTCCGTTTCCCATTGGTTTCTGTGTTCCTGATGGTGCTGTCAGGCTCAGGTCCGGCTCCGGTCCCGGTGCATGGGCCGGAGATCCGGACCCAAAAAATAGCGCATGTTGGAAAAGAGTCCGGAGTCCGGATCCGGTCCGGCTCCGTACTGTACGGAACGTACGTATGTGAACGTCCGCATAGCCTTTGCATTGCTATGCGGAACGTACGTTCCGTTTGTACAGTATGCGGTCCGGATCAGATCCGGAAAATCCGGATAGCGAACGCTAATGTGAACCGGGCCTAATTGGTGGCGAGAAAAACAAGATATAGATCATTACATTGTGATTAATAGTAATTACGTTATTGGCGAAAGAAAGGGAGGAGCACTGACAGGTGAAAATTACTCTGGTCCACAAGGGGAAAAAACCCTCAGTCATCAAGTGGTTAAGTTGTGCACATTACTGAGCACGTTGTTTTGGCCTTGTTGGGTAGTTGTAGGAATTGAGAAACTGATGCTGAATGGAGGTGCTCTGACGTAAATAAAACAATAAAATAACATTTAAAGGAAACCAGAGACGGCATTTAAAAGAGTTGCATCAGTGGTGGTCTTCTGCGCACGCACAGGAGGCCCACTCATGCGCAGAAAGGCCACGACTGACGCGACTGAGCCTGTTACCGGGGCTGAACGCAGCTGAACGGTGGACCGCGGGAGGACGGCGAGGAACTGGAGGAAGCCCCGGACGGCAAGTATCAAAACTTTTTTAAAAGCAGTCTCTGGTACACTTTAAGTAGGAATCTATGTACCTATCTTCATGGAGAAGACAAATAGAGTACAAATAGAATTTTATTTGGCACTAATTAGTTATCAGTGAGAGTTATGCTACAGTTCTACTTCAGGAAAACCAATTCAGAAAAATAAATTTGTAACCCTTATGGTGAGAATAAAAGAAAAAAGGAACACAGCCTAGTTCTAAGTAAGATTGGGATTTAACATATGCATACTTATTACATCATGTCACATCTCACCTGAGGTCCCCTTAACCACTTTACCCCCACGCGTACGGATTTCTCCGCCCCTTTTTTCCCACCTAAAAAACCAGGGACGGAGAAATCCGTACCTTCTGCGCTACCGCCGCTGTCCGCGCTCCCGCCGCTCGTGCGCCCGCACCCGCCGCTCGTGCACGCCGCCGCCCGCTCGCCCGGAGATCAATGAACGGGAATATCCATTCCCGTTCGTTGATCTAAGCCCCCGCAATGATCTGCTGCTTCTTTTAGAAACAGCGAGATCATTGTGATCTTCTCAGCCTCCTACTGCTTCCTGTAAGCGTCCTTCCGGACGCTTACAGGTCGCATGTAAACAAACACTCTGTGGCCATCTTGTGGCCAAATAGTAAACTACACCCTAAAAGCATTTTACATATACAAACATTACATTTACACAATAAATTAACTCATTACCTCCCACACTCCCCAATTTTTATTTTTTTTTTGTAATTAAAAAAAAAAAAAATACAATAAAAAAAAAAACATAAATAGTTACCTTAGGGACTGAACTTTTTAAATATTTATGTCAAGAGGGTATAACACTGTTACTTTATAAACTGCGGGCTTGTAATTAGGGATGGATGCAAAACTGAAAAAAATGCACCTTTATTTCCAAATAAAATATTGTCGCCAAACATTATGATAGGGACATAATTTAAATGGTTTTATAACCGGGACAAATGGGTTAATACATTTCATGGGTTTTAATTACAGTAGCATGCTTTATTTAAAAACTATAATGGCCGAAAACTGAAAAATAATAATTTTTTCCCACATTTTTTCCTATTTCCCCATTAAAACACATTTAGAATAAAATAATTCTTGGCATAATGTCCCACCTAAAGAAAGCCTAATTGGTGGCGAAAAAAACAAGATATAGTTCATTTCATTGGGATAAGTAATAATAAAGTTATAGACGAATGAATGAAAGGAGCGCTGAAAGGTGAAAATTGCTCTGGTGGTCAGGGGGTAAAACCCCTCAGTGGTGAAGTGGTTAAATGTTGTAAAAATTACAGTAAACAAAATTTCCTAGTATCAATAGCATTAGAGAGAGAATGGCAGAGTAGTGTTTTGAGGACAAAGCCATAAATTACTTATCTCTCATATTGCGGTCACTTACAGTAGGTAGTATAATTCTGACAGAACCGACAGGTTTTGGACTAGCTCATCTCCTCATGGGGTGGTTCTCAGGGTTTTCTGTATTTTCAAAACCATGTAGTGAATGGCAGTTGCTTTGTCCAACTTTCAAAAAAGTGAAGGGGGAGGCTGAGCAGCGTCTTTGTATAAATCCTTTCAGGGAGTGTTTTTATGAACAATAAAGGTCAGGCTGAGAATCCCCCATTAAAAGATAGGCTAGTCCAAAACCTGTTGTTCTACTACCTACTGTAAGTGACAGAAACATAGGAGAAAAGTAATTTATGGCTCATTTCACTCTGGAGGAAACATACTTCGTCTTTGTATATGTTTACATGTATTTTAAGTGGAAACATTTAAATGTGTTTGAATGGCCTAGCCAAAGTCCAGACCTCAATCCAATAGAAAATCTGTGGTCAGACTTGAAGCTTGCAGTTCACAGGAGAAAACTATCCAACATGAAGGAGCTGGAGCAGTTTTGCCTTGAGGAATGGGAAAAACCCCAGTGGCATGATAGTGACTTATCCAAAGGGACTTGTAGCTGTAATTGCCTCAAAAGGAGGTTCCACGGGGGCCGCGTTGACTAGTTATACAAGTGGGAAAGTTAAACTTGTGGACATGTTCTATCAATGAAATGGTGCACACTCTCAAACAATCCATTTTAATTCCAGGTTGTGAGGCAACAAACATGAAAGATGCCATGTGGGGTGAATACTTTTGCGAGGCAATGCATACATATATTTCACAGGAAAAGGTTTATTGCCAAGTGAAGAGAAATAGAGAGATATACAGACTTCACAACTTTTGTGGGAACCTTGGGAGGGATTTTTTACTGAGAATAACAATAGCACAGATTTAGGTTAAATATATGACGTTAGCAGAATAGTAGAGCGCTTTATTAGCACAAGACTATGATATAAGATCACTGATATCCCTGTGCTGATTGTTCCAGTTCTTACAGATTCATGCTCACTCTAGCTTTATTTGTAGTGTTTTGCTTTTTATGATATGTTGTTCTTGTTGGACAGGATAAGGAATATATATAAAAAATGTCAGATTTAATGGTTACAGATAGAGTGCAGTTCTGGGTAGTAAAGTGTGGACTGCTGATATATATCATTTGCAGACAATCTGAAAAAGGAAGAAGGGCTAATTATTATTATTTTATTGACATTGGCACTACTGTATCTTCCTCCATAGTGCTGTACAGGGCAAAATACAGTCAATAGCGGGGATCATAAATATACACAGTTCATGCGCAGTATAATCAGAACATTCAATGCACAACAAGTGCAAACCACATACCTTATATACTCGCATATAAGCCTAATTTTTCAGCACAAAAAAATGTGCTGAAAAGTTACCCCCTCGGCTTATATGCAAATCAGTGGAGCAGAACAGATGGTGGAGCAGGTTTTGTTACTGGCAGAGGAGCGTAAGGATTGTGCACTAGTGATCCTGCTCTTGCCAGCTGGTTCCCTGCTGTGTCTTTGCACCCCATCCCCTGCAACATGGTGTGCAGCGTGCGCTGCTCAAGCCTTCCTGGCTTGTGGAGCGGAGCCTGCAAGCAACATGTCAGCGGTGCAATGATCGGGCATTTTTCCTGTTTTGCAATCGCTGTCTTATATCTATGATGCCATCTAGTGGCATCTTGAGACATAGCTGTATCATCCTTGGGGCACATCTTGCTAGTGGAGGGGGGCTGATTTGTACTGGGGGTACTTCTGGCTACTGTGGAGGGGGCTATACTGGGGAGGGGGCTTATATGCAAGACAATCACTTTTTTCCTGGTTTCTGAGGGAAAAGTGGGTACCTCAGCTTATACGCGGGTCGGCTTGTATGTGAGTCTATACTCTACATATCATTATTCTTAATTGTATTTATAAAGCGCCAACATATCACGCAGGCAAATGATTTGATAACAGTAGTTCAGTGTCTTTGGTCAAAATAGATTCTGTTATAGTCCACAAGAGGGGTGACAGAAAGTAAGATTACATAATCAAGCTGGAAACACTAGGGAGGAGGGCCCTGCCAGAGGCTTTCAATCTAAGGGGTGGAGGTAGAGACAGTAGGTGCGTCTGTTGAGAGGGTACCCAGCAGAACGTATTATGGTGCTGTTGTAGGGGGGTAGGCAAGCATGAAAAGGTGAGTCTTGAGGGTTTGTTTGAAGGTAATAAAGGTGGGGGCAAGTCTGATGGCTGGTGGGAGCGGGTTCCAGAGAGTGGGGACAGCCCTAGTGAAGTCCTGCAATCGTGCAGGACTTCACCAGTTAATACACGGGCAACACAATGGTGTAGTGGATAGCACTCTCGCCTTGCAGCGCTGGATTCCCAGGATACAGTTTTGAGCACCACACAACAGGAAGGACATTGACCTTCTAGAAAAGGTACAAAGACGGGAAACTAAATTAATCCAAAGGATGGAAGGTCTCTCTTACCAAGAAAGGTTGGTCAACCTGGGACTTGAAGAAGGACTTGTGGTTACTGGTGGATATCAAGTTAAAGGAGTTCTGTTAGGGGTTTCTGAGCAGGAAAACAGACACTTACCTTGGGCGTCTATCAGCCCCGTGCAGCGGTAATGTCCCGCGGCGGCATCCTCCCATCTGCCGTTCTCCGCCGCCAGCCACGGTCTAGCGCGGCATGGGATCCAACTGCGGCTGCGCTACAGTGGCCGCGCACCCGCTCGCTTCCGCCTGCGTCATCGGAAGCTTACTGCGCAAGCACAGTACAAGGCTCCATTGTACTGCTCCTGTGCAGTAAGCCTCAGATGACGCGAGTGGAGGCACGGCAACGCGCATTATTCGTCTGTGTGACAGCCGAATAATAGCCCGGTGCCGGCTGCGGGGAACGGCGGATGGGAGCAGGACAGCGTGGGACATTACCACTGCAAGGGGCTGATAGAAGCCCCAGGTAAGTGGCAGTTTTTCTCCTCAGGAACCCCCACAGAACCCCTTTAAGCAGCCACATTCAATGCTAAGCAGCAGCAGCTAGAACACATACCATTCTGGGATGCATAAAACGGGAAATAAAGTCACAAGAGACTAGATTACTACTCCCTCTGGTTAAATTACTTGTGGGGCCACATCTGGAGTATGGGATACAGTTTTGAGAATCACACAATAGATTGGAGTCGGGACATCAACATTCTAAAAAAAGGTACAAATATGTTAAGATGGGCAACTAAATTAATCAGAAGGATGGATGGTCTCACTTTGCCAAGAGCAGTTGGACAAACTGGGTTTATTTAGCTTGGAAAAAAGATGACCTGACTAAAATTTAGCTTAAAAAAAAGAGAGATGACATGACTAATATGTATAAATATATCAGTGGGCAATACAAAAGCTTGGCAAATGACCTATCTATCCTGGCTGAAGGCTTTAATGTTGGATTGTTCCAGATCTGTTGCATTGGCTTATCAAGATTAACTAATGCTGAAGGGCCACCAACATACAGATGAAGGTAGAAGTTTTCATAGTTTTAGGATAGCATTGCTCAACTTCAGTCAGAGAGAGCCGCTAGCGAATACAATTACATATCTTTTTCCATCCTGTTTTATGCTAAGATGGCTGTGAAGCCAACTGGCCTGGCATCAACAATCAGTTTGGTTTCTCATTCTGAATTGAAATATGACATTATGCTCTTGTTTGCCAGGGTCTGCTTATGCTTAGTGCTTGAAATGTTATCTTCTCTGCTTGTTCTCCCCATGGATGTGCAAGAGAAGTACATTTTGGAATAAATTAGGCACAGTAAATTCACAAAGCCTAGAAAACAACATACTTCACTGATGCCCCATGGATAGCCGTGACCTCTCCTGGATTGGGAGGAGAAAGCAAAGCCAAAAAACTCTGGCAAAGTCGTGCTGAACTCACACTTATGGATGGTTAAAGCGAATACCTCTTTCACCAAGTTTTTGAAGGATGGGCATAACTTTTTTGTTATGTTCTGTCACGGTTGTACCATAAAGTAGAATATCGCTGCTGATGCTTTTAGCACCGGAGAACCCCACATAGACATTGTATGCAGCTGAGGCATGTTGGAATAGCTCAACTGCAACGTTTATTCCAAAACTGAGATGTTTATATCTCCGCAAACTGGTCTGTGTAGAAAAAGTTGTCCTATACTTGCTGTCTGGATGCAGTTCAAGTTGATGGTAACCTGATTTTAGATCCAACTTAAAAAAAACTTTGGCCTGATTAATCTCATGAATGATGCTGTGAAAGGTATCGGTGGGAGAATGGGAACAGTTTGTTATAGAGGACTTCTTTAAAAAAAAAATAGAAAAGGGGTGATCATTGCCACAACTGCGCCAACAGACTTTGAGAATGCAGCCCCTGTTGCCATGCCAGCGAATATATTAGTTACAGCAACAGAGCATTTTCCTGTAAGCATTAGAGATATTAAAGAGGAACTCCAGTGAAAATAATGTAAAAAAATCACTGGCAGGCAACTGGTATTGCTTAAAAGGAAATAAATATGGCAGTATATATACAGTGCTGTCCATAATTACCCCCTGGCAAATTTTGACTAAACCACTTCACCACTGAGGGGTTTTACCCCCTGAGCACCAGAGCAATTTTCACCTTTCAGCGCTCCTTCCATTCATTCGTCTATAACTTTATCATTACTTATCACAATTAAATGAACTATATCTTGTTTTTTCCGCCACCAATTAGGCTTTCTTTAGGTGGGACATTATGCCAAGAATTATTTTATTCTAAATGTGTTTTAATGGGAAAATAGGAAAAATGTGGGAAAAAATGAATTATTTTTCAGTTTTCGGCCATTATAGTTTTTAAATAATGCATGCTACTGTAATTAAAACCCATGAAATTTATTTGCCCTTTTGTCCCGGTTATAAAACCATTTAAATGATGTCCCTATCACAATGTTTGGCGCCAATATTTTATTTGGAAATAAAGGTGCATTTTTTTCAGTTTTGCGTCCATCCTTAATTACAAGCCCATAGTTTATAAAGTAACAGTGTTGTACCCTCCTGACATAAATATTTAAAAAGTTCAGTCCCTAAGGTAACTATTTATGTATTTTTTTTAATTGTACATTTTTTAATTTTTTTTTAATTAAAAAAAAAAAAATGGGGAGTGTGGGAGGTAATGAGTTAATTTTTTGTGTATAAGTAATTCATTTGTATGTGAAAAATGTTTAGGGTGTAGTTTTACTATTTGGCCACAAGATGGCAACAGTAACTTTTTGTTTAATGCGACCTCCAAGCGTCCTTCCGGATGCTTGGAGGAAGTACTAGGAGGCCGGGGAAGTTTTTTTTTTTTCACAATGATCACGCTGCTTAGCGGAAAAGCAGCGGATCATTGCGGGACTTAGATCAATGAACGGGAATGGATTTTCCCGTTCATTGATCTCCGGGCGAGCGGCGGGCGGCGTGTTTACCCGCAGGAGTGCACGCTAGAGCGAGCGGGAACGCGGGCAGCGGCGGGAGCGCGGAAAGTACGGATTTCTCCATCCCTGGGGGTTAAAGGATGGAAAAAGGGACGGAGAAATTCGTACGGGTGGGGGTAAACTGGTTAAACTTACTTTTATTCAACTAGCAAGTAATTTTTTGACAGGGGATTACATAGGTGTCTCCCAAAAGATAATAAGCCGATGTACAAGAGGTATTATTGTGGAAAAAAAGCATTTCTCAGCTTTTATTTACATTTGAGCAAAAAGTGTCTAGTCCAAAATTATTCATACCCTTCACAAACTGTCACAGTCTGTGGGAAAATCCAAAGTTCTATACCAGGGGTCAGGAACCTTTTTGGCTGAGTGAGCCATAAATGCCACATATTTTAAAATGTTATTCCGTGAGAGCCATACAATACATTTCAAACTGGGACAGTAGGGCTCACGTCCCTGTTGCCATGGAGATGCGTATACAGTTGATCCGCCGGGCAGCGGAAGTGTCAGACACGTCTTCAGCTTCTCTTGGGTTTCAGCAATATCAGCAATTTCCCCGAGAGCCAGACAGGAGAAATACTGACTAACAGCTTGTACAATTATCTAGCTGACTTGGGGGGTTGATTCACTTTGTAGGACGAGATCCCCGCGCTTTGGCTCAATAGGCTGCCTGTCAAATCAAAGTGTGGGGATCTCTTTCTACAAAGTCACTGGACCTGACAGGGTCCAGAGTGGGACAATTGGAGCAGCTGTTCCTTTTGGGGTGGCGTGAGTAAGTTAGTAGTGCATGCTACAGCAGTATTATGCCTATTTTGAAAATTTGACTTGCGTTGCCACACTAAGCTGTGCTGCTTGAGCAGTGTAGCTTAGTGAATCAACCCCTACTGATTTGTATGTGAGCCAGGTGCAGCCATCAAAAGAGCCACATCTGGCTCCCGAGCCATAGGTTCCCTACTCCTGTTCTATACCATTCCAAATAGTCCAAGCTGTTCTAAAGCATCCTAATTACTCTGATTAATTGGGAACAGCTGTTTTAATCAACTCAACAAGTGAAAAACAGCAGCTCTCTGCAGTTGGTTTGTGGACAGTCATGGCTAAGACAAAGGTGCTCAGTGAGGACCTGCAGCTGTGCATGGTGGCTGCTCACAAGTCAGGAAAGGGCTACAAGGCCATTTCTAAATGTTTTCAAGTTCCAGTGGATAGAGTGCAAAGTATTGTTGAAAAATACAAGATGTTCCACACTGTGGGAAATCTCAGAGGACATGGTCGGAAGCCAAAAGTGATACCTGTGCTGGCTATGAGGATAGTGAGAGAGGTGAAATTTGGCAGAGGTATGCATAATGCTGGGCAGCACTGTGTGTGTGTGTGTGTGTGTGTGTGTGTGTGTGTGTGTGTGTGTGTGTGTGTGTGTGTGTGTGTGTATATATATATATATATATATATATATATATATATATATGTATATATATTCATTCACTGCAATTTCAAACAGTACGGCAAGAAGACCAGAGGGCAGAATGGCACATGCAGAGGAGGTGGGCAGAGCAGAGACTGCAGTGCATATTTAGGTAAGGGGCATACCAGCACACAGACTCACATCAGGCAAGCTCTGTGCTCTGTGAGTCAGGCAGAAGCAGCAGAGCAGAGGAGGAGACTGAAAAAGATCAGCTGAGTCCAGAGCTGATACTGCCCCCTACAGTCTGCTGCCCTGAATCACATGATTCAGTCGGCTTCATGGTAGGGCTGCTCTGATCCCAGCCATTGGTCCTATTGATGAGTGGGAGTTCTGGGGAATTATATGTGTCGTGAGATTTCTCAAAAGATAGACAAATATATGAAATCAATAATTGTGTGGCATTCTTTAACTGGGACTTGTTCCACCACAGCTGCAGTTTTAGCCTCCCATCGTTGAGTGTTCTTTCTACAATCTTTGCTTATTCATACATCTTCTGTGACCTACATATGTTGTGTGTGTCCTGATTACCTGTTCGCCCTTTAGTCTGTCTCCTTCAAGCATGTTCTAGACGTGTCCTTGTCTCTCCTCCATTTATTACTCTGTGCCATCTCCCCTGACCTCGCTTTATTTATGGTATTGATCTCCTCGCTGTCCAGCCAATACTTAACTGTCTGCGTCTCTTCAACACATGATTTTAAGTTCAAGGAAGGTGAAAAGGGAAAGGAACATTGCAGTTGCCGTTGCTGAGTATTTGCCGGGCCGGTGAGCTGATCATCTGCTTCTAACACGGACAATGACACAGCACAGTCAGCTCAAGAACGCACATCAGGTGCTCTGCCTGAGGGATGGTTCATACTGTGAGTGATTCCTGGCATTTACGACTCGAGCTAATTGCGAAGGGCAGTGTAAACGCCAAAGCTCACAATTGATGCTGGCTGGCCTTAGATAATTCTTGCCAGTCAGTGTTAGTTAATAGTTATCCGTTCCAATTGGCACCTGCTAAAAGCACCTGTCAGTGCCAGTTAGCAGTTGTCAGTGCCAGTCAACCGCTGTTAAATAGAGATGGCCTGAACGGTGCGCACGCGAACTTATTAGCGCAAACTTCGCTGGTTCGCATTCGCGTTGAACTGCGAACTATATGCGTGTTTGACCCACCCCGTATACTACATCATTAGGGTCAACTTTGACCCTATACATCACAGTCAGCAGACACAGGGTAGCCAATCAGGCTACACTCCCTCCTGGAGCCCCCCCCCCTTATAAAACGCAGGCAGCGCCAGCCATTTCACTCGCTTGTGTGGCTGCAGTAATTAGAGACGGGAGAGAACCTGCTGACATAGGGAAAGCTTAGTTAGGCTCTTGTGTTAAGCTTGTTAGGTTGCTCCTTCTTGCTGATACTTATTGCTAAAAGCACTCCTCATCCACAACAGCTCTTTTGAGAGCTAATGTTGTTCTTGTGATCAATTTTTTTTATTCGTGTGTGTGTGTGTGTCCCACAGACACTTGTGTTGCATATACAGCCCTGTCAGTTAGTCGCAGCTGCTGGACCTTGGCCCCTTGGTAATTCCCACTGTTCCACTGCCAGGCCCAGCACATTCAGTGACTACCTGTGTGTGTGACAGCTGCACATTTGTGATATAAATCACTACATACCCACCTGTTCAGTGCACCTACCTACCTACGTGAGCCCACACAGTTTTATATACCACCAGTCGCTGCACCTTTTCACAGTACCTGTGTGTGTGACAGCTGCACATTTGTAATACCAATCACTGCATACCCACCTGTTCAGTGCACCTACCTACCTAAGTGAGCGCACACAGTGTTGTATACCACCAGTCACTGTACCTGTTCATGGTACCTGTGTGTGTGTGGGTGACAGCTGCACATTTGTAATGCCAGTCCGTGCATACCTGTTAACTGCACCTGTGTAACTGCACATTGTTGTACCAGCAGTCACTGCAACCTGTTCACTGCACCTGTGTAACCGCACATTACATAGTTACATAGTTATTTTGGTTGAAAAAAAGACATACGTCCATCGAGTTCAACCAGTATAAAGTACAACTCCAGCCTGCTCCCTCACATATCCCTGTTGATCCAGAGGAAGGCGAAAAAACCCTTACAAGGCATGGTCCAATTAGCCCCTAAAGGGAAAAATTCCTTCCCGACTCCAGATGGCAATCAGATAAAATCCCTGGATCAACATCATTAGGCATTACCTAGTAATTGTAGCCATGGATGTCTTTCAACGCAAGGAAAGCATCTAAGCCCCCTTTAAATGCAGGTATAGAGTTTGCCATAACGACTTCCTGTGGCAATGCATTCCACATCTTAATCACTCTTACTGTAAAGAACCCTTTCCTAAATAAATGGCTAAAACGTTTTTCCTCCATGCGCAGATCATGTCCTCTAGTCCTTTGAGAAGGCCTAGGGACAAAAAGCTCATCCGCCAAGCTATTATATTGCCCTCTGATGTATTTATACATGTTAATTAGATCCCCTCTAAGGCGTCTTTTCTCTAGACTAAATAAACCCAGTTTATCTAACCTTTCTTGATAAGTGAGACCTTCCATCCCACGTATCAATTTTGTTGCTCGTCTCTGCACCTGCTCTAAAACTGCAATATCTTTTTTGTAATGTGGTGCCCAGAACTGAATTCCATATTCCAGATGTGGCCTTACTAGAGAGTTAAACAGGGGCAATATTATGCTCGCATCTCGAGTTTTTATTTCCCGTTTAATGCATCCCAAAATTTTGTTAGCTTTAGCTGCAGCTGCTTGGCATTGAGTACGATTATTTAACTTGTTGTCAATGAGTACTCCTAAGTCCTTCTCCAAGTTTGATGTCCCCAACTGTATCCCATTTATTTTGTATGGTGCTAGTCCATTAGTACGTCCAAAATGCATGACTTTACATTTGTCAACGTTGAATTTCATCTGCCATGTATGTGCCCATATAACCATCCTATCCAGATCCTGTTGCAATATGAAACTATCTTCCTGAGAGTTGATGATTCTGCACACTTTTGTATCATCTGCATTGTTGTACCAGCAGTCACTGCAACCTGTTCACTGCACCTGTGTAACCGTACATTGTATTAGTCAAGTCAGTGCATACCTTTCACTTCATCCCCCAATATGGACAAAACAAGGGGCAGAGCCAGAGGCAGGCCACCTGGCAGGTCTGTTCAAGGTCGCGCTGTTTTGATTTTGTGCGGCCCTCGACCAAAGTACAGTGTTCAGAAGAAGGCGCGTGCCATCAACCCCCAATATTGTCAGGACGTAGTTGACTATTTAACACAGAACACCTTATCCTCCTCAGCTTTGGCACAGAAGCGTAACATATCTTCCTCCTCCTGCTCTGATTCTGGCACCCCACTTAACACTCCGTCGACAGCCATCACCAAAGTGCCATCACCCCAGGGCTCAGCGGTGTGGAAATTGTTTTGTGTGTCTGCCTCAGATGAGAGCAATGCCATCTGTACTCTCTGCCACCAAAAACTGAGCCGTGGAAAGACCAAGACCCGTGTAGGGACAACTACCTTACGAAGGCACATGATTACAAAGCACAAACTGCAATGGGATGACCACCTGAGGAAAAGCAGCACACAAAAGCAAAGCCACACACCGCAGTGGAAGATACCAGGCTGCAATTATTTCTCAAAAAAGGCAATACCTAAACTGTACCGTGATGTTGAAAGGCAAGTGGTGACATCTCTGGCACACAGCGTTGGGTCAATGGTCCATCTGACCACAGATGCCTGGTCTGCAAAACAGGCTCAGGCCTGCCCAAAGACTAAGTCAGTCCCCACACACAGCATCTCTGCCTGCACGCCATGTGACTGCCTGCACCAAGACTAAGTTGGCCCCCACACAGCATCTCTGCCCGCAGGCTGCTTGACTGCCTTCTCTGCCACCACCAACAGGGTCCAGGACTCCAGGCGGATTCCTAAATTTTTAAGGTCGCTGCTAGCAGCAGCCGCTATAATAATTTTTCTGGTGCTTGTACATGCCTGCCTAATTTTTCTGGCTGCACTGCAGCTGCAACAACAAAACAATAGGCATGTACATGTGTCAATTCCCCTTCGTGATCGTTACCTTGCCGCGGTGAAGGGGCTTGCGTATCACAATGAAGCAATGACCGATGGCTATATGAGTGTCTCGAGGGGAGAACACCCAAGATAATAAGGTCATTGCTTCATTGGACATACCAAATTCGATCAGCTGGACAGTCACTGTTGTTCTGTCACTGAGCTACCTCAGCCCGGCGACCATATGGGCTTGAAAACCGCCATGGCCTGCACTCTCGCCATGGTGCACACCAGTCCAGCGCGGCTGTTACTACACAAACAGCTGTTTGCGGTGCATTACACAGGGAGTTTGGTCTGTCAGTGGGAAGCAGTACTCTAATTACACTCCCTGATTGATGTATACACATGCAAGATGTTTTAAAGAACTGTAGGCCTCCAATTTAGGATGCAATGGGATTTTTGCTCTTAAAACGCTGCTGTGCGTCAAATCCAGATTTTTCCCCGGGACTTTTGGCGTGTATCCCACTCCTCCATGCAAAAAATCAGATGTTAGACCCATTGAAACATCTTTTCCATCACTTATGTGGCCAGCATAAATGTTTCTAGTTTTCAAAGTTTGCCTCCCCATTGAAGTCGCGCGAACCAAACTTTTTGCGGAGGTTCGTGTTCGAGGTTCACGAACCGAAAATCGGAGGTTTGAGCTATCTCTACTGTTAATCTCCTCAATGGGCAAAACAACTTCAGATCATCCCGAGCTCTTAAGGCGGGCAGCGGCTCTCAAGCTGTGGGGGTGGTTAAGTTTAGGTGTCAGGTAGGCTGTGCAGTGGGAAGCAATTAGGCATCAAAAAGGATGTCTGTTGGGAGAGGGGGGGCCGTAGGGGTAAGGAGGCAGGAACAGCATCTGTGCAGCGGGGGGGGGGGGGGGGGGAGGTGTTTGCGGTTAGGCTTCAGGAAGGATATTTGTGCGGGGGGGATGGGGGCAGTTAGGGTAAGGCATCTGGAAGTGTGTCTGTGCAGTGGAGAGCAGTTAAGGTTAGGCTTCAGGAAGAATATTTGTGCGGGGGGGGGGCAGTTAGGGTAAGGCATCAGGAAGGATGTTTATGGGGAGGGGGGGCAGTTAGGGTAAGGCATCAGGAAGGGTGTCTGTGCAGGGGGGGGGGTTGTGGTTAGTGTTAGGAGTCGGGGGAGGATTCTGTGAGAGAGTTGGGTTAGGTTTAGCTATGGTAAAATATCGGTATTTAATGCCAATATTTTGCAATCCTTCTTTACCCTTAAATAGTAGAATATCAGTAAATGTACCGATATTCTACTCTGGTCTTTCCTGGGTGCCCAGATGGCCCAGACTTTTTTCCCACCAGACTTCCTTTAAAGGATTTATCAAGCAAAAAACCCTCTCCTCTGCTCTACTTACCTGGGGCTTCCTACAGCCCCTTGCAGTCAACATGTCCCACGTAGCATCTCCGCTCCCAGCCGCTGGCCCGGGGTCCCCCAGAGGCAAGTCCACGTTGTCTGTAGTGTACTGCGCAGTTGCAGTAGTTCTGTGTCTGTGCAGTACACTGCAGATAACGTGGACTTAATTGACTTGCGCTGAAGCATTAGTGGATGACCTCGAGGTCAGCCTCTGCACTGGCGGGGTCCCCGGGTCGGCGGCTGCGAGAGGAGATGCTGCGTGAGACATATCAGTTGCAAGGGACTGGAGGAAGCACCGGGTAAGTAGAGCGGGGGGAGGGTTTTTTGCTTGATGACTACTTTAAAGAGGAACTGTCGCAAAAATCTTAAAATTTAAAACACATACAAATAAGAAGTACATTTCTTCCAGAGTACAAAGAACCATAAATTACTTTTCTTCTATGTTGCTGTCACTCACAGTAAGTAGTAGAAATCTGACATTACAGACAGATTTTGGACTAGCCCATCTTCTCTTATGGGGGTTCTCAGGGTTTTCTTTATTTTTAAAAGCACTTAGTGAATGGCAGTTGCTCCATCCAACTGCTAGAATACTGTGCAGCGAGCAGGGAGGCTGGCCAGCAACTTTATGTAAATCTTTTTCAGGGAATGTCTTTATAAAGAATCAAGGCCATGCTGATATGGAGAGATGGACTATTCCAAAACCTGTCGGTGATGTCAGATTTCTACTGCCTACTGTAAGTGACAGCAACATAGGAGAGAAGTAATTTATGGCTCATCTTTACTCTGGGAGAAATGTACTTCCTATCTGTATGTGTTTTAAATTTTAAGATTTTCGCGACACTTCCTCTTTAACCCATTCGCGTTCCGTCACCTCCCATTCATTAGCCTATAACTTTATCACTACTTATCACAATGAACTGATCTATATCTTGTTTTTTCCGCCACTAATTAGGCTTTCTTTGGGGGGTACATTTTGCTAAGAGCCACCTTACTGTAAATGCATTACAGGAAGAATAAGAAAAAAACGGAAAAAATTCATTATTTCTCAGTTTTCAGCCATCATAGTTTTAAAATAATACATGCCTCCATAATTAAAACTCACGTATTGTATTTGCCCATATGTCCCGGTTATTACAGCGTTAAAATTATATCCCTATCACAGTGTATGGCGACAATATTTTATTTGGAAATAAAGGTGCATTTTTTCCGTTTTGCATCTATCACTATTTACAAGTTTAAAATAAAAAAAATATAGAAATATTTCATCTTTACATTGATATTTAAAAAGTTTAGACCCTTAGGTAAATATTTACATTTTTTTTTTTATTGTAATGTTTTTCTTTTTTTTATATTAAACATTTTATTTGGGTAGTTTTGGGAGGGTGGGATGTAAACAATAGGTTTATAATGTAAATGTGTGTTGATTTTTTTTTTTTTGCTTTTTGCTTTTAGTTGTAGTATTACTTTTTGGCCACAAGATGGCAGCCATGAGTTTGTTTACATGACGTCACTCTAAGCGTAACATACGTTTAGAGAGACGCATGGGGAGGAAACAGCCAGAAAAGGTGCAGCTTCCGAGAGAAGCTGTCACTTTTTCAGCGGGGGAGAGGAATCAGTGATCGGGCACCATAGCCCGATTCACTGATTGCCTGGCTAATGAACCGCGGGCCGGGAGCACGCGTGTACGCGCGCGATCGACCGCAGGAGCACGCGGTAGCGCGCATGGTTCCTGGACGTAGTTTCTACGTCCAGGAACTAAAATAGGTTAAAGTTAACCTCCAGACTAAAAATCTACTCAGCAGCACTGAAAAGGCATTATATTTCTTTAACAGTTTCTCAGCATCAGAACTTTGTTTTTCTTACCCAAGCCTCATTTTTAGCTGCACAGAAGAAAACTGCCCGGGCATTTTTCCCCTGATGGGGTGCAAAGCATGATGGGATTTCTGATGTTGTTGTTCTCCTTCTGCTGTTTTGGTGCTAATTTTTTTATTTTTTTATTAGAGATTTGAAGCCTAGCATGTCCAGCTGGGAGGGGTGGTCAGGACACAGGACAGCTGGAACTGTGTCTCATGCTCCTTGTCCCCTTCTTTCAACTAAAAAGATGGCTGCCCCCATGAAAACCATGACTGCCCCCATGAAATTGCAAACATTTACCTGTTCTTTTAAAACAGGGTGGGTTAGAGATTATATTACCGATCTATTTTAATTAACATAACTAATGTAACTTAATGACAGTATGATTGTTTAGGCTGAAGTTCCCCTTTAAGTAAAGTTTTACTTTGAGGCCTTGTCTACATGAACTTTTTCAGGTATTTAAAACATTAAAAAAAAAAAGTCTTCCCCCCCCCCCCCCCCCAAAAAAAGCACTACTAAATCCCCATTGCTGGCATTGTTGAGCTACACAAAAGGGACATTTTTTGGTTTGTGAATATAAACACATCTAAATAAACATGACATGAGCTGTTTGGGAACTGAAAATGTTGACAAATAATACATTCAAATACAAAAAAAGACTCTCTTTTGAAAATAGCAGAGGCGTTTACACACAGTAATTGGGTGTTTTTGCATGCTTTTCTCCTCCTTCAAGTAGCCTTCAGACCGGTCCCTGTGACATTTTCTCCTCCTTTTATTCCATCCTGTGCTTCCAGAAGCCTCGTCAAAAAAGCACAGTGGCAGCAAAGCGCTAATTAAGTCCATGGGAGAGAGGACCGCTACTCCGCAGAACCATTACATAAAAGGATGCCCGGCAGGAGGTGTGTCCGGACAAGAGGCAGGAGGTGTGTCCCGAGAAGGACCCGGATTTTGGCAGATCGAGGAAGTTTTGCTATGCATTCGGCCTTTCTTGGCCTGTCCCTACAAGCTGGGTTGTAATTCTATTCTTGTTTCAGTCGCTTGACTCTAAGCAGTGCTTTTATTCTCCTTTTATGTTTTTGCAGAGGAAGAGAAAGAGGTGGAAATCTCTGTGAGGAAGATTCATAAGAGAGCGGAGGGAAGCTGAATAAGCAGAAGAGTGGATGAGAAGCCGAAAAGGTCAACCTGCACTCCTTCTCTGACGAATTGCAATTTCTGTGGAAAGTGCGGAGTTGTGCCAGTAAGTATTGCTACGTCAGTCTCTTCTAAGCTATGTGCTTCGTGCTGCAAAGTTGTTCCAAAGTAAGTTGTTGTTTTGTTTCTTTTCTTATAAGTTTTTTTTTGTAAATGTGAACAAGTTCCAAAATCGTTGCTCAATATTTTCCATTTTATTGTCTCCCCCAGGACCTGTTGTTTCTGAAGCTTATTTTTCTCTCTCAACAGGACATCTGGGCCCATATGCAATTTATTTTACTCCTAGGTGATATTTTTAAACTTGTAAATAAAATGCATTTTAAACCCCCAGCAAACAAGAAAATACTCAGCAGTTTTTATAGTTCTCTTTTACCTAGTTTTTGATTGCAGAGTTCTGAAAAGTTAGTTTAATGGAAAATGAAAAATTATCTCCTAGGATAGTGAGCTGCAAACTTGGCTCTCTAGCTGTTAAAGAGAACCCGAGGCGGGGTTCTCACAACGAAATCCCCATACAGAGGCTGGGTCTGCCTATAGAGCCCAGCCTCTGTTGCTAATCAGATCCCCCCTAAATCCCCCCTGCACTCAGCCAGACCCCATAAATCACAGCCACGCTGCGCGGCTGCGTTTACCTTTGTAACGTCAGTCTCCGCTCTCCCCCGCCTTCTGCAGAGCTCCGGTCCCCGCCCACGTCCCTTCCCTCCAATCAGCGGGGAGGGAAGGGACGCGGGCGGGGATCGGAGCGATGCAGGAGACGGGGGAGAGCGGAGACTGACGTTACAAAGGAAAACACAGCCCGCTCTGACAAGCTGCGTGTCAGCAGCGAGGCTGTTATTTAAGGGGGGATTGCAGAGGGGGGGCTTAGGGGCGATCTAAATAGCAACAGAGGCTGGGCTCTATAGACAGACCCAGCCTCTGTATGGGGATTTTATTCTCAGAACCCCGACTCGGGTTCTCTTTAAGGAACTTCAAGTCCCACAATGCATTGCGGGAGTCTGACAGCCACGCTCATCATTCATAAAGGCAATTGCATTGTGGGACTTGTAGTTCCTTAACAGCTGGAGAGCCAAGTTTGCAGATCACTGTCCTAGGAGAAACTCAGGTGAAAAAGTTAATTGCATATGCTCCCTGGTGTGCCATACTGTCAATACTCTACCCCTTACTTCTCAGCTCCCAGCTCATGGCTTGAGCCTCATACATATGCTCAGCAACTGTTGCCCTTACAGGATATCTGTGTTAAAGCGGACCTGAACTCAGAAATGTCTCTCTGATCTAAAAGATAAGCAACAGCATTATAACCTTTAAATAAAAAACATTTATTTGTTACAGCTGATAGAAATCTTGCAATAAATCTGTAGTGTGTCTACTTCCAGCCTTCCTGGAAGCAGACATGGAGTTAACATCCTGTGTTTACAAATTAGCTGCTCTGCTATGGCAGAGGAGATTCCTGAGCTGACACAGCTGAGACACAGCTGAGAGATCAAATTACAGTGGTGATTAGTCACAGATGAGGGCAATTAGACAGGCTAAACTCTCCAAATACATACAGAGTACTTTTCTCTCTGTATTCCTTCTGTCCTGTGAAAGAGTTTAGTTCCACTTTAAAGGGTAACTGAAGTGGAAAAAAAAGCATTTTAATTTACCCAGGGCTTTTTCCAGCCCACTGCACCGGCACAGTAGCACTGAGCCACTCACCCTTTCTGTTGGCCCCAAGCAACTCCATACTACTTCACAGGCACACAACGGGTCCTGAACAGTGTGGGTGTGCTCATTCATGGACAGGAGTTCGGCCACAAGCTTCCAGAGAGTAAGCAAGCACTGGATTGGTGGTCAGGAGGAGGATGTGGAAACAGAGGCATAGCTAGGATTTTCAGCGGGACAAAGACAGTTTTTGCCCCCCCCCCCCCCCCCCCCCTGGACAAATTGGGCATGGCCACGCATCAGAATGTGGTCATTGTCATGGGTGGAGCCAAATGTACAAATGCAGTTTTTTTTTTTTAAACAATAGAACAAATGCTGTTTAGATAGCCAGATGTGCCCCCCTTACCCCCGTTTAGATAGCCAGATGTAAGACTTATAGTTAGCCAGATGTGCTCCCCTTTGTTTTGCTGCTGTTAACACTTCTGCACTCCTCTGCAGAGGGAGGGAGAGAAGCAGGGGCACTTCGGGCAGCCAGTGAGTTGCCTCTCATTTACTTGGGGGTGAGGTGTCCAGGCTCTGCGGACTGTGCCCCCTTACAGTGTTGCGCCCAGGGACATGTGTTCCCCCTTTGCCCACCCATACCTACGCCTCTGTGTGGAAAGCCTCCAGAGGACCCAGAAGCTTCCCTATACCAAGATAAGTATCTGTCTTTTTTCTCCTGAGATTCGCACAGGTTTGCTTTACATGGTAACTTAAAAAACAAAACTACTCAACAAACACGTAAATGTTAACAAATGTAGAAATGTTGGTACATCTGGAATCCCTTTTGCAGGTCTTGCCTGGCCAATACATTTCTGCCAATGAATTTGTTACTCTAGACGCATATTTTGTCAGGTAATCATCACAGACGAGAAATCGTCGTCTTCCGTATAATTGCTTTTTCTTTCCCTCTCTGAAGATGCCTTGTGAAAGAATAACTCCCCCCGGGGGAAGTTGGTAGGTGATCTCGACCTTTTGACCCCTGGCGTGCGCGCCCGTGAAATCCTTCCCGGAGATACCTTCATGTCAGCAATTTCACGCTTCTGCGGCACTTTTTTCTCATCTCTGAGCCTGCGGCCCTTCTCGCGCCCTTCAATATTGTATCCAATATATTTTTATAGCAGTGCATGCTCTAGTCCCGGGGTCTGAAGTCCTGGAAAATTGTGGCTAAATATATGAGAAGCAGACTAACCAAGTAGAATGGGAATGAGCTCTTTTATAGGGGGGATGACACAAAACGACACAATTCTATATCGCAGCCCGTGTCCTCTCAAATGCATGCTAGATGGAGAGCCTCCAAGTGATGGGAGCCAGTATTTGACTTACTCTTCCTGCCTACAGGACAACTAAAGCAAGAGGGATAAGGAGGCTGCCATGTTTATGTCCTTTTAAAGCAGACCTGAACTCAGAATGTCCTCTCTGCTCTAAAAGGTACACAACAGCATAATGACCTTTAAACAAAAACATTTCTTTATTACAGCTGATACAAATCCTAAAATAAATCTGCACTATTTCTTCTTCCTGATTCGTGGAAGCAGACATATTGTTAAATATCCAGTACTTTCAAATGAGCTTATCTGCAATCTCTGCCGTGACCCAGGGGAGAGATCAGATTACAACTTGTGTTGTGATTAGACACAAATGAGGGGGAATTAACCACTTCAGGATTCTGCGTACGCATAAGTACGCCCCTGAATCCTGAAGCGGTTTCCATGAGCGGCCGTTCCATGTCAGTTCACGGAGGGTGTCTTTGATCGCGGCTCGCAGGGTAAATGTAAACACGCGGGGAAGATCTTCACCGCTGTTTACATACATACGGCGCTGCTGCGCAGCAGCGCCGTAGGAGAGATCGGCGATCCCCGGCCTCTGATTGGCCAGGGATCGCTGGCATCTGATAGGCTGAAGCCTATCTGAGGCGGCGCAGGACGGATTTCCGTCCTGCGCAGCCCATAATGAAGAGGAGAGGGAGGGAAGGAGGCAGAGGGAGGAATAGTGCTGTGGAGGGGGGCTTTGAGGAGCCCCCCCCCCCGCTAGGCACAGCAGCGCAGCGGCGATCAGACCCCCCCAGCAGGACATCCTAGAGATGAGCGTAACGACCTAATTACGATTTCGCGAAATTTCGCGTAATTAGTGTAATTACGATTATGGCCGTAAGTACATAATCGTAATGAAGAAGGATTTCGGAAATTTCGCGTAAGCGAAATTTTCGCGTAATTTTTGCATTACAGTCGTATCATGCCGTAATTTCGCATTAAACGCTACCGTAATTTCGCGTTAAACCTTAACGCTCCGTATAATATAAAAAAGCCGCCGACTTTAAGGGTTAATAGCAAAGCCCCCTTAAATGCTAAGAGCCTCAAATTTGGAGAATATATTAAGGAGATCAGGAGGAATAAGAGGAAAAACTGGGATAGCCAGAATGCGGAGCACCGGCCGCGTGGGGCTCCGCACCCTGACTATACCAGCCCGCATGGTCCATGGATTGGGGGGTCTCGGAAGGGGAGGGGCAGCCAAGCTTTCCCCTCCCCCTCCGAGCCCTTGTCCAATCCAAGGACAAGGGGCTCTTCTCCACCTCCGATGGGCGGTGGAGGTGGAGGGCGCGATTTCCTGGGGGGGAGGTTCATGGTGGAATCTGGGAGTCCCCTTTAAAAAGGGGTCCCCCAGATGCCCACCCCCCCTCCCAGGAGAAATAAGAATAGAGGTACTTGTACCCCTTACCCATTTCCTTTAAGAGTTAAAGTAAATAAACACACAGACACTTAGAAAAAGTATTTTAATTGAACAAAAAACATAACCACGAAAAAAGTCCTTTAATATTCTTAATTAACCATTAATACTTACCTGTCCCTTTAAATAAATGATCCCTCGCAATATCCTCGGAAATGTTCTATCAGTTACAATGTAACAAAGTTATTACAATGTAACAACTTTGTTACATTGTAACTACGCCGCACCCGACGTCACTCACCGCCGCCGCCGCCACCGCGTCTGTGCTGCAGGACCCGACAGAGCTCTGAGCTATATAGCTCAGAGCTCTCTAAGCATCTTTGTATTTTGGCTCCAAGGAGCCCCATTGGTCCTTAGCAGACCAATGGGGTTCCTTCTGATTTAAAGGAACCCCATTGGTCTGCTAAGGACCAATGGGGCTCCTTGGAGCCAAAATACAAAGATGCTTCTCAGAGCTCTGAGCTATATAGCTCAGAGCTCTGTCGGGAATGTGTGCAGCGCAGACGCAGCGGCGGCGGCGGCGGTGAGTGACGTCGGGTGCGGCGTAGTTACAATGTAACAAAGTTGTTACATTGTAATAACTTTGTTACATTGTAACTGATAGAACATTTCCGAGGATATTGCGAGGGATCATTTATTTAAAGGGACAGGTAAGTATTAATGGTTAATTAAGAATATTAAAGGACTTTTTTCGTGGTTATGTTTTTTGTTCAATTAAAATACTTTTTCTAAGTGTCTGTGTGTTTATTTACTTTAACTCTTAAAGGAAATGGGTAAGGGGTACAAGTACCTCTATACTCATTTCTCCTGGGAGGGGGGGTGGGCATCTGGGGGACCCCTTTTTAAAGGGGACTCCCAGATTCCACCATGAACCTCCCCCCCAGGAAATCGCGCCCTCCACCTCCACCGCCCATCGGAGGTGGAGAAGAGCCCCTTGTCCTTGGATTGGACAAGGGCTCGGAGGGGGAGGGGAAAGCTTGGCTGCCCCTCCCCTTCCGAGACCCCCCAATCCATGGACCATGCGGGCTGGTATAGTCAGGGTGCGGAGCCCCACGCGGCCGGTGCTCCGCATTCTGGCTATCCCAGCCTGCATGGGGGACAAGGGGTTAAAGAGGTCTGGGAGGGGGGACCCCACGTCATTTTTTTTTATATTTCCCACACTCAGAACGAAGTAAGTAAAACTCTTCCCACTTGGGGGAATCTATGAAAATAATACACTATTGTTACCTGTGCAAAAAAAACTGACATTTTCCGCATTTAAAAGACATTTTCGCCCTTGAAACTTAAAAATCGATTTTCTCAAAAACTATAAGGTCTTTTTGAAAAAATTTTTTTTCCTCTTATTCCCACTGATCCACTTAATATACCCTGGGAATTTGGTGTTCCTAAACTTTAAGCAGGCTTTGCTATTAACCGTTAAATTCGGCGGGTTTTTAAATGTTTACATTTTTCCTTTGAAACTTTAAGATCGATTTTCTCAAAAACTATAAGGTCTTTTTGAAAAAAAATTTTTTCCTCTTATTCCTCCTGATCTCCTTAATATATTCTCCAAATTTGAGGCTCTTAGCATTTAAGGGGCTTTGCTATTAACCCTTAAAGTCGGCGGCTTTTTTATATTATACGGAGCGTTACGGTTTAACGCGAAATTACGGTAGCGTTTAATGCGAAATTACGGCATGAACGAAACGCGAAATTACGCGTTGAAAATTACGCTTATGGTATTTTCAATTACGATTTTAATGGCAATTACGCTACCGTAATTTCGCATCGTAATCGCAAATTTCGCATGCGTAATTTTAGTAATGCGAAATTACGAAAATTTCGGCTCAACTCTAGGACATCCCCCTAGTGGAGAAAAAAGGGTGGAAGTCTGATCGCCCTGCCTGCTATCTGATCTGTGCTGCAGGCTGAAGAGCCCCCGCAGCACAGATCATCCAAACCACCCGAAACCCGGAAGTGGTTAAACAGGCTAAACTCTCTATATACATACAGGGTATCGTCGCTTTGCATAGGGTCATTTGATTGACATTTTGTGCGTTGTCGTGGGAAGTGACGGAGCGGGGCATCGTACCACAAACACACAGGTCATGTATAAAATCAGGCTCAATGCCCCAGATCTCTACAGTGATTTAAAGGGAACCCGAGGTAAGATGGATATGCTTTTAATACTTTAATCAATAGACCCTGAACAAGCGTGCAGATCAGATGTCTATGACAAATCGGACAAGATAAGCTGCATGCTTATTTCAGGTGTATGATTTAGACTCTACTGACCAGAAAGATCAGCGGGACTGCCCGACAACTGGTATTGTAAAAGGAAATAAATATGGCAGGTTCCATAGGTCTCACACCTCGGGTTCCTTTTAAAGTGTAACTGTCGGGCATAAAATCAAAAATCAATTCTTTATTTTTATCTGGTAAACAAGTAATGGGGATGCTAACCAGGCAATCCAAAAGTTAAAATCACTATTTCTTTTCTTTTTGATAAATGATCATTCCCCAGTTTACCTGACTCTTTTTTGGTACATTGCCGCACACAAAGGAAGTTGCAGGGCATGCTGGGTTGTCGTTTTTTGATTCACTACTTTCCTCTCAGACTTAACTAATGCAGCCTGATTGGCTGAAGCCTCTTTCCCCCCTCTGCTGGGGGATTGTAGATTTTCATGCGGGAACAGCTTTTATGAATGCTCACTTTGCTAAATGGTCGGGAAAGTCCGCTGTTTTGAGCGGAAAACTTGCAGTAAAGTTTTATGAATAGAGCCCTTTGGAGACCAAGCTGCTGAGCCTCTAGCGCCTGCCTGGAGCCCCGGAGACTTCCTGTATTTGCCGCTCTCCCGCCGCGCATATCGGGAGGGGGCCCCCCGAGGTGAGGAAGGGCGGGGGAGGATAGGAGTCGGGCCCCCTACCCGGATAGCTACCCACCCGGCTACCTGCCTACCTACCTACCTACCTACCCACCCGGCTACCTAACCACCTACCCACCCGGCTACCTACCCACCCACCAGGCTTCCTACCTACCTACCCACCCGGCTACCTAACCACCTACCCACCCGGCTACCTACCCACCCACCAGGCTTCCTACCTACCCACCCGGCTACCTACCCACCCACCAGGCTTCCTATCTACCTACCCACCGACTACCTAACCACCCACCCGGGTACCTACCGAATAGGCTACCTACCCACCCGGCTACCTACCTACCTACCCACCCGGCTACCTACCTACCTACCCACCCGGCTACCTAACCACCTACCCACCCGGCTACCTACCCACCCACCAGGCTTTCTACCTACCTACCCACCCGGCTACCTAACCACATACTCACCCGGCTACCTACCCACCCACCAGGCTTCCTACCTACCCACCCGGCTACCTACCCACCCACCAGGCTACCTACCCACCCGGCTACCTACCTATCCACCCACCCGGCTACCTACCTACCTACCTACCTACTGGGCTAGTTACCAACCCACCCACCAGGCTACCTACCCACCCACCAGGCTACCCACCCACCAGGCTGCCTACCTACCTACCTGGGCATATCTGCCGACATGATTGCACGTATTTTCTGGGCATATCTGCCGACTTGATTGCACGTATTTTCTGGGCATATCTGCCGACATGATTGCACGTATTTTCTGGGCATATCTGCCGACATGATTGCACGTATTTTTTGGGCATATCTGCCGACATGATTGCACGTATTTTCTGGGCATATCTGCCGACATGATTGCACGTATTTTCTGGGCATATCTGCCGACATGATTGCACGTATTTTCTGGGCATATCTGCCGACATGATTGCACGTATTTTCTGGGCATATCTGCCGACATGATTGCACGTATTTTCTGGGCATATCTGCCGACTTGATTGCACGTATTTTCTGGGCATATCTGCCGACATGATTGCACTTTTTTTCTGGGCATATCTGCCGACATGATTGCACGTATTTTCTGGGCATATCTGCCGACATGATTGCACGTGTTTTCTGGGCATATCTGCCGACATGATGTGTATTTTCTTGGGAAAACCTGCACAATTATGTGAATTTTCTGGGGAAAGGGTCACCAAAACTTGGGCCCACTGTCTTTGCGTTGCACTTTTCAAGGGAACCTGAGATGAGAATAATCTTGAGGCTGCCATATTTCTCTCCTTTTAAGCAATACCAGTTGCCTGGCTGCCGTGCTGGTCCTCTGCCTCTTATTCTTTCAACCATAGACCCTGAACAAGCATGCAGCAGGTCAGGGCTTTCTGACAATATTGTCAGAACTGAGAAGATTAGCTGCATGCTTGTTGCTGGTGTAATTCAGTTTATTACTGCAGCCAAATAGATCAGCAGGGCCGCCAGGCAACTAGTATTGTTTAAAAGGAAATAAACCCTCACCCCGGGTTCTCTTTAAGTTACAGTTAGCTCCGCCCTCATCCGGTCATTGCCACGCCCATTTTTTTGCCACAGCACTATGCGCCGCAGGTTCTATCCACACCTGTTTTTTGTAGCCACGCCCATTTTTCCCTGCGGCGCACGAAGCGCACCTCAGGTCGTAGGGGGCCCACAATTGCAATTTTGCACAGGGGCCCACTACTGGCTGTGTCCGCCACTGGTGAGTAGAGCAAGTATTTATCTACTTAAATATGTGTTTTGTTTTTTTCTGAGATAGTATGGCTGACAGCTCCTCTTTAAAGGAGAGCTTCAGCCTAAACAAACACACTGTCATTAAGTTTCATTAGATATGTTAATTGAAATAGATAGGTCACATAATCTCTTACCCACCCTGTTTAAAAAGAACAGGCAAATGTTTGTGATTTCCTGGGGGAAGCCATCTTTTTCATGGGGGCAGTCATCTTTTTGGTTGAAAGGAGGTGACAGGGAGCATGAGACACAGTTCCAATGTCCTGTGTCCTGATCACCCCTCCCAGCTGCGCCGCTAGGCTTTAAATCTCAAATAAAATAAAAAATTGCACCAAAACAGCAGAACAAGAACAACAACATCAGAAATCCCATCATGCTTTGTACAGCATCAGGGGAAAAATGCCCAGGCAGTTTTCTTCTGTGCAGCTAAAAATGAGGCTTGGGTAAGAAAAACAAAGTTCTGCTACTGTGAAACTGTTAAAGAAACACCAAGCCTTTTCAGTGCTGCTGAGTAGATTTTTAGTCTGGAGGTTCACTTTAAAAAAAACCCAGAAGAGAACACGGATGCTGAAACAAGGCCAGATTGTTGATTGTTGCTGATCTTTCTGACATCCAGTCAGACGTCAGTCAAAATCATCCGATCTGCATGCTTATTCTGGGTCTATGGCTAAAAGTATTAGAGGCAGAGGATCAGCAGGAGAGCCAGGCAATCTGCTTTTTTACAAAGGAAATAAATATGGCAGCCCCCATATCTTTTCCACTTTAGGTGTCCTTTAAGTGAGGCTTCTCAGCAAGATGCCAACGGATTTCTCAGACAAAAAGTCACTTTCCGGCGTGCCTGAGTGACGTCTGATTGCTTTCCAGCTTGAACAGATGCTTTCAGGATTCACACTTCATAGCCTGCGTGAGCCAAACACTTGTAGCTGCACCCCGCAGGTTCATTCAATATCTCTCACTTCACTGGGGATGCGCGTAAATATGTCCTGTGTGTAATAAAGCACTCACAAAAGCTATAGGTTGAATGCGGGGGGGGGGGGGGGAGGAGCACTGGCAGTGGGACCTTCACATTTATGTGAGTGCTGCAATAGCTGAGAAACACACACAGCTACAAATGCCTTTATGTGACTGATCTTTATTCCCAATCTCTTAGGCCTGGTGCACATTAGCGTTTTTTTGCAGATCGGAACCGGACCGTATACTGTACAAACGGATACGCGAACGGATCCAATGTTAATCTATGGGGCCGTACACATCCGTCCGTTTCGTACGGATACGTTGCATACGTTCAGGTCCCTGGATCGAAAAAATGCTGCAGGCCCTAATTTTCAGGACCGTTGCTCCCTGCGGCCCTGAAATGGAAGGTTTTGCAGGGCAATAGGAACCAATAGAAAACGGAACTTAACAACACACTGGCTATAAAAACTGACCTTTCTAGCCGCTTCCTGTGTACTCTCTATGGTACAGCGGCCATCTTAACTTGTTTGGCACATGGGCCTAGCAGTGCTGCAGGAGAGGGATCCATCTCAGTTCATTGATTTCTGGAAAGAGATGGAAGACATCAGGCCATACAGCATCTAGGACCTGATTGTCCAAGTGCAAGGGCAACCTTTCAAGGAGTAGAGAGTGCACCCACCATCTCCTGCGAAGAGCAAGCCTCCGCTCCCACATAGTAGTAGGTGAAAATTGAAAACGAGGCTATTCCAAGCCAGAAGCTGTAGAAATACACTGGATCCATTGTCCAAACAGCAAGCTCTCTCCTCAACAATGACCACATTGTATTTACAGATCATTCAGAGCTCTGGTGTATATATAGCTATCTTTAATGCAAATTTTAGAACTTCCCCTTTAAAACAGAAACTGCCACAAAACGTATGCAAAACGGATACAAACGGAACTGAAACGGACTGGAAACGGATTTAAATTCGGTCTGCAATGGATCCGTTCGAACGGACAGTTTTGGCACGAAACGCTAATGTGAACTGGGCCCAAGTTATTGTATAGCTTATTTTGAAACAATAATATGAAGGAAAAGAACAGAGATGCAGAAGACCAGTGTGACTGGAATTATGAAGGCATGTCTTTTGCTCATGAATTCTAAATAGCTTCTATAACTAGAGGTGTGGTGGGGTCTAACTAAAATGCGTGGTGGGGGACTGAATACATGTGTGGTGGGGGCCCAACAAGAGTAGTGGTGAGGGCCTGACTAGAGGTGTGTGTGTGTGGGGGGGGGGGGGAATTAGAGGTGTGGTGAGAACCTGGCTAGCAGTGGCGTAGCTAAGGAGCTGTTGGCCCCGATGCAAGTTTTACATTGGGGCCCCCCAAGCACTCCATACATAACAATTGATATGACGCACCAAAACCTGCCAATGGCAACTACAGTGTCAGAGGTGCAAGAAGGGGATGGGGGAGCAGTTTGTTAATGATTACCACTATTCAAAGTATCTATAGAAGTCATTATTATGAGCACAGGACCAATAGAAAGCTAATACTGCAGTTGAGGAAAGGCCCCTCGGGGCCCCTCTGGCCCAAGGGCCCCGATGTGGTTGCAACCTTTGAAAACCCTATTGCTACGCTCCTGCTGACTAGAGGTGTGGAGGGGCCTGACTAGAGGTGTGGAGGGACCTGACTTGAGGTGGTGACAGCCTGATGAGGTGTGTGTGTGTGTGTGTGTGTGGGGGGGGGGGCTGACTAGAGGTGTGCTGGGAGCCGGACTAGAGTTGTGGTGTGGGCCTGACTTGTGGTGACAGCCTGACTAGAGGTGTGGTGACAACCTGACTAGAGGTGGTGAGAGACTGACTAGAGGTGTGGTGACAACCTGACTAGAGGTGGTGAGAGACTGCCTAGAGGTGTGGTGACAACCTGACTAGAGGTGGTGAGAGACTGACTAGAGGTGTGGTGACAACCTGACTAGTGGTGGTGAGAGACTGACTAGAGGGGTGGTGGGAGCCTGACTAGAGGTGTGGTGGAGGCCTGACTAGAGGTGGTGAGAGACTGACTAGAGGGGTGGTGAGAGACTGCCTAGAGGGGTGGTGAGAGACTGACTAGAGGGGTGGTGAGAGACTGACTAGAGGTGTGGTGACAACCTGACTAGTGGTGGTGAGAGACTGACTAGAGGGGTGGTGGGAGCCTGACTAGAGGTGTGGTGGAGGCCTGACTAGAGGTGGTGAGAGACTGACTAGAGGGGTGGTGAGAGACTGACTAGAGGGGTGGTGAGAGACTGACTAGAGGGGTGGTGACAACCTGACTAAAGGGGGGTGAGAGACTGACTAGAGGTGTGGTGACAACCTGACTAGAGGTGGTGAGAGACTGACTAGAGGTGTGGTGACAACCTGACTAGAGGTGGTGAGAGACTGCCTAGAGGTGTGGTGACAACCTGACTAGAGGTGGTGAGAGACTGACTAGAGGTGTGGTGACAACCTGACTAGTGGTGGTGAGAGACTGACTAGAGGGGTGGTGGGAGCCTGACTAGAGGTGTGGTGGAGGCCTGACTAGAGGTGGTGAGAGACTGACTAGAGGGGTGGTGAGAGACTGCCTAGAGGGGTGGTGAGAGACTGACTAGAGGGGTGGTGAGAGACTGACTAGAGGTGTGGTGACAACCTGACTAGTGGTGGTGAGAGACTGACTAGAGGGGTGGTGGGAGCCTGACTAGAGGTGTGGTGGAGGCCTGACTAGAGGTGGTGAGAGACTGACTAGAGGGGTGGTGAGAGACTGACTAGAGGGGTGGTGAGAGACTGACTAGAGGGGTGGTGACAACCTGACTAGAGGTGGTGAGAGACTGACTAGAGGTGTGGTGACAACCTGACTAGTGGTGGTGAGAGACTGACTAGAGGGGTGGTGGGAGCCTGACTAGAGGTGTGGTGGGAGCCTGACTAAAGGTGTGGTGGGAGCCTGATAAGAGGTGGTGAGAGACTGACTAGAGGGGTGGTGAGAGACTGACTAGAGGGGTGTTGAGAGACTGACTAGAGGGGTGGTGGGAGCCTGACTTGAGGTGTGGTGGGAGCCTGACTAGAGATGTGGTGGGAGCCTGGCTAGAGGTGGTGAGAGCCTGACTAGAGGTGTGGGGGGAGCCTGACTAGAGGTGTGGTAGGAGCCTGACTAGAGTTGTGTTGTGGGCCTGACTTGAGGTGGTGACAGTCTGACTAGAGGTGTGGTAAGAGCCTGACTAGAGGTGTGGGGGGAGCCTGACTAGAGGTGTGGTGGGAGCCTGGCTAGAGGTGGTGAGAGCCTGACTAGAGGTGTGGGGGGAGCCTGACTAGAGGTGTGGGGGGAGCCTGACTAGAGGTGTGGTAGGAGCCTGACTAGAGTTGTGTTGTGGGCCAGACTTGAGGTGGTGACAGTCTGACTAGAGGTGTGGTAAGAGCCTGACTAGAGGTGTGGTAGGAGCCTGACTAGAGTGTTGTTGTGGGCCTGACTTGAGGTGGTGACAGCCTGACTAGAGGTGTGGTGGGAGCCTGACTAGAGGTGTGGTGAGAGCCTCACTAGAGGTGTGGTGGGGGCCTGACTACAGGTGGTGACCGCCTGACTAAAGATGGACTGAACTGTTCGCCGGTGAGCAGTATTCTGCGAACATCAGCTGTTCACATTCACGGCGAACAGCAAACGATGGGATGTTCGATTTGCCTCCTATACATCATCCTTGAGCTAAACTTTGACACCTTACCTGTTAGTGAGAGTAGGGTCAGCCTTGCTGCAGATAGGTAGGGAAAGCATTAGCTAGGCTGTGTCCTTGTTCCTCACTAGCTGTAAAAAGCACCCCAAACAGCCCTTTTGAGGGCTAGCACATCAGTCTCCTGTGTGTTTTTTTGTGTGTGACACTCCACAGCCCACTGACACCCACAGCTGTGTGCACACTACTGCTGTTGCTACATTAAGTTGCAGACACAGTACCATTCCAGTGCATTAGTATTTCACTGTATTCGAATAGTACTATTGCATTTCTCTGTCTGACACTCCACAGCCCACTGACACCCAGAGCTGTGCACACTACTGCTGTTGCCTCATTAAGTTGCAGGCACATAACCACTCCAGTGCATTATTATTTCACTGTATTCTAATAGTACTATTGCATTTCTCTGTGTGTGACACTCCACAGCCCACTGACACCCAGAGCTGTGCATAATGTGATTCCTGCCCTTTAGGAATTAAAACTCGACTGTGTCAACTCCGTAATTTTTGGTGGGACTTTTGCCATGGATCCCCCTCTGGCATGCCACAGTCCAGAGGGGGATACTGCGCAGGCGCAGTACAATCCTGATAACGTCAGCACGACCATGTGACCCACACTGTGGAGCACAGAAGAAGCTGACCCGGTAGCTGACCTGGCAAGGCCAGCTTCTGCAGTGGAAGAGACCGGGAGCCACCAGGGCTGTGGCGAGGGCACAGGACGACTGCCAGGGGCTGGAGGAAGCCCCAGGTAAGTGGATTTTTGTTTTTTATTCTCCTTGGATGTTTAATTTAACCTAGCGTTATCCATGGATGAACCTAATATTTAAAGAGTAAGGGCTCGTTCACACCTAGGGCGCTTTGTGTTTTTTTTAGGCACAGTTGATTTTCAGAATCACTCTAAAAGCGATTGTGCAATGATTCCCTATGAGAGCATTCACATCTGAGCGGTTCATTTCCGATCCGCTCAGCAAAGCGCTGCCTGTACCATTTTTAGGGCCATTTTGCTACAATGGAAGGTATAGGAAAAAAGCAAAATGCTCAAAAAATCGCTTTGTGCGGCGATTGCGTTCACACTTTCATGAATAAATGCATTGTATTTATTCATTTCCGGGTGAAAAAGTGTACTTCCTGACCAGGAAGTGAAAAAACAGAATCGCTTTAGAAAAGCGCTTTACAAAAAATCGTAGTGTGCAGGTAAGTGCCGGAAGGGGAAAAAAATCACTCACAAAATCGAAAAAAGCTGGCCTCAGCGATTGCTATTTTAGATGCGAACAAAGCCTAACTGTTAGGCATAAAGTCAAAAATCAATTCTCTCTATTTTTATCTGGAAAACAAATAATTAGAATGCTAACCAGGCAATCCAAAAGTTAAAAACCACTCTTACGTTTCTTCTTAATAGACTATAATTTACCAGGTCCCCTGGCTCTTATTTGGTACCTCTGCCTCAAAAGAGAAGTTGCAGTGCATGCTGGTTTTTGTTTTGTTTTTTCTTGTTTACTTTCCTCCTCTTTTTCCCTTCAGACATAACTAATGCAGCCTGATTGGCTGAAATTTCTTTCACTCCTGTTTTCCCCTCCCACATCTCTGTTCCTCTCTGATTGGCCAATATTTCTTGTGCTGTGAAGCCGGGAAAGTGACTCAACTGAAATCCGATCCATACAAATAAACTACGGTAAGTCTGCAAAGTCACAAAATGATTTGTGACCTTACTGCATAACTGTGTGGGAGTTTTTGAAGACTAGGAGGAAGCCATGCAAGCATACTAAATCAGAAAGATGAGAGGAAACAGAGTAAGGCCCCTTTACAGTTGGTACGCGTTTTTTTTCCATTCTCCATAGCAGTGCATTATGAAAAAGATTTCAGTTAAAACGCGTTAAGTGTGAACTGTGCCATAGGAAAACATGGGCATTACTTTGAAAATAAGTTGTCCTTTCAGTTCAACTAATTAAGTGTAAACAGGGGCTAAGGAGGAAATTACATCAGGATTGGCTTCAGACACAGGGGCCCATATGCCATTCACTTTCTCTCCTGAGTTTTCTCCTAAGTTTTATTTTCAAACCTTGTAAAAAAGACCCTTTTTAAACCACCAGCAAGCAAGAAAATACTCAAAATAATATTAACAGTACTTTTTCACCTACTTTTTGGTACTTTTTCAATTGTAAAGTGCTGAAAAGTTCTTTAAAAAAGAAGTTTAAAAATTATCTCCTAGGAGAAAACTCAGGAGAAAAAGTTAATTGCATACTGGGATTCTCACCTAAGGAGAGGAAAGGCTCTGGGTCTCCTGCCGGTCTCCTCATTCCCCTGCAGGCTCCTCCGTTGGAATCTACCGCCGCTGTACACTTCGGCAGTCTTCGGAAGTGCTTGGGCTCCCAAAGACCGGTGGCTCTGTACGCGCGAGCGCTCGAGCCCGAGTGCTTCCAAAGACTGCCAAAGATAGCCCAACCCGAAAGAGAGCAGTCGGTCGTGGACTGCTGACGGGGGAGCCTGCGGGGCAATGCGCTGACTGGGAGGAGAGCAGCAGGGCCGCCTTCAGGGCACCACAGGGGGGACTGCTGTATGGGGCCCAAGTGAATCTGGGGCCCGGCAACAGTGCCACACATAGGCCCCAGCTGCAGTCTGTGTCTGTCCATGTCTGTCCTTCTGGCTGCCTATTAATGGGGTGAGAGGTGCCGAGAGGCTCACCCAGGAGTTACATTAGTCAGTTAGTGATTATAGTAAACCTGAGACAAAATGGGAGCAAAGGATTGATTGAGAAAAATGGAAGAAAAGGATTTTTACTTACCTGGGGCTTATTTCAGACCCCTGTAGTCCATCAGCTCCCTCAATACCCAACCAGTCCAATCCGTTGTGCTCCAGTGAAGTCCACACAATCCAGCTGGGTTGTGGGGCACTGTGCATGCACTGGGAGCAAGTGCAGTTACTTAGTTAACAAACTGAGCATACGCAGAGCGCTACCAGCCATGGGCGCATGTGAAAATCAGACATACGGACGTTAGTGTGTGCAGGCCATCAAAGATTGTCATTTACCATGTAGAGGCAGAGGGGAGTGAAGGGGGCCAAGTAGGCTTGTGCAGTATGAGGCCCAAAAATTTCTGATGGCGGCCCTGGAGAGCGGGAAGGCTCTATAGGACCCACAGCCTTCCCTCTCCTTAAAGAGGAGCTGTTAGGTATAAGGTCTCAGAGAAAATAAACACATATATCAGTAGCTAAAGATTGGCTGTACTTACATTACATATGCATTTCACTGTCCACGTTTGGATTTCACAGAATTTGTATATAGTATATGCAGAGATAGATGCTCCTGACAGCTCATGGCAGGCTCCATGTTTTTCTGTCAAATGTGTCCTCATGTCCTGCCTGCTTCCTGATCACAGATAAGCTCCTACTTGAACAACACAGTGTGCAGTGAATATTAATGAGCAATGTGGCTAGGAACAATAGCTGACTCCTGCAGAGTACTCTGCCCCGAGATTTATCAGTGCTACACGCTGGACTGATTACAAGCTTCTGTAACGTCTCATTAGCAGCCGAGGGGAGGGCCCCAGAATGCTTTGCAGTTTAGTATGCGGCTTGCGTCCTTATGGCTCTGTAACAGACTTGCTGATAAGCACACATCAAAGGTAACTGAGATTTTTATCTTCACTAATGGCTTCTGGGCTTCCTTCTAAACTGTTTAACACAGGAGAATAGAGGTTTAAATTAGCTTCTGCAGCCTGACAGTTACTCTTTAAAGAGGAACTCCAGTGAAAATAATGTAATAAAAAAGTGCTTCATTTTTACAATAATTATGTATAAATGATTTAGTCAGTGTTTGCCCATTGTAAAATCTTTTAAATCCCTGATTTACATTCTGATATTTATCACACGGTGACATTTTTACTGCTGGCAGGTGATGTAGCTGCTGCTTGCTGTTTTGGCAGTTGGAAACAGCTGTAAACAGCCATTTCCCACAATGCAACAAGGTTCACAGACAGGAAACTGCCAGAAGTACCTCGGTACTCAGAGCTTCTTGTGGGAGGGGTTTCACCACAATATCAGTCATACAGCGCCCCCTGATGGTCTGTTTGTGAAAAGGAATAGTTTTCTCATGTAAAAGGGGGTATCAGCTACGGATTGGGATAAAGTTCAATTCTTGGTCGGAGTTTCTCTTTAAGTGAGTATCTGTTTGTTTTGTTTTTTTAAGTCGCTTCAGACTCCCTTTAAGCACAGCAGAGCCCACAAGCAGTCCAAGGAGTTGGCCTTCATCACTAGAAGTACTGCCGGCAATATGTGCTGGTTAGTTGAGTTGCGGATAACCGGGATTTACTGTATTATTAATTTGCTTTATATAGTAATTTCAAGTACCGTATCCAGTATCTTGATTTTCAATTAGTCTGCAGTCATTTAGCCACCTTTACTTTGTTCTGCTTTACCAGAGGTGATGTTCAGGCCCAGTTCACCTCCATGACTCTGCGGAGAAGTGGCTGGTAGTAATAGATTCTGTAATAACTGTTTAACCTACAGTTTTCTGGGTCAGGGTGCTCAATTATACATCTGAAAGACACATAATACATATTCATTTTAAATGAGGAGCCATATTATTGATGATAAACGGACTTGGAGCTTTCTTTCCTCGCTGAAATATTCATAGGAGGGCGACGGCAATTTTGTTTATGTCGCTTAAAATATTCATTCCACTTTTCAGCAGAATGGTTCTCTGACGAAGTTTTGGAGAGTGTTAAACGGCGTTCGTTTTTATAGGGTGTCATAGAGACTAAACGGATTGTGTTGCTCGCAGATGAGCCCGCTGCCGTTTTCCTAACACGTTTAATAATGAATTAGGGACGAAACGATTGTTACAATCTGGGATTTTGCAAGTGTTTGGTGGATTGGCGAAGAACAGACATCTGCTATGGAGTTTGCTACTCAGTTTAGAAGGTAGCAGTGGATCGGCTTCACCAGGGCACTGCTCCCCCCCCCAGCTGGGAATTACTGTGCCCCCAGAATGCACCCCCCCCCCTTTCACTCAGTAACATACAGTTAACTTTTTCAGGCTCCAGCAGCATTCACTGAACAGGAAAGGCTTTGTAAAAGAACTCTCCATGTCAGCCTGAGTCTATGTAGCTGTTAAGTGAACCAAGAGTCTTATCTATTTGTCATAAATACCCCACAATCCTTGCAAGATCCCTTGTAATTTATGTATCTGGATAACACTTATATTTGCAAAAAAAATAATAATAATAATACCTTCTTCTGATAGTATGTTCTAGCATTGTCAGTCAACAAGCATAGGGCTTGATTCACAAAACGGTGCTGTTAGCACGGCTTTCCGCGTGTTTTAGTGTGAAACCGGTTTTCGTGCAAAAACGTTTATTGCACGCAAAAATTCTCATTCGTGCGTTAACGCAAATTTATTGCGCGAACGTGACCATTATAACGCGCAAAAAAATATACATTTAAAGGGAACCTGAGATGGGCACTAAAGAAAAAATTTACATACCTACTTCCTCCAGCCCCCTCCAGGCTGATCGCTACCTTGTTGTCCTCCTCTGCCTCCTGGTTCTTCTGCAATTGGCCCCAGAAAGTCCTCCGGTCGGGGGCCAGCTGCGCATACAAGGTCTGGCCATGTGTGTGCTCCCGCTACGTTCCCGTCCCCGGGAGTATTACTGGGCAGGCGCAGAACACTCCTGGCGACTGGAGCACGACAGGGGAGTGTGCGCGGCTGGATTGTGCCTGTGCTGACTGGAGGATTTTCCTGGGGCCAGATGCGGACCAACCAGGCAACAGAGGAGGACAGCGTGGGAGCGATAAGGCTGGAGGGGGCTGGAGGAAGCCCCAGATATGTATATTTTTTTCTTAAGTGCCCATCTCAGGTACACTTTAAATAAAGAAGTCTTTACCAGAGAGGGCATTAATGAACACCTAAGAAGGGGGAAAGAGGATTTTTTACTTACCTGGATCTTCTTCAAGCCCCCTGCACTGCTGTAGCAAAATTAAAGTGTGCGACCCAGGGATGCATGTGCTGTTGTGGGCTACAGGCCTCCTCAGTCGCGATCCCGTCTCCAGGAGCAATCTGCACATGCACAATTATAAGTCTGTATCAACTGTGCATGCGCAAAACACTCCCGGGCTTGGGAGCGCGATTGAGGAGGCGGGCAGCCTGGACAGCGCATGTGCAGTAGCCCACGACTTAGCCAGTCGCAGACTTAGCATGGTTTATAGCACCACAACAGACTGGATTGGGAGAGTATTGAGGAAGCTGACAGACTACAGGAGGCTGGAGGAATCCCTAGGTAGGTAAAATCCTCTTCTTCCCCTCGTGTCAGGTATAATTTAAGTATCTTATGCTTTCTTTTGCCTAACCTTTCATAAAAGCTTAAAGATGATCTGTAGTGAAAATAACATGATGAATAAAATTGCTTATTTTTTACAATATTCCTTTATAGATTATTGAGTCAGCAGTGGCCTCCCGGGTGACCCGTGATCACGAGCTGTTTTTCCTGTTCACAAGGTCGGATTCCGAATTCATGATCACCTCTCTATCACAGATTCAGTTCCGAATGCACTCGTGATCGTGGTCCAAATCCGGCTCGTGATCACGGCCGTGGTTATTACCTGAAAACCCGCCGACTTTAGAGGTTAATAGCAAAGGCCCCTTACATGCTAGAAACAACAAATTTGCAGGATATGTTAAGTAGAACAAGGGTTGTTGTTTTTTTTCAAAAAGAGCTTACAGTTTTTGAGAAAATCGATTTTAAAGTTTCAAAGGAAAAAAGTATACAAATGCACCGCATTTACATGTATAATTTTTTCTTTTGAAACTTTCTTTGAAACTTTCAAATCGATTTTCCCAATAACTATTAAGCCTTTTTGAAAAAAAAATTCCTCTTGTTCCCATTGTTCTTCTTAACATATCTGGCAAATGTGGTGTTTCTAGCATGTAAGGGGGGGCTTTGCTATTAACCACTAAAGTTGGCGGGTTTTGGCGGATTTTTATTTTATTTTTTTTCGTTTGAAAGCTTTAAAATCGTTTGTCTCAAAAACTAAAAGTTCTTTTTGATTTTTTTTTTTACATTGTAGCCACTTAGTTCTTTTTCATGCAATTTTGTTGATTGTAGCATGTATGGGGGCTTTGCTTTTAACATTAAAATCTAATTTGTGATCACGGCCGTGTTCACGAATTCTACAGTACATGCAATCACGAATAAAATCTGAGTCGAAATCGGAATCCCATTTCAAATCCGGATCACGGCGTATCCGGATTTCGATACTGCCGCGGACGGATTTACTCGAATTCGTGATCGGGGGTATCTGAGCAACACTGTTAGTCAGTGTTTGTCCACTGTAAAATTTTTCCTCTCCCTGATTTAGTTTTTGAAATTTATCGCTGGTGGTGACATCTTTAGTCCTACTAGGTAAGTTGTACGGAATGTTCATTATTGAGAGTTTTATGCACAGAGGATGATATTGCCTGCTTGGCAGTTGGAAAAAGCTGCTATTTCCCACAATGCAATGAGGATCACAGACACCAAACTGTCAGGACCATGGTCATGACATCACACTGTGGGAGGGGTTTCACCACAATATCAGCCATACAGAGCCCCCTGATGATCTATTTGAGAAAAGAGAAGGATTTCTCGTGGGAAAGGGATATCAACTACTGATTGGGTTGAGGTTTAAACCTGGGTTATAGTTCCTCTTTAAATCTAGCAATACACACCTCATTAGTATCCCAATATGGCATCCAGTGAGTTGCTCTCCAATCATCTTCTGACCTTGCGCCACTCTATCTCAATTAGATTTCAATAGGAATCTGAGAATAGCTTGTACCACTCAGTGCCATACAAAGCGATGTACCTTCAGAACACAGAGTGTCCCTGCGAGGGAGGTTATTTATTAGCATTGGATTCTGCAATAGTAGCATTGACACGATTTCAGCTGCGTGGGTGTCTTGATTGCAGCCATAGAGCTGAAGTAACAGAGATGATTTATATGGGCTGATACGTTCACTGCCCTACTTTAGGAAATTTGGAGGATATTATTTTTTATTTTATATAGAATCTATGGTGATATTATAGTGGGAAAGGCTCTTTACTTTGAAAATTAGCCTTGATCATATTTGTTTTTGAGTTCTTTTTAATGCCTGATATATACAGTATTATAATAATAAAAAAGAAAAAAAAAAGAAAAACTCTGCCAGGGAGGAACTGATTGTCACTTGATGCTGGTCAGGTGACAGGTTTATGCTATGTGCAACAATCACCTCAAAATATAGGCCCTGCCAGTGAAGCCTTATACAGGGCAGTAGTGGATATTAGCTGCAAGTAATTTTGGTGAAGGATTATTGGGTTATCTAGTCAGTGCACTACTAGGACCAGCAGACCTGTCTCCAACAGCACAGCTTGTGCACTGGACACACAGAACAGCAATACAATAGAAAGAAAAACAATGTATCAGCTCTAAGAAGGGCTATTAGCTGTTCAGGACACTAGCACAGAAGCTAAACACAGACTGCAAAATGGCTGCTGAGCTGGCTTTCTGATAGGTGTTTGTGTGTGTGTGAGGGGGGGGGGGGGGGGGGTCAAGGTGGGAGGAATAGCTGATTGGCTGCCATGTGTCTGCTGACTCTGGGGTGCGGGATAACGTTTTGTCCCCATTATAATGCATAGGGAGCGGGTCGAACGTGCCAACAGACGCGAACGCAAACAGTTGATATATTCGGTGGGAACTGTCTGCCAGCGAACAGTTCGGGCCATCTCTAATCTCTGTCTGAACTGTGCCATGGTGTGCCGTTCAGACAGGCTATATGTAAACACAGAATTTTAACCCTTTTACAGGATTTTAACCCTTTCTGTGCTCCCGGCAAACCAAGAAGTGACTACACTGCAGTATCTCTGAAAGAGCTTTATAAGCTGTAACAGGGAAATGTTTTCTGGAAAGGTTATTATGCTGTTGCTTACCTTTTAGAGCAGAGAGGAAGTCCTGAGTTTAGGTCTCCTATAACTGTCCCTCAGAGGTAGAGGTGTTGCAAACATAGAATTTTACGTTGGCGAACGCGAACTTCCGCAAATGTTCTCGAACAGACAAATCTGGCGAACCGCCATAGGCTTCAGTGGGCAGGCAAATTTTAAAACCTACAAAGACTGTTTCTGGACATGGACGTCAGCAGACGTCCTGATGTCAGGCGCACTCGATCCAGCCCATAGCGCTGCCCGGAACTCATTGGTCCGGGCAGCGCAGGGCTCTGGCGGGGGGGGGGCCTCTTCTGCCGCTGCATGCGGGCGATCGCCGCAGAGCGGCGGCGATCAAGCTGTGCGCGCAGCTAGCAAAGTGCTAGCTGCGCGCACAGCACTTTACATGGTGCAAATCGCCCCACCAGGGGCTGAGATATCTCCCTGCGCGGCATAGCCCGAGCTCAGCTCGGGCTTACCGCCAGGGAGGTTAATCCCTAAAGGACAGAAATCACATTATGCACAGATCTGGGTGTCAGCTGGCTTTGGAGTGTCTCACATGGAGAAATGCAATAGTACTATCAGAATAAAGTGAAATAATAATGTACTGGAGTGTTTCTGTGCCTGCAACTTAATGAGACAACAGTAGTAGTGTGCACACAGCTCTGGGTGTCAGTGGGCTGTGGAGTGTCCTACAAAAAACACAGGAGACCGATGTGATAGCCCTCAATAGGGCCGTTTGGGATGCTTTCACAGCAAGTGAGGAACAAGAACACAGGCCTAGCTAATGCTTTCCCTACCTATTTGCAGCAAGTATGTCCCTGCTCTCACTAACGGTCAGCAGCCAGCAGAGAATTGATTTAATATGGCCACTGCAACCGATTTTTGATAGGGGAGTGGGGGGTCCAGGAGGGGGTGCTAGCTGATTGGCTGCCATGTGTCTGTTGACTGAACGGGATTCCCTGCAGGGTAAAAGCGCCGGCGGCGATCGGAGGGGTGGGAGGGATAGCGAAGGGAGGGGGGAAGCATGTAGCTAGCGCTAGGCTAGCTACATGCTTTAAAAAAAAAATTTTTTTAAAGTGCTGCGCTGCCCCCTGGCGGATTTATTGTACCGCCAAGGGGGTTAACAAGCAAAATCTTCTGGTAGAGCTTTAAAAATTAAAGCATTTAACGGTTTTTATCTTTAACATGTCCTAATCTTAAATAAAATGTATTTTAGTGCCAGGGCTGGATTTACCATAAGGCACTGTAGGCATGTGCCTACAGGCGCCTGATGATGGAAAGGCGGCTCACTCTCCTCCCCTAGGGCCTCCCTCCTTTCCAGTGCTGTGTTCTGAGTGGAGGGTAAATGAGATTTTAGTCACATGGCTCTCAGCCCCTGACAAGGTTCCCCCTTCAGGTGGGGCACCACTAGCTACTTAGCATTAGGTAGCCAGAGGTACCATCAGTATTAAGGGCCACCTATAGCTACTTATGATAGGTAAGGGAGAAATGACAGCCAGCACACTTGCTTTGTGGTTCGGTGGGGGTTTGTGGGTTCCTGGAAGGCGAAGTTTAGGATGCCAGGACATCTGTGCCTATAGGCTCCTGTGACGTAAATCCAGACCTGTTTAGTGCAATACACAAAACACAAATAAAACAGCTATGCATTCCCTTATGACCCCATGCCAAGTTGCATACCATGGCAATTTGCAAAACAGAAATGGGTAATTTTGCAGATCTCTACAAATCACAGAATCGCTCCCAGTCACACGAGGGCTTCAGCAGATGCCACCAAAGTAGAAAAACACGGCAGAAACCTCGCACTTCATATATACATACATTGTCGCTTCTAAGTGTGGCGCGCCGCTATCTCCGTCTGAGAGGAGAAAACCAACACACGATGCAATGTATTCCTACAGCCCATATTTATGCGGAACGCCTCTAGGGGTTGTCATCATCCTGCGTACCTGAGGCCATTAGCAGGTATTAGTTTACCGTATAATATAGAGATGCCTCTAATTTAGTGTCAAACAGTTTGACAAAGTGCCACTAAAAGGAGCATAACATTTACATATTTAAATTATTCAGGCTGAGCTTTCAAAATGTGGCATATTTTCAGGATTTCTTCAAAAAATAATCTGACATGGTCGCCATGACGGGAAGAAGTGTTCACTCTCTGCGGAATCCGAGGCATCTCCATCCTAAAGGGAATATTGTTTTGGGGCGGTGTGATGAGTCAGTTTCCTGCCGCCCAAGAAAAAGTGTATTTTTGTTTTTAAACCAGGAAAATATGAAATGTTACAGAGAAAACGTGTGAATGTTTCTGTAGCGCCACTTGCTGGGGAAATTCCTTTTTATTAGAAAAATGTCTAGTTTTACAGCGGTGCAGTATAGAAGATCTGGAAAGAGTTCCAGATCTCTTCAAAGAGGTCAATACAGTTATTGAGTTATTGTTCAGGGGCAGAGGCAAGAGAGGCTCCAGCCTCAGGGCGCAGTGTAGGAGGGGCGCTCAACTCATTCCCCTATTGTGTTTTAGGCAGAGAGAAATAAGTAAAAGGGGATACATGGCAGTGACTGCAAGCCAGATAACTAGAGATTAAGGTGTTGGGGGCCCTGGGGTGCCTCTTAGTCTAATAGCAATCAGTGTGTGACGGCTGGGGTGGGAAGGATGAAGGGGCGCACTTCGGTGTCTCAGCCTAGGTTGCTGGAGGACCTTGTGTCAGCTCTGTTCAGGGGCATTTGTGGAATTTTGTTTAGTATACTTATTAATATTATTATTAATAATATTGATTTATTAACCTTTTGGGGACCAAGTATGTTGAATCAACGTCCAGCAGGTGGTGCTACCGTTCTGACTGGATGTTGATTCAACGTCCGAACTAACGAACCGTCCCGACGCGATCATGCGCACCAGAGATTGGAGATTAAGCTGTCATATGACGGCTGACATCCTCCCTCAGTGATCAGCAGCCATCGTCATCACCGTCGGATCGTAGTGATCAATTTGATAGCTGTGGCGGCAGGGGGGAAAGAAGAGGATCCACTCACCTCCTTGCCGTTCCCGCGACAATCGGCGCCCCCCACCGCTCTTGCCGGCATCTCTGCTCCTTCTGACGTCAGCACCGGGTCCCGGCTTGATGACGTCATCAAGCCGCGACCCAGAACTGAGTGGCAGTAGGAGCAAAAGATGCCGGCCGGAGCAGAGGGGTCCGCTGCGGCTCGTCACGGGGGCCTATAAGGTGAGTGATTGCTGCTGCTGAACGGGAGACACCTGGCCACTCAGGGGGGAGACAGCCCAGCCAGACCCTGCAGGCATCTGGCTGCCTGACCCCCAAAAGCGCCCCCTTCCCTTTCTGCAAAAATGCCTGGTCCTGAAGGGGGGTTAGGCGGCCAGTCCCGAAGGGGTTAAGCACTAACATATTCCGTGGCGCTGTACAATGTAGGAAAACAAACAAGGGTTACATAATGATACAGACAATGATATACATCAGATATAGACACTGGTACAAAATACAGAACTGATGGTTACAATGACAGATGTAGCATGTTGAATAAAATGTATAACAGAGTGCAAGCTATGAAATAAACAACAAAATGCAACACAAAAGGGTGAGAGAGCCCTGCCCTTGCGAGCTTACAATCTAAAGGCTTAGAAGTACTTATAAGTACAAGTATCCTTTAATCAGTTTTACTGAATGCATAAGTGGACTAATGTGTCTTTGGATGTAAACAAAATAAGACCTCTGGCTATTTAGGTCACGCAGCCCCCAGTGCCTGTGTGTGTGCGCATATCATTATTATTATTTAGTATCCTTAGTATATAGCGCTGACATTTTCTGCAGCACTGTACAAAAAATATTGTATTGTCACTTCACTGTCCCTCAGAAGGGCTCACAATCTATTCCCTACCATACTCATATGTCTATGTATCGTGTAATATATGTATCATAGTCTAGGGCCAATTTTAGCGGGTATTAACTTATCTGTACGTTTCTGGTATGTGGGCAGGGCCGGATTTACCATAAGGCACTGTAGGCTGGTGCCTGTAGGTGCCTGGTGATGGAAAGGTGGCTCAATCCCCTTCTCGAGCGGCACAAGCACCTCCCTCCCTTCTTCCCTATGCAGCGATCTCCCTTCAGTCAGGGGCACCTCTAGCTACTTTAATATTGAGGGTACTTCTGGCTACCCAATGCTAAAGGATTCCTATGACGGGCAAGGGATGTAAGAGAAGTAACAGCTGGGACTGCCAGCACACTTGCAATGCAGTTTGGTGGTGGTTTGTAGGTTTACGGAGGGCGAAGTCTAAAGTGCCAGGATATCTGTGCCTATAACATCCTGTGAGGTAAATCCGGGCCTGGATATGGGAGGAAACTGGAGTGTCCGGAGGAGACCCACAAAGAGTCGGGCAGAACATACAAACTCCTTACAGATCGCACCCTGGCTGGAATAGGAACTGGGGACTGGGCAGCACGGCAAGAGTGCTAATCACTACACCACTATGCTGCCATATGTCATTTGGGAGTCCTGGAAAGAGAGATGGGCGTATCCAGGAGGTTGGAGAGTGGAGGGGTATCTCCAGGTGGCTGTGGAGGGCATTTCAGGTAACCGTACTTTGTAACTGCAGTTATCTTTTATGCAGTTATGCTGCAATGTGCATTTCAGTGAGCAAAAAAATGAAAAAGACCTGCGACAGAGAAAAGGTTGCAAATTGTGTTTTGCCGTAATCGTTTTTAATTCTAATTTTAATTATTACCTGAAAATGAAAACAGGAGAGCGCGCCTTTTCTCTCCTCTCGCCTGAGCTGTTTAAACATTTAACAGTCGCCCCGGCGAGGTGCAAAAATCAGAAGCCGTGTACCTACCCGAGCGTGCGGCGCGCTGCTCACTTTACTCTAAGCCTTTATAAGGGAGAAAGAAAATCCGGGGAAGCGCCGGGTGACAGCAACGGAAAATTGAAACGCTTGTAACCATCTGAACTTATGCCCCGCGATTAAAACAGAATTTTCTCAGCCGTCATGCTGGGAGAGTGAAAGGCCCCGTAATTCTATTGGTTTGTGAAAAAAAATCATACACAGCTCAGCTCCCTTTCAACGCCTGAGACTATAACGTCCTGTAGGCTTATTAATACATAATTCAAACCTGCGGCACAAAAAGCCGTTAAAAAAAAGCGCGTTAAAAGAATAAAGGGGCAATATCCTTTTTGTTTATGGAGAGGCGCCATAATGTTTATGTGTTTAACAATTAAGCCCCTAATGACGGCACGTTGGGAGCGCAGGCCGGGGCTGTGCACAAAGGCATAATGTCAAATCAAGCAGAATGGGCAAGATTCCCGCTATTACAGGCAGCTTAAATCTATGGATCAATGGCCCCTGGGGAGGCTGCTCCAATGGTTAACGGCACACACACAAAATAGGGGGGAAATACAATAGTAATAATACTGCTCTATAAAACAAAATGAAACATTCAAAAGCGTAATCATCGTGTTGCGTTTTGCTGATTCTCCTCCTTTTTCCTTTTATAATTTAATCTTTTTCTTTTCTTTCTTTCTTTTGGTTTAAAGGGAATCTATTATGAATTTTTAGTAGGCACACATTGGAAGCATTATGTCCTATTTTTCTATAAGCGTGGCCTTTTTATGTGATTTTCATGTTGTTACATGTTTGCTGTGGCATCATTTCCTAGTGTATGAAAAGGAAATTTACACTCTGAAAAAATATGGAGGCTGCTTTAACTAATGTTTTTTCATGAGGATTTTACAGTGCAGCTATTTTAACGTGAAATTTCTCCTGCTATGGCATGTATCATTGGTATACAAGTAGTGGCGTAGCTGAGGAGCTTGTGGCCAGGCCCCACTGTGAGTTTTACATGGGGCCCTTAAAGTAAATGGGAACCGAATTTAAAAAAAAATGAAGCAAATACTTACCTAAGGAGAGGGAAGGCTCTGGGTCGTATAGAGCCTTCTGTCTCCTCTCTCGGTGCCCTCTATCCTGTGCTGGCTCCCCCCCCCCCATTTCAATCCCCCACCGAAAGGGTATTTGGAAGTCTTTGGGAGCCGTGTCCTCCCGAAGACGTGTGGCTCCATACTGCACAGGCGTGAGCGTGCAAGAGAGCGTGCTTGCGCAGGCACAGTACAGGGCCGCCCTTCTTCAGGAGCACTTGGGCTCCCTGAAGACTTCTGAAGCCTCCTTCGGCCGGATAAAGCAGTATTTGACTAATTTAGTCAAACACCGCTACCGGGCGAGCCAGCACTGGATCGAGGGGACCAGGAGAGGAGCCGGAAGGCTCTGTAGGACCCAGAGCTTTCCCTCCCCTTGCGTAAGTATCTGTCTCATTTTTTTAAATGCAGTTCCCATTCACTTTAAGCACTCTTGATATTCATGAACAAACAGGAGGCACCCAAAGATAGCATAATGGTATATCTCAGGATTTAAGATAGGAATTCAGATAGGAATTCTACGTTAAGTAAGAAGACTCTCGATGGTATAAATTTAAAATTTGTATTTTATTATAGTAAGCACTTCCTCAGGTCAAGTGGCATGCTCTGTAAAGGTTTGGTGAGATCTTGGGTGCCCACGATCCACTGCTCCACTGACCTACTCTGCAGAAGGAGGTAGAGATGGCCTATTAAGCCCTCAGCCTCCCCCTTCCCCTCCATCACTATATAGTTAGGCCATTTAGTTTAAGACTGTTCAATAAAAGTGAAATCTTAATGAACAATTTTAGATCACGACTAGACTAGACTAGGTTTTAGATTTTGTCCTCCTTCTTGATTGAGTTTGACACGCCTGATCTAAATGGTCCAGAAGCTTCCCGGATACTCATAGAGTTCACCGTTAAAGCAGCTATTATAACATTTTCCCTGTCAAAGTCAATGGCAAAAAAGGGGTCTTTGATGGTCCTATTCCTACCACAGTCATATGTCCATCATAGTCTAGGGCCAATTTAGGGGGAAGTCAGTTAACTTTTCTGTATGTTATTTGGATGTGGAAGGAAACTGGAGAGCTGGAGGAAACCCACCCAAACACAGGGAAAACATACAAACTTTTTGCAGATAGTGCCCTGGCTGAGATTCAAATGCAAGCATCACAGGGTGCAGGGGGGGGGGGGGGGGGCGGCTGCCCATGTGGTCCTTTGTGGTTTTGCATGCAGGTGGTGGTCCTAGGTGGTGGTAATGCTTGGCTCCCCACCTGTACTGTTCACTGACAACTGACGGCTCACCTTGCTGCTGTTCAAATTCCCGACAGCGTTAAATACTTTTCCCACTCCAAGTCATAGCAACTTGGAGGGAGAAGTCATTTGGGGTCCGGCCCCCTGAAACCCCAAATAACTGTTACGCGGGGAGGGGGCGGAAGGGGTGCACTATGGCATTAGTACTATAGCGGCTCTCAGCTCAGGGGCTCGACAACTGGCACTGAGCAGCGGCACAACCTACCATGAGGCCCACGGCCTCATGAGTAGTGATGTAGCGAATACAAATTTTCCACAAAAGTTCACAAACAGAAGCTATAGACTTCAATGGGCAGGCGAAACCTATAGGGACTGTTTTTGGCAACAAAAGCGATGGAAAAGTTGTTTCAAGGGACCTAACACCTGGATGGGGGCATGTAGAAGGGGGATCCATGGCCAAAGTCCCACCAAAAATTACGTCGTTGACGCAGAGTCGTGTTATAATCTCTAAAGGGCAGAAATCACATTACATTCCTAAATTTGTGGAATTAAGTGCTTTAAAACGTCCGGCGTGCGTACTCGGCAATAAGGTAATGTAAGGGTTATGCTCGGTTCACACTGACAGACGAAACGCTGTATTTAACGCACCACAAACAACCGCAAAGACCTTTAGTGATGACGTCAGGTGAGCAAATCATTGTTTTTACTAGTTGACATCTGCAGGACATAAATGTAAGTCCTCTCGGCGGCAATATATGTGTAGTGGCTGCTGTGCTTGTGCGCACATTCGCTGGAGTGCGGCGATTGGGGTTTTCCAGCCCCCACGGTCGGGATAAGGTAGTTCAATGACAGTTAAGTGACCAAAATAACACTGATTCTGCACTGAGGCCTTATACAGGGGGCAGTAGTAAATACTAGATGCCAGTAGTAGTGGTGAGGGATTATTGGTTCATGGTTGGTGCACTACTAGGACCAGCAGACCTGTCTCCAAAAGCTAATGTGTGCACTGAACACACAGGTTTGCAATACTGTATAATAACAGCAAGAAAAAGAAAAAAAGCCCTTAGAAGGGTGAACTACTGTAGCACTAAGCACTGACTGCGCCTCTCTGCAACAGCTAAAGTGCACTGTGTGAACACACTGAAAATCAATATCTTAAGTTTAAAACAGAGCCTTTATAAGCACTCTGGAGTTATGTAGATGGTGAATTGGTATTGTAGCAACAAGAAACTCTACTGGGGACACAGAACACAGGCCTAACTAACGCTTTCCCTATCTGCAGCACACTCCACCTGATCTGCCTAGCACAGAAGCCAAACACAGACTGCAAAATGGCTGCTGTGCCGGCTTTCTGATAGGTGGAGAGGGGAAGAGGGGGTAGGGCGGGTCCAGCTGAGAGGGATAGCTGACTGGCTGCCATGTGTCTGCTGACTCTGGGGTGAGGGGTCAAAGTCTGGCTCCATTATAATGTATAGGGGGCTGGTTGAACGCGCTGTGTGTTCACCTGAGCGGGCGAACGCGAACACGCATTTTTTGACGCAAACTATTTGCCGGGTGAACAGTTTGGGACAGCTCTACTCAAGAGTGAAAAGTATTTTGCTTAATGCCCATAGCAACCAGTCATGTTTCTTTTATTATTTCATTTTCATCTACAAATCAGCGCTGTTGGAAGCTGGGTAAATGTTTGAACCAACACTATTTTTTACATATACTGAGAAAGGCAAATACAGGGCACAGAGCCATAAACTTCCTGTTCCCTCCATGAGAGATTGCAAGCATGGACTAGAAAATTTACATATCACAGGTAAATAAACAAACAAAAACAAACACGTCCTTATTATAACCTGCTATATCTGTACATGCGCTCAGCTTATTAAGCTCATTTTTCACACAGGTTGGCTTTACTGATTTCAGTTTGGCTGTAAACATAGCAAGAATTAATTGAATTGCAAACATTATTTTAGATAAAACAAAGCAACGCGTTTCACGGGTCAGCGCCCACTTCCTCAGGCAATAGAAAAAGGAGTTACAGCATCTAGCAAAACAAACGACACTCAGCGCCTCTGCAAGGATTGCAGAGGCGCTGAGTGTCGTTTCTTTTGCTAGATGCTGTAACTCCTTTTTCTATTGCCTGAGGAAGCGGGTGCTGACCCGTGAAACGCGTTGCTTTGTTTTATCTGGAGTTCGTTAATAAATAGACTGAATGTACAGTCGTGTTGTGTCTGCTTGGAGGGGGTAAGCCCACCACTGCCTCCTCTAATTACCAAGTTTTGGCTTTTAAGCTCCTTTAAAACCCCTTTTATGCTTTTGGCGCCTCTGTTCTCTCCTATATAATATTGTATCCACCCTGGGTGGAGGGCTGCGACCCTTTCTACTATCTACAGAGAGTGACTTCTTATTCCTGAGTGGGGTCAGGATAATCTCCCCACCTGCCTTTACAGTGGTTGCCTATTGGTGACCCATGTTTGTGAGTATAACAACTATTACTCTTTGTCATTATCCCCTTTGTCAATACATACTACACTATTGGGGCTCTTGGTGTTCCTCTGTTTATCTCGTTTGCAAACATTATTTTAGCTCATTTATTTTGTCTTTATGTGAATATGAAACACTATCATTCCATGCTGTTTCTAGTAAAAGCTGGCAGATGGAAGTGCCCAACTGTCCTGCCTGTTAAAGCGGACCTGAACTCAGAACTTCCTCTCTGATATAAAAGATACGCAACAGCATAATAACTTTTAACCACTTTAGCCCCAGGGATGTGAGGCTCATGTCCGTGCAGTCTGTGGGGCTGTACACGCGATCCTACGGGCGAAAGCCACCAATCACAATGGTCCCGGCGTCAGGGGTGATTGGTGGCAGGGGACAGAAGTAGAAGTAGATCGTGCCACTGCATTTCCTCCTGATCGCTCGTTTCCGCCGCTCCCGCTGCCACTTGTTTCCCATATATTCATCTCCCCTGTAGGTCCATGTGATCACAGGCATCAATGAGATGCCTGCATCACTTCCGAAGTAACACGGGCATAAATTGCTTCCTAGTTAGCGTACTTATTGTACGCAAATAGGAAATGATGCGCAAGGACCTCTTGTGGCCAAATAGTAAAATTACACCTACATATATTAAGGAATAAATTTGTTTTAATATGTATGTCAAGAGGGTATATTTTTTATAAATTATGGACTTGTGATTAGTGATGGATGTAAATCTGAAAAAATGCACTTTTATTTCCAAATTAAATATTACCGCTATACATTGTACTAGGGATATAATTTAAACGTTGCAATAACCGGGACAAATGGGCAAATAAAATGTGTGGCTTTTAGCCTCAGTTTTAAGTTTTATTTTAACCTGTTGCCGACCACTCCACGACGATTGGCGCGAACGCGGCGGCAGCCCCAGGACAACTCCCTGCCGATCGGCATGAAGTGCTAGGGGCAGGGATTGATTGCAGGGGATCACGGGCGCCGATTAGCTTGCATCTCCGCATGAATGACGGAGTTCCGCTCTGCCATCAGTTTCCCAGCGGCGATCGCCGCTAGGAGACTGTTAGATGGCGAACTGCCTTCTATTTACATGGTACAGCGCTGCGATTTAAGGCAGCACTGTACAGAGGACAGCCGTGGCTCTCCCTCCAGAGGCACAAAGGCGATCCACTGTGATAGGCTGAAGCTGTTTATGACGTGTGGGGGGAGGGAAGGCGGGATGTTATAAAATAAATTTAAAAATAGAAGAATTTATTTAAAAAAAAAACCCCAAAACAAATAAATAAATTAACAAGCACAGGAGCAGGGATCAGACCCCACCAACAGAAACCTCTGTTGGTGGGGAGAAAAGGGGGGAGGGGGGTCACTTGTGTGCTGAGTTGTATGGCCCTGCAGTGAGGCCTTAAAGCTGCAGTAGCCTAATTGGTAAAAAATGGCCTGGTCACTAGGGGGGTTTAACACCACGGTCCTTAAAGGAATACTATCAATGTCCAAGTGTTCTAAAATTACAATGTACAAATAATGTCTAAGTAGCTGTGTAAACATTTTCCTACTTTCCATGTTAAATTTCAGAGGCAAAAGCTGTAATTTATTGAGAGTAGGATTTAGCTATATTGTGACAAATCAATTGCAGAAGGGGTGTCTGCTTCAATGCACAGCCAGAGTTGCATATTAGACTACAGAGTATTTTTGTCAGAAAGCAAAAACAGTATGAAAAGCTGTGACCATTACAAATGTTCATAACAAGTTTCCTCTGCACGCTTCAGACACTTCAGTCAGAAACATACGACACAGAAACTGCAGCTGTTGGGAGCTTTCTGTCTCTCACACAGAGTTACACACAGGGTTAACTGATCAAGTGTGATGGGAATTTCCCCTCTCCTCATGGCTCATTCTGCCGTCAGTTTTGGCGTCAGTAAAGTTTGAAAGTATTTTGATAACCGTAAACAAAGAGGTTGCCAGTGAAATGTATACACAAGTACTTAGTAGCACTTCCCAAACAATTCCTATCTCAATTGAAAAAAATATGTAGATCGATAGTGTTCCTTTAAAGAGAACCCGAGGTGGGATTTAATTATGTTAGTGGGGCACAGAGGCTGGTTGTGCACACTAACACCAGCCTCTGTTGCCCCATGGTGTGCCTCCAGGACCCCCCTGCACGCTGCTATACCCTCCGCAGTGCTAGCGACACACAGGGTGTCGCCAGCACAATGTTTACCTATGCCGTGTCTGTTAGCGCCGCTCCCCCGCCTCCTCTGTATCAGCGGGAGGAAAGGGACGCGGGAGGGTAGCGCCGATACAGAGGAGGCGGGGGAGCGGGGCTAACAGACACGGCATAGGTAAACATTGTGCTGGCGACACGCTGTGTGTCGCTAGCACTGCGGGGGGTATAGCAGCACGCAGGGGGGTCCTGGAGGCACACCATGGGGCAACAGAGGCTGGTGTTAGTGTGCACAACAAGCCTCTGTGCCCCACTAACATAATTAAATCCCACCTCGGGTTCTCTTTAAGTGGTTAATACTATAATGGCCGAAAACTGAGAAATAATGAACTTTTTTACTTATTATTCCTATTAAAATGCATTTAGAATAAAATAATACTTAGCATAATGTAGCACCCAAAAAAAGCCTAATTGGTGGTGGAAAAAAACAAGGTATAGATCATTTTGTTGTTATAAGTAGTGATAAAGTTATTGGGGAATGAAAGGGAGAAGTGCTGAAATGTGAAAATTCCACTCGTCCATAAGGTGAAAACAACCCACGGGCTGAAGTGGTTAAAGAAAAACATTTCTTTATTACAGCTGATACAAATCCTGCAATAAATCTGCAATGTGTCGACTTCCTGCTTTCATGGAAGCAGACATAAGGTTAACATCCTGTGTTAACCAATTAGTTGCTCTGCCATGGTTTAGGAGTTGACACAGCCGAGAAACCAAATTACGGTGGTTATAAGTCACAGATGAGGGGGAATTAGAAAGGCTAAACTCTCTAAATACATACAGGGTGCATTTCTCTATGTTTTCCTTCTGTCCTGTGCAAGAGTTCAGGTCCACTTTAATGGTTTAGCTCAGGTGGTGAAATTGAGTAAGGCTACGTTCACACTTGCGGTTCGAGTCCGGGGGCCGCAAAGAGACCGTACGGGTCTCTGCGGTGGTCAGAAGTTGCCACAAGTTGCAGATCCGGAATGTATCAGTTTCGGCTACAGTAAAGTAGCCGGAACTAGATACATTGCAGTGCCGGAAAGGCACTGCAAGCATGGTGGATACTGGCGTGTAGTCCGGGCCCCCCAAGTGACATAGGACCGGTGCTGGAAGCATCCGGTCCTATTGCCAGTGTGATGAGAAACATCCGTTTCTCATTGCACAGCATGGCCGCATGTTCGGGTCAGGATCCGGCCCGGGTCCGCAGCCGCACGGGGACGGACGGCAAAAATGAAGCAAGTTGGAAAAAAGCCGGATTGTCCCAGAGCTGCGTTCCCGGATCGGATCCGGACGGTCGCACAAGTGTGAATGGATACATTGATTAACAATGTATCCATTCACCATCCGCTGTGTACGGAGCGTTCCGGGTCCGGGGAAGCCGGACCTGGAACGCTAATGTGAACCGGGCCTAAGGCAATATTCACAGTGGTGGGTTGTGGTATGCTGTAACGGCCGCTTGGTAACGCGATTTACCGCAACGTAATGCACCACCTATGCAATGTTCACAGTGCCGAGGTTGCGTTGCAGTATGATGTGCAACACCGGTAAACATGCACGTTACCATTGGCTATTGCCCCATATAGCTTATTTACTCATGCAGCAAGATGGAAATGGAACAAAGTAGATTCTGCCCTTTTAAGATATTCAACTGATCTTTGCTAAATGTTTTTATTTATGTTGCATTTATATAGCACAGAGCTTTAGGGTAGGTTCACACTCAGCCAGGTACCTGATGTGGACAGTCCAGTGGATGCGACTTATGATCTAGAAAGTCCTTCAATATTACTGTATGTGACTATTGTAATGGACGTGCCATAGTCATAGACACATCCATTAGACATGTCATGAAGGATTTGCGCCCTGACCAAGGTTCGATTCCAGGCCTCGAGCTTGTGCAGTAGAGCAGACCTGGTCGAGCTTGGCTATTTTTGCCGGAGCCCATCATAAAGCCGCTACTGCATCTGCTTAGGAGCACAGATGGTAAATATTGACATGTGTGAATTTTGGTGGCTGCCGCCTGCCAGCATTGGTTCGTCGAGGCTTAGGCGGATGGGGGAAGCCTCATAAGGATCCAGAGGCTTCCCCCTCCTTTGGAAAGTACCCCCCAGGGAAAGTTTACGTGAACATACAGACTGAATGCAGATAGTGTTCTCCTGCCCCAGACTCAATACAGAGATCCATAGCTACAAGACAATAGTGCCATCCTCTAGGACCTAGGTTCTCAAATTGTGGTACACATACCCCAGGGGGTGCTTCTGACGGTTCCAAGGGGTACTCTGGTTTGATATACTTAACCAAGAATAACAAATTTAGAGTTTTAGAAAATAATAAATCTTATTCAAAAAACATCAAATGAGTATTTTAGCTAATTAAAAGCAATGATCATAATTCAAAAAACATCAAATGAGTATTTTAGCTAATTAAAAGCAATGGTAAATGATTGGAAATGGTTTAGATTTACAGGTATGTCAAACCAGTCCTACGAGGGCCGAGATCCTCACACATTTTTGATACAGCTCAAATGAATTGATGGGTCTGAATCAGGAAAGGCGTGGTCCATCAGGTAGAACACATTCCTCTCTTTCTCAGTCCATCCTAAACACTGGCATGGATCTGGCCCTCCAGGCCTGGAGTTCGACACATGTGGTTTAGAATCAATTATCATGTACTACAATTAAATATATATTTGTCAAGGGGTACTTGTGATAGTGTTTACTATGCTAGGGGGTACTTGGTGAGTACAGGGTTTTAAAAGGGGTACATACCAATAAAATGTTTAGAAACACTGCTCTAGGACACCTTGTTGCCCATCTTTATCCACCAAACATACTAAAACTGAATAGCCCGGCTCCATCATTAATCTTTTTTTTATAACTCTACAACACTAATATTTGAAAAAAAAATGAAATTGTTTTGTAAACTTATACAGGTCCTTGTTGTCCAAGGCCAACTCTTGGCATCAAAACAGCTCTATTCTAAATCAACATCAGACATAAACAGCTCTGACCTTGTGTGCAGCCTTGGTGTGCTAATCGACGGAGAACTGAGCTTCAGAAACCAAATCTCGGCTCTAGTCAAATATTCCTACTTTCATATGTGGAACCTTGCAAAAATTCAACATCTCATTTCCACAAAGGATCTTTCAAACCTAGTTCATGCCTTCATCACATCACAGCTGGACTACTGCAGTGTTCTCTTTGCAGGCCTCCCAAACAAGGACCTGTACCGCCAGCAATTAGTACAGAATGCTTCTGCCAGATTGCTAACAAACCAGCCCCGCCACTGTCACATTACACTGATCCTTCCCTCACTGCACTGGCTACCTGTACAATGGAGTATGCGCTTCAAGATTGCACTGTTGACATTTAAACCCCTATACGATTTGGGCCCTGGATACATGAAGGACTTGCTGAAATTGCGACACACCTATCACACTCAGATCAGCAGAATCCATAAACCTGGTCACTCCCTGAGTGCACCTCAAAACCTTTGGGACCAGAGCTTTCTGTCATGCTGTCCCTACCCTTTGGAATTCCATACCAAACCCAGTAAAGACAGCCCCATCCTTGGAGTTATTCAAATCCAGACTGAAAAGCCATCTGTTTAGCCTGGCATTTTCAGACTTGTAGAATTCTTCCTCTGTATGAAAATTTACCAAATACTGATCTGAGCCATTCTTTTGCACTTTGAGTCCTACAGGAGAAAAGTGCTTTACAAATGTTGTTGGTGGTTGTTATTTATTTTTAACAAATAAATGATAGTATATTAGGAAAGCAACCTATGTAGTTTCTCTTTATCTACTGCTGTACAGTTTCCTAAAACCCTCTGAAATGTTGAATTCTTCCACTGTTTTTTTTCCTAGTTATATGCTGTCTTTTGTTTAATGAAAAGTATTCAATATATTTTTAAGATGACACAGATGCATACTGAGCTGGGGGGAATGATGCCAGTCATTATCTTAACAACAGAGGCTTCACTCAGTTATTTTCTTCATTCCTTTAACCTTGAAAAAAGCTATAATAATCCACTTCACATGAGCGTGATCCTACATTTTTACCTATTGTGATGATGGGGGTTCTGCGGGGCTACTCCAAAATTACCTAAAACACTATAATTTGCCGCAATTACAGTATTCAAAGAAGCAAAATCCCTCCATATAATGGTTATAAAAAGAAGGGGGCACATCATTTATTTGTTTTACCAGTCACAAATAAAGATATGACAGTCCATTTTGCTTATGTATTTGAGTATGAATAAAGTATAGAATTACTGTATCTGTGGTTAGTGGTGGTTTTACCAGGCTGCCATAAATGGGTTTCACAGCCAATCAGAGGCCCAGTTGTTGCAGATTATAAACTCTAATTATAGCCAACGGACTAGCTTGCTCATGACCACCCTTTTGGACTTCACTGAGGTTTGGAAACTCACACTTCTTGATTTGGAAGCGTTAGGATTTCTGTGATTAGGAAGTCCATGTGCTATTGTTTGCCTTTGGACCTTTGTAATGAAGAAGTCACTTTGAGAAGCCTTAGTTCTCCTCTGAGGGAGAAACCTATAACCCACAACCTGTTTACTGGGAAGTGTTTGGACTTCTCCGATGAGGAAACAAACAGCCTTTTAATTGGAAAACATCTGGACATTTGTGATAGGGAAGGCCACAGACCGTTGACTGAAAAGTTTATTGACTTTTTTTATAAGGAAGCCACAACTTTTTTTTTATAACCTTTAGATATTTATAAGTGTTTGGTAAGCCAGGTTCCTGATGTTCTGGAAACCGTTGGGCTCAGTTCACACTGCAAAAGAAAATTGATGCTTTTTGTCTGTTTTGTCAGATCACAAAAGATTGCAATGGATCTATGCACAATTTTTTCCAGACAGCAGATGTGTATCTCACAGAAGCCTGTGGTGGAGATGCATCTGCTCCGGACTCCAACTGGACCACAATGCATCCTTGTAATGAAGAAGACTAAAGAAGTCTACAATCTGTTAATTGGGAAACCTGTAGATATTTATGATTGAGAAACCCACAGACTTTTGACTGCAAAGTCTCCGGACCTCTAGTGATGTTTATTGGGAAGTCTTTGTCCTTCTGTGATGAGGATGCCTGCACAGTCTGTTGACTGGAAAGCCTTTGGGCATTTGTGATGGATGGGGAATCCCAAAGCCTTTTAGGAAATACTGTGTCCAGTCGATTGAGATCTCTTGTGTGTCTGTGATAAGATAACCACACAAACTAGCCTTTGGACCAGGGTTGGAGGACTAGTGTTTGATAAGGCCCTATGGTAAAAAAAAAATCTGAGTCCTGTTAGATTTACCTACCTCTTTTAAGTTATCATGAATTCAGATCTATTTTTTTCCTTTTGTCTAAAAATCTAAATGGTGTGACTGCTTGAGTGAAATCAATATACATCGAAACAGTTGTTACAAATCCTTCCTGACCTCAGTAAGGCCTTGTTCACATTGAGTTAGGCCCGGTTCACATTAGCATTTTGTGCCAAAACTGTCAGTTCTAACAGATCCGTTGTCTGTTCTAATGAATTCGTTGCGGACCGGTTTAAATCCGTTTCCAGTCCGTTTCAGACCCATTTGTATCCGTTTTGCATACGTTTTGCATTAGCTTCCGTTTTAAAGGGAAAGTTCTAAAATAGCATAAAAGATAAGTTACATATACACCTGAGCTCTGAATGTTCTGTAAATACAATGTGGTCATTGTTGAGTAGAGATGGGCCGAACGGTTCGGCGGCGAATGGTGCCATTCGAACTTTTGCGGAAGTTTGATTCGCCTCATAATGCGCTATGAGGGTCAACTTTGACCCTCTGCATCACAGTCAGCAGGCACATTGTAGCCATACAGGCTACACTAAGCCCTGGAGCCCCACCCCCCCTTATATAAGTCAGGCTCCGGCGGCCATTAGCTTCACTCGTGTGCCTGCTAGCCTGCTAGAGACAGACTAGGGACAGCTGCTGCAGACTTGTTCTTCTAGGGACAGATTAGTTAGGTTCTTGGCTGCTTAGCTTGCTCCTGGCTGATTATGATTGCTTTTATAGCACCCCTCAACAGCTCTTTTCAGAGCTCATCCTGTACTTTTTTTTTTCTGTGTGTCAAACTGACACTTTTGTTGCATGCACAGCCTTGCTAATTCATAGTGTGTGTGCCACTGCCAGCAGCCCAGCACATTCAGTGACTACCTGTGTGTGTGACAGGGAGCTGCATATTGTACTACCCAGTACTGCATATACCCAGTACCTGTTGTGTTTACTTAACCCATCTCATCACTGCATATACCTAGCTTTGTGTTGAGTGAACCCACCTCACTGCATCTAACTACCTGTTGTGTTGAGTGAACCCACCTCATTGCATCTAAGTACCTTTACTGTTCAGTGAACCCACCTCCCTCACTGCATCTAACTACCTGTTGTGCATCTAAGTACCTTTACTGTTCAGTGAACCCACCTCACTGCATCTAACTACCTGTTGTGTTGAGTGAACCCACCTCACTGCATCTAAGTACCTTTACTGTTCAGTGAACCCACCTCACTGCATCTAAGTACCTGTTGTGTTGAGTGAACCCACCTCACTGCATCTAAGTACCTTTACTGTTCAGTGAACCCACCTCACTGCATCTAAGTACCTGTTGTGTTGAGTGAACCCACCTCACTGCATCTAAGTACCTTTACTGTTCAGTGAACCCACCTCACTGCATCTAAGTACCTGTTGTGTTGAGTGAACCCACCTCACTGCATCTAAGTACCTTTACTGTTCAGTGAACCCACCTCACTGCATCTAAGTACCTGTTGTGTTGAGTGAACCCACCTCACTGCATCTAAGTACCTTTACTGTTCAGTGAACCCACCTCACTGCATCTAACTACCTGTTGTGTTGAGTGAACCCACCTCACTGCATCTAAGTACCTTTACTGTTCAGTGAACCCACCTCACTGCATCTAAGTACCTGTTGTAATGAGTGAACCCACCTCACTGCATCTAAGTACCTTTACTGTTCAGTGAACCCACCTCACTGCATCTAACTACCTGTTGTGTTGAGTGAACCCACCTCACTGCATCTAAGTACCTTTACTGTTCAGTGAACCCACCTCACTGCATCTAACTACCTGTTGTGTTGAGTGAACCCACCTCACTGCATCTAAGTACCTTTACTGTTCAGTGAACCCACCTCACTGCATATAAGTACCTGTTGTGTTGAGTGAACTCACCTCACTGCATCTAAGTACCTTTACTGTTCAGTGAACCCACCTCACTGCATCTAAGTACATGTTGTGTTGAGTGAACCCACCTCACTTTATCTAAGTACCTTTACTGTTCAGTGAACCCACCTCACTGCACCTACAGTGGTGTGAAAAACTATTTGCCCCCTTCCTGATTTCTTATTCTTTTGCATGTTTCTCACACTTAAATGTTTCTGCTCATCAAAAACCGTTAACTATTAGTCAAAGATAACATAATTGAACACAAAATGCAGTTTTAAATGATGATTTTTATTATTTAGTGAGAAAAAAAAAACTCCAAATCTACATGGCCCTGTGTGAAAAAGTGATTGCCCCCCTTGTTAAAAAATAACTTAACTGTGGTTTATCACACCTGAGTTCAATTTCTGTAGTCACCCCCCAGGCCTGATTACTGCCACACCGGTTTCTATCAAGAAATCACTTAAATAGGAGCTATCTGACACAGAGATGTAGACCAAAACCACCTCAAAAGATAGACATCATGCCAAGATCCAAAGAAATTCAGGAACAAATGAGAAAAAAAGTACTGTAATTCAGATCTATCAGTCTGGTAAAGCTTATAAAGCCATTTCTAAAGCTTTGGGACTCCAGCGAACCACAGTGAGAGCCATTATCCACAAATGGCAAAAACATGGAACAGTGATGAACCTTCCCAGGAGTGGCTGGCCAACCAAAATTACCCCAAGAGCGCAGAGAAAACTCATCCGAGAGGCCACAAAAGACCCCAGGACAACATCTAAAGAACTGCAGGCCTCACTTGCCTCAATTAAGGTCATTGTTCATGACTCCACCATAAGAGAGAGACTGGGCAAAAACGGTCTGCAGGGCAGATATCCAAGGCGCAAACCAGTTTTAAGCAAAAAGAACATTAAGGCTCGTCTGAATTTTGCTAAAAAAACATCTCAATGATTGGCAAGACTTTTGGGAAAATACCTTGTGGACCGACGAGACAAAAGTTGAACTTTTTTGAAGGTGCGTGTCCCGTTACATCTGGCGTAGAAGTAACACAGCATTTCATCAACAGAACATCATACCAACAGTAAAATATGGTGGTGGTAGTGTGATGGTCTGGGGTTGTTTTGCTGCTTCAGGACCTGGAAGGCTTGCTGTGATAGATGGAACCATGAATTCTACTGTCTACCAAAAAATCCTGAAGGAGAATGTCCGGCCATCTGTTTGTCAACTCAAGCTGAAGCGATCTTGAGTGCTGCAGCAGGACAATGACCCAAAACACACCAGCAAATCCACCTCTGAATGGCTGAAAAAAAACAAAATGAAGACTTTGGAGTGGCCTAGTCAAAGTCCTGACCAGAATCCTATTGAGATGTTGTGACATGACCTTAAAAAGGCGGTTCATGCTAGAAAACCCTCAAATAAAGCTGAATTACAACAATTCTGCAAAGATGAGTGGGCCAAAATTCCTCCAGAGCGCTGTAAAAGACTCGTTGCAAGTTATCGCAAATGCTTGATTGCAGTTATTGCTGCTAAGGGTGGCCCAACCAGTTATTAGGTTCAGGGGGCAATTTCTTTTTCACACAGGGCCATATAGGTTTTGAGTTATTTTCCTCACTAAATAATAAAAAAACATCATTTAAAACTGCATTTTGTGTTCAATTAAGTTATCTTTGACTAATAGTTAACGGTTTTTGATGAGCAGAAACATTTAAGTGTGACAAACATGCAAAAGAATAAGAAATCAGGAAGGGGGCAAATAGTTTTTCACACCACTGTAAGTACCTTTACTGTTCAGTGAACCCACCTCACTGCATCTAACTACCTGTTGTGTTGAGTGAACCCACCTCATTGCATCTAAGTACCTTTACTGTTCAGTGAACCCACCTCATTGCATCTAAGTACCTTTACTGTTCAGTGAACCCACCTCACTGCATCTAACTACCTGTTGTGTTGAGTAGTGGTGCTCAAATACCCCTTTTTAAAATTCGAGTTTGGCCGAATTCGAATAGTAAATTATTCGAGGTCAGTCGAATATTCGAGTCGAATAATTTTTACTATTCGATTCGACCTCGGACTTCGAGCTCACTATTCGAGTCGGTATTCGAGCTCATTATTCGAGCTGACTATTCGAATTGGCCTTAAATAGCTTCCAACACTTGTTTTGAGGGTGAATGATGCAAGAAACCTCTTTTTTTCCAAGTAACAACAGCAAGTGATTATGTGGGGATGTTCCTTTTAAAAAAAAAAAGGTGAAAAGAGAAGTTGTGTCCAGAATTTTGTTCAGTACTGTATATACTTCTTCTTCTTCTTCTTCTTCTTCTTCTTCTTCTTTATCTTCTATCTTCTCCTTCTTCTATATCTTCTTCTTCTATATCTTCTTCTTCTATATCTTCTTCTATATCTTCTTCTTCTTCTATATTGTCTTCTTCTTCTTCTTCTTCTTCTTCTTCATCTTCTTCTTCTTCATCTTCTTCATCTTCTTCATCATCATCTTCTTCATCTTCTTCATCATCATCTTCTTCTTCATCTTCTTCTTCTTCATCTTCTTCATCTTCTTCATCTTCTTCTTCTTCATCTTCTTCTTCTTCATCTTCTTCTTCATTTTCTTCTTCTTCATCTTCTTCTTCTTCATCTTCTTCTTCATTTTCTTCTTCTTCATCTTCTTCTTCTTCATCTTCTTCTTCATCTTCTTCATCTTCTTCTATATCGTCTTCTTCTTCACTTATTTCTCTTTTCAATTATTTTTTTTTAAAGAAATGCAGCTATTTTTGAGCGTAACAAATAGCTGGTGGCGCACGCATGTTGGAAGCGCCATTGTATGTGCTCCCTGGCAGTGTAAACACACAGACAGCAGGAGATAAATTCAGCAGCAGGAGGAGGAGGATGAGTGTGTGGCAGCAGGCAGTCAATGAGGCAGGCAGCGTGACATAATAGCCCTGGTACCTAGCGGTGATACCAGGGCTGTAAATAAACACAGCAGGCAGGAGGTCCCAGACAGCGGTCGTGCAGCCCACATCGTGTCCAATACACAACTGGGACAACACAGTTTTCAACCCGGGCACCTCAGAAAAATTAAACCTTTTTTTTTTTTTTTAATGGTTTGTTGGTTTTGTTTGTACAACCAATTACACAGATATATAGCTATTGTTTGACGTAATAGCTGGTGGCAGAGTGGCAGCAGAATGTAATTCTGTGTACCCTGGCAGTGGGAAACACAGACCGACAGCAGCAGCAGCAGGAGGAATGGAGGAGTAATGTGAGCAGCTATTGTTTGACGTAATAGCTGGTGGCAGTGTGGCAGCAGAAGGTAATTCTGTGTACCCTGGCAGTGGGAAACACAGACAGACAGCAGCAGCAGGAGGAATGGAGGAGTAGTGTGAGTGTGGCAGCAGGCAGGCAGCGTGACATAATAGCCCTGGTACCTAGCGGTGATAACAGGGCTGTAAATAAACACAGCAGGCAGGAGGTCCCAGAGAGCGGTCGTGCAGCCCACATCGTGTCCAATACACAACTGGGACAACACAGTTTTCAACCCGGGCACCTCAGAAAAATTAAACCTTTTTTTTTTTTTTTAATGGTTTGTTGGTTTTGTTTGTACAACCAATTACACAGATATATAGCTATTGTTTGACGTAATAGCTGGTGGCAGAGTGGCAGCAGAATGTAATTCTGTGTACCCTGGCAGTGGGAAACACAGACAGACAGCAGAAGGGCAGTACACAGCAGCCCACTGTAGGTGTAAAATGTGTGGCTGCAGGCGACGTAATAGTCAAACTGAACCAGGCTGGCTTAGTGAGCAGGAGCCAGGAGGTGGTAAAGGGTGGTAAGGCACATTAACGATGGTTCTTAGCCAGTTCATGTCCCCCTCTCGCCGACAACAGGGGCCAGGAACTCGCCTTCCACCCACGCCTGGTTCATCTTGAGAAACGTCAGTCTGTCCACAGACTTGTGAGACAGACGTGAGCGTTTCTCGGTGACCACGCCACCAGCTGCACTGAAGCAGCGCTCGGACAGCACGCTGGAAGGGGGGCAGGACAGCACTTCCAGGGCGTACTGCGCCAGCTCGCTCCAGATCTCCAGGCGCTTGACCCAATACTCCATGGGATCAACAGGGGCATCGCTGTCAAGCCCGCTGTAGGACCCCATGTAGTCAGCCACCATGCGGGTCAGGCGCTGGCTGTGACCGGAGGAGGATGCTGCTGCATCATGCACCTCCTCTCTAGTCACTGCTGCCGGAGCCTCTACAGTCCTGTAGAGCTCGTGGCTGAGAGACAGCAGGTCTGTGGGGCGCTTGCTGCTGAATGCAGGCACCTGCTGCTGCCTCTGTGCTGGCTGCTGGACAGTGGGGGTGGAAGGCTGGGGGAAGGCTTCCTCCAAGCGCTCAACATGGGCCTGCTGCAAGCTCCTTATTTGTTGCGCTGGGTCTCCTCCTGCAGGCGGCAGGAACTGGCTCAACTTCCTGTTGAGGCGTGGGTCCAACATCATGCTGATCCAGATGTCCTCCCTCTGCTTCATCTGGATCACCCTGGGGTCCTTGCGCAGGCACGCCAGCATGTGCGCTGCCATTGGGAAGAGGCGGGCCATGTGTGCTGGCACATCGACGGCAGTGCTGTCCTCCTCATCCTCCTCCTCTGCCGCCTCATCCTCTCTCCACCCCCGCACCAACTCAGCTGCGCTGTGCTGATCCCCCTCATCAGCAGCAAGGTCAGGGACCTCCACCAAGTCCTCCTCCTCCTCCCCCTCAGAGGTGGACTGTGCAGCTGCTTGCCGCTCCTGCTGGTCCAAGGCTGCCGCTCCCTGTTCCAGCAAAGCATCGAGGGCCCTGTTCAGCAGACAAACCAGGGGCACCCACTCGCAGACCATAGCATGGTCCCTGCTCACCATGTTAGTGGCCTGCAGAAAGGGAGCCAGCACTAAGCACACCTGCTGCATGTGCCTCCAGTCATCATCGGGGACGATGGACGGGATGTTGCTGGCCTTGTCCCTTCTCCGAGCGGCGGAAACAGTGGCCAGGGCAAGGTACTGGTTGACAGCGTGCTTCTGTTCAACCAGACGCTCCAACATCGCCAGGGTGGAGTTCCAGCGAGTCGGAACGTCAAGGATCAGCCGATGGCGTGGCAGCTCCAGCTCCTTTTGCACGTCTTCCAGGCTCGCACAGGCTGCAGCCGAGCGCCGGAAGTGACGCACAACGTTCCTTGCCGTTTCCAGCAGTTTGCCCATCCCCTGGTAGGTGCGCAAGAACTTTTACACCACCAGGTTCAGCACGTGGGCAAGACAGGGGATGTGGGTCAGGTTTCCCCTGTCTATTGCGGCAACCAGATTGGCCCCATTGTCGGCCACCACCTCTCCGACTCTGAGGCCTCTGGGGGTCAGCCAAATCCTCTCCTGCTCCTGGAGTTTGGCCAACACATGGGTTGCCGTCAGCTTGGTCTTCCCAAGGCTGACCAAGTGCAGCAGCGCTTGGCAGTGGCGGGCCTTCACGCTGCTGCTGAGGCGGGGGGTTTGGCCAGGTGTGCCGGAGGATGGCAGAGGATCGGAGGAACCTGCTGCAGTTCCCCTGACCCTGCGGGGGGGCACCACCCACTGTGTTGCTGCTGCTGTGCCCGCTGCTGCTCTCCCATCCTCACCCCCTTCCACCAAGCTGACCCAGTGGACAGTGAAAGACAGGTAGCGGCCTGTCCCGAAGCGGCTGCTCCAGGAGTCCATGGTGACGTGGACCCTTTCACCAACCGCGTGCTCCAGCCCTCGCTCCACATTGGCCATCACAAAGCGGTGCAGTGCAGGAATGGCCTTGCGGGCGAAGAAGTGTCTGCTGGGGAGCTGCCAGTCTGGGGCTGCGCAAGCAAGCAGCGCACGCATGTCGCTCCCCTCCTGCACAAGCGTGTACGGCAGGAGTTGGGAGCACATGGCCCGTGCCAGCAAGCCGTTCAGCTGCCGCACGCGACGGCTGCTGGGAGGCAGAGCCCTAACCACCCCCTGGAAGGACTCGCTCAAAAGGCTCTGGTGTGGCCTTTTGCTGGCACGGGAATCAGCAGACACAGCAGAGGAGGCCACTGAGGACTGGCTGCCAGAACAGGCCTCAGTGTCGGCGGCAGGAGTTGCAGAGGGGGGAGGAGCAGTGCGTTTCCGCACTCCTGCTGGTGCTGCTGGAGGAGCAGGAGTGCGGGTGGCTGCTGTTGCTGCTGCTGCTGCTGCTGAAGGCTGTGCAGTGATGGGTGTGGTGCCACTGCCAGCACCAGATGCCTTCAGCCTCTGGAACTCCTCATGCTGGTGGAAATGTTTCGCAGCAAGGTGGTTGATGAGCGAGCTGGTGCTGAACTTTAAGGGGTCTGCACCTCTGCTCAACTTCCGCTGACAGTGGTTGCAAGTGGCGTACTTGCTGTACACTGTGGGCATGGTGAAAAAACGCCAGATTGGTGACAAAAACGACCCCCTACGGCATGGAACCGCTGCTGCCTGTCTCCCTGTGGTGGTTGGGGGGGGGCTTGGGTGCGGCTGGTGGTGGTACTGGCAGATGCTGCTGCTGCTGAGCCTGAGACACCAGCAGGCTGTGGGACCTGCCTACTGCTGCCAATGCTTGCAATGATGCGCCTCCTTGCAAGGCCCACAAGCGCATCCTCCTCCTCCTCCTCAGAGCTGCTGAGGACGACATCCCCTGGAGGTGGTGGCACCCAGTCTCTGTCTGTCACCGTGTCATCATCAGCCTCCCCCTCCTGAAACATGTCCTGCTGGGATGATGACCCCCCAAACTCCTCTCCTGATGCATGGATGGGCTGCTTGACTGTCGCCACAGTCTTGCTGTCCAATCCCTCATCCCCCAAAGTGCCCATCAGCATCTCCTCCTCCAAATCGCCAACAACAGCAGACAATTGACGCATCATGCCTGGGGTCAAAAGAGTGCTGAGTGACAGGTCGGCGACTGACGGTGAACTGGCCTCCTCCCCAGGCCCTGCTGGGCGGCTGCTGCGAACAGGGGTGGTGGTGGTGGTGGTGAGGGTGGAGGCCTCGGATGGAGAGCTGATGGCGGGCTGCTCATCCTCCGTCATCAGTTGCACCACAGTGTCTGCATCCTTTACCTCAATGGGATGTTTCCGACCCGGCTGGAGGAAAATCGGAGCAGGTGCTACACGCTGCTGCTGCTGCTGCTGTGTCTCTGCAGCGTGAGTTGCAGATGCTCCTGCTGGGCGGCGCCCAAGGCGTCCACGGCCAGTGGCTATGGGAGGAATGTTAGCCACTGACGCTGCTGCTGCGGAACTGTGCATGGTGGCGCGGCCGCGCCCGCGGCTTGCCACAATGCTGCTCCCTCTCCTCCTGATTCCCTTGCTGCCCTTCCCCTTGCCCAAACCGCGCTGGCTGCCACTTCCAGACATCTTCGATGTTTTGGGCGTAAACACAAAAGTTTTTGAAAAGGGCGGGTGAAAAGTGGGGTACTTTAATGGAGTGGGTTGGTGGGTGAGGTGACTGAGTGAGTGTCCCGACTCCCTAGTACAGTAAGTAAGTAGTAACAGTCAGGAAGTACAACTAGCAGTTACAATAATCAGTAGTAATCACAAGGAAATAGAGTGTGTGTACACTACAGACAGTGAGTGCACGCACGCGCAAACACGCGCAGGAGCTGGCCTATGAACAGAGAGTGAGTGAGTGTCCCTAGTACAGTAAGTAAGTAGTAACAGTCAGGAAGTACAACTAGAAGTTACAATAATCAGTAGTAATCACAAGGAAATAGAGTGTGTGTACACTACAGACAGTGAGTGCACGCACGCGCACACACGTGCAGGAGCTAGCCTATGAACAGTGACTGAGTGAGTGTCCCTACTACAGTAAGTAAGTAGTAACTGTCAGGAAGTAGAATTTACAATAATCAATCAGTAATCAGAAGGAAATAGAGTGTGTGTACAGTACACAGACAGTGAGTGCACACACACACACGCAGGAGCTAGTAGCCTATGAACAGTGACAGTGAGTGTCCTAGTACAGTTACAGTATATAACTATTCAGAAGGAAATAGAGTGTGTGTACAGTACACAGACAGTGAGTGCACACACACACACGCAGGAGCTAGTAGCCTATGAACAGTGACAGTGAGTGTCCTAGTACAGTTACAGTATATAACTATTCAGAAGGAAATAGAGTGTGTGTACAGTACACAGACAGTGAGTGCACGCACACACAGGAGCTAGCCTATGAACAGTGACAGTCAGTGAGTGTCCTAGTACAGTTACAGTATATAACTATTCAGAAGGAAATAGAGTGTGTGTACAGTACACAGACAGTGAGTGCACACACACACGCAGGAGCTAGTAGCCTATGAACAGTGACAGTCAGTGAGTGTCCTAGTACAGTTACAGTATATAACTATTCAGAAGGAAATAGAGTGTGTGTACAGTACACAGACAGTGAGTGCACGCACACGCAGGAGCTAGCCTATGAACAGTGACAGTCAGTGAGTGTCCTAGTACAGTTACAGTATATAACTATTCAGAAGGAAATAGAGTGTGTGTACAGTACACAGACAGTGAGTGCACACACACACGCAGGAGCTAGTAGCCTATGAACAGTGACAGTGAGTGTCCTAGTACAGTTACAGTATATAACTATTCAGAAGGAAATAGAGTGTGTGTACACAGACAGTGAGTGCAAGCACACGCAGGAGCTAGCCTATGAACAGTGACAGTCAGTGAGTGTCCTAGTACAGTTACAGTATATAACTATTCAGAAGGAAATAGAGTGTGTGTACAGTACACAGACAGTGAGTGCACACACACACGCAGGAGCTAGTAGCCTATGAACAGTGACAGTGAGTGTCCTAGTACAGTTACAGTATATAACTATTCAGAAAGAAATAGAGTGTGTGTACACAGACAGTGAGTGCAAGCACACGCAGGAGCTAGCCTATGAACAGTGACAGTCAGTGAGTGTCCTAGTACAGTTACAGTATATAACTATTCAGAAGGAAATAGAGTGTGTGTACAGTACACAGACAGTGAGTGCACACACACGCAGGAGCTAGTAGCCTATGAACAGTGACAGTGAGTGTCCTAGTACAGTTACAGTATATAACTATTCAGAAGGAAATGGAGTGTGTGTACACAGACAGTGAGTGCAAGCACACGCAGGAGCTAGCCTATGAACAGTGACAGTCAGTGAGTGTCCTAGTACAGTTACAGTATATAACTACAATACAAAATACAATCACTAAGTAGTAAAGGACAGCAGAAATACTGTCTAATACTATCTAATACTGTCTAATACTGTCTAATACTAATGAGAAATAAACTAACAGAGGACAGGAGGACAGCTGCCCACACAGGCAGGCCCTGAGGCCTAAAGCTGTAAGCCTGCAGCAGCAGCTGGCCTGTCTCTATGTAACACAAAAGCTACTAACTAAAATACAATGTCTATCTAACCAACAACAATATAGGTGTGTATAGGAGGTGTATGTGAGCAAAAACGCTAGGTAAATGACCACAATAGAGCTCTTGCTAAGCCAAAGCACAAAGGAGCAACTCTCTCTCTATGCAAGTCTCAGGCAAGGACGGAGAAACGGAACATGACGGCCGCTATTTATAGGGTAGGGGCTGGCCAGGGTCCCCCTCTGTGATTGGCTGCCGTCAGAGGGCCTGGGAGCCCTCTGATTGGCTCTAAGGACATCAATCTGGGCTATGACGCTATTCGAGCTCGGTATTCGAGCTCGAATAGCGCCGTTTGCTCGAATAGCTCGAATAGTGAATGGGCTATTCGCGTTTACTCGAATAGCCCATTCGAATAGCTGCAGCTATTCGGAGCTCGAATACCGAGCTCGAATAGCTGAAAAAGAGCTCGAATATTCGAGCTACTCGAATATTCGAGCTCTGCTGAGCACCACTGGTGTTGAGTGAACCCACCTCACTGCATCTAAGTACCTTTACTGTTCAGTGAACCCAACTCACTGCATCTAACTACCTGTTGTGTTGAGTGAACCCACCTCACTGCATCTAAGTACCTTTACTGTTCAGTGAACCCACCTCACTGCATCTAACTACCTGTTGTGTTGAGTGAACCCACCTCACTGCATCTAAGTACCTGTACTGTTCAGTGAACCCACCTCACTGCATCTAACTACCTGTTGTGTTGAGTGAACCCAGCTCACTGCATATACCTAGCATCGCCCTGAGATGGACAAAATGGAAAAACCAGGTAGAGGAAGAGGTAGTGGAAGACCCAGAGGAAGGCCACCAGGCACCGGCAGGTCTGTGCGAGGTGGTGTTGCTGTGATTTCGTGCGGACCTGGCCCAAAATACAGTGCTCAGAAGAAGGCATGTGCCATCACTTCCCAAGATCAGGACGTGCTTGACTATTAAACACAGAACACCTCATCTCCCGCAGCCACCAGCACTACAACAAGCACCACATCCGCTGCATTTCACACTTCGCAGGAGTTATTTGGTGGTGATGGTGAAATCACTGATTCCCAGCCACTACTGCAACAACAAGAAGGAGGCGCAGGTACACCACCTCATACGTCTGAGTTAGGTGGCGATAGTATGGACGTAACGTGTGTGGAGGGGGATGATGAACCACCTGAAGTTGGTGCAGTTGAGGAGGTGTCTGAGGAAAGCGAAGCTGGGCAGGAGGATTATGATGACGATTATACGGATGCCACGTATGTTCCAAGTAGAGGTGATGACCAGGGGGACAGTTCAGAGGGGGAGTCAGAGAGGAGTAGGAGGAGACAACTTCATGATAGAAGCAGAGGGAGCTCGTGCTCAGAAACAGCTGGGGGCAGTGTCCGGCGCCATGTATCGCCAGCTATGGACAGCCAGCCAACATGCCCATCAACGTCAGCTGCTGATGCCATCGTAGCGCCATCACCCAAGGGGGGCTCAGCGGTTTGGAAATTTTTTAACATGTGTGTCTCAGATCGGAGCAAAGTCATATGTTCTCTTTGCCAGCAAAAATTGAGCCGTGGAAAGGCCAACTCTCACGTAGGGACAAGTGCCTTACGAAGGCCCCTGGAGAGAAGGCACAAACAGCTATGGCAAGAACACCTGAGGAAAAGCAGCACCCAAAAGACAAGCCACCCTCCTCTTACTCCTTCAGGTGCATCGTCTTCATCCGCTTTCTCCCTTGCACCTTCACAGCCACCCTCCTCCACACCGCCTCTTCCCTTGAGCGGTTCCTTCTCCTCTGCCCACAGCAGTACCCAGCTGTCCGTAAAGGAAGTATTTGAGCGTAGGAAGCAAATGTCTGCCAGTCACCCTCTTGCCCGGCATCTGACAGCTGGCATGGCGGAACTATTAGCTCTCCAGCTACTACCATACAAGCTGGTGGAGTCAGAGGCTTTCCGTAAATTTGTGGCCATTGGGACACCGCAGTGGAAGATACCAGGCCGCACTTATTGTTCACGAAAGGCCATACCCAAACTGCACCGTACAGTTGAGAGTCAAGTGGTGTCATCTATTGCGAAGAGCGTTGGGTCAAGGGTCCACCTGACCACGGATGCCTGGTCTGCCAAGCACGGGCAGGGCCGCTACATTACGTACCCAGCCCATTGGGTCAACCTGGTGACTGATGGCAGCAAGCAGGGAGTACGTGGCTGCGCAGCGGACCGACTTGTCACACCTCCATGGCTTGCAGTCAGGCCTCCAGCCACCTCCTCTCCGCCTGCTACCACCTCTTCGCTGTCGTTATCCTTCTCCTCCTCCTTGGCTGGTGCCGTGATCTCCTCTCCAGCTACACAACCCCCGCACCCCATGGCCTATGCTGCATGCCAGGTACGACGGTGTCACGCAGTGTTAGACATGTCTTGCCTGAAAGCGGAGAGATACACTGGAGCAGCTCTCCTGGCTGCTCTTAACAAACAGGTGGAGCAATGGCTGACCCCTCACAAGCTTGAGATCGGCAACGTGGTGTGTGACAACGGCAGCAATCTCATTTCCGCGTTGAATTTTGGAAAGCTGACACACATACCCTGCATGGCACATGTGCTGAATCTGGTCGTGCAAAGATTTGTGTCCAAGTACGCAGGTTTAGAGGACATCCTGAAGCAGGCCAGGAAGTTGTGTGGGCATTTCAGGCGCTCTTACAAGGCCATGGCACGCTTTGCGGACATTCAGCGTAGAAACAACTTGCCGGTGAGACGCCTGATTTGCGATAGCCCGACTCGCTGGAATTCCACCCTGCTGATGTTCTCTCGCCTGCTAGACCAGGAGAAAGCCGTCACCCAGTACCTGTATCATTACAGTACAAGGACACAATCTGGGAGGATGGGGATGTTGTGACCCAACAACTGGACACTGATGTGAAATGCATGCAGGGTCATGGAGCCCTTTGAGGAGGTGACCAAACTGGTGAGTCGTGCTGAGGGCACCATCAGTGACTTGATCCCCTACGCCTACTTCCTGGAGCGTGCCGTGCGTAGAGTGGTGGATACAGCTGTGGAGGAGTGTGAACGAGAACAGTTACGGCAGCAGGAGTCGTGGGAGCGATTTACATCCGAACCCGATGTTTCCACAACACCTGCGGCAGCACAGAGGGGGGAGGAGGAGGAGGAAGAAGAGGAGTCGTGTGGGGAAGGAGAGGAGTCAGACTCTGATGATGGTGATGAGGAAGGTGTTTCTGTGGAGGAGGAAGAGGCGGCGGAAGAAGAACAACCGCGGCAGCCATCACAATGGGATTCTGCTGCTCCACGTTCCCGTGGTATTGTTCATAGCTGGGGTGAGGAAGAGGAGTTGCGTCCCGTCACTGAGGAAGAGCAAGAGGAGATGGAGAGTACGTCTGCATCCAGCTTTGTGCAGATGGCCTCTTTCATGTTGTCCAGCCTGTTGAGGGACCCCCGAATTAAAAAACTCAAGGCGAATGACCTGTACTGGGTGGCTACGCTACTAGACCCTCGGTACAGGCACAAAGTGGCGGACCTGTTACCAACTCAACAGAAGGCAGAAAGGATGCAGCACTTGCAGAACAAGCTGTCGATGATGCTTTACAATGCGTTTAAGGGTGATGTGGCTGCACAACGCAATCAAGGTACCACTGGCAGTAACCCTCCTCCTCCCAAGTCCACGCAGGCAAGGACAGGACGCTCCAGCGATCTCAGGGTGATGTCGGACATGCGGACATTCTTTAGTCCAACTCCTCGCCATAGTCCTTCCGGATCCACCCTCCTCCAATGTGTGGACCGGCAGGTAGCCGACTACCTGGCCTTGAGTGTGGATGTAGACACTGCGAGCAGCGACGATGAACCCTTGGACTACTGGTTGCGCAAGCTTGACCTGTGGCCAGATAGGGGGGGGGGGGAGAAGGGGGGGAGGATTGTTAAAGACACCCACCAATTTACCTTATGTTCCACTTGGTTATTCAAACCCAACCTCCACAATTGTCCTACAATAATTCCATCTGTGACTTGGTTGTCGTGAAAAGGTAATTGGTTTATTGGTTACTCTGTGACATTGCAAAACATAAAAATGTGCCCAGACACATCATTAAAAACAACAGCGCTGTTGTAGATAGCTGCATTACCCCGCCATACCCAAACACCTCGCCCAGTCATCCATCAACCATGTACACGGGCCCAAGACCAATAGAATAAGTCTGTCATTCCCACTTGGTTCCGGGTTTATGGAGCAAGGGAGGCTAAAGAGGCCAAATCGTATTGTTGTCAACAAGTCCAGCAAAGAACATATAGCTGTCTGCAAAGCGCTATAGCACAGCAAGAAGCAGCAGGCAGTCCAAAAGCACTAAAAACTTGCAGCCATCCAGCCTATTGATACTCACGCCTCCCGGCTGCATCCACTTCACCAAGGACCAGATGAGTAGCTTCACTCAGGAGCCCCTTACGTTTTATTTGTGCATGCACTTGGTCTCTCTCATCAGCCGCGTTCATGATTACCCTGTCTTCCAGCCGTTTTTGTCACCGCCATGCAGTAAGCCACCTGGATCACTTGTATTCCCATAGGCAGTGCATAGTGAGACGATCCGGCTCCGCCCTCGTCTTCCTGGGCTGTCACGGGCACATCTCACGGGGTCAAAGTTGCAGCATTAGAATACACGACGTTATCAGCTGAGACAGCCTGCGGGCCGCCGCTGGGGAGAGCTAGACTAGGCGACGGTTCGGGTCAGCAGAGCGGCACAGCGTGTGTAGCCAACTAGTTTCGACCGGGGCTTCCGGTCTTCATCAGGGCGTGGCTTCCCGTCAGGGGGGCTGAGCCTTAATGGGCTTCCCTCAGCTCCTCCCTCTTCACGCTAGTTGATCCAGTGCGACCGTCAAATTCTTCCGGATAGGAAAATATTCACAGACAGGCTGTACCCCTTAGTTCATGGTTCCCTTGACAGTCAGAACGATTCCCAATGGATTAACCCCTTGCCTCTCGTTTCTCTCGTCAGTGATAGTCTGTAGAAATGCTGATCAGTGCTAATCAATGTGTACTCCACTATTTTCATGGCAACCTAGGAAAAAAGGAATTCTCAATCCTTTTAGGACTCTATTATATAAACAGGAAAGTTAGGAAAACTGGGAATGAAAGATGACATTCACATATGGTTGAAGGTTCAATTTTCTCACACTCTCCACTATTTATCATCCATCAGCTCACAGACCACAAGATAACCGAATAAACCTAAGCTTACACCCTTCTCGCCCACCAGACATGGCTACTCGGCACTATCTCCACCCTTTACCCTTTACATCAGAGAAGGGGAGAACCCCTCATAGATAGCTTTTAAGGGAAAAATCCACATTCAAGCCATGCGGATGCCTCGACCTCAGTCGGTACATCCACATGGCTTCCCGCTGCAGCAACATTGCCTCAGTCCTCTCCGTTCGTGTCGGCATCTCTAAATTGTCAATACACATCGCACGAAGTCCCACAATCGACCCGCCATGCACTTCTTTAAAGTGTTCCGCCACTGGCGTCCTCTCCCCACCAGTGATGTTCCCCAAGTGCTCCAAAAGCCTTGTTTTAAATGCTCGTGTCGTCATGCCTACATAATATTTGTTACATGGACATATAATGAGATAGATCACCCACACTGAATTGCAATTAAAGAATTTTTTCACCCTATACTCCCCAGATTGATCCTGAGAGGCAAATCTATCTGTCTTCATTATAAAAGGGCAGGCCTTACAGGATCCGCATCTGTGCATTCCCATTGGGGGGGGGATACGGTCAAGCCACGTTCCCCCCTCCCTTCTGGGTAGCTCTGATCTAACCAAGATATCCCGCAGATTCCTAGCTCGACGAGCTGTTACCAGTGGTCTTGGGCCAACAATTTTACTAATTCTTGGATCTAGTTGTAATACCTTCCAGCAAGCACCTAGGGCCCCACTAAGTTCCTCCCAGTGTGCGCTAAACTGTGTCACAACTCTTGTAAATCCCTGACCTCCACCACCAGTCATAGGACGAGTACGGGGGCGGAGCAAATCTTCGCGATTATTACGAATAGCGCGATTATAACTCCGGCGAAGTACTTTATGTGAATAGCCTCTTTCCCGGAACCGCCCATACATCTCTTTGGCCTTGCGCTTAAACTGCTCAACATCAGAGCAGTTCCTCCGAATTCTCAAAAACTGTCCCGTGGGGATCCCCCCGATCATGGACCCCGGATGATGGCTCGCCGCGTGGAGAAGCGTATTACCCGCAGTCGGCTTACGGAATGTCCTCATTGTCAGCCTATTGCCTACTTTGACTATTTCCAGGTCCAGAAAGGAAATCCTCTCTGGATGTACTGTAAATGTCAAACGTATATTACGTCTATTGCAATTTAAAGCTGACACAAATTCCCCAAAGCCTTCCGCGATTCCCCTCCACACGACGAGCACAACATCGATGTACCGCAACCAGAGGGACACGCCCCCATGGAACAGACCGCTCGGATACACATCCTGCTCCTCCCACACTCCCAGGTGGAGGCAGGCATAAGCAGGAGCACAAGCCGCCCCCATACTCGTCCCCCTCAACTGATGGTAACACTTTCCTTCAAAAGTAAAAAAGTTGTTGTGTAGAACAAAAGACATAAGATCAACCAAAAATGAATTGTGTTCATCATGGAGGGGAAAAGTTTCAAACAGCATGTATTCAAGGGCACTTAAGCCCACCTCATGTGGGATGGACATATAGAGACCCTCCACATCAATGGAGGCCAGAATACAGTCATCTTCCATAACAAAACCATTCAATTTATTTAACACTTCCATCGAATCCCGCACGTAAGAAGGTAACCTCCTTACTAGCGGTTGTAATTTTCGATCCAAGTATCTACCAACTGCTTCACATGGTCCTGCTACAGCCGACACAATTGGGCGTCCCGGGGGAGGCATGACCCCTTTATGAATTTTTGGGAGGACATACATGGTTGGCTTCGTGTATTCCCCAACCATCATATATCCATATTCATTAGTATCCAAGATGCCATGCCTCAAACCCAGGAGCAACCGATAGTTTAACTCATCCACAACATGTTGAAAGGGGTCTCGTTGTATTTTGGTGTAAGTGGACACGTCACCGAGCTGTCTGTAAATCTCTTTAGTGTACATATCTTTGTCCATCAAAACAATATTGCCCCCCTTATCACTAGGTTTGATTATTACTTCACTTTGACCTCTAAGGTCATCTAGTGCCCATCTCTCTCCCGGAGTAAGGTTGTCATAATCACCTGGGGCATTCCATCTATGCTTCTGAATTTCCAATTCAAAAAGTTCCAAGAAGGTGCTCAGATGACGGTTCGAACTTAGTGTTGGCATATATTTCGACTTTGGGCGAATCTCCACATGTTCTGGAAATTCGACCAGGGATAGCCAATCATCATGTACTCCATGGTCGAACTCCGGGGAGACACACTCACCTCCTTGATCGACATTTGAAGTCTCAAATTCCAACCTCAGCTGAACCCTCCTAAGGAACATCGAAACATCTTTAAAGATGGTAAATTCATCTGCCCCTCTTACTGGGGAAAAGGACAACCCCTTTTCTAGTAGAGAGAGGTGGTCTTTGGTGAGGGCAATACTTGACAGATTAATTACAGATTTTGACTCAAGGACGTGTCCACTCCCCAAGTCTTCCCGCTCCGTAATTCCATCCCTGCTTGATTCTCCACCTGTTTTCCTCCTAATTTGGCCTCCTCTCCCATTCTCCTTTCTCCTGAACTGTTCTCCACTGGGTCTCGTGCTATCTTCACTAACATCGCCTCCTGTACCACCTCCTTCTCCTGTTGGGCTCCCCCTAAAATAGTCCCTTTTAAGATACTTTTGGGCACTATTGGGGCCTCTAAAAAAGAAACTGATTTACCCAAATCCTCTCCTTCCGAGGCATCACATTCTGGGCCCGAAGTTTCTCCTGGACGATGTGGTGGATTTTTCCCTTTACGATGTCGTTTACGACTCATTTTACTACCCACTGGAAATTTTTCTTTGCTATTCCATTCCATCCTATCCTGCGCAGTACAGCCCGGAGGACGTCCGATGACGTCAGCGCGCCCGCGTGGGACGCAGAAGAGCCCGTCCTTGGAGCGCAGAAGAGCCCGACCTGGCAGCCGGCCTGGCCAGGTCGGGTCGGCCACCGAAGACGACCGGAAGCCTCTAGAGCGGCGGCGAGGGCACCTCCTGCCTGCCACGGGCTGGAGGAAGCCCCAGGTAAGTGGATAGGGATTTTTATTTTTTTACAGGTTTCCCTGAACCTTCCCTTTAAGAAAAGCATTATACTTCTCAATCTCTTTTTTAATCTGCTCATTAAATTTAGAAAAAGAGGGGGCATCCCTTTCAAGATCCAACAAAATTCTTTTATTTTCTATTTCCACACTGAGTTCTTCCAATTGGATTTTTTCCTCCTCAACAATGATTTGCATCACTTCTATGCCTCGCTCAATAAATTTTTCCTCCCATTTTGGTAGAAATCTACTATTTTGTAGGTGGGGAGCTGGTACAGTTTTCTCCCGAAGACCAGGGGGCACAATTTTAGCTTGAATATAGCCCTCAAGGGAGGAAACATTCCATTTTCTCCGCAGATACTTATTCATAATATTCCTATATAATCTGAAACCAGATTTTAATTCCTTGTTAGAGAATTCTGATTGTGCACCGGTACTAGGGACTTTACATTCCCTTTCAATCGTATCACCTTTAAAGGCTTCCTGGATCTCCAACTGCATTTCCTCACTCAATTTGAATGCCATATTGGAACCTATTAAACTAATTGGGACAACACGTCCTGACAGTGGCACTTTAAATGTGCCTAGAGGCACACCTACAATGTATTGCTTTCGTCACAGATATGTCTTCTGAGTGTGTACTCAGTGTAGCTACATAGGGGGGGGGAGAAGGGGGGGAGGATTGTTAAAGACACCCACCAATTTACCTTATGTTCCACTTGGTTATTCAAACCCAACCTCCACAATTGTCCTACAATAATTCCATCTGTGACTTGGTTGTCGTGAAAAGGTAATTGGTTTATTGGTTACTCTGTGACATTGCAAAACATACAAATGTGCCCAGACACATCATTAAAAACAACAGCGCTGTTGTAGATAGCTGCATTACCCCGCCATACCCAAACACCTCGCCCAGTCATCCATCAACCATGCACACGGGCCCAAGAGCAATAGAATAAGTCTGTCATTCCCACTTGGTTCCGGGTTTATGGTAGCCGACTACCTGGCCTTGAGTGTGGATGTAGACACTGCGAGCAGCGACGATGAACCCTTGGACTACTGGTTGCGCAAGCTTGACCTGTGGCCAGAGCTGTCCCAATTTGCCATACAACTTCTCTCTTGCCCTGCCGCAAGCATCCTGTCAGAAAGGACCTTCAGTGCAGCTGGAGGCATTGTCACTGAGAAGAGAAGTCGCCTAAGTCACGACAGTGTTCAGTACCTGACCTTTATCAAAATGAATGAGGAATGGATCACGGAGGGCTACTGCATGACCGAAGACTAAGTCAGTCCCCACACACAGCATCTCTGCCTGCAGGCCACTTGCCTTCTCTGCCACCACCAACAGGGTCCAGGACTCCAGGCGGATTCCTGAATTTTTAAGGCCGCTGCTAGCAGCGGCCGCTACACTAATTTTTCTGGTGTGTGTACATGCCTGCCTAATTTTTCTGGCTGCACTGTGGGCGGCTGCAACAAAAAAACAAAAGGCATGTACATGTGCCCATCCCCCTTCATGATCATTACCTTGCCGCGGTGAAGGGGCACAATGAAGCAATGACCGCCGGCTATTTGAGTGTCTCGGGTGGGGTGGGACACAAAAGACAATAAGGTCGTTGCTTTATTGTGATCAGACCAAATTTGATCAGCTGGACAGTCACTGTTGTTCTGTCATTGAACTACCACAGCCCGGCGACCATATGGGCTTGAAAACCGCCACGGCCTACACTCTCGCCACGGTGTGCACCAGTCCAGCACAGCCGTCACTACGCAAACAGCTGTTTGCGGTGCGTTACACAGTGAGTTTGATGTGTCAGTGTGAAGCAGAACTCTAATTACACTCCCTGATTGATGTATACACATGCAAGATGTTTTAAAGCATTTTAGGCCTGCAATTTAGCATTCAATGTGATTTCTGCCCTTAAAACGCTGTTTTGCGTCACATCCAGATTTTCCCACGGGACTTTGGGCATGTATCCCACTCCGCCATGCCCCCCTCCAGGTGTTAGACCCCTTGAAACATCTTTTCCATCACTTTTGTGGCCAGCATAATTTTTTCTATTTTTCAAAGTTCGCATCCCCATTGAAGTCTATTGCGGTTCGTGAACTTTTCCGCGAACTGAACCTTCCGCGAAGGTTTGCGAACGGGGTTCGCGAACCTAAAATCGGAGGTTCGGCCCATCTCTATTGTTGAGGAGAGAGCTTGCTGTTTGGACAATGGATCCAGTGTATTTCTACAGCTTCTGGCTTGGAATAGCCTTGTTTTTAATTTTCACCTATGGAGGCTTGCTCTTCGAAGGAGATCGTGGGTGCACCCTCTACTCCTTGGAAGGTTGCCCCTGCAATTGGATGGCCTGATGTCTGCTGTATGGCCTGATGTCTTCCATCTCTTTACAGAAATCAATAAACTGGGATGGCTCCCACAGCACTGCTAGGCCCATGTGCCAAACAAGCCAAGATGGCCGCTGTACCATAGAGAATACACTGGAAGTGGCTAGAAAAGTCACTTTTTATAGCCAGTGTGTTGTAAAATTCCGTTTTCTATTAATTGGTTCCTATTTCCCTGCAAAATCTTCCATTTCAGGTCTGCAGGGAACAACGGTCTGGAAAATTAGGAAGAAAGATTTGGGAAGCACTAGGGTATTAATTGTTCTATAAACCCCAATTTGGCAATCTGGGGGAGCCACCCCTTGGCACTAAGACCTATAGAAGAAAAATACTTGCAAAAGGTGTCTTCAAACAGATATCAAAAGTGTATTGAAAAAAGCATAGTCGGTAACCTCTATGTGATTCTTACAATAGAGCGTCAACAACCATTGGCATAACTACAATACAACTCATGCCCCCCCCCCCCCCCCCCCTCAGCTATTGCACGCTCAAGTGAAGCTTTTTTCAAGGTTAAACGGATGAAGAAAATAACTGAGTGAAGCCTCTGTTGTTAAGTTGTAGTTATGCCAATTGATCTCCTCCCCCAATGTTCACACCCCTTCCCTTGCCTCCCTTTTGTGCCCTTCATGGCCTTGGAGCCCATCTCACAAGGATCATAAAATAATTGCGGCCATCATGATCTTCACACCCATGACAAGTGTAGCCACAAAAACACCTGATCTGCAGTGTAGTCCCCTGTATCGGAGGAAGGGAAGTCAGTAGTTGGAGCCCCCCACAGCTCTGCCCCCTCCCCACCTCCATTGCAGGGGCTGTTCTCCGCTAGTTACATTCCTGCCAAGAACTGTACTCCATAATCATCAAGATGTATCCTTACAAGTGATTTGTGAATTAACAATACTATACCTGCATCCTGTTTATTTTCTACCTTTTTATACATCTCCTGAATTTAGTTGCTTTTGCAGCTGCCGCTTGGCTGCTTAGTTTGTTGTTTGCCTGAGTTGCCAAGTCCTTCTCTATACCTATTTCACCCAGCTGTACATTGCTATTACTGTGACCTGGGGGGTGTAACCTTATATTTACAATTTCAATTGTCCAGCTTTGCCAAGAACAACAAGGAGTTGTGCAGCAATAGTGTACACACCTGATGTTACTATCTGACGTGTTATGGCTAGTGGGGCGTGGTCCTCTCTCGTAGCGGTGATGTATGTGGAAGTCTATTCCTCTCTTCGGTGTGGTTTGTCCATGGATGTGCAGATGTTATCTTTAGCTGTTCCCCATACGGCCTGCTTCCCAGGAGAGTTACAGCCTTGCATTTTGGGAGGCATGTATACATTGGTGATGACGTTTTAAGGGTGTTGACTACATGTTTGTTAGTTTCCCATCAGGTCCTCTTGGCTCTTATGTGCAGCCTGATTGGTCGCTCTCCCTACACGTGCTTTATGATTGGTCCATTTGAGTATGGCCTTGAGTATATAAGGCTGTATGTTTGTGCAAGCTATCAGAGAGTGCCTGCACCTTGACCAAGAAGTTTGACACTTCGAAAAACGGGCTGAGCTGACAACAAGCTTTTGTCTCATTTTGTGATTTTGATTGTGTGTCACCAGTCACCACAGTAAAAGAGCTACTCTCTTTAGCGGTGCTGCTGCTATTTGTTTTTTGTTTCAGTTTTGTCAAGATTCTTTCTTCAAAATGCTGGTTAAATGGACTCATTTTCAGGTCACCTTTTTCAAAAATGATAAATAAGGTATATAAAAAAAATGTCTTCCTAAAGTCCTTTATTTTTCTGATTTCATTTTGAATCATCTTGAAAGTCAACTTAGCATCTGAATTGTCAACATCCCCCCCCCCTCCTTCCCCCACACTGTCTTCTATGGAATGCTCCAAGCCTTCCATATCCATTTCATTCCAAATGGCCTTTTGAATTTGCGTGAGCATCTGCCCGCCTACATAGCCTGTTTTCAGCTAATTAGGGAACAATTAAATCATAATTACCAGATCCAAAACACTTCACCTAAATTGCACATATTAGCTGGAATAAAAGAAAGAATGTATTATATGGTGTCTAATTACTATATAATCAAGGGAAAAATAAGTATTTTTGTTATAGATGTCTCCTATATACACATCTGATTGCCCACTTAAAGGACCCCCCCCCCCCCCCCAAAAAAAAAAACAAATCTAAACTGTTATTATGATGAACACTGCATACCTATAAAATGTCATTATGTGAATCCAGATCCTCATCGATTTATTGTTCTTTGTGCTAATTAGCTATTTAACACTGAAGGGTACTTTTTTTTTGCCAATTATTTTGCTATGAAGCTAGTTCAACAGTGCCTCTAGTAGGTCTCAAGAAGTACTGCATTGTCTCTCCGAGTGAATGAAAATTGCCAGTATACGAAATGCAAATTTTTGAAGATGGAAACTATGTAATAAAGCAGAAAATCAGAACAAGGTTGTGAAGTTCTGGTTTGTTAAAGATGTAAGGAAAACATATTTAAAGCATACAGTGGACATGTGGCTACCAGGTCTACCTTCACACGACTTAACGCAGAGGTTGAACCCAGATATCCATGGCGACGGTAAACCACGAGGATGTTATCAGGGGATCAAATGAATCAAAAAGGCCTCTTACTAAAAAGCTTGCTAAATATGAATTTGCAATATGAATCGATAAAACAAAAGCACTTAGGAATATACTTTTTTTTAAAAATCACAATCAATGGTAAGGGCAGATCAGCTTATCCCAGAGTTCAGATATACGTGACCCATACTAAAAGTCAAACTCTGACTTTATTTTGTGTTTTTGTCCTTAAAGCGGAACTGAATACTGAAAAAAACGAAGTGTTTCACTTACCTGGGGCTTCTGCCAGTCCTGTGCAGCCTTCCTGTCCCGCGCCGGTCCTGCACGATCCTCTGTTCTCCCGTGGAAAGCTAGTTTTGTTACCGTCGACACGTCCACTGCGCCTGCGTGCCCTGGGCCATGCGTATCTTTCTTTGCGTTCCTGCCCGCAATAGCGTTATTGCTATTGCGGGCTGGAACACGGCAAAAGATACGTGTGGCTCGGGGCACGCAGGCGCAGTTGCTGTCGACTTACAAGTTGATGGTATGGCGGTAACGAAAATAGCTGGCGGCGGGAAAACAGAGGATCGTGGAGGACCAGGAAGGCTGCACGGGGCTGGCAGAAGCCCCACGTAAGTGAAACACTTTGTTTTTTTCCAGTATTCAGTTCCGTTTTAAATACACATGGGCCCTTATTCAGTTCACTTTTTCTCCTAAGTTTTCTCCTAGGAGATTATTTTTCATCTTCTGTTTAAAGTATCTTTTCAACACTCTTCAGTTGAAAAAGTGCCAAAAGTAGGTGAAAAGGTACTATCAAAATTATTTAGTATTTTCTAGCTTGCTATTGGCTTACAATGCATTTATTAATTAGGTGTGAAAATATCACCTAGGCGAAAAAGTGAAGTGAATCAGAGCTATGGTCTGCAAATGCTAGGACCGTTTACAAATGCTGGGACGGATTTAAAGCGGACCCAAACCGAAACATTTTTTTTAATTCAAAATATTTAGTTGCACCACTCTGACACATACAAAGATAAATAAACACTCCTCCAAGCCTATGAGCATTTCAGTGCATGCTTTTCACCCTTCTCTTTTCATAACTAGGGTTATACAGGTGGCAGCCATTACTTCTGAGCTTAGTAGGAGGTTTTAGATCATGGATGTGTTTGTCATCAGCTACCCTTCCTCACAGGGGCGTCGTCTATGTGAAATCTCACACAAGCTGAGATCACCTCCCCTGTGACATCATCAGTAGCAGCCTGTGCTTTGTTTTTGTTTTTTATATCCTCCACCAGTCTGCCGGATTCTGCCCCGGCAATATGAAAGGAAGGGAGAGGTTCCTCCAATAAATGTAAAATATTTTATATTTGTCACCATGCAGCTGAAAAAAGCTGCTATTTATAGTTATAATTTAGAAAATAGATTTAATTTCTGAAATCTTGTATTTTTAATTTGGGTCCACTTTAAAGTGTAACCGAGGCGACGTGTGACACGATGAGATAAACATGTGTATGCACAGTGCAAAACATATAAATAACCAGGCTGTTTTATTTTGCTGCCTGAAAGAGTTACTTTTTAGGTGTGGAAGTGTCAGGTTGTGTCTTGTCTTGTACCTTGTGGGAATATACAGGGGGATGCGAAAGTGTGGGCAACCTTGTTAATCGTCATGATTTTCCTGTATAAATCGTTGCTTGTTATGATAAAAAATTGTCAGTTAAATATATCATATGAGAGACACACACAGTGATATTTAAGAAGTGAAATGAAGTTTATTGGATTTACATTTGAGAGTTTGAGAGAATATTTTGAGACCCCATGTTGCTACTCTTCAGAGAAAATGAAAAGAGGAGGGAAACTTACAATTGACCCCCTTAAAGAGAATCTGTATTGTTAAAATCGCACAAAAGTAAACATACCAGTGCGTTAGGGGACATCTCCTATTACCCTCTGACACAATTTCGCTGCTCCTCGCCGCATTAAAAGTGGTTAAAAACAGTTTTAAAAAGTTTGTTTATAAACAAACAAAATGGCCACCAAAACAGGAAGTAGGTTGATGTACAGTATGTCCACACATAGAAAATACATCCATACACAAGCAGGCTGTATACAGCCTTCCTTTTGAATCTCAAGAGATCATTTGTGTGTTTCTTTCCCCCTGTTCTCATGCACTGAAGTTTCAGGCTGCTCGTTTCTTCCTGCAAACAGCTTTGCCCTTGTCTGTAATTCTTCAGTATGTGAAAGCCCAGCCAGCTCAGAGGACGGTTTATCCAGCTTGTAAAAGAGAAGAGAGAAGCTGCCCTAATCTAAATAATACACAGGCAGTGTGCATAGAGGGGCCTGGAAGGGGGAGTTCATAGCAGAACCACAACACTGAAGAACTTGGCAGCCTTCCAGACACAGGCCGACAAGTCTGACAGGGGAAAGATACATTGATTTATTACAGAGACAGTGATAGTATAAAGTGCTGCAGTAAGCCAGAACACATTAGAATAGCTTTTGGAACTTGTAGAATGATAAAAAACAGGATGCAATTTTTGTTACGGAGTCTCTTTAACTACTCTTTCTCATAATTGGATTCACCTCTGTATGTAGATCAGGGGTCACTGAGCTTACCAAGCCAATTTGAGCTCCAATAATTAGTTCTTTTTTCATCATAAAACTTTTTATTAAGGATATCTTGTTGTACATAAACATAATATGCATAGCATAGCTTATTGATAATCGATTACAGAGATCAGACTGATTGAATAGGAGACGACACTTAACCATAATCTAGTAGGAACTGTGAAGAAATCTTGCTTGTTGTTGGAATTATAGCAGACTCTCTGGCATTAACATGACCCGTAGGGTTGTCAGAGAGAGCTATGGATATGCTGGTGATCTGGCGGTTACAGTAGGCAAATTTGCGTCCCAGCCAGATCGAAAGGTAAGTAAACAGTTCTAGTGAGATGAAATTCTAATCAGTGAGGTGTAACATTATATGCACATTACTAGCTATTTATATTTGTAATATTCTATTTGTTCCTAGAGTAACGTCCTAGGAGAACATAACATATAAACATGACTATACTACAACATGCTGAAGTACATCCTAATATATAGTAAACTGCTGCTTTAGTGAGACCATTACCTGGTATTAAGAGATATTTTTTTTTTCACCCGTGAGCTTATGAGTTAGGAAATAAGAAGTTGTTTTGAGTTGGGCCTAGCCTGGTTCTAATTCTATTTTCCATAGATATATTACTTTGAGCAATCGATATAACTTGGGAAATGTGGAATTGGTCTTGAGACTTCCAATTAGAGAATATTAGATGATGGGCCGCAAGGAGAGGGTGACATATTGCAGGCTTAAATTTAGGGGGTAAAAGATCTACATCAATGAAAAGTAGAGCCAATTGAGGAGAGATAAGGAAATTATTGATCATGGTACCTTTTATCAATATTTCTATATTTTTCCAGAGATGGAAAACTATAGGACAGCTCCATACCATATGGACAAAGGTGCCTATGTCTTTTCCACACTTCCAGCAGATAGGAGACGAGTCTGCGGAGAAGAATGCAATACGTCTGGGGGTGAGGTACCACCTAAATAGAATCTTACGTGAAGTTTCCCAATGGGTATTGCATTTGGAGAATTTGCTAATTGTTTTACTGACTACATTTAGTTGTCTTGGGTTGATGTCACATTGTAGATCATTAGCCCATATGTTCGCGTATCGTAGGAGTGAGAAGCTTGTCTGTTGTTGGAGCGCCTCATACCATACAGAGATACCCCCTTTGTATTGGCCTTTATAATTTAGCATCGTTAGTATGTCTGGTTGAATAGAAGGAGGCGATAATTTTTTAGAGGATATTAAGTGGAAGATCCTGTGGTATGTGAACATTTGTGACGAAGATAGGCTTTGGTCTTCAAAAATATCTGAGATATAGTGTATTCCTGTCTTAATCCAAGGAGAAATGTTTAAATCGGGTATGAAATGTTTAAGTGTTAATAGGCTAGCTGGTAATGCGATTTTATTTGTTTTTTTGTTAACTCTATGGGAGGAGGATGTTTAACAAAATATTCCCATGCTCTCAGAGCAGAGTTGATGGTGGGAAAGGGAGAGGAGGGGGTTTTCGCACCCATAATTATGCTGATTAATAATATTTTGAGGTTACAGCCCATTATATTATGTTCCAATTTGACCCAGGGTTTTGGGGAGTTAGAGTCCCACCAGTGTTTGATCATATCTAAGTTTGAGGCTCTGTAGTATAATTCACAGTTAGGGAGGCCCATGCCTCCAAAGGATCTGTGTAGAGTCATTACGTGGTAAGGGGTACGGATTTTCTTTCCATTCCATACATAATGATTTATACATTTCCTGATATCATTAAACCATGATTTGCTAATAGGGATGTGTAGGGTGCGAAATAGATACAGTATTTTAGGAAGTAGAAACATTTTGAAGGTCGCTATGCGGCCTGACCATGAGATCCAAAACTTTGACATGTTCAGACATTCCCTTTTCAAGTCTGTGAGAAGAGGGACATAGTTATATCTAAATAGTTCTGAAGAGAATTTAGTGATTTTTACACCTAAATATAGTACTGCATCCTGCGCCCAGGAAAAATTGTATGTAGATTTTAGCGATGTGCTGATCTTTGGGGGCAGATTTAGTTCCAAGACAACAGATTTGTTTTGATTTAATTTGTATAGGGAGGCTTCAGAGAATTCTTTGAGTTCCTTCATAACCTGAGGTAGGGAAACTAGAGGGTTGGAGATCATTAGAGCTACATCGTCAGCGAATAAGCTGATAGTATGCGATGTGTTGTTGATAGTTATTCCCGAGATTGAGTTATTTGTGCGGATTCTTTTAGCGACAGTCTCCATAATTAAGACAAAAATGATGGGTGATAGGGGGCATCCCTGTCTGGTTCCATTTGTTATGGTAAATGGTTTAGAAATGAAACCTGCAGCGTTGACCCGGGCGGAGGGTGCAGTATATAGGGCCATAATGGCCGATATAATTGGTCCCATAAAGCCAAACTTGAGTAGGGTTGATCTGAGAAATTGCCAATGGACTCTGTCGAATGCCTTCTCCGCATCCAAAGTGAGGAGCAGAGAAGGCACTCGACAGAGTTCCACCTGTCTTAGCACATTGATCATGCGTCTTGTGGCATCGGATGCCTGCCTGTTCTTTGTGAAACCTACTTGGTCTAGAGATAATAAGTGGGGGGTTACCAGCATCATCCTGTTGGCTAATAATTTAGCATAGAGTTTAGTATCAGAATTCAACAGAGATATTGGTCTGTAGTTGGCGGTGGAACCATGGTCTTTCCCTGGTTTGGGGATTACAGTGATTAAAGCTTCTAAATATTCAGGTGGGATATTGCCTGTGCTTGCGTATTTATTAAAAACTTCTGTTAATAGTGGGGATAGTGTATCCGGTAAAGCTAGTAGGAATTCATTACTGAACCCGTCAGGGCCCGGGGCTTTATTCCTTTTGAGAGTTTTAATAGTGGTTAAGAGCTCTGCAATAATTAGTTCTAAAGGTTTTGGAATCAATAAATGAACACAGTGCCCAAATGTATGCACCTGCCTAATTTTATTTAAACAATTATTGCGCACTTTCTGTAAATCCAATAAACTTCATTTCATTTCTCAAATATCACTGTGTGTGTCTCCTATATGATATATTTAACTGACATTTTTTGTCGTAACAACCAACGATTTATACAGGAAAATCATGATAATTAACAATGTTGCCCAAACTTTTGCATCCCACTGTAGTAAACATCACTGATAAGCCGATTACAGACGTAAAAGTTTTCCTGGAGAATACAACTTCTGTGAGCAGAAAAAGATCAAGAGTTTGTGTTTTTTGACTCTGGGACACTTAATAGGCTGCTATTGAGCAGAGGCAACAAAACACTCTTATCTAAAAAAATCTCTTAAATGTTTAAATATAAAATAAAACCGTGGGATACCTTAAAAAAAAAGAAGGAGTAGGAGGACAAATACAATTGTTTATCTCATTAATATTACACACACACACACACACACACACACACACACACACACACACACACACACTTGCCACCTTGTAACCGTCTCCATTTTTGTACTTTTGCAGTTCATTGAGTTCAATTTTTTTTTTCTACTTCCTCAAAAATGTTGGGTAAGCTACTTTTCGAATAATTGCATCCCCCAGTCAGACAAAGAGCCAGCAATTACATCTGTTTAATTTTAGGAAGATATATCGTGTTTGAAATATTTTTTTACGAGCTGGATTGGAGAGGGATCATTATGAATAGTCATCAAAGACAATATCGTTTGTGATGGGGAGAAAGGGGGAAGGAGGGCGCCCGGCCATTCGCTGCTCCAAAGTGGGAGTTACTGGAGCATAATTAACGGCTTCTTTGAAGGATAATTGGGACTTATAACTCAGCTGCTTTTGCCTCGTCGTTGCGCCGTAAATTTTGTCCCGTGGCAGCAGATGATGTCATCCAAATTAATCGGAGATGCCATTTTTGAAAAATGCCATTAGGGACGCCGTAAAAACGCCAACACGTTAGACTTACGGCTTGTACAAAGATCGCTGAATTGTGAAGTGACATGTCCATTAAAATATAACCTAGATGAAGTGCTCTTCTGTACATCACAGTACTACTGAGCACTACAGGAAGGACTTAATGTCTATGCACTGTCCTAGGAACGAGAGAAGCTTTTTCTAGTTTGAAACCACTCTGAGCTTTTTTTTCCTTTTTGGGAAATTCGCCAATCTAAAACAATAGGATTATATTTACTAACGCCACATGATGGTATTTCTTTCACTATAGTATTTCCATTGAAGTGTAACTGTCGGGCATAAAATCAATTCTTTATTTTTATCTGGTAAACAAGTAATACGGATGCTAACCAGGCAATGCAATCCAAAAGTTAAAAATCCCTCTTGCTTTTCTTATCCATAAAACAACATTCCCCAGTTTTCCTGGCTCTGATTGGTACATCTGCCACACAAAGGATGCATGCTGAGTTGTCTTTTTTGCTTCTTAAATTTCTCCTCAAACTTAAGCTATGCAGCCTGATTGGCTGAAGCCTCTTTCCCTCCTGTTTTCCCCTCCCACACCTCTGTTACTCTCTGATTGTCCAATATTTCTCATGTTAACACAGTGCACTTTTTATTGCAGAGCTGGGTGGGAGTGCCTGAAGACTGGGCGGAGGGCGGGCAAAAAATACACAATCAGGCAGAGGAGAGTAAGGGAGGAAATGACATCAGGATTAGCTTCAAGATAGACACAGTTAAAATGGAGAATCCTAAGAAGGATTTTCTCTTTTTTTACTATAGAAAAATCACTAAAATCAAAACATGGACAGTGCAATACATATGTTAAGTAAGTAGAGCAAGTATTTATCTAATTATGTATGTGTTTTTTTCTCTGAGATAGTATGGCTGACACCTCCTCTTTACTAAACACAGATACATAGAGAACCGTCTCTCTAAATAACTTCTAGTCTAGAGCCTCGTATATGTTACGGCCAAAACCAGAAGTGTGGCCAGATCCCAAACTGGCCGGCCAGTGTGGGAAGTGGCCAAGAGACGTGGTCAAGGTCACATGTGAGAATGTCCATCATACCTTAGTTACATAGTTATTTGGGTTGAAAAAAGACATACGTCCATCGAGTTCAACCAGAACCTTGGCTGCTGAAATTACAAAAAAAGTGCTTCCTTCTAAATGTGCAACCTGCAGACCTATACCTAATGGTGCCCATACACTGTACAATAAAAACATTAGCTTTCCCCATTTATTCAACCAAAATGATCGAATCGAATGAAAGTCAAAAATAATATTTTATTTCAATAAAAAAAACAAACGAATATTAAGTTTTTTCAATAAAAACGTTCGGACATGTTGTAAAAATCTTTATATTCGATCTAACTGAATAATCGAATGAAATTATCTAATCTAAAAAAAAATTAAAAAATGGTACCATAACACTAACCTTCACCACCTCACTAGTGCCTAACACTAATCTCAACTCTCCTCTGCCAAACACTATCCATCCCATCACTCAAGATTCTGTCAAGCCCAAGAAAGTGACACAACACCAGACAAATAGTGAAATGGCAGGAAAGCCATTTTGCACACTGGCTGGCCAATGCCAGCCTTTTGCCGGCCAAGTTGACCATTTTGAGAAATGCCCAGCCAGTTCTCACATTGGCTGACTTCTAGCTTTAACTTTAACATATGCATGTTAGAGGACTGTCACCCGGATTGATGTGTTTTGTTACTATATCGATGCAGGAGGAGCGTCGCAAAGCAGGCAAGGTGAGCTGGGAGAACAATACCCTTGGCCAGTGCATGGCTGATTTGATCCGCCAGGCGAATATGATGTGCCAAGGGGATCGAGGGCCTCGCTACTAAATATTCCGTGGTTGTAGTAAAGGATGAGTTGGTTGGCACCAGATGCTGGCTGTCAACAGACATAGTGTATTTACCCCTCCTGTAGTTGTGCTCACATAAAGATATCAAGCTTATCACAAAGAAAAGAGTTGGGGCACCAGCTCTGCTTGCTAAGGTTTATTGTAAATACAAAGGCATTACAGGCATACCAAGTAGGAGATAGGTGTGGACACCGGCTGGTATCCACACCTATCTCCTACTTGGTATGCCTGTAATGCCTTTGTATTTACAATAAACTCTATCAAGCAGAGCTGGTGCTCCATCTCTTCTCTTCATTACAAGCTACATATTCCGTGGTTAGGTGTTAGTGGTATTATAATAAAGTGTAAGCAATTGGGAACAACAGACACTCAGCCACGAATGGTGAAGGTCATGTAAAATCACACCATGTGGTCAGTGCATAACGCGGCACATATTGCGCAGACGTTGACAACTTTCTGAAACATCAATAGATATAGACCTCCACAGTTCATATGGCCTTCAGGTTAGCTCAAGAACAGAATGGAGAGAGGTTCATGGAAAAGGTTTACATTGTCTGGCATCTCATCCAAGCCTTACCTTACAAAGCGCAATGCAAAACAGTTGAGAAGACATATTGTCAAATCATATTGACAAATCATGGTTTTTCGGCAGTGTGATGGACAAGTCTGGGTTTGGCAGATGCCTGGAGAACAGTACTTGCTGTATTGTGCCAAGCATAAGGTTGGTGTGGGCTTTTCTTCCAGGGGTTTCATGCTCCTAGCTTTGTGGGAATAGTTTGGGAATAGCCCCTTTGTGTTCCAACAAGACTGGGCACCAGTACACAAGACAAGGTCCATAAAGCACTGTATAAGCAAGTTTTGTATGGACTTAACCCTACAGAACATCTTTGAGATACATCAGGAAAGACAGTGTGAGCCAGGCCATCTCATCCAGCACCATTGCCTGACTTCACAAATGCTCTTTTGGGAGAATGATCAAAAATATCCATAAACACACACGTAAACCTTGAGAAAAGCCTCTTCAGAAGACACAGAAGAATTGAAGCTGTTATAGTTGCAAAGGGTGGGGTAACTCCATATTAAAGTTTATGGATTAAGTGAATGTAAAACAAAAAATTTAAAAAAATGCATACTTGCCTATGGAGAGGGAAGGCTCTGGGTCCTATAGAGCCTTCCAGCTCCTCTCCCTGTCCTCTTGTTCCAGCTCTGTCACTCCTGTTAGCAGTATTTGATTGGTCGAATACTGCTAGGTGCAGCTGTGGGAGGCTTCGGAAGTCTTTGGGAGCCCGAGTGCTCTTGAAGACGGTCGGCTCAATACTGCGCCTGCAAGAACGCACTCTATAGTGTGCTTATGCATGCGCAGCATGGAGCCGCCCGTCTTCGGGAGCATTCGGGCTCCCGAAGACTTCTGAAGCCTCTTGCAGTGGCAGATTGGAATGGCGGTGACAGCACTGGAACAAGTGGACCTTGAGAGGAATGGGACGGCTCTATATGACCCAGAGCCTTCTGTCTACTTAGGTAAGTATCTGTTTGTTTGCTTAGCTTTCCAATTTACATTGGCTTTAAAAATGAATTTTATTGAAGCAAATCTGTGAAAAAAACACCAGTTAGATATTTACCTCTTAAAGAAAAGCCTCTGTATGATCTAGAGGCTTCTCCGATCCTTCTTGAGCCCACCACCGCCCTCTGGGACCCGCCTCTTCCACTCAGTATCTGTCCATATATGTGTTGCTGCACTGCACGGCCACAATGATGTTCCACACCTGCACGGGGCACTACTGCATAAGCAGAGGCCAATATTGCGCTTACGCACTGGGGCCACACTCATACACAGACAGACCGCACAAACTTATTTCACAAGCTCTTGTTGAATAGGTTCAGAGGGTCTGGAACAGCAAACTCAGGGGGATAGGGGAAGCCTCTAGATTATCCAGAAGCTTAAGTTTTTAACTTTTTGATTTTTTTTTCAATTCAGGTACACTTAAAAGTTCACGTGTGAGTAAAGTCAGCAATCCCAATAAAGTGTATATATTGCAGCCATAATACCCCCTCCTTAAAGCTAATGGGAACCCATATTTAAATAAAAAAGTCAGCTTCTCACCTAAGGAGAGGGAGGCTCTGGGTCCCACAGAGCTTTCCCTCTCCTCTCCTGGTCCCCGCTGTTGCGCTGTCTCCCCCGTGGCGGTATTCGACCGTTTCGGTCAAATACCGCTGTTCCCCCGCCGAAAGGAGGCTTTGGAAATGCTTCTGGAGCCCGAGTGATCCCGAAGACGGGCCGCTCTACACTGCGCACGCGCGAGCGCCCTCTATGACGCACTCGCGTGCGCAGTATGGAGCCGCCTGTCTTCGGAAGGACTCGGCTCCCGAAGACTTCCTAAATCCTCGCGGCAGCGGATGCGAACGGGGGAGCCAGCACAGCACCGAGGGCACCGGGAGAGGAGAGGGAAGGCTCATTAGGACCGAGCCTTCCCTCTCCTTAGGTGAGTATTTGACTTTTTTTTTAATTTAAATATGGGGTCACATTAGCTTTAAGATGTACTAACAGATACTGATTGTCAGGAAAGGACAAGAAGAAACTTCTTAAAGCCAGTGTTTACCATTTTAAAAATAAAAAAGTCGGATACTCACCTAAGGAGAGGGAAGGCTCGGTCCTAATGAGCCTTCCCTCTCCTCTCCCGGTGCCCTCGGTGCTGCGCTGGCTCCCCCGTTCGCGTCCGCCGCCGCAGGGACTTCGGAGGTCTTCAGGAGCACTCGGGCTTCCGAAGACGGGCCGCTCCATACTACGCACACACGAGTGCGTCATAGAGGGCGCTCGCGCATGCGTAGTATGGAGCGGCCCGTCTTCGGGAGCCCGAGTGCTCCCGAAGGCTTCCGAAAGCTCCCTTCGGCATGCGGAAGTGGCAGTATTTGACCGAACTGGTCGAATACTGCCACGGGGGATCCTGCGCGGGACCGGGGACTGGGAGAGGAGAGGGAAGGCTCATTAGGACCGAGCCTTCCTTCTCCTTAGGTGAGTATCCGACTTTTTTATTTTTAAAATGGTAAACACTCACTTTAAAGAGGAGCTTTAACCAAGTACTGAATTTCATTCTAATCAGTAGCTGATACTCCTTTCCCATGAGAAATCTTTTCCTTTTCTCAAATAGATCAACAGAGAGGTCTGTATCGCTGTTATTGTGGTGAAACCCCTCCCACAGTGTGATGTCATGGCCATGGTCCTGACAGATTGCTGTCTGTGAACCTCGCTTCATTGTGGGAAATATAAACAATTGTATTTATTATGCTGTTTTCAATACAGTTCCTCTTTAAACCAGATTTCACACTTTCCTGCTAACCCCCTGCATTGGGATGAGGAATGCAAAATGGTCCAAGCAAAGCTCTCTTCTGAACTCGTGGCTCGTTCATGGTTGTATCCTCACTTAGCAACTCCTTCCTGGCACACACACTTCCCTCCTAATTCACGCATCTCCTAATCTCCATCCTCATTTGACCGGTGACACGTGCCACAACCAATCAGGCGGGGGTGTTGGCACCAGACCGGCCAATCACAGCTACCAGCTGCTCCTTTTGCTAACTGGTGCCGATGGTCTCGGGGGTGCGACTACGGCACCATAATTGGGCCAATCACTGCACTCGAGAAGTAGCAGTGACACCTGATAGGTCAAGGCAACTGAGTGCGGTGAGTGCAGGGATTGGCACAATGACAGTGCCATGGTCCCACCCGTGAGACCATCAGAGGCAGTTAGCAAAAAGAGCAGCGGGGTGGCTGCGATTGGCTGGTCCGGTGCCAGCACCCCCACCTGATTGGCCGCACGCCAAAACTTACTCTCTGTCTGATTATGGTGATCTCATGCCAGTGATGGGGTTTATATGAGGAGTGTATGTGAGGTATACATGATGGGATATATATATATATATATATATATATATATATATATATATATATATATATATATATATCAGCATTTGGAGGGTGGGGGTGCATCCTCCAAAGTTTGCTTCAGGAAGCAGGAAGTCTAGAGCCGGCTCTGACAGCACATAGTATAGGATGTCTACATCTTAGCAATGTAACGTCCTCTTAGGGAGTGATATACTCGGAGCAAACGAGAAAATCAGTAATTCATCAGCACAAAAAAACAAAATGGTATTTGGAGGAAAAAAAATGTAAATTGAATTGCAGTGGGAGGAATACATCAAGCAATAATGAGACGGTAATTGGTTTTAACAACAACATTTCCAAGTCGCGATGGTATTTTTAAGAGTATAGCTATTTGTGAAATAGGAATACTGTAATGAGTCAGATTACATGGAGACAGGAGGCAGACCATTGACATTTTAATGCCCTTTTTGACAAAGATTAGAGGGTCTGATGAGCGCCTTCCAGCTTGTAATAAATCTATTACAATTATTGCAGTGTTTGGCAAGGAGAGTCTAGCGCTGAACCAGGTAAAAAAAAAAAAAATGATACCCACTTTTTACACTAGATTGGTATTAATTTCGAAATAATACCTTGAATTGGCGGTGGTTTGAAGCCACCTAGACACCTATAGTGGGGAGCTGGGGCAGATTTAGATACTTACTAAAGTAGTTAGGAGCCTCTGAATGGTCCAGAGGCTTCTCGGAGGAAGAATGCTTAAAAACAAGAAGATAATCGAGAGCCCAATATGGTGCAGTATTGTCAGGTAAAATGAAGAGTTCAATACAATTTTATGTGTATATATACTCACAAACACGGGTTACCCATAGGCAACCACTTTAAATGCAGGTGGGGAGCATTAGGACCTGACCCCACTCAGGTTAAGAAGTCGCTCTCTGTAGATAGTAGATGGGGATGTACCCCTCCACCCATGGTGGACTAGAAGACCAGCAAAAACTCGGTATACAGAGGCGCCAGCGTAGAGTAAAACATTTTAAAAAACGCTTAAAAGGAGAGGGGGATGTTAAGGTGGAATCACCTCCCTCTTACAAAAAAAGAAAAAACTCACTTCAGTCTCAATAAAACAGAATTGTCAAATAATTTATTCAACTCCACAAATGCAACGCGTTTCACGGGCGTGACCCCGCTTCCTCAGGCAAAAATGGTAGCACAACTCAGTGGGTCAAGCAATAGGTTTGAGCGCCTCTGTCTACAGTGACAATTCTGTTTTATTGAGACTGAAGTGAGTTTTTTCTTTTTTTGTAAGAGGGAGGTGAGTCCACCTTAACATCCCCCTCTCCTTTTAAGCGGTTTTTAAAACGTTTTACTCTACTCTGGCGCCTCTGTATACCGAGTTTTTGCTGATACCGGAGGAAGAAGGAGCTTTCGCTGTTCAGCTTGAGCTGGAAGCCGTTACAGCACTAATGTAGTGCGTACCCCGCACAAGGGTAATTCGGAGTTTCAGCAAACGCTGGACCCCAACTTACTTCTCCCTCCGATTTGCTATGATTCAGCGGGAGCATTAGTATTTAACGCTGCCGGGAGTTTTAGCAGCAGCAGGGTGAGCCGTCATTCGGCGTGTCCTGTGCCCAACTCGCCAACGGCGGACTAAAATGTACCCTTTCCAAAACCTCATAGAGCCCACCATTCTAACGCAAGGTCCCTCTTCTTTTCTGGCCGTGCTTCTAGCCATGGAGGAGCGCATTTGGATGGGTCATTTTCAAGTTAGGTCCATGCATGTCCAGCAGAATGAACCCGCTTATGGACATGGGCTTAGTTCTACTGGCCATGTGCGTACCTTACTTTTGCACACCCAGTCCGCATGTCCACAGCTGGGAGTGTATCCAGAGTCAAATAGATATAGAGAGACCTTGTGCTGAGGTAAGTATCTAATCTAACATTTCCTACCTTGGCGTCCTCTAAAGTGTACCTGCAGGGAAAAGAAAGTGCCACATTTAGATACTTACCTCAGTAGAGGGAAGCCTCTCTGGATAATCCAGAAACCTCACCTGTCCCCCTCCACCTCACTGTTCCAGCTGGGACCCCCCCCCCCCAAAAAAAAAAAAAAACTCTTTGACAATGGCTTGTTAAAAATTGCATGTGGCTGTGTGTCTGTGAACAAGCACAATTGCACTGTGCAGAGTAAGACGACTTGTGTCTGTGCAGGTTTTTTTCCGCTGAACCCCAACAGCTTCTTTCTACTGTGCAGGCACGAGGCCTCCTGTGCCTGTTCAGTGCAGCCACCCTCGTTCACAGACGGGAGAGTGGCTGCAACCTTTCATAGGGTCCCACCGCATCAGGGCATCTGGGCGCCTGATCCCCACCGTGCAGTGTCTGGCTTGGGCGCTGCCATAGACTGTAATGTTAGTTACAGCTATAGTGGCGTTGTGGGATTCCTTTCCAAACCACAGTAATTCAATTCAGCCGGCAATAGCCAGATTGCAAATTACGTGTCCCCCTGAGTTGGTACAACTCTATTTAAACTCTATGGGCTTGATTCACAAAAGGGTGCTAACATAGTTAGCACGCCTAAAAGCTTTGGACATGCAAACTAAGGTGCTAAGTAATTTGCACATCCAAAGCTGTTACTGATTGCACGTTAAGTTGGTGTGCCCGAAACGTCGCACCATTGCGTGCGAAACGTCACACCATTGTGTGCGAAACGTTGCACCGTTCGCGTGTAAAATAGCTTTTCTGGCTATTTTGTGCTCGAACTCAGAGGCGTCCTCCTCTGTCTCCACGTCCCTCCTTGGCCAAGGAAGGACGTGGAGACAGAGGAGGACGCCGGGAGGAGCTGAACATACCAGCGCAGCAAGCCCACCCAGCGGCCATCGATTGGGGTAGAGTCCACAAAAACTCTGTGCCCTATGAAAACGTCCATGCTTGTGAGTGCAAATTTCTTTTATTAATAAATAGTTTTTATGGTTTTACGCTATGGCTGTTCCGAATATTATCTTTTGAGGTGTGATGATCCTATGAAAAAGGTGGAAGTGGTGGACAAGAATTGCCCGAGAAGGCAGGGGGCGGCCATATGACCCCATAAGCACTGGAGACCCATCTAATAGAGGGTCTATTTGATGCGGTGAGTGCCCACTTCTTGGGGTGTGGTGGTGGTGTCTTACCAAAGTGGAAACAGTGGTAGCCGACTGCTGGAGCAAGATTGTGCATTTGATGGAAAACTGGGACTGATCTTGATATATTTGAGAGGTGTCCTTTCATGGGAACATTAGTGCGCAGCCTTTTTTAATTGTGAAAGTGGACTTTGTATTTCTAAGCAGCACACCGCCATTTGATTTTATATCAGCGAGATTTGATATCAGTGCGGTTTTTGCTACTGTATTAATGAAGCCCACATTTTAAGCTTGTATATGACTGGTCCACAAGCAATTATCACTATTACCCATGGGTTACAGAGAAAAATACACAGAGAAGAGCCTGGAGAATCAGGGCCGGATTTACAGCTCAGGAGCCTATAGGCACAGAAGTTGTGGCGCCCCTAAACTCCGCCCCTCAGCAAAGGCCCCACCCCAAGTCACGCCCCCTATTTTTATGAAATAAAACCAGACAAGGAAATGCAGATATTCCCAAAGAAAAATACAGAACAATATGCAAATATTACCAATGATATACAGAATTTACAAAATATAGGACAATATTACCAGCAACAAGCCAAATACAAATCACAAGGAAATAATACTAACAACACAAAAGTTGTATATGGTCTCGCGGGCGGGCCCATGGCTCAGTCATTAGGCCAATCACTACACTGCTACTCAGCGAGTGCAATGATTGGCCTGATGATGGAGCAATGGACTTGTCCATGAGACCATTGGCTACAGTGATAACATAAATTACTGTACATCACCTTTGGCTGAAGCTACACTCAGGACACAGTGTGGCATGGAGCTGGGGGAATGCGGAGGATTCAGGAAGACAGAGGGGGACACATTGGGACATCGGCGCACAGGGGGTACAGAGTAAGACACGAGGACAGCAAAGGGGGACACCAGGAGGACACGGGGACAGTACAGCACAGGCATGGGGGACAGCGGATGACACTGGAACAGTAGAGGACACAGGGACAGCAGTTAACTTACCCTTGTCACTGCCTATAGCCAATGTTCGACACTGTGTTTCATGTCCCTCCAATACCTCCACCCTCTGGGTTTGAAGAATTGGAAAGATGGAATGCTATGGAAAGCAACGTGGAGCACATTGGCTATAGGTGGCGGCTAGGATAGGTTAACTGCTTCCCGGCCATGGTCCGCACATTGAAATCATACTTTGGAAAAACACCAAAGCTCATCCCCAATTAGAAGATGTCCTTTCTATATAAATAGTATATAATTAATATAGCTAGAATATAATGCTAGCTATGATAGGAATTACAGGGGGCGCATAGAGGGTGGGCACAAAAGGAATGCACAGAGGGTGGGCATGGAGGTATTGCACAGAGAGTGGGCACAGGCAGAAGATGCCTAGAGAATGGGTAAGAGGGGGAAGCACAAAGGGTGGGTGCAGGGGGGCACACAGGGGGGGGGCATGGGTGGGGTATGCACAAAGGGTGATCATGTGGGGGAAACACAGGTGGGCACGGGTGGGAGAAGCATAAAGGGTGGGCAGAAGGGGAATGCACAGAAGGTGGGCACTGGTGGGGTACACACAGAGGGTGGGCATGGGGGGAGCACAGAGGGTTAGCATAGAGAGAGTGCACATGGGCTGGGTACACAGAGGGTAGGCATGAGGGGAAAGGACATAGGGTGGGAATAGAGGGTGCGCATGGCCTTGGTACACACAGAGGGTGGGCATGAGGGGGAAGGACAGAGGGTGGGCATAGAGAGGGTGAGCATGGTCTGAGTACACACAGAGGGTGGGCATGAGGGGAAAGGACAGAGGGTGGACATAGAGACGGTGCGCATGGGCTGGGTACACACAGAGGGTGGGCATAGAGAGGGTGCGCATGGGCTGGGTACACACAGAGGGTGGGCATAGAGAGGGTGCGCATGGGCTGGGTACACACAGAGGGTGGGCATAGAGAGGGTGAGCATGGGCTGGGTACACACAGAGGGTGGGCATGAGGGGAAAGGACAGAGGGTGGACATAGAGAGGGTGCGCATGGGCTGGGTACACACAGAGGGTGGGCATAGAGAGGGTGAGCATGGGCTGGGTACACACAGAGGGTGGGCATGAGGGGAAGGGACAGAGGGTGGACATAGAGAGGGTGCGCATGGGCTGGGTACACACAGAGGGTGGGCATAGAGAGGGTGCGCATGGGCTGGGTACACACAGAGGGTGGGCATAGAGAGGGTGAGCATGGGCTGGGTACACACAGAGGGTGGGCATGAGGGGAAGGGACAGAGGGTGGGCATAGAAAGGGTGAGCATGGGCTGGGTACACACAGAGGGTGGGAATAAGGGGAAGGGACAGAGGGTGGACATAGAGAGGGTGAGCATGGGCTCGGTACACACAGAGGGTGGGCACAAGCAGGGTACACACAGAGGATGCACAGGGTGGGCGCACAAAGGGTGGACTGCGCATGAGGGGGAAGCACAGAGAGGCACAGAGGGTTGTAAAAAGAGTGAGTAAAAGCAAAGTGAACAAGCCAGTCAGAGTAGATTACCTTCTGTCACTGACTTTGACTGCCACTGTCCTCCTCTGTATATCCGCATCTTTGAAGCAGGCAGGGCAGGCTGATCTCTGGCTGTTTTTCCTGGTCTTCCGTGTGATAGCTGACAGCTACCACAAAGCTCTTTTGATCTTCTCTCTGCTGTCCCCCTCCTCCTCCTTCCATGTGGCTCAAAGTGCTCTGAAGTCCAGACACGCTCCAGTGCTCCTTCACTCTTCTTAAATTTCGCGGTACAGCTATAGCTGTCCATGTGTGACACGGCAGACACGCAGCCTCCGCAGTCACCAACACCAGAGGAGGAAACAGGGAGGCGGTGCTCTGCAAATCTTATTCTGTCACACAGCTCTTGCCGGGACGGGACTGCTGCAAACTAATCCGCTCCATAGCAATAGCTGCCCGCTTGTCTGCACGCTGAGTATACGGTACAGACAAGCGGGCAGCTATTGCTATGGAGCGGATTGGTTTGCAGCAGTCCCGGCAAAGGCGGCAAGAGCCCAGCCCCATCTCTCCCCCACTGCCATGAGCCTTTCCAAAGCAGCCGCCCGCTAGGAGTGGAGAGCCGAGCCAGGAGCAGAGCGGTGAGTGACATCACACTTCCGCTCTGCTCAGAGAAGGGGACAGTCGGGGAATTTCCGCCTCTATCAGATAAGGCGCCTGTAGGCACGTGCCTACAATGCCTTATGGTAAATCCGGCCCTGTGGAGAATAATCAAGCCCTAACTGTGGTAGAGCTGCATGGATATGGGGCGTTTGTACGGCTGCACAGCCTGCACGGGCTTATGTCCACCTCTGATTCTATCTGTATAGAAGCTCTCTGATCAGCTAATGTCCAATAAATCAGTACCTGTGTTCAGCCTCTTACTGCACCACAGGCTGCCATTGCTGTAGACTGCAATCTTCTTGGAAAGATCCAGTCTGTTGCAGTCTCAACAGTGAGGATGATGGAATCTGAGCAGCTCAAACAGACACACCCACAATACCTGATAATCAAACTCTGTAGTCTAATGCTTTTGCCTATGAAACCAATACTTTAAAACAGGATTTTTTTGCAGAAGAAGCCTAATTTCATGCAAAAAAGGTAACTGTACTTTTTAGTACTAAACTTCTAGATGATATACAGTATTTAGATTTACGTCTGAAAATGGACTTTAATGATGAACTGTAGTGACATAGGTACACATAGTAAGTCTTAAAGGATACCCGAAGTGACATGTGACATGATGAGATAGACATGTGTCTGTACAGTGCCAAGCACACAAATAACTATGCTGTGTTCCTCTTTTTATTTCTCTGCCTGAAAGAGTTCAATATCATTTAAAGAGAACCAGAGACAAAGCACCTTCATGTATTTTATTACATTTATCAGTGGGAACATGACAGTAAACACCTACCCTGCTTTTAGTTTTATTCTTCTCAGTCTAATCTATCTGTTATCAACTGTGATATGAATCCACTGACTGATTCAGTCTATGTTTGACCTGGAATCATTATAGCTGAGTCACTCTTCTGTGGAGTCTTTTCAAGCCCAAGCCTGCCCCCTCCTGGCTCAGATTTCATACTCAGAGCTGTTGACATGGGAGGGGCTGCTGCTGGCGAGAAAGAAGCTCTGACACACACAAGTGTATCTGTGTGCACTGTGCAGCCAGTCATTATCTACTGTATGCAGTTTAATTTCTATGAGAGACACTTCCTACAGGCAGCCACAAAGCATACCAGAATAATAGTTGAAAGCAGATGAAAGGCTGCAGCAGCCCTGCTTGTCTATAGTCTCATATAGCCTAGACAGCACATCCAGAACAACTCATAACCCGGAAGCAGAACAGGTATGAGCCGGCGGCCATATTGGATATTTCCTGGAGCAATAATGGATAAAAATAACTCAAAAAGGCACACCAGAGTGGCGAAATCAGGTAGAGCATTTATTCTTTACAAGCTATCAACTGATATGTTTATTTTGTGTGAATCGTTCATCTCTGGTTCCCTTTAAGTAAGACTTGTAAGTGGCCGACTCAGTCCTGACTCAGATAGGAAGTGACTACAGTGTGACCCTCACTGATAAGAAATTCCCCTTTTTATCTATTTCTTGCTCTCAGAACCCATTTTCTGCTAGGAAAGTGTTTTATATTTGGAATTTCTTATCAGTGAGGGTCACAATGTAGTCACTGAGTCAGCCACTTACGTACCATTAGTTTAAACACTTGAAACTCCTTTAAAGGGTCTCCAAGCACCTCATGGACATGCCTTTAAGCCAGTCGACTTCCAACAAAGTCGTGCTATGACCCCTCTGGAGGAGCCTCTTGCAATGGCCATGCGTTTCACTTCCTCTTCCTGCTTCATTCAGTGATGCACTTCTCTAACAGAGAAGACAGGGGTGACCCAGAAGTTAAAACATAGCCAATATGGCAGCTGCGATTTTTAAATTTAAATCAAACGAAAACTATTTGGTGTAGAACGGCGATTCAGGCATCAAATGAAAGAGGAGGAGAACACAAGCTACAGAAAGGTATGCATCTTTAAGTACTTTGAGGTATTGGGCAGAGTCTTCAAGGCATGCTCATGAGAGGTGTTCGGAGTCCCTTTAAATAAGTGCTCAGTCCCACCTCAAGCTACCCATACATCAGGAGACTTTCCAGACAATCGACCATTTGATTCAATTATTACAATCGGATGAAAATCGGTGCCGTCAAGTGCATGCCTGATTGACAATGCTACCAATGGGACAAGGGCCAATTTGCTTGATTGGGTGCATAGCGGTAACAGCGAGCGATATGGAGACAAGCCACGAACATGGCACAGTTCCCCTAATTCATAAATGTGCATGTACAGTATGTGTGCATTTATACATTACCTGTCCTATGTCGCGGTGCACGTCCGTCTTCCGAATCCGCCGCTCTTCAGCAGCTTGTATGTGGCTATGGAAGAGTGGCGGATTCAGAAGAAGGACGGGCAACATGACACAGGACAGGTAATGTATAAATGGGCACACAGAAGGGGAACAGCAGCGAGGCGGCAGACATGGCGGACTCAGCCGATTCCCGAGAGATTTCATGCTAAAATTGATCGGGAATCGGTCTGCGGTGTATGGGCAACTGACAGATTTCTCTCTAATCAGATTCGATCAGAGAGCGATTTGTCTCTTTGTTGAATCTGCCCATCATCATTGGATGTATGGCCACCTTCAAGTCCCGATTTGCCAGACAATGTCTGGCAGAGTCTGGAACCCTAAAAGTCGCGCCCCCGCGGAAAAAAAAAACGAATGAGAGGCACTTGCATCATTACACTGAAAAAAAATGGGCTTGAGCACCAATCGCAGGAGGGGCTCGCACTGACCACATGACCACTGCTGGGACGAAATGTTGATATTCAAACTAATTTATAAATCATCACCGTTCTTGCGCTAGGCCTAATTTTAACAATTTCTCGAGAGTGGCTTTAAGGTCATCTACTGTAGAAAATAATAGCTCAATTAAATTTACAGTAACACAGAATCCATTCTCTCTAACAAAAACACTGTAGTTTCTATTAAACTGTACATTAGCTCTTCTAAGCGTTTGAAACTGAGCCGGCCATTTGCAAGATCGGCGCGGCTGGCATAGTGAGTTTATGACCGCGGTAGTCGCCATTCATTGGCGCTACATGTCATGCCGACAGCCTGTACATCACGCAATACAAATGGCTCCTGCCGTGCAATTTGGTTTCTGAAAGGGAACTTTTATGCAAATGTTTGATTTAACCATTGGCGCTTGGCACGGCAGTATTAAGTTTCTGAACTGATAAATTATTCCCATCTTCTCATCAGGATCACTAATGCCTTTTTGACCCGATTTGCTCTTAAGTAGCTCATCTCTCGAAGACCATAATTCTACTAAATGATTTCCACCCCCCCCCAAATGTGGGGGAGTCCTACTGCGCCATGCCAGACAAACCTCAAACTGTGCAGAACGATATTACGCAGAGGCATCGGCGCGGGGAATTTGCATTTTTCAGTGCACGCAGGGCAGCCTTGTAATTAAGTAGCAGATCTGTTCGGGACAAATGTCAAAGCATTCTGCTGTTTTTGCATAAATAATGCATATGTTAAGCTGATCGTTGATAGCGAAGGATCAGTATGGTAATGAATACAGTGTTGTGACTGATGGCAAGATTGTAATTGTTTTAAAGAAAAAAAAAGAAAATATAGTATGCTGTACAGAAGTACAAAAACATGTAGCCTGTAAATTACTAAATCGGAAAGTGGGATCTCGCATGAATAGGTACTCTAGACCAGGCCTGGGTCTGCAGACTGTGAGCCATATTTACTTTTTTTTTAAATCTTCCTCCCTCCCCAACAACCCCACCCCCGCAGAGTTCAGAGTTGCGATAAGAAGAGGGTTAACACAACTAACTGCTGCTTCCAACTTCGGGTCTCCATGGCAACAGCAGCGCCACACTACACACCATGTCACCTGACGTCACTGTGGCCATGGAGACCTGACGCTAGAAGCAGCGGGACAGATTCACAGGGTATGCTGGATAGTTTGCCCGGCCCTGCTTTAGACTAGACAGACCTAAAGGCCCATATGCATGCTCAATCATTATCACCCGATTGGGATCTGGACCTGATTCCTCTAGGGATATTGCAGGGCTGAGGCTGTACAGATGTGTCACTTGTTTGCAAGTGAGAAAATAATCTGCTCTATGTGTGTGTGTGTGTGTGTGTGTGGGGGGGGGGGGTGCAGGAGTGAAGTCATGCATTGGGCGGGGTAAGGGGAGAGAACAATGTTCTCGGCCACCGCTTGATCTGCCAGGTCGGATTGCTGGCCAGGAATTAGAGAAGGGTCCGGGCTGCCATACATACACTGTATTCTCGGCAGAGAGGTGGTTGTTATTGGCCGCCTTGGCCGAGTTTCCTCAAGCGTGTATATGGAGCGAAGGTCTGACCATCCTCCTCACAAAATCCCACCAAGTTTTTAGGAAAACAAAAGGCATTCATGAGCAAAACACTGTTTTTATGGTCTGTTTGGTTCTAATAGCGACTTCAAGACACTTGTAATATCCTGTGTTAGTCTTCCTCTTCAACACGTCATTTAAAAATACTCTATGATTTCAAAAGTATTGGGATTTCTGTCTTTACAGATACTTGAGCTTTAATGGTATCCCTCTCTTGATCCGTAGGCTTTAATGTGGATTTGGCCCACCCTTTAATAGATTCAGTTGTTCTGGGAAGGCTTTCCACAAGGTTTAGGAAAGTGTCTATGGGAATATTTGACCATTCTTTCAGAAAAGTGTTTGTTGTGAGGTCAGGCACTGATGTTGGACAAGAAGGCCTGGCTCATAGTCTTCGCTCGAATTCATCCCAATGGGATTCAACCGGGTTGAAGTGAATGCTCTGTGCAGGCCAGTCAAGTTTTTCCACACCAAACTCGCTCATCCATGTCTTTGTGGAGCTTGCTTTGTGCACAGTCATGTTGGAATAGGAAGGGGCCTTCCCCAAACTGTTCTCACAATGTTTGAGCCTGTAATTTTACAAAATGTCTTGGTACCCTGAAGTATTCAGACTCAGAGTTCCTTTCACTGGAGCTCTACAGCCTCGTAAAAATCATAACAAATACAAAATGTCATTCAAAAACACAAACGATAGCTTATGAGAATAATAAACGAATGATCTACAATGTCATTCACATCACATCACTTGACATTTTCTGTATTTGACCATTGAATGGTCATTCGTCGTCCGCTTCCCATGATTTTAGACTGCGGTATGTGCGTAACTTAATTTTAATTGTATATGGGCCTGATTCACAAAGCGGTGATAACTCAGTTATCACGCCTAAAAGACTTTAGGCGTGATAACCTTTGCACCACACTGGTGAAAAGTCAGTTTAGGCGTGATAAGTTTAGGCATGCTAAGTTTAGATAAGTGTAGATAGCGTGCAAAGTCCCGCACGCAAAGCAGCGCCATTAAAATCTATGCGAAGTGCACCAGACTTTGCTAGCGCAAAACTTTTGATCAGCTGTGCACTGCGGTGCTAACGCAGTTGGGACCTGATTCACAAAGCGGTGCTAACAGTTAGCACGCTGGTGAAAAGTCCTTTATCATGCCTAAACTCAGTTTAGGCATGATAAGTTTAGGTGTGATAAGTTTAGGTGTGATAAGTTTAGGCATGATAAGTTTAGGTGTGATAAGTTTAGGCATGCTAAGTTTAGATAAGTTTAGATTGCTTGCAAAGTCCCGCATTTAAAGCAGCGCCATTAAACTTTATAAGTGCACTAGTCTTTGCTAACGTAAAACTTTTGATCAGCTGTGCACTGCGGTGCTAACGCAGTTGGTGCTTAAACTTATCATGCCTAAACTTATCACACCTAAACTTATCATGCCTAAACTTATCACACCTAAACTGGCGTAAGTGCGCGCGCAACACCCGACGCTTCGCGCGAAGCTCCCATTAAACCCTATGGGACTTTGCGCGCGCTCTTACGTGCGTACGCGCGAACGCGCTTACGCGCGGTAACTTCGCGCGAAGAGCAGGAAAAATCGGTGATAACTCAGTGGTGAAAAGGTCATCACGCCTAAAGTCTTTTAGGCGTGATAACTGGGTTATCACCGCTTTGTGAATCGAGCCCCTAAACTTATCATGCCTAAAGTGAGTTTAGGCATGATAAAGGGCTTTTCACCAGCGTGCTAACTGTTAGCACCGCTTTGTGAATCAGGCCCATCATGCCTAAACTGAGTTTAGGCATGATAAAGGGCTTTTCACCACCGTGCTAACTGTTAGCACCGCTTTGTGAATCAGGCCCCTAATCTTATCACACCTAGGCCTCGATTCACCAAGCGGTGATAACTCAGTTATCACGCCTAAAGGACTTTAGGCGTGATGACCTTTTCACCACTGAGTTATCACCGCTTTTTCCTGCTCTTCGCGCGAAGTTACCGCGCGAACGCGCGTTCGCGCGTACGCGCGTGAGAGCGCGCGCAAAGTCCCATAGGGTTTAATGGGAGTGATAAAGGGCTTTTCCCCAGGGTGCTAACTGTTAACACCGCTTTGTGAATCAGGCCCTATGTATATAGTGGTAATTTTACTATTTGGCCAGAAGATGTTCCCATACATTTTATTCCTGCGTGTGCTGTTAGTGCATGAACAGGAAGTAATGCGTGTAAGTGTAACTTACAGTGTTTACAATGACCGCAGGCACCTCATTGACATGGGGACCAAGATAAATAAATAGGAATTGCCTTCCTTCTCACTGATCTCCCTACTAACAGGAGTTATTGAGAACAAGCCTGGGATCGCACACACATGCAAGCGGGAGCGTGCACAGTGGCGATCGTGGTGGAGTATTTATATCTACGCCCCTGAGGCTAAGATGAGGTTTTTAGGGGTGTAGATATACTGTACTAAAACCATTAAGTGGTTAACCCATTACCTCATCCACAACTTCCATAGAAAAAAAAATGACAATATGTATGTCTTGAGGGTATATTACTGTTATTTTTGCATATATGGGCTTGTAATTAGTGATGGGCGCAAAACAGAAAAAATACACCTTTATTTCCAAATAAAATATTGTTGCTGCACATTGTACTAGGGAAATATTTTAAATGTTGCAATAACCGGGACAAATGGGCGAACAAAATGTTTGGGTTTAATCAACAGTAGAACGTTTTATTTTAAAACTATAATGGCCATTTTCCATTTTTTTTCTTATTATTCCAGTTAAAATGCATTTATAATAAAATCATTCTTAGCAAAATGTACCACCCAAAAAAGACTAATTGCAATGGTGGCAGGAAAAAACAAGATATAGATCATTTCATTGTGATAAGTAGAGATAAAGTAATTGGCAAATTAAAGGGAGGAGCGCTAAAAGGTGAAAATTGCTTTGGTCCCTTAGTGGTGAAGTGGTTAAGGGGCCAAGCCTAATGCTGGGAATACTTGGGTCGTTTCTGGCGCTCGATTATGCGCCTGATCGTTTTGGCGCTAGATTCCCACTCGATTCTCTTATCTTCCGCTCGTTTTTCTTATCTTTTTTCAATTCACTTCAATGACAAATCGAGCGGCAACACAATTGAATGGTGATCGGACATGTCATAAATTATCTATCTAACTATCTAATCAGCTCAGAAATGACCCGTGTATTCAGGGGCTTAACTAGAAATCCCCGGGCCCCCCTACAAAAGAAATCCGGGACCCATCCCTAGGGCCCGCTCAGGGACTTTTGGGGGGCAGGAGGGGTCGCAACATAAGAGGTGAGTGTGGCCGCAAATCGGTGGGAAGGGGGGACATCCCCCCCCCCTCACCTCGGGCTCTCCTCTCAGCACTCCCCCTCCTGCAATAATTAGTGGCAGCGGGCGGGCGGCAGTAGACTGAATACATACCTCCTTAGTGCCGGAGGTCTCCCATCAGTAAGTGCTTCATGTTACTTCCTGTGTAAACAGAAAGTAGCATGAAGCTCTTAGAGATTGGAGACCTCCGGCGCTAAGGAGATATGTATTCAGTCTACTGCCGCCCGCCCGCTGCCGCTAATTATTGCAGGAGGGGGAGCGCTGAGAGGAGAGCCCGAGGTGAGGGGGGGGGATGTCCCCCCTTCCCACCGATTTGCGGCCACACTCGCCTCTTATGTTGCGACCCCTCCTGCCCCCCAAAAGTCCCTGAGCGGGCCCTAGGGGTGCCCCAGGCCCCCCCTCCCCCCCGCAGGGGCAGGGCTCGCATCCTGTATTGTTACGCCAGTGCGTGTATTCCCAGCATAACCCTTATAAAACTACTCCACACCATAATCCCCCTTCCACCAAACTTTACACTTGGACAATGTAGTCAGGTAAGTACTGTTCTCCTGGCATTTGCTAAACACTGACTTGTTCCAAACAGGTAAGTGTGATTCTCCAGTCCAGAAAACATCTCCACTGCTCTAGATTTCACTTGTGACATGCTTTATACTACTGCATCCAATGCTTTTAGTTGCATTTGGTTATGTAAGGATTCAATGCAGCTGCTCAGCCATGGAAACTCATTCCCTGAAGCTCTGTATGAACTGTTCGTGAGCTAATCTGGAAGTCAGACAAAGTTTGCAGGTCCACCGTCTGAGCCAATAACTGTGATTCCTGTGCAATGTGCAAATCAGTGTGCACCGAACCTTTCACTTTACATGGCCCACCATGTTGTTCTGACTTGCTTCTACTTTGTTATGATACCAATAACAGAATACTTAGGGCCTGATTCACAAAGCGGTGCAAAGTGTTTGCACGCGAGTGAAAACCCCTTTATCACGCCTAAACTCAGCACCCGGCTCTTCGCGCGAAGCTCCCATTAAGCCCTATGGGACTTTGCGCGAGTTAGAGCACAAAGCGGTGATAACTTTGCTAGTGCAAAGGTTATCACGCCTAAAGTATTTTAGGCGTGATAACTGAGTTATCACCGCTTTGTGAATCGAGCCTTTTATAACTAGGACATTTTGGAACGAAGCAGGTCTTCTCAGCGCACAGCACTGGCCACGTAGCGCATAAATTGTGTGCCACTATAGCTACAATGCTATAGTCCACCTCCCACGCATGGATAATTTGGGATGCTGGCCATTGCAAGACCCCAAATTACTCCTGCCTCTGAGTTGCTACAACTTGGAGGGGGACCAGTATTTCATGCTACCGGCAGGGGTGCTCGGATACCCCTTTTACCCAGATATCCGGATCTGAATCAGATATCCGAATATGAACTTTTTGGTATCCGAGTAAACTCGGATATCCGAACCCAATATCCTGGATATCCGGCCGGATTCGGATATCTGAATAGAAAACCGGACGTGACCTGAAAATGGCTTAAAATGCTTCCAAAAGTCTCTTCAAATGGTCAAAATCCCTTTCGGAGTTCTCTCTCTCAATCTCTCTCTCTTTCTCTCTCTCTCTCTCTCTCTCTCCTCTCCGAGTTTGCCGGATAGTGCTAATCAGATTTTAACAAATATCCGAATATCCGAACGTCATTGGACGTGGTGATTGGTCGGCTCACGCCATCTTTGTTTAAACTAGCGGCGGAACTTTCTCTGCAAGGAAAGCCTGGGTGAGATGCGACCATAGCCGCCGCACTATAGGCATTAGGCTGCACGCTCCCCAGTCCCAAACCGCGCTAGCACTTTGTATATGACTATATGTCATTTTTAATACTTTTACCATAATAAACGTGGGAAGATCTCCCTTTTACGTTATGTGAAGCGTCTTCCGTTTTTTCCTGGAGGTCGAGCTGATCCGGTGGAGCCCAGCGGAGGAGGTTTGCCAGAGAGGCTGAGGGGTGGCCAATACCCCTAAAGCACAGACGGGCCCGGCTAGGACGCTCCATCTGGTGAGTCGCTCAGGGGCGTAGCAATAGAGGTCGCAGCAGTCGCATGCGCGACTGGGCCCGCCCGCCTGAAGCCTCGAGGGGGGGCCCGGCCGCCGGGCCCCCCCTCCCTGTTTGCATACTGTAATGTTTTGTGGTGGCGAGGAGGACAGGAGTTGCGGCGCACGGGCGCAGCCGCCGGCTCAGGCAGACAATCTATCTCGTCGTCATCTCTCATCTCTCCCTCGGCTCCGCCTCCCTCCTCCCCATCGTCAGCAGCAGACAGTCAGCGGCGGAGCCAGGCGAGTCTGGCGAGATGAGATGTCCTGACTCCTGCTGCCCGGATTCCCCTCAGGAGGCAACACTGCCAGGGAGCCGTGAGTGAAGACAACAGCCCTTTGTATTGTGTTTGGTCACCGCTTGATAGCATACTGCGGCAGGCGGTCATGGGACATGCGGGAACTTCTTGTGGATATTGGAGGCACAGGGAAAGCGAACATTTATCAACCTATAGCACAGCACGGGGCTTGTGAATAAGGACTTTTGCAGGAGCTGGTATCAATCCACACAATCGGCTGCAGCAACTATTTAGAGGCCTCATTGGTGTGCGTCGGTGGTGGGACCACACACAGTCCAACCATTCGGGTGGCAGACGCAGCTAGCATAGGCTTCGGCTGGGCGACTGTGGTCTGCATTTACCCAATGGGGATTGGTGGTAATGTGTGAAGGAGCGCTCCCTCTGGTTCTTTTATGTTTTAACATTTTAGTTAAGGGGATTACCTACTGGGGGGGGGGTTCTGCAATAATAAACATTTTTCTAAGCACATGTAGGATTCCTTGGTAGGTACTTTATATTATTGTTTCTGAATAGCTTGCTTGCGTTTCCTAGCAACCGGTGCTCTCCATCCAACATCCTCTGTTTTCCTGCTTGTGTTTGTTATTAATAAAGTTCTTGAGATACCGTTGCTGCGCTGTGTGGAGGAAGCGCTGTGGTTACTAGGGGCAGGAAACATGGCGGCGGAGAGCGATCAGCGTGCAGCTAGTGAAGTGTCTCAGGCCGTGGCTCGGCACCTGAACTGCCTGAACGACAACAACAAGAACACCAGAAAGAGAGCGCTGGCCACTATCCAGAAGGAGGCTGAAGACCAGAGGCTGCAGGAAGTGTTCGGGGAGCTGCTGAAGCCTCTGCTCAGGTGCCTGTCAGACCCCATGGAGAAGTGCAGGGAGCTCACCATCCAAATCATCAACTATTGTGTGACTAATGTCCCCAGGCCCGAGGAGGCCTTGCCTTACCTCATGCCAGCCATCTGCCAGCGCTTAGCCAACCAGGATATCACACACAGCCATCTGAGGAGCTCAGGCTGGCCCTGACTGAGCTGCTCACCCTGCTGGTAGAGCTCTGTGGCAAGAAACTGGCTCCTTACCTTGACGAGATAATTAGAATACTGCAGAGGACTATTGATGACCCCTTCCCTGCTGTGAAGAAAGAAAGCTGCAAGTGTTCTGTCAACTATGCCAAGAGCATACCAAGTAGAGTTACATTCACCTGTGGTTCCTTGTTACTTACTGGGCAGGCACAAGCCGTCCTGTACCTGCGCTTGCCTTGTTCTCAGGGGCGTAGCAATAGGGGGTGCAGAGATTGCGACCACATTGGGGCCCTTGGGCCAGAGGGGCCCTCACTCAACTTCAGTATTAGCTCTCTATTGCTCCTGTGTTCATAATAATCACTTCTATAGATACTTTGAATAGTGGTAATCATTAACAAAGTGCTGCCCATCCCCTTCTTGCACCTCAGACACTGTAGTTGCCATTGGCAGATTTTGGTGCGCCGTATCAATTGTTATGTATAGAGTGCTTGGGGGGCCCCAATGTAAAACTTGCATCGGGGCCCACAGCTCTTTAGCTACGCCACTGGAGTCGCTTCATACTGGAGGAGTGGCATGGCTGTGTCACTCTCTGTCAGATGAACTGTATCCCTTAGGATCTCTGTGAGATTAATTGAGATGTCTGAAGCATTCTGACTTCCTTGCGTTACAGGATTTGCAATGCTGTAGGACTGCACTGAACAGTGCTGGGCCAATATGATCTAGCACCAGATTTCCTTCTCTCAAAGCGTATAACCTTGGATGCTGCTCATTTCGGCTAAAGCAGATTTTAGCACAGAGCTTCTGGTGCTCCATTCCCTTCTGCAGAGTGCGGAGGGCCCCCGCAGCTCTGCTTTGGCAGCTTAGCTTTAACTGATGAAATTCGAGTCTTCCAAACGAGCCAGGTCAGCGGTTCACTCAGATTCTTACAGATGACTATTTGGCCGCCAATATGACTTCTCACGTGCATATAAATAGCTCAAGCAAAAAATTTCAAAAACACCATTAAAAAGGCGAAATGGAAATTTGGTCTGTAGCAAGTGCACCATTCATGCTAATGACTCTGAAATTGTATTTCTGATTCTTTGTCTCCATTTTGTAATTCATGTCTCTACGGCTGTTTCTTTGAATAATTTTTAATCAGTCTCACCACCGGCGGGAACAAAGAGCGGCCGGTGGCACGGAGGCGCAGGATTTTTAAAGTGAGCCACTTTATTCTCCATTTATCAGAAGTTTGGCAGAAAAAGGTGTTCAGGTGCCTCCATCGTCGCGTCTTCTTCCTTTTTTCTTTTTGACTATAATTATAATAATTTAACAATCATCACTTCAAGCTGTGCAATAAATGGAATCTACAACAATAGTTCGGAATCAATAAGCATTTTTAAAGAATACTGAAAAAAAACAAAAAAAAAATTAATATCAATTTCCACCCAGATGTTCCGTGAACCAGATTGTGTAATTTTTTTTTTTATTTTTGTTTTTTAACCATATTTTTTTTAAACCGCCGGCGTGCTGTTGTAGAAAAATGAGATTCGTAAAGTGCAGCCAGAAGGGAAACATTTAATTTCATTCTCTTTTTTATTTTACACATCTTGACAAATACAATTTAGTTGTCAGTAATTTGGGAACAGGAGACGGTACGCCTAAACTGAAATGGATGAAACGCAATGCATTACAATGTTATTAAGGGACATTGACCAAGGACAGATTTTTTTTTTAGTAAGTTGCCTGTCAAAAAATGGAGGAGCAGGACTTTCTGACCTGCTTTCAAAGCGGACCTGCCTGGCAGCCCTGCTGATCTATTTGGCTGTAGTAGTGTCCAGGGGCGTTGCTAGGCTCCTAAGAAATCCGGGGCACTTTTGGGCATTCCAGCTGGAAAATAGGTGTGGCCATGCACCAGAATGTGGGTGTGGTCATAGGTGGAGCCAAATTTACATGAAATTAACAGCGGTCTAAGTAGGCCTGCCCAGCAAAATGTTGGATGAAGCCTCCATTAATACAAAAAAAAAGCAGCATATCACATAAACAGGCAGTGTCACTTAAACATAACTAGGCAGAGTTACCTGGCTTCTGTGCTGGCTGGTCTGGCTTTCTGCTGGGTGGGCTGGTCTGCTGCCAGGTTATCTGGCAGTTCCCCAATAGCATTCCCTGACCTTCTAGTGGACCATGCCCCATACTCCCACAGGCTTCCCATTGAGGCACCACAACTCTCAGCATGCCTCCATAGAAGAACCACAGCTCTCTGCATGCCCCCATAAAGGCATCACAGCACCCAGCATGGCACCACAACACCCAGTATGCCCACATTGAGGCACCACAGCACCCAGCATACCCCCGATTGATGCACCACAACTCCCAGCATGCCCACCATTGAGGCACCACAGCTGACTCTGCCTGGCGGACATGCGGGGCACCCCAGAATAGATCCGGGGCATGTGCCCCTGATCTTTGCGGCTAGCAACACCCCTGGTAGCGTCCAAAACACACCAGAAACAAGCATGCAGCTAATCTTATCAGATCTGACAGTAATGTCAGAAACACCTGATCTGCTGCATGCTTGTTCAGGGTCTATGGCTAAGAGACAGAGGCTCAGCAAGACAGCCAGGCAACTGATATTTATTAAAAGTAAATAAATATGGCAACTTCCATATCACTCCCGATTCAGTTGTCCTTTAAAGAGACACTGAAGCAAAAAAAAAAATGATGATATAATGATTAGTATGTGTAGTACAGCTAAGAAATAGAACATTAGGAGCAGAGACATAAGTCTAATATTGTTTCCAGTACAGAATGAGTTAAGAAACTCCAGTTGTTATCTATGCAAAAGAGCCACTGAGCTCCACGACTGTCACAGAGTCGCAGAGAGCCCTGTCTTCTGAAGCTTATTATCTCGAGTGTCTGGCACTGTATTGTTGTTTTTTTTCTCTGCAGATGACAGTTCAAAACGTCACCAACCTGCTCTGTAAAATCATTTAGAATGCTGAGTATTGTGTAAACTGCAAATATTAGAGAATGATGCAATGTTATGAAAAAAAAACTATATAACTAAAAATAAAAATATGAAAATATTTTCTTTGCTATTAATGTTCTAGTAATTAGCCGTACTACACAACCAATTCATTATATCATAATTTTTTATTCGCTTCAGTGTCTCTTTAAATATGGAAGGTTCATGAGTCACTCGTGCTGCTTTTACATGGTTCAAAGGCACCAAAGTGAAATCAAATGATTAAAAACAGTTTAAAAATAGATAAGGTAATAGTGAACTTTCCTCCTCTCTGGAAAAAAAAACCCTCAGTGGTGAGGTCAAGAACTGTAATTTTATTTATCCAAATTAACAAAACGCTGATAGATTGCAGTGCATTTCTTGGGAGTGTATGCCCACTTCTTCAGGCGTATCAAGAGAGCAAAATCTCCAATGAGCTGTAGTGCAGCCTGAAGACGTGGGAAGGAACCTAGTCCAGAGAAACGCGTTGAAATCTAGGAGAGTTTTGTTCATTTGGATCAATAAAGTGACAGTTCTTCACCTCACCATTGAATATTTCCCCCTTTACCCTCTTTTTAAACTGTTTTTAATAATTGTATTTCACTTTGGTGCCTCTGCACCACATACATGATAGTCATACTATCAAGCAGTATTTCAGCGCACATCCTATTAACAAGTTCTCATACGCATAAGTCCATCAGCAAATAAAATGTTCAAGTGTTCAGCCTTATGTATTTTGCTATGATCAGTATGCTTTCCAGGTCCACCACCAGATTCACTCTTATAAAAAGGCACACTCACCGGACGTCTCTGACCACTGCTAGACTGTTCAGAGGGGGCATGAAACCAGGAGCCTCGGTGCTACAGGTCCCTGGTGTAGGTGGTCCCCTTCAGGGAATGAATATCATCCCCTCTTTTTTAGCGTTCATGTACCTCAAGAAATAAACTTCTCACAGCGTGATACAGTACAAAAATTAAAAGCTTTATTATTAAAAACCACTCACATGGTCCTGGATACAGATTCACATAGAGTTTTATGGCGGACTCTCCCCCGCTGCCAATGCTGGGCTGATGTTTCCATCCCGTCTGGCCAACTCCTCGCCGGGATCCGTCACTTGCATTAAGCTGGGGTCGCCGCACTGCTTCACCGCCGTGTTCCCAGTATATCCAGCCTCCGGCCGATCGATTTCGCCACTGTCTCGTGGCTCATCAGGGGCACGGGGGCTGGATGCAATACCAGGAAATATATTATGTGTCATGGGATCGTGATTTGGATGATAATCATACTACCTTGTATGGGGGTATATCCCTTTCTTGTTTTGTCTGTAACTGCAGGTTTGTTCTACCTACCAGCCTACTGTTGTGACACTGCTAGGCCACACAATTGTGAGTATAATTATTCATGTAGTTTAGTCCCTGGATAAGGTGCAGTGGGGGTTAGACTTTACCTGGGAAGACCATCCCTTAGTTTGCTGTTATCCTCTGGTTCCTGGGCTCCACAACTGCAGTTGACTCCGTGTGTTTTGGTTCTTGTATTCCCACACTCATTGTTGGATCAACAGTTTGTTGATGTTGGTCACCACCTCTGATAAACCTGAAAGTGCTTATTGCTGACACTGTTGTACAATGTGATCGACCAACATCTGAGGTAACAATAACAGCCTGTGCCTCTAACTGGTTTTACTCATACTCACAAGGAACATCGTCTTTGCCCTTTGTCTTTCCCTTCTTCTCCACTGTAAATAAGTCATTTTTCAACCACACCCTATAGTCCTTATGTGCCGTTTGATTGTATTCTCCATTGACTGCCTACGTCCAGAATATATGTTAATTATCTTCCACTTTTAAGAGGTTTCCAAAACATGCCACTTTCTATATCCCAAGACTGCCAAGCTCCTGCACCATGCTCTCCAGAACGTTCCTCTGAAGTACAGGAGCATCCTCCTATCTGGCATTCCACTAAGATAACTAACTCTCTCTTCTACAAATCAACCTGAATGTTGCGACTAAATGTACCTACCCTTCATACTACTCCTCATCTGCTGCTCCTCTGCAAATTTCTGCATTGGTTACTACTGTAGTAGAGATGTTCATTCGGAATTCGTGGGATTCAAATTTCAGAATTTCTGATTGCTAAAGGTAAATCGGAAATCAGATTTCCACGGAAATAACGCATTACCCCAAATCGGTAATTTTAGCCCAATCACAGAACTCGAAAACACTGGACCAATCAGTCAACTCAAAGGTATTTGGCCAATCAGAGAATTTGGCCAATCAGACGTGAGATGCGCAATCTCCCTTACAGATGCATGCTACCATTGATTGCAATGCAAAACATGCTAAAAAACTCCTCAAAAGCATAAATCAGAAAGCTTGGTAGTCTGATTTCTGCGTAAATACTGCATTAACGCAACACGGTAGTTTCAGTCCAAACAGGGCGGTTCGCCTATGAGGCGGGGTGAAGTGGGATCCTCAGGCGGCAAATTCCGGGGCAGCACCCGCTTGGCCGTGGGTGTGTGGGGCCGACGAGCTGGAGGGGGTAGCGGGCAGGAAGGGGAATTAGACAAATACTTAGAGTAGTAGAGTTGACTCTGCCTTCTCTGATTGGTCCAATGCTTCAGAGTTCTGTGATTGGGCTCAGGGCCGATTCTAGACACTTTTTGCCACCTGAGGAAAACTTGTGAGAAACTGTAGCGGGCAGGAAGGGGGTATTGGGCACAGCGGTGGAGAACCTGGATCCCCTGATCTGCGCTCCCCCTCTAGCTTTTAATCGCAGCAGCAGCGTATTAATACCAGGCACAGGGCAGGGATGACTCACCTCTTCCACGTTCCAGAGTGTGTTCCACTGTCGTCACTTCCTGCAATGCCGCCCACTTTATTGTAAGTGGACGGCATTGCAGGAAGTGACGATAGTGAAATGCATGCTGGAACGGGGAAGAGGTGAGTCATCCCCGCCCGCTTCCTGGTATTAATACGCTGCTGCTGCACTTAAATCCTAGAGGGTGAGCGCAGATTGGGGACCTAGGTGAGGGGGGGGGGGATCCGAAACCCCTCTCTGCCACTGTGCCCAATACCCCCTTCCTGCCCGTTACCCCCTCCAGCTCGGCGGCCCCCCACACCCACGGCTGGGGGGGGAGCGGCAGTTTTCACACATCTGTGAATCGCGCCCCTTGTGCGGGCTTTGAAAGTGATCTTAGCAGGATGAGACGTCACCTGCAGTAACATGGAGGATAGGCATCCCGGCCGATGAGACAATATTCCGGTGGATCCACGGTGGATCCACGGAGATGCGACAACCCCCTCCAGCTTGGCGGCCCCCCACACCCACGGCTGGGGGGGGGGGAGCGGCAGTTTCTCACAAGTTTTCCTCAGGCGGCAAAAAATCTAGAACCGGCCCTGAGCCCAATCACAAAACTCTGAAGCATTGGACATCAGGAATGGAAGGATGGATCGCTGCAACCACCAATGTAGCCAACGGGAGTCTGGGACCCAAAGCATCAACTAGCAGTACACAAGAAAGGATGTCCCGCTGCACCGTTGTAGGGTAAAAGAATCTCTCCGACTTTATTTAACACATCTGCAAAAACACAGACAACAGCTCACGCATATCGGAGCTCTGTATGGCTCCTTAATCATAGTGTTTTTGCTGATGTGTTAAATAAAGTTGGAGAGATCCTTTTACCCTACAACGGTGCATTGGACACCAATCGTAGAATGCAGAGTCAACTCAGAAGTATTTGTCTAAATAGAGGATGCAAAAATTGACCCAAAAAAAGGACTCCTTAGAATGTGGAAATCGGAACTCAGAAATCGAAAAGCCGTAGAATCGGTAATCTGCATTGGCAGAAACCAGAATTACTGCGGCATCAGAAATCAACACTTCTGACCATCCTAGTTTCCAGTCCACTCACAGCTCCTGTGGCATTTACTTTTCTGCGCTCCTCCATAAAAACATGCCTAACCGCACAGGACTTCTTAAAAGCTGTCTCACTGACTGGAGCTTGTTCTGCTGAGCTGCGTTTACACTTGTTACTAGCAAAAACACACACATTTTTCTGAGTGTGGTATGTATCCACATGCATACGCTTGTGTGCTTTTTCAGCCACATTACAATACATTAAAATGGAGAAGAGCACATTGGGCTTGATTCACAAAAGAGCGCTAATTGATAGCACGGCCGTTTTCGCACGATTTTTCGCTCTTCACACGATCGCGAATTTTTACGCGAAACGGTAAGGTTTTCGCGCGCAAACGTGAATTTTTGCATGAAAACGATATCGTTTGTGCGTGAAAATTCACGTTTGTGCGCAAAATTGTTATCATATCGCGCAAAAACGGCTGTGCTATCAGTTAGCACTCTTTTGTGAATCAAGCCCCCTGTGTCTATAAAACAGCAGCTAACAGTTTTTTAAACACTAATGTAGAAACCTTTGTTGTGAAAGAACCTGTCGATTAACATGGGCTGGCAGTGATAATGTGTTGCAGCTTTGTGGAAAAAACATGAAAAATTGCCCTCAGTGGGGCCGTATACTCAGTGTTTTCACGAACACATTCAAGTACAGCTTCAAGACCCACCTCTTCAAACTCTGCTTCCAAGTGGCGAAGCTAAGACGATGAAGGCCCCGGTGCTAGTTTAGCATTGGGGCCCCCCAAGCTCTCTATACATAACAATTGATACGCCACACCAAAACCAATCAAGGACAACCACAGTGTCAGAGGTGCAAGAAAGGGATGGGAAACTGTGTATTAATGATCACTGCTATTCTAATAATCTATAGAAGTAAATATTATCAGCATAGGACCAATAAAGAGCTAATACTGTGGTTGAGGTTGGGCCCCTCGGGGCCCCTCTAGCCCAAGGGCCCCGATGTGGTGGCTACCTCTGCACCCCCTATTGCTGCTTCCCATCTTTCCCTCTGTTCCAGCCTTTTATTACAAAAAACACATAGCTATGTCTGTGATGGAGCAGAGAGGTCTGTACACACAGATAGGCAACCAGTATAACAAGTTAGAACTCTTTACTAAAGAAAACATGCAGAGATAAATCATACAAAACCATCAGATAATGCAGCTTACTTAGAGCAGAGGGGAACACAGAGTAAATACAGGAAATCACAATACCATAGAGATCATTGCAGCACTTTACCTACACAGTGACATCTTGTGCTTGGTTCACTATACCACAGTTTATACTGATACTTCCAATAGTCTTTATTGTGATTGAGTTTGATGACACAGAGGTGCCACATAGAATGAAACAGTACACTTTTTAAAATTGTTAAAAAGGAGGTAGTGGTGGGCTTACCCTCAAGTAGTCGGACACAGGTTGTCAATTTTCAAAAAGCATTTTTTTATTAGCAAAAAACAGCAACAACAATAGCTCCACTTGTGACGCGTTTCGCGGGCAAGCCCGCTTCCTCAGGCAAAAATATTGTGTAGCATGTTTCACAGCAACAGAGGAGACTAACATCCAATAAAGCTGTTTAATAATAAGGGGAGCCTCTAGGCATAGACAGTACAGGCCATTACCTGGAGTGCCATTGGTCCTGGGGGCGCCATGTTGCTGGATTAAGCCACACCCCCTGACAGAAGCCACACCCCTTGACTAAGCCCCACCCCATGAGTGTTCTGCTTTGCGTAAGTTGCACGCAGCTGCCACTGTGTCCTTCCGTGCCTTGTACATCCTCCCCCCCCCCTTTGTGCCTCCTTCTGTCCCTTTTGTGTCTCCTTCTGTCTCGTTGTGCCTCCTTCAGTCCCCCTGTGCCTCCCTATGTCGCCCTGTGTGCCATAATCAGTCCCCCTGTGCCTCCTTCGTGCCTCATGAAAGTGGAGCCCAGCCTATGTGTATTTTCTGGTGAAACACTGCCCGCATTGTGTAATTTCTGATGAAACACTGCTGCATTATGATTATTTTCTGGTGAAACATTGCCGCATTATGATTATTTTTGGGTGAACGGCTGCTGCAATATGATTATTTTCTGGTGAAACGCTGCTGCAATGCGATTATTTTCAGGTGAAACGCTTCCGCAATACATATATTTTCTGGTGAAACGCTGCCGCATTACGATTATTTTTTGCTGATTTTTTTTGGGGGGGGGGGGGGGGGGGGGGTGCCACAGGTTTTCTCGCCTGTAGTGACAAAATGGCTAGAGGCACCCCTGTTAATAATATTCCACCCTTGTGATAACTGTGATCTCAGTCCAATGCTCTGAGCTCAGGTCCACTTTAATGTGATTCAGTAATGTGACAATGTGCCCAAATGATTTACGTAAAGTGAGAATTTCAATGAAAAGGCCTGCTTTAATTCCGTCATTGTATCAAAGTCATCAAGTCAATTATTGCTACTGAGAAATTAAAAAAAATACCCTCGATTCCAGGACTCTGCAGAGACGAAACCGTAGGTGAAAGGAAAAACAAAAAAACAATAGCGCAAATATCCGCCGGGGCTGCGGCTTGCCAAGTAACATAAAAACATTTATACAGATGTGATTAGACCATTCGGCAAATACTCGGCACAGCATTGGGCTGTTGATCCAAGCTTGCCTCATTCCGAAATACTAACAAGATGAGTAATTAAGCTTGACATGCTCTTTATATAAAGCAAAAGTTCATAATTAAGGTAAGCACCCTTGAAATTGTCAGAAGTATCATTATTTGGGCACCATCCAGAAAATTAGTATTAGCAGCCTATGATTAAGCACTGTGGCGTCATTTTAATTCTGTTGTAGCGTTTTTTTTCTCCCTTCACGTGGCCTTGCTTAATGAACTGCAACTCTTGGGATTTAAACTATATAACATTAGCGTTTGTGACGATAGCCTTGTTGGAAAATTAGACTCTTTTGAAGAAACCGTTTTTGGTAACGATGTTTTTATTTTCTAACAAAACTCCGGAGATCAATGTATAGGTCCAAATGGATTTCAATCATAGATAACGAGTTATTCGGAGTCAGGAAAGTGCGGCTTTTGCAAAATGGAAAAACGATGTGCAAATGTTCAGGGACGAATCCGGGGGCTTATGCTAATGGAGTTTAATGAAGTAAGTTGAGATCTAAATCTGTATGGAAAGCCCCAGCGAAAGAAATGGCAAAAGGGCATAAGCGTGTTTGAAAATCCAACTCCAGAAAATAAATTCACTTTAGTTTTAGGGCGGAAAGGAATTAGAGTTTCTTTAGGGAATGTTACTTTTGTCTATATTCAGATTGGCAAAATACTTCTTTCTTTCTAGGACCCCTGTGAATCTCCATGGCTTTAAAGGAACACTATCAATTAACATGTTTTTTAAACTGGAATGGGAATAGTTTGTGCAGTGTACCTAACTATTGTTGTATACATTTCACTGCTTATCTCTTTGTTTACTGTTATCAAGTTCCTTTCACAATTCACTGATGGGTCAGGGTGACAGACCAATGAATCATGAGGGGAGGGGGAATCCCTCTCCCTACATCTGTTAACCCTGTGTGTACTTTATACCTTTAGCAGATGACAGGTCTCACTAGCAGTTGCTCATGTCTCAGAATAAGCTGTCTGCACTGAGAGCAGAGAAAATATATATTGTTATGTGCAGGATAAACATTTGTAATTGTGTAAATACTCTGTAGTCTTATAACAATAACAATAACAATAATATTTATATAGCGCTTTTCTCCCTGGGGACTCAAAGCGCTGTACGCAAATAACAGCACTGGCTGTGTAACATTGAGGCCACGTTCACATCATGAAACGCAGATGGCCGTGCGTTCAGAACGCAACGCGTACAAACGCACGCCATCTATGTTTCTATGCATTGCGTGGCTGATCCCATAATTCACTGAAAGTGAATGGGTCAGCCACACGTTTTGGTAAAGAGAGACGACAGAGGCGTAACTATAGGGGGAGTAGCCACTGCAGTTACTATGTGCACCAGGGAGATGGGGGAATTCTTACATTCGTGGGGGACATGGGGAAGGAGGGTGTAGTGGGAAGAGTAACTTGATGTGTTTTAAAAAAAATATCTGATATGAATTCCATCAGAAATGTAAGACCTGCTCTACCTGTACTGTATAGTAAATTAAGGGTCTCCTAGGCAGGCCCTTGTTCTAAAAGTTGTCACTCCCCCCTCCCCCCCCCCCCCACACACAATTTAATCACTGCCACCACTATTTCTGTATGTTTTTATAGCACTGGCAATCCCAAAACTTTAACTTGAACATCCAATCAGAGCAGCTTTGTGAATCACGTTCTCTGATTGGCTGCAAAACAATGTGACAAGCTAGGCATGTGGGTTGGCTGTGTAATGTGTATAAAGTAAAATTATGATTTTCAAAAGTATAACTGTTAAAAAATATTAATAAAGAAATAAACGTTAAATGTATTACATATACAGTAGATGAAATAAGAAAAACTGAGAAATAAAAGCAAGATTTTAAAAAATTGCTAAAAGAGAAAGATTAATTTAAACCATTTCGTGGATTTCTGGAGGTGGAAATTAAGTACATTTAGAGGTATTTATAGTGATTTTTTAAAATATGCAAACGCCAAAATGCATCCATTAATGTTAATGGATATACTCATACTTACTTGGGGACAGCATAATTAACCCATATTATGCAGAACACCCACATGATTGCTTCCTGAGAAACTTTTCAGGGAATAATATCAAGGAATGAACATAATGAATAAGGTGTGCATGTTAGTTACAATGATAACTGCGCCCCCCCCCCCCCCCCTATATAAACAGCAACAATGAACAAAAAATGAATTACAACTTTGGGCCTGTTTCCACTGCACTACATCGCCACGTCACACCGTGACCAAACTGTAACCAATGCATGGCAATAGCACAGCTTCCATTGCGTGCTGGTTATGTGGAGTGATCCGAGAATCTGACGAGACTGCAAGTGGAAGTGATGCTAGGCAGCCGCACTGACATAACTTCGCAAATGGAAACTGGCCCTTAAAGTGTTCCTGAGACAAGTAAAAAAAAACATACAGGGGGCTTCCTCCAGCCTCCTTCAGGCTGATCACTCCTCTGATAGGTGGCCCAGTAACCCCACCAGTTTGCTCCAGTCTGCGCAGGTGCAATTCGGCTGTGCGCACTCCCCTTTTGGGCTCCCGTGTGTACTGTGCAGGCGCAGAACACTCCTGGCAACGAGAGTGCAATGGGGCAGTACGCCTTGTCTGGTGGAATTACCGGGGGCCACCTAGTGGAGAATCCAGGCAGCCTAGGAAGATGGCGAGGGACCGATCAGCGTGAAGGGGGTGGAGGAAGCCCCAGGTATGTATATTTTTTTTCCTATTCGTCTGATTTCCTTTGATGAACTTTATTAAGAACACTAATGGCCTCCAGGGTCTCATTTATCTTTGTGAACAAACAATTCTTTTCAGTTGTATCACAATGTCGCTAAATCAATTTGACCACATCCACACTTCTCTGCAGAGTCAACACTGCTTATTTTCAACTTCACAGCTTGTCTCTCTTTCTCCTTTTTAAATATTGTTAGATACAGTATGTGCCTGTACAACTTTTTTTTCGCTGTCTTAAGGCACACATGCCTGACTCAAGTCACCTGAGACGGCTTATAATGACTGCCTCAGGTGATAATCATGCATGTGTATGGAGGCGCTTGATCCCCAAAGGGCAAGCAATTTGCCCAGTGGATCGACTAACCCCCAGCAATGGCCAACATCATTGTCCGTGCCGCTTCGTGATGTAACGCATGGTCCGTTCCATCATCCCTCCGCCCCCTGCATAGCAATACAGCGCATTGCCAGCTACACAGCTGACACCTCCCTCCCCCCCACACACACATGCACACACAACTCCGGTATTTTCCACTGTAGCATTAGGTTATGCGTACAAACAGTATCTATCCTACATGTCTCTGGGCAGAGCTAAGACAGAAGTAATGTTGGGCTAGGGACAGATTTACCATAAGTAATGTAGGCACTTGCCTACAGGCGCCTGATGATGGAAAGGCGGCTCACTTCCCTCCCCTAGTGCCTCCCTCCCTCCTTCTTTATGCACTAATAAGATCTCCCTTCAGTGGGGGCACCACTAGCTACTTAATACTGAGGGTACCTCTGGCTACATAATGCTAAGGTACACATGTAGCAATGTCGGGCGAAGGAAGTAAGGGAGGAGTGACAGCTGGGCCAGTCTGGGCCAGTACATCCGTGGCTATAGGCTACTGTGATGTAAATCCGGGCCTGTGTTGGCTACATCATATACTTCAAAAAAACACCCAATTTTCATCATGCAATTATTGGCTATTGGACGCCAAAAGCAGAAAGGGTGCCTGGTAAATATCGTTTTGAAAATTAGAATGTTATGGTTTTTTAAGTTTTTATCGTTTTGAAAATGAGAAAGTTATAGTTATTGAATTTTAGGGTTATGCATCAGGAAGGGAGGTTTTAGGGTAAGGCATCAAGAAGGGGGTTTTAAAGTTAGGCATTAGGAAGGGGGGCTTAGTGTTAGGCATCAAGAAGGGGGTTTTAGGTTAATGCATTAAGAAGGGGGTTTTAGGGTTAGGCTATAAGCATCAGGAAGGGGGTTTTAAAGGACTTCCGTGGTGACAAACATAATCTATGTTTACTCACCTGAGGCTTCTCCCAGCCCCCAGCAGCCGTCTCAGTCCCTCACCGCAGCCCGGTCCTCCTCGGTGTCCCTGATGGCTGCACTAAATGATCGCAACCCGCCAGTGGGCTTGGCTCTTCTGTGATCGCGCACCCACTTCATCTGGTGCGTGCTGCACCTGCACAGTAATGGTGCGCAGGCGCAGTAAGCGCCATATGACGTGCCCGCGTCAGTGGGTCGCGATCATTACAGGCAGCCAGCATGGACACCGAGGAGGACCGAGGCTGCAGTGAGGGACTGAGACGGCTGCTGGGGGCTGGAAGAAGCCCCAGGTCAGTAAACTGATTTGCATCCCCTATTTCATGCACGCCGCATCAACTATTTATGTATTTGTAATTGTATTGCTTAATGTCCTGATTGCACAAAATGTTGAACCTCTCATGTATCTATGCTCCCTACTATTTGTTTTGTACTATGTACAGCGCTACGGAAGATGTTGGTGCTATATAAATAAAAATAATAATAGTTCATATATCTGACAGGTTTCTGAGACCTCTCCATCGGCTTCTATTTGTTTGCACACTTACACTTTTAGCTTCACTGAGTTTGCTCCTATTAGAATATCGCTTGAGAATTTGACCGTACATCAACTGCTGTGGTACTGCCATCGATTTACTTTTGATTGCTGACCAATGTTTTCATGGAAAGAGTCTGTCGATTTGAAAGTTGAAGTCGAAAATAAATCAGTTTATAGACAGTATGTATGGCTAGCGTTGGTGAAATCACATATCCTGACAGAAATAACTAACCTGCCCTAAATTATCTTCTGGGGAGGGAGCCACAATCTCAGTCCTGGGGTACAAAGACAAATCACAGTACAGCCACATTATTCTGCCGCTCCTACACTGTGAGAACTACAACTCACAGCATGTCCTGAGCCTTGTTGTTGCATGACTCATATTAAAACAGCATGAGTGCGCTGTAGCTATCAGGGCATGCTGGGAATTATAGCTCTCCAACAGATGGTACAGGACTCCTATCACTGCTGACAGAACTATACAGCTGTAATGTGAATATTTAGTGAATTTTACATCACCTAGGAGTAGGACGTGCTGGTAACAGTAGTTCCCCAGACTCGACACGTTCAGCAGATTCAATTTTGCAATCCAGACAAAGCTTTCTTAAAGAGACTCTGTAACAAAAATTTGAGCCTTAATTTTTCTATCCTATATGTTCCTATAGCTGTTCTAATGTGCTCTGGATTACTGCAGCCTTTTCTAGTTGCACAGTGGCTGTATTATCTCTGTTATATGATCTAATCTTCTCTCCTCTTTCGGGCTGAGGCAGTCAGGCTGGAATGTGCTGTGCTGCTTGTGATAGAAGCTATACACACCCTCTCCAGGCCCCCTGCACACTCTGTATGACTCACACACTGAGCTACTCTCAGCCTATCACTTGATATGTCTTTTGTTTGTAAACACTGCCCAAAAATGGCAATTACAAGCCAGGATTGCAGCAGGGAGAGGCAGAAACAGCACAGAGGGGCCCAGGAGAACATAATGAATAGAATGGTATACTTTTTATTGTAAGAATTTTACAGTACAGATTCTCTTTAACCTTCCTAGTGGTATGATTACTTTACATTTTAGCATCTAACATACCACAGAGAGTTCTGCGGCAGCCCTGCATATTATTCCCCTCCTCTGGATCCAACACTGCAATTCTCCCTCCGTCTACCGGGTGGCGCTGTACCCCGATAGTGAGATCGCTGGCTGTCTTCATGACAACAAATGACGATCTCACCAAAGGGATCAAGAGCCTCCAAGGACTGGAAGAAGAATGACTGTCAGCGTCTGGTGACTTACAAATGCCGCCAGTCTTCACTGTGTATCCATACCTCCTGGCGGCTACCAAGAGTCAGGCTCAGGGTTACCGCTCTGAGCTGTGGATTTACAGCCCGAGCCTGACTCGTGGTTACCGCTAAGGAGGTTAAAGAGCAGCTTTACCGAAATATAGCAGCAGAGCTGCTCCGATACCCCTTTTCAAAATCTGGATTGAATTCGGATCCGGATACCCAGATATCCAATCCAAATCGGATATCCGAGTTTGAAATTTTGAAATTCGAATCGGATATCCAAACCCAGTATCCCAGATATCCGCCTGGATTCGGATATCCAGGTAGAAAACCGGAAGTCTGCTTCAAATTGCTTTTAAAGCGTTTTTTAGGGTAAATGAGGCATGTAGCATTATGGTTTTTTTTAAAGGGAAAAACTTATTGATGATGTGGGGACTTAAAATCCTCCTCAAAAATCTCTCTCTCTCTCTCTCTCTCTCTCCCTGAATGCCTTCGAAAGGGATTTCTGCCATTGAAGGTGATTTTGGCTTCTGCTCGGATATCTGAACCAAATATCCGCACGGATTTCGGATTTCAGATGGGAAATCCGAGTTTGCTCGGATAGTGCTGTTCGGATTTTAAAAAATATCCGAATTGCTATTCAAAGTTCGGATAGTGGAAAAAGTTTGGATTATCTGGGTAGTTCGGATATCCTAAATCTTGCTGAGCACCACTGTATAGCAGTAGTGGAAGTGAGAAGTAAGAAAATAGAAGGTAGATCAAGAAATGATTGATACTCGCACAGAGGGAAATGATGCCTGCTGGGCAGTTGGAAACAGCCATTGTCTCCCACAATGCAACAAGGTTCACAGACAGGAAACTGTCATGGCCCTGACATCCCGCTGTGGGAGGGGTTTCACTTTCACCACAATATCAGCCCCACAGATCTCTCTGATGATTTATTTAAGAAAAGGCAAAGCTTTCTTGTAAGAAAGGAGGTATCAGCTACTGATTGGGATGCAATTCAGTTTTGCAGTAATGTCCCTCTTTAAAACAGCTAAAAATAGCCATAATATTTGAAAAGTGGCCCAAAAATGTAACCATAATAAATCTGTTTGTGTGTGTCACAAAACTAAACGGTGCCCAAAAATGATGCAATCAAGCAGCCTGCCTCTCATAAGCTCCCTCCCACATACCTCAGCAGTACAAATAGAGACAGAAAAATGAGAAATATGAAGAAGAGAGGTACAGCCCAGCCAGAGACTCACATACCCACCACTGAGCAAAGTATTGCCTGGTTCGCCAATTAAAACCCACACCAAAATATTTGCCAAAAACTGGAAAATGCACATTTCGTAAGCAATCATTGAGACTACTGCAGATCACAAGTAATGGCTTTGATACTGAACTTTTCAAACAGAAACTTCCCTTGTTAAGCTGTACTTGCCTATCCCAACAGAGAACAAGGGGGGTAAGAGCTGCCCAGAAATATATAAAAATTATCAAATAAAATATGGAAAAGGTGGCTTACCTCAATAAAGACAACATTCTACTGAGATTAATGTACCAAAATACTGAGCTCCTCATGTTTGATACATTTTTTTGCACTGTGACTGGCCTGAGGAAGTGCGCTCAGGCGGCCCACGAAATGCGTTGCCTGTGCTAAAAAATGTAATTGTCTTATGAGATTGTCTTTATTGAGGTAAGCCATCTCTTCTCTATTTTATTTTATCTGATTTTAACTCAGTTTTATATATTTCTGGGCACCTCTTAACCCCCCGCCCCCTCCTCTTTGTGCTTATTCATACACTCACCCTTCTGGTTGCAGGGACATAGGTTGGACTTCCACCGTGTCTACCACAGTGGAGGTCACCAACGTTGCCCTCAAGAGAGCGACCACATCCAGTCCAGGCAGGACACCCGAGTGGAGTCGGGTCGTACATCTCCACCTGCCTCAAGTGGATGGTTGCCCCTCATGCAACCCACCTTTGTGAGTAAACTTTTGTCTTAATCCTATCACCACCTTTTTATGACATATTGCGCTATTTATATATATATCTGTTACGTCAATTTGAAAGCTCAGCATTAGAGAGAACTCATCTTACCAATGACTGTATCTTCTCATTAGCTTCTACAGACGTGTGCAGGAAAAAAGGGCCCGGCTGGATAACGAAATCTTAATAACAATAAATATCGTTGTCAAACTTGGTTAACAATAAATACCAGGGCCGGATTTACCATAAGGCACTGTAGGCACGTGCCTACAAGCACCTTACATTCCAAAGGCGGCTCTCCTCCCTCTCGGAATGTGTGCCTCCTTATGCAGTGTCAATGTGGAAATGCAGTGTCACCACCCGCCGCTCATCAGCGCAGCCGCACAGCCAGCTTCCCAAGCGACCGTAGTTATAGACTCCAGTTGGGTGTTTGCATAGTCAGCAGGGGGCAGTGCGCGCTGGCATCTATTTATTTATTTTCTTCCTGTGGCCGCCGGAAACCAGGGAGAACAAGTTTAACATGAGGGCTGTCGGCTGTGGAAGGGGGGACAGGGAGCGGAGCTAGGCTTACAATGCAAAATGCTCCGCTCCCCATTCTCACATAATCTGGTCTCACTTGCCTACTGTGTGCCACCCCAGGATTGGCCAGGAGAAGAGACTGAAAGTTTGCAGCAGCCATGCTGCGTGGGATGCCAGCCAGGAAGAGAAGACTTTTGGGAGGTGAGGTGAATGCTCTCTTTACACTCTCCCTCTCTCTCCTTGTGTTCCCTTGCCACCGTCGGTACTCCTCTCTCTCTCTCTCTCTCTCCCTCTCTCTCTCTCCAGGTGCACATTGTAATACCCATCACTGCATATACCTACCTACCTGTTGTTCACAGTGCACCCACCTACCTACGTGAGTTGAGCGCACGCAGTGTCACTGTGCCTATCTGCTACCTGTCTCTGTGTGACAGGTGCACATTGTAATACCCATCATTGCATATACCTACCTACCTGTTGTTCACAGTGCACCCACCTACCTACATGAGTTGAGCGCACACAGTGTCACTGTGCCTGTCCGGTACCTGTCTGTGTGTGACTGGTGCACATTGTAATACCCATCACTGCATATACCTACCTACCTGTTGTTCACAATGCACCCACCTACCTACGTGAGCTGAGCGCACACAGTGTCACTGTGCCTGTCCGATACCTGTCTGTGTGTGACAGGTGCACATTGTAGTACCCATCACTGCATATACCTACCTGTTGTGTTCAGTGCACCCACCTACCTATGTGAGTGCACGCAGTGTGATATACCACTCCGTGCATAACTGTTAACTGCACCTGTGTGACTGCACATTGTATTAGTCAAGTCAGTGCATACCTTTCACTTCATCCACCCCGATATGGACACAACGGACAAAACAGGTAGAGGCAGAGGTAGAGGCAGACCCAGATGAAGGCCACCCGGCTGGTCCGTGTGAGATCGTGTTGATCTGAATTCGTGTGGCCCTGGCCCAAAGTACAGTGCTCAGAAGAAGGCACGTCCCATCAACTCTCAAGATTGTCAGGACGTGGTTGACTATTTAACACAGAACACCTCATCTTCCGCAGCCACCAGCACTACTACAAGCACCACATCCGCTGCATTTGACACTTCACAGGAGTTAATTGGTGGGGAATTAACTGATTCACAGCCATTATTGTTACAACCAGATGAAGGCGCTAAGCAAGTTACACCACCTCATATGTCTGAGTTAGGCGGCGACACTATGGACGTAACATGTGAGGAGAAGGATGATGAAGTACATGCTGTTGGTGCAGTTTTGGAGGTGTCTGAGGCAAGCGAAGCTGGGTAGGATGATTATGATGATATAGATCCCACATGGGTTCCTAAGAGACAAGATGACCAAGGGGACAGTTCAGAAGGGGAGTCAGAGAGGAGTAGGAGGAGACGAGTTCCTGAAAGAAGCAGGGGGAGCGCTCGTCCTCAGAAACAGCTGGTGGCAGTGTCCGGCAACATGTATCGCCACCTATGAACAGCCAGCCAACATGCCCTTCAACGTCAGCTGCTGATGCCACCATAGTGCCATCACCCCAGGGGGGCTTAGCAGTTTAGAAAGTTTTTAATGTGTCTGCCTCAGATCGGAGCAATGCCATCTGTTCTCTCTGCCTTCAAAAACTGAGCCGTGGAAAGGCCAACACTCACGTAGGGACAAGTGCCTTACGAAGGCACATGGAGAAAAGGCACAAACTGCAATGGGAAGAGCACCTGAGCAAAAGCAGCACACAAAAGAAAAGCCACCCTCCTTCTCCTCTTCCTCCCTCAGGTGCAGCATCTTCAGCCGCTTTCTCCCTTGCACCTTCACAGCCACCCTTCTCCACTCTGCCTCTGCCCTTGAGCGGTTACTGCTCCTCTGCCCACAGCAGCCAGGTGTCCGTGAAGGAAATCTTTGAGCAGAAGAAGCCAATTTCTGCCAGTCACCCTCTTGCCCGGCGTCTGACAAATGGCATGGCGGAACTGTTAGCTCGCCACCTGTTACCATACAAGCTGGTGGACTCTGAGGCCTTCCGTAAATTTGTGGCCATTGGGACACCGAAGTAGAAGATACTAGGCCGCAATTATTTCTCTAAAAAGGCGATACCCAAACTGTACCGTGAAGTTGAGAGGCAATTGGTGTCATCTCTGGAATACAGCGCTGGGTCAAGGGTCCACCTGACCACGGATGCCTGGTCTGCCAAGCACGGTCAGGGCAGGCACATTACTTACACAGCCCATTGGGTCAACCTGGTGATCGATGGCAAGCAGAGAGTACGTGGCTGTGCAGCGGACCAACTTGTGACACCTCCACGGCTTGCAGGCAGGCTTCCTGCCTCTCCTCTCCTCCTGCTACATCCTCTTCGCTGTCGTCGCCCTCCTCCTCCTTGGCTTAGTGGCAGTTCAACTCTACTGGTGCTGCAAACTCCTCTCCAGCTACACAGCCCCATCTCCCCAAGGCCTATGCTGCATGCCAGGTACAACGGTGTCACGCCATCTTAGACATGTCTTGCCTCAAAGCAGAGAGAGTCACTATGGACCAGCTCTCCTGGCTGCTCTTAACAAACAGGTGGATCATTGGCTGACCCCGCTCCAGCTGGAGATCGGCAACGTGGTGTGTGACAATGGCAGCAATCTCTTTTCCGCTTTGAATTTGGGAAAGCTGACACATGTACCCTGCATGGCACATGTGCTGAATCTAGTCATTTAAAGATTTGTGTCAACGTACCCAGGCTTAGAGGACGTCCTGAAGCAGGCCAGGAAGTTGTGTGGGCATTTCAGGCGGTCTTACACGGGCATGGCACGCTTTGCGGACATTCAGCGGAGAAACAACTTGCCGGTGAGATGCTTGATATGTGATAGCCCGACTCGCTGGAATTCGACCCTGGTCATTTTCTCTCACCTGCTAGAACAGGATAAAGCCGTCACCCAGTACCTGAACAATTACAGTAAAAGGACACAATTTGGGGAGATGGGGATGTTCTGGCCCAACAACTGGACACTGATGAGAAATGCATGCAGGCTCATGTGCCCGTTTGAGGAGGTGACCAACCTGGTGAGTCGCAGTGAAGGCACCATCAGCGACTTTATCCCGTACTCTTACTTCCTGGAGCGTGCCGTGTGTAGAGTGGTGGATCAAGCTGTGGAGGAGCGTGAACAGGAACATTTACGGCAGGAACAGTTGTGGGAGCAATTTACATCAGAATCAGATGTTTCCTCAACACCTGCAGCAGCACAGAGGGGGAGGAGGAGGAAGAGTCGTGTGGGGAAGAGGAGTCAGACTCGGATGATGAGGAAGGTGTTTCTTTAGGGGAGGCGGTGGCAGAAGAACAACCACAGCAGGCGATGCAGGGGGCTTGTGCTGCTCGATGTTCCCATGGTATTGTTCGTGGCTGGGGGGAGGAGCAGGACTTACCTGACGTCACTGAGGAAGAGCAAGAGGAGATGGATAGTACGTCTGGATCCAACTTTTGTGCAGATGGCATCTTTCATGCTGTCCAGCCTGTTGAGGGACCCCATATAAAAAAACTCAAGGGGAATGAGCTCTACTGGGTGGCCACGCTACTAGACCCTCAGTATAGGCACAAAGTGGCGGACATGTTACCAACTCACCTGAAGGCAGAAAGGATGCAGCACATGCAGAACAAGCTGGCAACTATGCTTTACAATGCGTTTAAGGGTGATGTCACAGCACAACGCAATAAATGTACCACTGCCAGTAATCCTTCTCCCATGTCCACACAGGCAAGGACAGGACGCTCCAGTGATCTCATGGTGATGTCGGACATTCTTTAGTCCAACGCTTCGCCTTAGCCCTTCCGGATCCACCCTCCAACGCCTGGAGCGGCAGGTAGCCGACTACCTGGCCTTAAGTGTGGATGTAGACACTGTGATCAGCGATGAACCTTGGACTACTGGGTGCGCAGGCTTGACCTGTGGCCAGAGCTGTCCCAATTTGCCATCCAACTTCTGTCTTGCCCTGACTTAAGCGTCCTGTCAGAAAGGACCTTCAGCGCAGCTGGAGGCATTGTCACTGAAAGCTGAGTCACAAAAGTGTTCAATACCTCACCTTTATCAAAATGAATGAGGCATGGATCCCAGAGGGCTACTGCCCGCTTGAAGACTAAGTCAGTCCCTCCCCACACAGCATCTCTGCCTGCAGGTCGCTTGACTGCCTTCTCTGCCCCCACCAACAGGGTCCAGGACTCCAGGCGGATTCCTGAATTTTTAAGGCTGCTGCTAGCAGCGGCCGGTATACTAATTTTTCTGGTGCGTGCACATGCCTGCCTAATTTTTCGGGTTGCAGTGCAGCTGCAACAACAAAACAAAAGGCATGTACATGTGCCCATTCCTCTTTGTGATCATTACCTTGCCGTGGTGAAGGGGCTTGCATATCACAATGAAGCAATGACCGCAGGCTATATGAGTGTCTCGGGGGGTGGCACACCCAAGATAATAAGGTTGTTGCTTCATTGTGGACAGACCAAATTTGATCAGCTGGACAGTTACTGTTGTTCTATCATTGAGCTACCACAGCCCGTCGACCATATGGCTTGAAAACCACCACGGTCTGCACTCTGGCCATGGTGCGCACCAGTCCAGCACGGCCGTCACTACACAAACAGCTGTTTGTGATGCGTTACACAGTGAGTTTGGTGCGTCAGTGTGAAGCAGTACTCTAATTACACTCCCTGATTGATGTATACACAGATTGATGTATACACATGCAAGATGTTTTAAAGCACTTTAGGCCTGCAATTTAGCATTCAATGTGATTTCTGCCCTTTAAACGCTGCTTTGCTTTTGTGGCCAGCATACATTTTTCTAGTTTTCAAAGTTCACCTCCCCATTGAAGTCTCTTGCGCTTCGCAAACATTTGTGCGAACCGAACTTTCGCGGAAGTTCGCAAACTGAAAATCGGAGGTTCGGGCCATCTCTAGTATTTAACCCTAACCACCCCCGTGGTGCTTACCCTAAACACACACACCCTCCCGGTGCTGCCTAACTCTAATCACCCCCCTGGTGGTGACTAACTTTAACTGATCCCCCCTGGTTTTGTCTAAAACTAACTTCCACCCGGGTGGTGCCTAACCCTAACCACTCCCCCGGTAGTAGTGCCTAACCCTAACCACTCCCTCTGCAGAAACACTCCATTACACATACAAACGATCTTAACCACTGTACCCCCGCTCGTACGAATTTCTCCGTCCCTTTTTTCATCCTTTAACCCCCAGGGACGGAGAAATCCGTACTTTCCGCGCTCCCGCCGCTGCCCGCGCTCCCGCTCGCTGTAGCGCGCATTCCCGCTCGTGAACACGCCGCCCGCCGCTCGCCCGGAGATCAATGAACGGGAAAATCCATTCCCGTTCGTTGATCTAAGCCCCGCAATGATCCGCTGCTCTCCGATGAGCAGCGCGATCATTGTTAAAAAAAAAAACACTTACCCAACCTCCTACTACCTCCTCCAAGCGTCCGGAAGGACGCTTGGAGGTCACATTAAACAAAAAGTTACTGTGGCCATCTTGTGGCTAAATAGTCAAACTACACCCTAAACATTTTTCACATACAAATAAATTACTTTTACACAAAAAATTAACTCATTACCTCCCACACTCCCAATTTTTTTTTTGTAATTAAAAAAAAATTAAAAAATTTACAATTAAAAAAAAAAAACATAAATAGTTACCTTAGGGACTGAACTTTTTAAATATTTATGTCAGGAGGGTACAACACTGTTACTTTATAAACTATGGGCTTGTAATTAGGGATGGATGCAAAACTGAAAAAAATGCACCTTTATTTCCAAATTAAAATATTGGCGCCAAACATTGTGATAGGGACATAATTTAAACGGTTTTATAACCGGGACAAATGGGCAAATACATTTCATGGATTTTAATTACAGTAGCATGCATTATTTAAAAACTATAATGGCCGAAACCTGAAAAATAATAATTTTTTTCCCACATTTTTCCTATTTTCCCATTAAAACACATTTAGAATAAAATAATTCTTGGCATAATGTCCCACATAAAGAAAGCCTAATTGGTGGTGGAAAAAACAAGATATAGTTCATTTCATTGTGATAAGTAATAATAAAGTTATAGACGAATGAATGGAAGGAGCGCTGAAAGGTGAAAATTGCTCTGGTGGTCAGGGGGTAAAACCCCTCAGTGGTGAAGTGTTTAAAATCTGTACATACAAACGAAATAATATGAGAAAAACTATAACGTTGCAAACTTCTAAAACAATAATGTACTTCAAAAACTGCAATGTTGTAATGTTGTTAACGATATTTATCACGGCGCCCTTTTTTCTGCTTTTCGCGCCGTATTAACGATAATTGCATTAGAGTCTGTGGCGGCGCCCTTTTCATCCACCCTCAGCCGGCATCCTTTTTTCCTGCTACCCTACAGATGTGTACATGAAAAAAGGGCGCAGTGAAAAAAAGGGCCCAGCTGGATAACAAAATGGTGCTGGTGGATAACGAAATCTGATAACGATAAACATCATTGTCAAACTTGGTTAACAATTGTAAAAACAGAGGGGAAATGATAACGAAAATATATTAACGTTAAATATCGTTACGTAATTCAACAATACAGCTTAACCCAGCCCTACCCACACACAGAACCCTCCCCTGGTGGTGACTAACCCTAATTATTCCCCTGGTGGCACCTAACCCTAACCACCTCCCCCCGGTGGTGCCTAACCCTAACTATCCCCCTGATGGTGCATAACCCTAACCACCCCCCTGATGTTGCCTAAAGCCTAACAACCCGCCCCCGCCCCCTAATTTTCTAATGTTGTTAACAATCTTTATCGGCGCCCTTTTTTCTGCTTTTTTCGCCATATTAACGATAATTGCATTACAGTCTATGGTGGCTGCCTTTTCGTCCACCCTCAGCCGGCGCCCGTTTTTCCTGCTACCCTACAGACTGTTGGTAAAGGACAACATGCAGTATTATCTCGTTATAGTAAACCAAGGGACTGTGAAAAGTGGTTCACTATATCAGAAATTGTCCTAGAAATGGCCCAGCATGACCTGGTACATTCTCTCCTGCAAATAGCAACTTTGTCCTCCTATTGGACAAACTCTTGCACATTTGATGGACTTCAAGGCTAAATTTGACCATGGTGGGGGCCAATTGTGTGGCCATAGAATCTGGTGGGTGGGACATCCGGCGTCCCACCTGGGACATTGTCTGGGACATATTTTGCTCTGACAGTGGACCCTAATTTGGAACATGGCCTAGTTAAACTGGGATGTCTGGTCACTGTACGTTAATAGGGGGGTAGTGTTACGTGTAAAGAGGGGGTTAGTGTTAGGCATAAGAAGGGTTAGTACATGCACTGAACCACCTTTGCGCAATTAGAAGGGTTAGTTTTAGGTATTAGGAGGGGAGGTTAGTGTTAAGCATTAGAAGTTGGTTAGTGTTTGCATAAGAAGAAGGGTAGTGTTAGGTATTAAGAGGGAAAGCTAGTGTTGGGCATTAGAAGGGGGGTAGTGTTAGGTATTAAGGGGAAGGTTTGTGTTAGGCAATAGGCATTAGAAGGGGGTTAGACATTAGGAGGGTTTTGTGTGAATAGGCGATCTGGTAAGTGTATAGTGAAATATCAGTAACATTATATTACCAATATATTAACTATCAATATCCAGCAGCACCCAGTTCACCCAACGCCTTTGCAATACTTACTCCCCATTTTGCCCTAATCCTCCTCTGTCTGGAGGCAGGACCGGATTTCTGGAAAGGTCACCAAGGCTCAGGCCTTGGGTGGCAGCTGGACAAGGGGTGGCTGGACATGGAAGAGGGATTGTTCCATCTGGAAGACGTGTGGAAGAAGAGACTGTAAATGGAATAAAGAGATTGCAAATATGGAGCAACACATAGAGATAGGGAGCTGCTGCCTAAAGGACCTGTATAGAGCTGAAGGAGCAAACTAGAAGAAAAAGAGGCAGGCACTCAGTTAAAGACTGCGGATGTGGTATATTCAGCTGAATAGCAGTGGGAAAACTTCAGCAGAAGCTATGTGCTCACGACAAGGAAGGTTTAAACATTGTAGCAACTTCAAACAAGAGAAAGCAAAAATGTCTGGCACTGTAGCTTTAATGCGTGGCAGGAAGTGTACAAGCATGTGTCACATGTTACACAAAAACAAAGTCCGTGAACATAGATGGTACTTATCGTGCTCTGCTGAAGGGAGGAGGCAACTGTGGGCGCCAGTGGGTGCACGGCCTTACAGCCGTTTCGCAATGGGATGAGCCTTGCTTCTTCGGGGGCTAATCGTGCACAATGTGCTGGATGGGAGAGGCCATTTAAATCGCCTTCTTCCGTGCAAGATCTTGCCTAGCTGTCCAGTGTGACGTGGGGCCAGGCCATTGGGTGTAACTGGTGCGTCATCGTAAGTGACCCTATGCGTCACTGCGTACCAAGGACGCGTATGTTTATGGAGCGAAGGCGTGTTGCTATGGCAACATAAGCCGCCCCCAGACCGCGTGACGGGCGGCAGCCTAAGCTGTCAACCGATAGGCGGGAGGGAGGCGGGTGCATGGAAACGCATCTTGGCTGCCAAGCAACCAACAATAAATGTTGGTTGCTTGTTGTTTATTGTTGGTTGCTTGGCAGCCGAGATGCGTTTCCACGGACCCGCCTCCCTCCCGCCTATTGGTTGACAGCTTAGGCTGCCTCCCGTCACGCGGTCTGGAGGCGGCTTAGGTTGCCATAGCAACACGCCTTCGCTCCATAAACATACGCGTCCTTGGTACGCAGTGACGCATAGGGTCACTTACGATGACGCACCAGTTACACCCAATGGCCTGGCCCCACGTCACACTGGACAGGTAGGCGGGATCTCGCACGGAAGAAGGCGATTTAAATGGCCTCTCCCATCCAGCACATTGTGCACGATTAGCCTCCGAAGAAGCAAGGCTCATCCCATTGCGAATCGGCTGTAAGGCCGTGCACCCACTGGCGCCCACAGTTGCCTCCCCCCTTCAGCAGAGCATGATAAGTACCATCTATGTTCACGGACTTTGTTTTTGTGTAACATGTGACACATGCTTGTACACTTGCTGCCACGCATTAAAGCTACAGGGCCAGACATTTTTGCTTTCTCTTGTTTGAAGTTAGAGCTGAAGGAGGCTGTTGTACATGGATGTTAGACATGGAAGAGGCAGCTGCACAGTGAATAGGAGGGGGTGCTGCACATGGAAGGGAAGCTGCAAGAAAGTTTGCCTAGGGATGAAAAAAGTATAAATCTGGCCTTGTCCAAAGGGCAAAATGAGTGATGCATTTCAATGGCAATATTGATCAGATGGTTTATTTAGCATATGACAATTATAAATTCACTGATCCTTTAACCCTTGCATGTAAGCCGGAATGGCTTTGACCGTTGTCCTACCTTTGTTTTGCTGGTTTTGTGCTTGGTAAGTAACATTTTACACCTCGCCACCAAGTAAACAAAAGGTGATGTGACAGCACCCGAGGTATTCCGTACATTGTATTTTATTTTTTTTGCCTTTTCTCTGTTCTCAATGAACATTATTTATTGCCCTAATAAATCTTATTATGAGGAAAAACCCTCACCACCTGCTCGACAGCGCAATTCAAAAAATATATTTGCGGCGTGATGGCCAGATGGTCACCGTCTCCGAGCATTTTCAGGTTGCTGAGCAGTTTAGTTATATTTGAAGTCCCAAATGTAATAAGGCTGTAAGCGTGCTGTAAGCTGTGTGCGCTTTAACCCCCTACGAGCGTCGCGATCAAAGCCATCGGAGGACTGGCCTTTGAAAACAGGAGACGCTTGGCCTGCATGGTGGAGCCACCTAGGTACGATGCCTTTATTCAATCAGCGGCTGCTTGTAATTTCAGTCACGCCCTTTAATGCACACTGAAAAACAGAAAATATATTTCTCAGCTTAATAGCATAAGCCATTAGCTTCCAGCGTGTTCGGTGGGAACGCACACACTGTTTCTGCCGCTCAATGACTTGTCTCTGCGAGGAAAACTCAGCGAGGAGACGTATCAGGAAGGACTCAAACTACCTCAAAAAAAGGAAAATACCTTCATTGCAGCACAGATGCATGAGATGATGCGGAGCTCCTAAAATGTATGTTTCATGCAGAAATGGAATCAGCGGACGTTTCTACATACTTAAAAATATGATCATAAATATGACTGGGCGAGAGTGAAATTCAGTTTAGCCTGAGGTAAAACTGAAACTGAGGGTTGGTGTACACAGGCCACGGCAGTGGGGGTCAACTCACCTTGGTCGTGGCCTCTGGCCACAGCTCTTCATGCTCATCTACATCCTTCTTATACTTCCTCCTTCCCCTTTCAATACTTCCTCCTTCCGGGTGTGAAAGAGGAAGTTTTAGTAGGATGTAGAAGGGCGTGGGCCACTGTGTAGCTACCAATGTGAATTAACAAGCACTGGCATAACTACAGAGCCAAGAACTCCAGTGCAAATCTTCTACTGGGAGGCACAAAGGGGGCAGTGGAAACAGGAAGGACATAAAGAGGCACATTAGGACAAGTGAAGACGCATAGGGAATGTGGAGCTGGGAAAATAGGGACTCAGGGGTACAGGAGGTGGCACAGGGGAAGTAGCACACGAGAACAGGTGATGGGGCAGTAGAGGGACAATACAAGCCTATGGGAACAGACACTAACTGGTTGCCGCATCAAAAAAGCTTACCTGTTTTGATAATTCTCAGTTCCACCGCCACCGTTCTGTCCTCTGCTGGAGATCAGAGAGCAAAAGGAGCACAGGGCACCTCACTGGTTTGAAAGACAACAATGGAACTCCTGCTGCAACAGGAAAAATTATCATTGGTTCATGGTGGACCAATGAGGATCCTCCCTGTTGCTAGGTAGGAATAGGATTCACTAGATTTATTACAAATTAACATGGATGCTCCATGCTTCCTGGTCTTTGGGACAAGTGGTGGACGAACAGGAATGTCGGCCGATGGCACGGACAACAGGTAGCTTCGGCCGGTACGACAGACTAGCAGACAGATGGTAACCCAAATGCAGCAGATGGAATGGACAGGTAATGTAATCCTGAGAGGATGCACTTACTGCATCGTTTCTGCACCCGCTGTGTTTTCATCGCAGTGTGAACAGACCGTCGGCCGTTTTCACACTGCATATTCCCAGAAACAGGCCTTCTGGGAATACCGCGTTACTATGGGGTATTCCCCACCTGGCATCCGGCCAAGCAGGAAGTGACACTCACTTCCTGTTCAGCAATCGATAATGTGCGCGAAAGCGTATTTCTAAAATACGCTTCCACGCATGCACGACGCAACGATAATTGCGGCAGGTTTTTTAAAAGTACGAGTGTTACCATAGACTTACATGACTTCCAGCCCGATGCAGATCGCCGCAGGGCACCGCAGGAACCGCGCGGTAACGTAGGTACTGAAGCAGCTCTTTAGATTGGGCACTTCTGGTGCAGCGTACCGCAACGTGGGGAGTGTGCACTCCCCTATAGATTAGCATTAGGCTGCGGTGGGGTGTGGTAAATTTACCACCTTGCCTCAGTGTGAAAGGGCCCTAAAGGTAATACTTAGAATCTCCCACGACGTGATAGACTAGTCCATCCAAATCTTTCAGACCTGTCAGTTTTGTTTACTACTTACTGTATATGACAGCAACATAGGACAAATGAAACTGGTGTATTTTACTGCAGGAGAAATGTACACTTTATATAGATGCATTTTACATTTTACAATTTTTCACGATAGTTGTCCTTTAAAGAGACCATGTAACAAAATTTTTATCCTTATTTCTTCTATCCTATAAGTTCCTATACATGTTCTAATGTGGTCTGTCTTACTGCAGCCTTTCCTAGTTGCACAGTGACTGTATTATCTCCGTTATATGATCTAATCTTCTCTCCTCTGTCGGCTCTGTCGGGCTGAGGCAGTCAGGCTGGAATGTGCTGTGCTGCTTGTGATTGGATAGAAGCTATACACACCCTCTCCAGGCCCCCTGCACACTCTGTATGACTCACACACTGAGCTACTCTTCTGCCACTTGCTATGTCTTTTGTTTGTAAACACTGCATAAAAATGGCAATTACAAGCCAGGATTGCAGCAGGGAGTGGCAGAAACAGCACAGAGGGGCCCAGGAGAACATAAGGAATAGAATGGTATGCTTTTTATTGTAAGAATTTTACAGTACAGATTCTCTTTAAGGCCCTGCCCACATCTCTTCCGCACGATGAAAATGGCAGCTTATATATTGTTTTGATGCACTTGTATTATGTTGCTTTGTGCCCTTCAAGACAAGTAATAAAGAAAACAAGAGAAAATTGGCAGATATCAGAAAAGAACACAGCGCTAGTTTATAAGCAAAGCTATAGGAGCACATAAACATTGGATGCACATCAAGCAGCAGCTGCGACCGCAGCAGGATGGATCCTCTGTGGGGTATAAATGACAAGAGCAGGCAGGCTTCTGCTGCTACTCTCATCCTTATAATATGGAATGTGACTTTCATATATTCTCTGCTTGCCATTTCTTATTCACACTCTTTCACTTAATATATAGACTTGCAGCAGAGGTTTGCTATATATCAGGTAATATAGTATAGTGAACCAGTAAAGCTCACCCTGGGGCATATTCACTGAATAGTATTACAATTCCTGGGCACAGGCACTGCAGAGCAATTTCAATGCTATTCACACTGGTTACATAACCTGTGTTGTGCATTTAGCGTAACCAGTGATACCCAGATAACACAACTTGCGATAATTGCGCATTGTGCATCATGTAACTAGGGGAGGGCCGTATCTTCACTGCAGTTTTCACCTCTGGATTTAGAGTGATTGCATCACTTCTATGTCTGCTTGTTCTGTCTCCTATAGACTGACAGCAGTTAGTTCATGAAAGTCAGGATCGTCAACAGTAGGAGTGGTGTCCTGTTGAGCCTCAAACATGAAATCTGCCAATGTTGAAGAACTGAAGATAAGGTCTTGTCCTACCCTAGCTAGAGCACTGAAGAGCTGTTTTAAATCATAACAAAATGGAGACACCGAGAGCCCAATATAGTGTAGTATATACTGGTAAGTGGTAATGAAAGGTAAGTATGTATTTATACTTACAAACAAGGGTTACCATCCAGGTAACCACTGTATCAGCAGGTGAGGAGATTAGATTTGTCCCCATTTAGGATTAAGAAGTCACTCTCTGTAGATAGGAAATAAGGGGCAACACCCCTCCACCAAGGGTGGACTCAGGAACTGTATAAGTAGACAGAGGCGCCAGAAGGATAAAATAGACTAAAACGAGGAGAGCGAGGTGGACCTACCTCCTCCAAGCAGACACACGTTAGTATGGTGTATATTCAAAAAGTAACAAAAATGTATTTACATACTCCAGAAAGTGCAAGCGCAACGCATTTTGTGGGCATCTCCCACTTCATCAGGCAATAGAAATGAAGCATACAACTCAGATAGGTCTGGTGCAAAGCTCAGCGCCTCTCAGTGCCTCTGTTGCCTGATGAAGCGGGAGATGCCCGCAAAACTCTTTGCACTTGCACTTTCTGGAGTATGTAAATAGATTTTTGTTACTTTTTGAATATACCCAACACTAGTGTGTGTCTGCTTGGAAGAGGTAGGTCCACCTCGGTCTCCTCTTGTTTGAAACGTTTTAGACTATTGTATCCTTCTGGTGCCTCTGTCTACTTATACTAATTTAAATCATGGTGGCCCGTAGCAAAATTTTCATTGGGCCTACAAAAATGTTAAGGAACCTTTGTGCCCCAGGCAGCCCCCAGTATAGAGAGCTAGCGATAACCCCTAGTATTAGGTAGTGCCATTATAGGTAGCCAGAGTATAAGTAGCTAGAGGTACCCCCAGTATGAGTAGCCAAAGGAGTCCCCAAAATAGGTAGCCAGATTAGCTGTCCTTCCCCAGTATAGGTAGCCTCCCTAGTATAGATAGCCAGATTATCCCCCCTCCCGCCCCCCAAGTAAAGGGTGCATAGATTAGTCCTACAAGTGTAGATAGCCCCCCTAGCATTGGTAGCCAGATCAGCCCCCCACAAGTATAGGTAGCCCCCCTATGTAGGTAACCAGATTAGTCCCCCAAGTATAAGTAGCTCCCCAAACTACAGGTAGCCTGATCAGCCTCCCATATGTAGCCCATGTGATGAGAGAGGGTGCTGTAGTCATGGATTAGAGGATGCTAGGAGGAAAATATATCATTAGTGGAGCCCTTAGCGGTATGTTGCTTCTCTCTAGTGCACTGCTCTAATACTCTGCAATTCAGGGGGCCCACTGTGGATCTGCATGAGGCCTGTTCCCCTTATCGCCTCCATAGAACACCAGGCCTTCCTTGGCCAAAGTTCCCATAGCAGCCGATGTACGCCACAATCGTACATGGAGGAGAGCGTGACCACAAGAACATTTCTGCCATGGATACGTTCAGAGGGACCCTGCACAACGGTGGGCTTGTGGATGACTCAGGAAGCCTCCAGATCACCCAGAGGCGTCCGTCTGCTTAGGTAAGTACCTTACTTTTTATTTTGGCATGTTCCAGGTGTGCTTTAAGCCCGATTTACAACAGGGAATGATATCCTAAGTATATTTATTGATCATAAAATTTGATGAAAACCTCCTGCAGAACAAGAGAGGAAATATACCTCCTTATTTACTTTATTTACTAGATATTTCTGCCATGTCTATATTTAATTCCGTTGCATATATAAACCTTGTGAAAAGTTACACTTCCTGTGAGCGCCAGCGACATTTTCCACATCCAACTTCTGACGGCAGAAAATAGGAGCAGACAAACATCTGCAGAGTTATTACGGAGTCACGGCATAACTCCCCACTCTTGTTGTGTTTGTGTCACAAAGGAATGCATGCTGACACATTATGGATGTGGGCTTCATCTAATATCTCCTACACTAACAACCTCCAGAATTCTGATAATGGGGGCCTGATCAATAATGCAGCATAATTCCATCATTGCTCTTGTTTCAGGTACAAGAAACACTGTCCCCCCCAAACCACACCCACACTCACATGCACACATGCAACACAGACGCACCTGTACCCCATCGCACAGGTATGGTATCAATCAAGGCTGGATGTATACTTTTTTCGACCCTAGGAAGACTTTCTTATGACTCCTTTTCCATGTACCATAGCCCACAATCCTCTTTCATGTGTAGTTCCCTCTTCCATGGGTAACATCCATGTTCAACAGCAACTTTCTGTCTTGTACTTTTTCCTTAAAGTGTAACCGTAGATTAAATGGAAAGTCACACCAATCAGCTTGCATTTTAAGTAGGTTAAGAAGGTTACCATTTCTAAGTGGAAGCTGACTTTCAAGTCAACCTTCACTGCGCCCTGACCACACATATCCTCAAACACGTTCCCGTGGCCAGGAGCATCCTGTGCAGACACAGTACGAGAAAATCTCTACTGCACCTGTGCAGTACACTCCCAGCGATGGGAGCGTGAACGAGGATGCAGTGGACACCCACTGCGGAAAGTGAAAGTGAGCCACGGCGTGGGAACGAAAGATCGGTATGTCATGTTGTGGGCACAGGTCGGCTGCAGGGAGCTTCCAGAAGCCCCAGGTAAATGAACATTTTTTTTTAAGACCTTTCAGTTCCACTTTAAGCCTGGTACACACTTTCAACTAGGGCCAGATTTGTACTCTTTACCGCCCAAGGCCACTGTCACCAGCCACCCCCTTTCGGTATAGGTAGCCAGCTTGCCTTCACACCGCAGCAGCCATCTGTGTCACTCATTTCTCCGTTCGTCTCCAGTGCACAAGCTTCCTTTTCCTTTCTGTCTCCAAAGCCGCCCAAGTCCAGAGCCGCCGGCCACAAAACAAACATGCACAGAGAGCAAGGTTGCTGCTGCACATGCGGCTAGCAGCAGAGTACCACAGTCAGGCATTTGCCTGATTTCCCTGCATTGCAGCATTTGCAAGCTTGCAAATGCTGCACCAGTTTAGCCTGCTGCTGTGGTGCCCTAGGCCATGGCCTAGGTGGCCTTAATCCGGCCCTGCTTTCAAGTATGATAGGCCACCCACTGACCAATTTTACCACCTCCATGTAGTATGAGGGTTTACCTACACAATCTGCTCATAGTATTCAATATCTGTTGACCCTCGTACTACATGGAGGTGGTAAAATTGGTCAGTGATTGGCTAATCATAATGGAAAGTGTGTACCAGGCTTTAGGCAGCCTTTCCCCTTTTACACGTGTAAAGCCTAGTACACACTTTCAATTACGATTGGCCAATTTTACCACCTCCATTTAGTATGAGGGAGAACAGAATACTATGAGCAGATTGTGTAAGTAAACCCTCGTACTACACGGAGGTGGTATAATTGGTCAGTGATTGGCCAATCATAATTGAAAGTGTGTACCAGGTTTGCATAGATGCATTTGGTTTAGATTGGCCAATGATATTCCCTCTTCCATGTAGTATGGTTGTTGGTTTGTAATATCGGTCATTCTGCCAGGGGATATAAAAAATATACAGGAGAGAACCAGAAGCCCCTTATGGTGTAGTATGTAAGGTAATACAGAAAGGAAAGAAAACAGAGTACTTACAAAACCAGGACGCAGAATAGCAGTCACGGAAGGTCGCTTGAAGGTGGTGGTATTGACCACCAAGAAAAGGTTGACTTGCTTCAGTGTGGGTCGGTCACACTCCAAAAAAGGGATTGTAAATGTGAAAATGTAAAAACAATTGACAAAACTAAAAAACAACCCCCATGGGGTTCAAATGTGTAACATTGGGAGGGAGGCGTCCCCAAAGGATGTGTAAAATGATTAAAAAATGTTTAAAAAGCAAGAAAAACTTACCCTAAGACAAGTACTGACACAAGATACAAAAATAATTTATTCAAGAACACTGGACAACATGTTTTTCGGGTATCCACCCTCTTCCTCAGGTCAATAAAATAGTGTCAAAGTAAGACTGAGTGAATTGGCTTGGAGCACCTAAGCTGGGGTAAGTTTTTCTTGTCTTTTAAACTGTTTTTAATAATTTTATGCACCATGCACCTTTCTGGTGCCTCTCGCTGTGTTATACACATATAATCTGTTCATATTACCATATTCAAAATTTGTTGGCCCACATACTACTCATAATACTAAAATTGGTCATGGGTGTGTGTATGCAACTCCTCTTGCTTTTTATTTGCAGTCTCCTCTTTCCTATGTAACAAATCCTCTTCCATATCTAGTCAACCCTTTGAAAAGCAGTGCTTGAAAATCAATATAAAATAAAAATAAAAAATTAATCCAAAATCATTTAAAAAATATGAAACAAGTCTCCACTCCAAAGAACCTTTGTGGCACTCATTACAAATGCGACTACAAGTCCCAGACATCGATGATGCATAAACAATGTGATTGTTTATCCAGGGCTTACTCAGTAGGGAATTTGAGTTATTTTTTCATATTGAAATTTCCATTTTCACGAATTTGGCAAGAAACACATTTTCACAAAAAGTAAGAACTTTCTTAACAATGTGTTTTCTCATTCTACCTTCAACGCATTTGGTAAAAAAAAAATTCACATGGATGTTTATATTTTTTTGCATCATGCCACGCAATGTTTTTTAATACCTACTGTATTTTTTGGACTATAAGACTATCTTTTTCTCCCCCAAAAGTGGGGGGGAAATCACTGCGTCTTATAGTCCAAATGCAGGGAGTTCCTGACTTGTAAACGCCGGCCAATACAAATCTCCAACATGCCACAATATTAGGGACTCCCTGTACTGCGCCCATGCAGAGGAGGACATGGGGACAAATGGAGGACAGGGGGGGACACAAAGGGGCATAGAGGAGGACAGAGGCGGACACATGGGGGACACAAGGGGGGCAGAGAAGGACACAGGGAGACACAAGAGGTACAAGGGGGCATAATCCACAAGATGCCCCTTCACCATGGATGCATCAGGTTTAGTATATATCTTTCCCCCTGGTTTCTGTCCTCTAAACCTAAGTGCGTCTTATAGTCAGGAGCGTCTTATAGTACGAAAAATACGTATGTATATTTTTGTGAATATTCACATCTCTGGGAAATGAAAATTGCCATATTCCCTTATCACTATTCCTTGGGGTTGGCCTACATCCCTCTTAAAGGGGACCTCTAGGGACTTCTAGGGCTCAAACACTGCCAACATTTTAAAAAATACCCCCCCCCCCCCCCCATTCACATGAATAAGAATCGCAATAAAATAACGGCAAAATCGCAGCAAAACTGATGTGGTCAATTTGGTGATTTTTCCTTGATTTTACTGTGATTCCCATTCTAGGTCCTGACATCACACTGTGGGAGGGGTTTCACCCCAATACCATCCATACAGACCCCCTGGTGACCTATTTGAGAAAAGGTAAAGATTTCTCATGAGAAAGGTATCAGCTACTGATTGGGATGAAATTCAATCCTTAGTTACAGTTCCTCTTTAAGTGAATTTTATTACATGATTGCTTTAAAGATAACCGAGAAAACCAGGGGAGGGCTGGAGGAACATAAACTTGAGTGTTAAGACGATCCTAAGCTCTGAAGTCACTTACAATAATATTGACATCTTTACTTTCCAGCAGATGATAGCTTACAGCAAATGAATGAACAAACACAACAACACGCTCAGTTCTCTCGAAGGTCTGGCGCGAGGCCTTTGCATTTCCGCCGACACTTCATCGTAAAAATCTGCACACACAGAAAGCTATTTACTGTTTGGACATAGCTCAAAGTGCCAAGTCCCAAACAACAAGGAGCGGAGCTAACGAGAAGAACAGAGGGTGCTTTTCAAACACCCAAGACCCATCGCCGCCACAGCCACATGCGTCTCTGTGAAGTGGTGTTCATTTAAGGACGTAATGAATCATTTTATAAGGGAGATAAAACACGATGCTAATTTGTATTGTGCTATTGTCCAACGCCACACATTCATTATCTTGTTCCTTTCAGACATGGATGCGTCTCTCTACCCATCTCCATTTTCTTTTCCTGGTTATGTTTGCCTGCCTTTGTTGGCTCCTCTCCAGGAATCCATGATACATCATAGACAGTAGCTCTTTGTCTTTAGTTATCCCCCCCCCCCCCCACACACACTCCCACCTTCTTTTCCTTCATTCTCTAATTGCCTATTGCTTCCTATTGCCTGTTTTGCTACAATTTGGGGGTAATTAACCTTTTGCCTCCAGTGCTTGTTTTGCAAAAAAGTTATCTTGAGGACTTGCATATAATCAGCGGAACAAACAGCTTAATGTGTGTAGGCAAGGCAACAAAAGAGGGCCAGTGAATCTCTCGTCATAGGAATGATGTTCGCATCTTTATCAGCCGACTGTGCCATCTTTTTTAAGATTCTGAGCTGGACCAACGCCGCTGGGATTAATGTACTGTTCTTAATGAACGAGAGTTATCAGACTCCTCGTCAGTCGACATCTGGAAACGCGCTCAAAATAAAACTGAACATTTTTTTTTGCAAATTGTTTTGAATATCCTTACTGTATATTGTGAATAAATCAGGTGCGGGGAAACACCTTTTGAAGTGGACCTGAACTGAGACAAATGCACCCTGTATGTATTTAGAGAGTTTAGCCAGTCTAATTCCTCCTCATCTGTGCCAAATCACAACTGTAATTTGATCTCTCAGCTGTGTCAGCTGGCTGCCTTGGCAGAGCAGCTATTTTGTAAATGCAGGATGTTAACCCTATGGGCTTGATTCACTAATTGGTGCTAAGTGTTAGCGCCCCAGTGAAAAGCCCCTTAGTGCATGGAAAGTAGCTTTGAACGCACTAATAGTCGCGCAAAACTGCATCCCGCATAAAACGTCACACTTCGCGCGTTACCTCGGTGCGCCGAAAACTTTGCACTGGTGCATGAAAAACGTTGCATGAGGTGCAAAAAAAACAGCGCATATGGTGCCCCTGAAACGCCGCACCGCACTGGTGCACCGTTTCAGGGGCACCATACGCGCCGTTTTCATTGCACCTCATGCGACGTTTTGCATGCACCAGTGCAAAGTTTTCAGCGCACCGAGTTTACGTGCGAAGTGCGATGTTTTATGCGCGATGCAGTTCAAAGAAACTGTTTTTCTGTAAACCCCACATACATATAGAGCTTTTAGCCAGCAATACTAGAAAGCTTTTCAGAGTTCTTTCAGCACAGACTGTGTGAAAATAAATGCCTTGTTTACCAGCTGTATGGAACAATTTTGTGTTGGCATCGGGTGAATGGGGGAAGCAGAGCTGAAATGTAACCTAGCTGTAAACTGTTTACTTGTTTAGACTGTGTGGCAGAGAGAGAGAAACAGAGAGAGAGAGAGAGAGAGAGAAAGAGAGATACACAGGAGCACACAGACAGGGCTGCAGCTGATTACTATTTACACACATTTGAAGCTCTATTTCTGCTTTCATTCTGAACAGATTCCAGTTACAGTATTAGAGCCAGTGAAGATTGTTTCTGTATGCTGGATGTGCTGGACACAGTCCTCCATAGTAATGTCCACAGTGAAAACTGTTATCTGTAAATATCATATTTTCTTCATATAAAACATGAAAAGATGAAAAAGCCTTTCTATTGCTATTTGCTAGTAATTACTGAAAATATATGTGGCATTTAGAATTTTAGTTAACTTTGAAAGTTGTCCTTTAAAAGCCGCTTTTACAAGGGATTAGGACCGCCTTCTACCTCCTCCTGTAGCCATTTCCTTCTTTCTTCCGCGCTGCTTTCTCAGCTGCTCTGGCAGAATGCGATTAGTATTAAAAGCAATGTTAAAAGAGCATGTTGTATCTCCTTAAAAAGATATGCTGTAACATTATCTACACAGTATTCTAAAGAAGTACACAACCTCCAGCTAAGAGAATCAGGCCAGATGGTACAATAGAACATGGCTAGGCTCAGTCTCTCCATTATACTGAACATACAAAGTAACATCACTTATCGTTGGGATATTGTTATGCTGAACAAAAAAATAATAAAAAAAACCTCTCTCCATCTCCCAGTCTGGCCAGATAATGCATCTGCTGCTGCTTCGCATAGTGGTTGCTGTTCAGCTTATTGCAATCAAACAAAAAAAAAATCACTCTCTGTCAAATAGATTCGTCAATGCACAATGATTGATATTAGTTATAGACGTATGAGGATCTATGCAGCTGTGTCTTATCCAGCACAGAAATACAGTAACAGTCTGTCATTAGATCGCTGTGTCACTGCTTACTTGTATTCTGCCAAAACAATAAAGGGTCCTAGTAATCCAATCTGCTGTAAATAGTACTATTCTACTTCTCTTGTGCTTGAAGGGTTTCGCTGTTAGTATAGCATTTTGTATTATTCTGTACCATACTGTACTAATGGATTAGGATTTGTTGGTGTCAAGATCTTGATCTCAGCACCGTGACATGGCAACACAGTCAGCTTCAAAGTTTAAGTTAAAGTGAACCTCCAGACTAAAAATCTACTCAGCAGAACTGAAAAGGCTTGGTGTTTCTTTAACAGTTTCACAGCATCAGAACTTTGTGTTTCTTACTAAAGCATTATTTTTAGCTGCATTTTTAGATTAGCTCCACCTATCAAAGAAAACTGCCCGGGCTTTTTTTCCCTGATGCTGTGCAAAGCATGATGGGATTTCCTATGTTGTTGTTCACGTTGCCTAGCAACTGGAAGGGGTGCTCAGCACACATGACAGTTGGAACTGTGTCTCATGCTCCCCGTCACCTCCTTTCAACCAAAAAGATGGCTTCCCTAATGAAATCAAACATTTGCCTGTTCTTTTAAAACAGGGTGGGTAAGAGATTATATTACCTATCTATTTTAATTAACATAACTAATGTAACTTAATGACAGTATGCTTGTTTAGGCTGAAGTTCCTCTTTAATGAACGGATATATGACATGGGGGTTGATTCACTTAAAGGGAACCTGAACCGAGTAAAATTATTTAAAATAAACAAATTATGTACCTGAAAATGAATATTACATATTAGCCTCCCCGTCAGTTCCTCTCAGAAGGCCACCATTTTCTAATAACAACCATTCCTTCCAGTGCTGATAAGATATTGTCAGAACTGAAATGTGTCAGTTGCTGTCAGTTATATATCAGTTGCTGTCAGTTGTAACTAAAAGGACAACTAATGAGCAAGGTAATTTCCATGTCTCCCTATGGCTCAAGTGGGCGATATTACAGTTTAACAGTGTGCTGACTTGGAAGCTGATAAGGGGTAATGGCTATTTTCAAAATGGAGGACAGAGAATTCCATTGATCACAGAGGACAAACAGGATGTAGGAGAGGAGAAAGAGAGTAGACTACACAGGCGGTAAGTATGACATGTGTATGTTTATTTTTAATTAGAATTTTCAGTTCAGGTTTGCTTTATGACAGCACAGATTAATTTTACTGGTATTTATGCAACCAATATAATGTCCTCTGTGCACATAGTGTAAGGGCTCGTCACCACTTGCGCGGTTCCCACGCCAAATTCGGCGGAAATTCAGGGAAACTCTGCCATAGGGAACAATGGCACCGCCGGCCGAATCGCTTGCGTTAGCGATTCAACCAGCATTTCCATCCAAATTGGTGCGAATGCACCAATGATGGCATTCGTCTGCGTATCCACAGACCCGGAAGTGCCACCGCGTGTCTCACAGACGCGTGCGCCACAAGTAGAAACGTGCCTTAATTCGTGTTATGTATACAACTTGCATGCTTGCGTAATACGCAGTATCGAAGTAGCGTGCACTATGTGAATATGACATGAGTTTATTTTATTTATTTAAGTATTTATATAGTGCTGACATGTTCTGCAGCACTGTACCGAATAAATTGGCCTCAATTCACTAAGATCATGCTGGAGATAATAAGGCAAGAGAAAACTTACCTCCACACAGTGAGAGAGTTATCTTATGTCTTCATTCCATAAGTTACCTCCTCTGTAGTTATTTTCACACGCAGTTTATTAACAGCTTGTCTTCAACTTTAGAATTCTGGAGTTATTTTAAGGATAGAAGAGTTAACTTTAGGTTTGCCAGAGGTAAAATGTTTCCTGGATACTACATGCCTCATCACCATGGTGATAACTCTAGAAACGTTATTAACCTCCTTGCCGGTTATCCCGAGCTCAGCTCGGGGTAACCTGTGCAGGAGGATTTCTCAGGCCCCGCTGGGCCGATTTGCATAATTTTTTTTTCCTGCACGCAACTAGCACTTTGCTAGCTGCGTGCATACTACGATCGCTGCCGCTCGCCGCCGATTTGCCGCTACCCGCCGCGCTGAGTCGCCCCCCCCGCCTCAGACCCCTGCGCAGCCTGGCCAATCAGTGGCAGGCAGCGCTGAGGGGCGGATCGGAATTCCCTGTGACGTCCCGCCCCGTCGCCATGGCGACCAGAGAAGCCCTGCAGGAAATCCCGTTCTGAACGGAATTTCCTGCTTACTCTGATCGCCGAGGGCAATCGGAGTGGGTGGGGGGATGCCGCCGCTTAGCGGCTATCATGTAGCGAGCCCTGGGCTCGCTACGTGATTTAAAAAAAAAAAAATAGTGCTGCGCTGCCTCCTTGCCGGCGGAACTAGACCGGCAAGGAGGTTAAAGACAGGAGATAAGCTTAGTGAATTGAGGCCATTGTCTTGTCACTTAACTGTCCCTTGGGGGGCTCACAAACGAATCCCTGCCATAGTCATATGTCTATATTGTGTAGTGTATGTATCGCAGTCTAGGGCCAATTTAGGGGGAAGACCATTAACTTATCGGTATGTTTTTGGGATGTGGGAGGAAACAGGAGTGCCCGGAGGAAACCTGTGCAGACACAGGAAGAACATACAAACTCATTGCAGATGTTGACCTGGCTGGGATTTGAACCGGAGACCCAGCTCTGCAAGGGGAGAGTGCTACCCACTATGCCACCATTTTTCCCTATTAGTTGGGCTATGGGCACAGCAGAGGTTATGTGAGTCCCATAAACAGCAGTAAATTTGCCGTGTGCTGTCTGCGTACAACAATTTGACTGTCATTTAGTGACTCAGCTCCATGATGAGATAGTCATAGGTACAAACAGTACCAGTCCAGTTTACAGCTTGAGCGGAGGGATCTTCACCAGTGGAGTTATGCATGATGTACACCACTGTCACCAGTAGAGAAATGTATAATCTGTTCCATGCCGGTGAAGATCCTGGCGATACCCAGGAGCCAAGTAGTTAATTTGGGTGCCAGAGGTGCCGTGGTAATTTGGGCACACCATAGCTGCCCATTTTAATAGCCACGATTAGCCTGCTATTTGTAGCTGTGATTAGTCTGTTATTTATAGCGGCGATACACACATACACTATCCGAGTATTTGATTAGGGAAAACAATGACTAGACACTATGTCCTTGTAGACAGTCCCTATATAATCACAATAACAGAGTTTGTCACCCTTATATAAAACAGACTGATTAGTCAAGTAGAGTGCCCCTTTAGACATCTCTTAGTGTGGAGAACTACATCATTGTATGTTTAATAGATTCTCGTGGAGGTCTTTGCTTATCCCCCCCTCCGACAAGTTGTCAGAGTGGTGTAGCTATTCCACTTACAATTGCTCACACACACGTGAATCTAGAGAACAGCTGTATGACTACAGCTCAGTCAAAGTGTCAGCTAACACTAGACCTGCGTAGTATCGGTGCACATACTGCTGTTCTCTATTGGTAGCTGAGGACATACAGAAAGAGGTGCTATATTACAAGGTGCTTGTATATGAGATTTCTGACACCCCACCACCAAAATGTCCCCCAGCAAAAGGCCCCAGTTAGAGCTCTAACTGGGGCCTTTTGCTGGGGGACATTTTGGTGGTGGGGGGGTGTATTTTCTTGCAACTGTATATATGTATAGCACTTCTTTGATAAAGCCGTTAGGGTGAAACATGTCAGAAATCTCATATACAAGCACCTTGTAATATAGCACCTCTTTCTGTATGTCCTCAGCTACCAATAGAGAACAGCAGTATGTGCACCGATACTACGCAGGTCTAGTGTTAGCTGACACTTTGACTGAGCTGTAGTCATACAGCTGTTCTCTAGATTCACGTGTGTGTGAGCAATTGTAAGTGGAATAGCTACACCACTCTGACAACTTGTCGGAGGGGGGGATAAGCAAAGACCTCCACGAGAATCTATTAAACATACAATGATGTAGTTCTCCACACTAAGAGATGTCTAAAGGGGCACTCTACTTGACTAATCAGTCTGTTTTATATAAGGGTGACAAACTCTGTTATTGTGATTTATAGCGGCGACCCAGTTTGAGCCACTAATCTTGGCTACTTTCATGGGTGCCTATGGGGGTGCCCAAAGTACATCAGGGCCTTCGGCACCCACTCTTTGTAGCCATAGTTTAGTTAGGATTAGGCATCGGTTGGTAGGGTAGTTTAGGGCTAAGCATAGGTTGGGGGTGTCTGCTAGGGTTAGGCATAGGTTGGTAGGTTGGTTAGGGTTAGTAATAGGTAAGGGGGTAGTTAGGGTTAGGTGTCATTTGGGGGCTTGGTTAGGGTTAGGCATCAGTTTGGATAGGGGATTAGGGTTAGGGTTAGGGGATTGGGTAGGGGATAGTAGAATATCGGTAAAAATGTAGTGTTTTACTATCATAATTACACCAGCCTATAAATAGAATAAAGGTCATTTTACAGATATTCTACTAGTGGCTATTTCCAGCGCCAAAATTTGAAGCAGGTGGTTTTGGCGCATGGCACTCAGTGCTGAATGCTGAATCTAGACGCTGCTATGGAAGTAATGCTATTGTTGGCAGGGCGTGTAGGGGTAATTTGGGATTCCAGTTCTCCGGACCCTGAATTTCTTTTCCCTCCGAGTTGTGATGACTCAGAGGGGGAATTGTATTTACCGCTCCAGTGATTTGAGCGGCAGCAGACTGAGCTGTCATTTGGCTCACCCTGCGCCCAGCTCAGCGGCGGTGTACTAATACACACGGCCTAAATTAACCCTGCGCCCTATTTACACGTACGCCCCGGGAGAGGATCCTTGCATACAAATTTTCAATAAAAATCTAGTGAACAAAAAATACATATTTTTCATTTTTAATTTGCAGACAGCTATGAATTATGAAAATTAAGTGAAGCTGCATTAGCACGGGAGCATTGAACCTGTATTCTTGTGCAGTACGGCCTGCCTGGAAAATTCCCATCTTGCTGTAGGAGTCATAAGCTGCACCAAGCAGGAGCTTGTTGCTTGTTTTCCACAGCTGGACAAATCCATTAACTTTCCCATATCACAGACCGCGTTAGAAACCCTATTTTCACAGCTATGTGTTTTCCATGTTTACTTGTAAGTAAGGTGATATAAGCATTGCCATTACAGTAGTCAAAGTTAAATTGAAAGGACTACTCTTTTTTTTCGGTAGGGAATTCTCTACTCAATGCCAAAACACTTTAGTTTTCCTATAACTGAAAGTTTGGAGATATAAACCTGAAATACAACCTGGAATGTGTTAAATTTGGAAGACATCTGATCACTGCTTGAAGAAGCAAACAAATATGATATAACAGGCACGTTACAGATGGTGTGCGATGACTAATGTACACTGTGCTATTTGTAGCATGCCTTGCTGTGGATACATCTCAAATGTATTGGTAGATAGAAAAGCAACAAAACCTATGAAGTGTTACATCTGTATGTACTGCAGCATTTACAATAGCCATTTAATGCATATATTCATAAGTTTTCTCTGAAAAGTTTCAGCTTTAAAAAGGAACTTTACCAAAAGATACTAGTAGGGGGGAAAAAATACAGGTGAAACTCGAAAAATTAGAATATTGTGCAAAAGTCCATTTATTTCAGTAATTCAACTTAAAAGGTGAAAGTAATATATGAAATAGACTCATTACATGCAAAGCGAGCTATTACAAGCCTTTATATGTTATACTTTTGATGATTATGGCGTACAGCTTATGACAACCCACAAATCTCAGACCATTAGGATATTGTGTAAATGTTCAATATTCTAGGTTCAAAGGCTAGATTTATGAAAGCATTACTGACAGTTTTTTCTTCTTAAAGAGAGTCTGAAGCGAGAATAAATCTCGCTTCAGACCTCATAGATAGCAGGGGCATGTGCGCCCCTGCTAAACCGCCGCTATCCCGCGGCTTAACGGGGGTCCCTGATCCCCCAAATCCCCTCGGTGCAGCGCTTCCTGGTTGGGGCAGGGCTAACCGCCGCAGCCCTGCCCCACGCGCGTCTGTCAGCGCGTATCTCCGCCTCTCCCCCGCCCCTCTCAGTCTTCCTTCACTGAGAGGGGTGGGGGAGAGGCGGCGATGCGCCGCTGAACGACGCGACTGGGGGCAGGGCTGCAGCCGTTAGCCCTGCCTCTAGGAGCGACCAAGTCTGCGAGCAAGTGTTGCAGTGGGGGGTTTGGGGGTGAAGGGACCCCTGTTTAGCGGCGCGATAGAGGCGGTTTAGCAGGGGCACACGTGCCCCTGCTAACTATGAGCTCTGAAGCGAGATTTATTCTCGCTTCAGAGTCTCTTTAAACAGTTCTAACCAGCAGGGGGAACTGTTCTGTATGGTAATAAGAACATTCCTAAATTCTACATAATAGCGGCAGTTTAGCGTGGATTTCTAGAACTGTACTATAGTTAAGAAGAATGCAAATCCGTTCCTAAACTGCCGCAGATTAAGAAGTATTTATATTTATACACTGCTTGGGCAGTATAGACTAGACATGATTTGTGAAGTGCTCTTCCCCCCTGCCAGGTGTCCTGTGAAGCTGTTCTGTGCCTAACCCTTCCAGTGCTGGCCATTGATCCATTGCTTCAGTTCTAATACATTTATATTATATACTTATTTACTGTACATTGGATCTTGTCAGTTAACCTAAAATAATCTACCATAAATAATATATTTATGTGATTATAACTTCTACCTTCTGTATCAATACAACAGATGTATTGGTTACCACAGCAACAGCAATTTCCCCACTACACTGTCTGAGAAACTTTTCTCACTCCTTCTATTCTACATCAGTTTAAGAAAGAATCTGCAATATCTAATTATCTCTTAACCAGTTCAGGTCCATAGGCTTACACCCCCTAGTCCGCAACAAACTCACTGAAATTCATGACCTTTTCCTCTCCAACTCCCTCACCCTCCTTGCCCTCACAGAGACATGGCTCACCCCCTCCGACTCTGCTGCAGCAGCGGCCCTTTCCTATGGGGGACTTCACCTCAGTCACACCCCCAGACCAGAAAACAGGTCTGGGGGAGGGGTGGGTCTGCTCCTCTCCCCGTCCTGCACTTTCCGTGTCCTCACGCCACCCCCTTCTTTAAACTTTACATCCTTTGAGACACATGTTATCCGCCTCTACCATCCCCTTCCAGCAGTCATCGCAGTCCTTTACCGGCCCCTATCCACCTCCATTAAACAATTCCTGGACAACCTGGCCTCTTGGCTCCCACACATCCTCTCCTCTGACCTCCCCACAATCATACTTGGAGACTTCAACATACCCATGGACAGTCCTTACTCCCCTGAAGCCTCTCAACTGCTCTCCCTCACTACTTCCCTTGGCCTCTCCCAACACACCAATTCCCCCACCCACCGCGCTGGCCACACTCTCGACCTGATTCTCTCAAAATCCGCCACCCTCCCCAACCTGGACATCACACCCTTCCCCCTCTCCGACCATCACCTTCTCACTTTCTCCATCTCCCCATCATCCTCCCCCAACCCTCCTCCACCCTCAGGTCGTTGGCAGAGAGATTTGCATAACCTAGACCCAACTGCACTAGCCAACACCCTCCACTCCCTCTCATCCACCCTCCCTAACGTTACCTGCCCAAACCAAGCCGTGGCCAAATACAACCAGGCCCTTTCAGCAGCCCTAGACATTGCTGCACCCCCCACATTCCGCCCCAGCCGTCCCATCAACCCCCAGCCCTGGCACAATGCACACACTCGCAACCTCCAAAAACAGACACGCACCTACGAACGCAAATGGAGGAAATCCCGCAGCAACTCCGACTTCTTGGCGTACAAGGCCAACCTGCAGCTGTTCTATACCGCATTAACTGATGCTAAACAAAAATACTTTGCTGCCTTGATCGGATCCCAAGCCTCCAACCCTCGGCGCCTCTTCGCCACCTTCAACTCCCTCCTTAACCCCACCACTCCTCCCCCCACCTCCGCCCTCTAAGCCACTGATCTGTCCACCCACTTTACCGACAAAATAGCCAGCATCCGACGGGAAATCTCATGCCTCCACTCCACCACCTCTTCCTCCCCCACCAATACCTATTCCCCACCCCACCCTCCACTCACTGCCTTTACTCCTATCACAGAGGACCAAGTCAGCCGTCTCCTAGCCACTTCTCCTGCCACCTCCAGCCCCCTAGACCCTGTGCCATCCAAATGCCTCCGTCCTCACTTCCCTGTTCTGGCTCCTGTCCTCACCACTCTGTTTAACCTCTCCCTCTCCACGGGTACCTTCCCCTCTGACTTCAAACAGGCCACTGTACTTCCCCTACTTAAAAAACCCTCACTAGACCCCTCACTTCCATCCAGCTACCGTCCTATCTCCTTACTTCCTTTTGCATCTAAACTCCTAGAGCGTTTAGTCCACCAACGCATGACCCATTACCTTGACTCCAACTCCCTATTTGATCCCCTACAATCAGGATTTCGGCCAGGCCACTCCACCGAGACTGCCCTCACCAAGGTCGTCAATGACCTCACGCTTGCCAAGGCCGAAGGAAAATACACTATCCTTCTCCTCCTAGACCTCTCATCAGCATTCGACACTGTTGATCACTCCCTGCTACTCCAGTCACTGCAATCTGTGGGTATCCAAGACCGTGCCCTAGCATGGTTTTCCTCCTACCTCTCAAATCGCTCCTTCAAGACCTCCTTCAATGGTTCCTCCTCAACCTCCTTCCCACTTTCAGTTGGGGTCCCCCAAGGCTCTGTTCTTGGTCCCCTGCTGTTCTCCATTTACACCGCCTCCATCGGAAAACTCATCTCCTCTCTGGGTTTCAACTATCACCTATATGCAGATGACACCCAGATTTACCTCCATACCACTGACCTCTCCACCACCACCATGGAGAAGGTATCCTCTGGTCTCTCAGCTATTTCATCGTGGATGTCTGCCAGGTTCCTAAAATTAAACCTGGATAAGACTGAGCTCCTAATCTTCCCGCCCGTGCTGCTTCACCCCCCACTGACCTCTATGTCACTGTCAATGGCACAATCATTCATCCAACCACACAAGCCCGCTGCCTAGGTGTCACCCTAGACTCGGCCCTCTCCTTCACCTCCCACATCCAAACTGTAGCTAGAGCCTGCTATTTCCACTTACGCAACATCTCCAAGATCCGGCCTTTCCTGACCCCAGACACTACCAAACTCCTTGTCCATGCCCTCATCATCTCCCGCCTGGACTACTGCAACTCCCTCTTGTCAGGCCTTCCTCAAAACCGCATCGCCCCCCTAAAATCCATCATGAACGCAGCAGCCAGACTCATCTACTCCTCCCACCGCTCTGTCTCCACAACTCCCCTACGCAAATCCCTTCATTGGCTTCCAATTCACTTCAGAATCAGCTTCAAGATCCTATGTTTGGCATACAAATCCTTACACAAGTCCTGCCCAACCTACATCTCTGACCTGGTCAGCAGATATACACCTGGCCGCCTACTTCGCTCCTCCAACGACCTCCTCTTAACCACCCCACGCATCTCGCACTCCCATGCCAGACTGCAGGACTTCACCAGAGCTGCCCCTATCCTGTGGAACTCTCTCCCGCTGCCCATCAGGCTCGCTCCCACCTTCAACACCTTCAAAAAAGCACTCAAAACTCACTTCTTCAAGGAGGCCTACATCAACTCAACACTACCCTAATCCTTTCTGCCAATAACTTCTTGATGCACCCCCTCCTTTTGTGTCACCAGCCCCTCCCTCTAGATTGTAAGCCTTTGGCAGGGCCCTCTTCCCTTGTGTATCATACTTGACTGTGTGCACTTTACCCAGAATTTGGAACTGGTAATTTTTTACCACTACCATTCCAGTTTATGATCTGGCATTGTACTATTATCTGCATTGTGTTGTGTATCTTATTGCTATTACCTGTATTGTTGTATCTATGGTCTGTTACCTGTATTGTTCTGTCAACCCTGTTATCATTGTCTGTAAGCCTATTTATTGTACAGCGCTGCGTAATATGTTGGCGCTATATAAATCTAATAAATAATAATAATAATAGTGACCAGGCTATTTTTTACAATTTAGGACTTTAAGAGCTTGCTGCAGAGCCATACAACCGTGCACCCAAATGAATCCACCCCCCTCCCTTTTCTGCCCACCAACAGAGCTTTCTGTTGGTGGGCCCTGATCACTCCTGCAATGTTTTTTTTTTATTATTTATTTGTTTTTATTTTTTCAATAAATTTGTCAATTTTTTTTATATTTTTTTTTTACACCCTCCCTCCCCCGCCAGCCAATGACAGCGATCGGCTGTCATAGGCATCAGCCTATGATAGCCGATCACTTTTCAGCCTCTCTAGGGCACAGCGGAATGACACGGCTGTCCCCAGTACAGCGCTGCCATAGGTCGCATCGTTGTACAATGTAAATAGAAGGCGGTTTTGCCGCCTAACAGTCTTCTAGCTGCGATCACTGCTGGAAGACTCTCCGCTCCGACATTCAAGTGGAGATGCACGCGCATTGGCGCGTGCATCTCCTGCAAAACCCCGCCCCAGAGCTTGACGCCTTACGTCGTTACACGGTGCTGGGGATACCAGCTCCCCGACGCCTATCAGCGTTAGGCAGTCGGGAAGCAGTTAATGTTCTGCACGGATTTCTATAAACCTACTAGTATTTTGTCTCAGACACTCTTGATAAATGTCCCCCACTGTATCAGACTCTAATCAGCTAATGAATCCAAAACAATACAAAGGATTCCTATTTCATATATTAGATTCACCTTTTAAGTTTAATAACTGAAATAAATTTACTTTTGCACGTTATTCTAATTTTTCATGTTTCAGAAGGCTCAGACATCTTATGAAACCTCTATAAGGTATAGTTTCCTTCTTAAACTGTTATAAAACAGGAGGAGTAAGGAAGGTTTCTCAGACAGCGCAGCGTGGCCCAGTACACACCAAAAACCGCTAGCAGATCAGCAAAACGCTAGCGATTTTTTAAGCGGTTTTTCTTATTATTATGAAGCATTTTGCTAGCGTTTTGCGGTTTTGTGTAGCGTTTTTTTTTTGTTTAGCAGATTACAGATATTGTTACAGTAAAGCTGTTACTGAACAGCTACTGTAACAAAAACATCCTGGAAAACCGCTCTGATCTGGCGTTTTATCAAGCATTTTGCGTTTTTCCTATACTTTACATTGGAGGCAGAAACGCCTCCGAAATCCAAAAAATGCCGCAGCCCGGGAGTATGCGTTTCTGCAAAACGCCTCCCACTCTGGTGTGCACCAGCCCATTGAAATACATTACCCAAGCGTTTCCTCAGCCGCAAGCGTACCCAAAAATGCTACCAAAACCGCTCGGTGTGCACTAGGCCTGTGTGGGGGAAATTGCTGTTGCTGAGGTAACCAATATATCTGCTGTATTGGTACAGAAAAAAAAGAAGATATAATAGATAAATATATTATTTACAGTAGATTATTTTAGGTTAACTGACAAGATGTAATATAAAGAAGTATATAATATAAATTTGTTAGAGCTGAAAAAAATCAAGCTTATGGTGGCCATACATGGTACAATTTTTTCATCCAATTTTACCAATTCTATGTAGTATAAGGGAACTGCCTAAATTATCCTTTCTGTATATTCACTTACAGTATTTTTCGGCATATAAGACGCACCTAAGTTTGGAGGGCAAAAATTAGGGGAAAAAAATAAATAAAAACTAAACCTAGGTGCGTCTGCAATGCAGGTGCATCTTATGGACATTTCACCTCCTAAAACTCTCTAACCTACTCTATCTACACTACACTATCCCCTGCTGCCCTACCACCTAAGCTACATAGCAATTCACTACACAACACTGCACTAACACACCACTTCAATACACTTCACTACACTATCCTGCACTAACACAACACACCACTTCAATACACTTCACTACACCATTCTGCACTAACACAACACACCACTTAAATACACTTCACTACACTATCCTGCACTAACACAACACACCACTTCAATACACTTCACTACACCATTCTGCACTAACACAACACACCACTTAAATACACTTCACTACACTATCCTGCACTAACACAACACACCACTTCAATACACTTCACTACACTATCCTGCACTAACACAATACACTTCACAACACTATCCTTCACTAACATAACACACCACTTCAATTCACTTCACTTCACTACACTATACTAACACTAAAACACCATCAATACTACACCTGATCCTGCATGCATGACGCGGCGCACGTGCAGTGAAGACGGGGAAGAAGGCGGCCAGCGAGAAGGACCCAGCGTGTAGCGGCAGGGGGCAGCTTTCCGTGAGGTGCATGGAAGGGGATTGCGATGCGCATAAACTATCGGTAACGTGCCGCTGATGTACCTATCTTTATTTTCATCACAGGAGGAACAGAGGACCCAGCTGCGGCGGCAGCAGCTTCACCGAACTTGACTTCCAGAGGGAGAAGAGGATCGCAGCTGGAGAGAAGGGGGAAAGGAGCGCCGCGGCAGGACGGGTAAGAGCGTCCCTGCGCACTCTGCACCCATTTTTTTGTATCTTTGGCATATAAGACGCACCCACTTCCCCCCCCCCCCCCCCTGTTTGGGGGAAGAAAAAGTGCGTCTTATATGCCGAAAAATACGGTAATTTACCGTTATACTACATAGAAATGGTATTGTACCATGTATGGCCACCATTAGTCATTTGCATCATCAGATTTTTTTTTTCCTTCTATCTTTCTCATTTCTCACACGCACTCTTTCTGAGTGAGGAATTTAGCAGGGGGGAGGAGCTCTTCTCAAATCATGCCTAGCCTGCACTGCTGCACAATTGCTATTAAGCACTTCTTAATCTGCTGCAGTTCAGGAATGGATTTGCACTTTTCTTAACAGTAGTTTAGTTCTAGAAATTCATGCATAACTGCCGCTATTAAGAAGGTTTTAAGAATTTTCTTATTATCATGCAGAACAGTTCCCCCTGCTGCTTAGAAAAAAGCAAGTAGGCCTCTTGTATGCATACTGCACCTGCGCAGGAAGTTCCCTGTGATGTGAGCGAGGATGGGAGGGGCCAGGGCCAGGGCCATGCAGGCGCCGTTGCCCGTGACATTAAAGTCGTCGAAAATGGAAGTGAGCCGCAGCGGGGGACCAGAGGATCGCTTTGGCACAGGACGTCTGCAGGGGGCGGGTAGAAGCCCCAGGTAAGTTAGACTCTCTTTTTTTGTAATAGCTTACAGTTCTACTTTAAATATGATTAGAAATGGTAACCTTCTTAACCTACTTAAAATGCAAGCTGATTGGTGTGACTTTCCATTTAATCTATTGTATTTGTTACGGTACTTTACATGCGGCCTTACCTACCTAAAAAGGAATCACTGCTGAAGATATGTGACTGTTGCTTTTAGACCTTGGTAGCATGCTGGTGATTTGCATCCTCCTTCAACGTCATATACGAGAGATTCCAGCAGCAAGATCTCCATCCAAGGTCCCCAGATATACTCCACCAGGAGGGCAGTCTTAACCCTCCTGGTTTAATGGAGAAAAATAATCATAGCCGTATCTCTGTGGAGAGCCAGGGTTGGGCTGGAGAAGCGGCTCTGTGGTAAAAAAGCACAGAGGGCTGCATGTTAGCAGGAGACGCAGAGGGGTCTCACACAGGATTATTGTGTGTCTGATAAAACCAGACTTGACAGCTGAAGTGAAATCACTTTAGGCATAATCTTCCCCAGAATCTCTGCCTCTCCATCCAGCCACATCTATTATTTTCTGATAAGTTACCTTCCTCTATGAAATCTCGCACGCATTGCTCAGAATAGCTGCACAGTGTATCCCGAAATGCAAGATACACACGAGAGGACTGAGATGAGGGAAGCTATTTTATGGCGTACTTGTAAAAAAGGCACCTGGAAAAAAGGTTGCAGGAGATTGCCGCTAGTAAAATATTGCTAAAATTACCTATATTCATCTACTGGATAGTAAAATATCGGTAATATTTACTGATATTTTGCTATGGCGAAAGCTAACCCAGCTCTCACACAGAACCCTTCCCTGGTGGTGCCTAACCCTATGACCTCCCCCGGTGATGCCTAACCCTAAGACCTCCCCCCCAGCATTGCTTAACCCCCCCTAGTGGTGTCTAACCCAAATCCCCCCCCCCCCCGGTTGGTGCCTACCCCTAAGTCCCTTCCCCCTGTTGGTACCTAAACCTAACCCCACTGGTGGGCCTAATCTTAAACCCACCTCGATCATTTGTTTTTATGTACCTAACAAATGGCAGCTCTCTAATGCTGGGAATACATGGCTCGATTTTGAGCCATTAAGATGGCTCAATAGATAATTTCTGACATGTCCAATCTCCCGCCCGATCGTTTCGCCGCTTGATTCCAGATTGAAGTGAATGGAAAAAGATAAGAAAAATAAGCGGAAGATAAGAGAATTGACTGCGGAATCGAGCAACGAAACGATCGAGCGGGAGAATCGAGCGGCAAAGCGACCCGTGTATTCCCAGCATTACATCCCTCCGTTGTTCCACAAATCCATCCATCTATCCATCATCATACTATCCATCCATACCCTTATCCAAAGCCATCCATCCATCCACTTAGCCAAATGCAACCATCATTCTATCTGTTTATCCTTTTATTCAAACCCATTCATCCACTTATCCAACCTATCTACACATCTATCTACACATTTTCTAAAGAACAAGGAGAAGATTGGCAGTGCTCAATCAGGCTGCAACTGAAATGAAACCAACTGAGGCGTACACCGACCCCCAGGGACTTAAAGCGGACCTGAACTCAGAACGTCATCTCTGCTCTAAAAGATAAGCAACAGCATAATAACCTTTAAACAAAAACATTTCTTTTTCACACCTGATACAAATCCTAAAATAAATCTGCACTGTTTCTACTTTCTGATTCTTGGAAGCAGACATATTGTTAACCTCCTGTGCTATCAAATGGCCTCATCTGCCATCTCTGCCATAGGCAGTCATGTGACACGGGAGAGATCAGATTACAACTTGTGATTAGACACAAATGAGGGGGAATTGGACTGGCTAAACTCTCTTAAAGCGGAATATAACCCTGCATTTCAACTTTGCTCTAAAATATTATTTACAGCATATTATATGCAAAAAGCATTTTTTTTTTTTTACTAGACCAGCATTGGAAGGGTTAAACACAGAGGTTTAAAGTTCCGTGGAGAGATATGCAGAAGTTCAGATTGTTACATTCTATTTAGTTATATGTATCTATTGATAAATGTTACACACTCTTTGGCTGTCCTCCAGCTCCTTCTCAGTCAGAGAGATGAGTCACATTCAACACTTAGATACAGTACATTTAAGTAAACAAAATGTATCTATTTCAGCTTCGGATGCGTCTGCAGAAATCTCCAGGAACTTTAAAGCCCTGTGTAACCCTTCCAATGCTGGTCTAGTTAAAAAAAAAATGCTGGTTGCATACAATATACTGTAAATAATGTTTTAGAGCAAAGTTGAAATGCAGGGTTATATTCCGCTTTAATACATACAGGGTGCATTTCTCTATGTATTTCTTCAGTCCTATGCAAAAGTTCAGGTCCACTTTAAATTACACATCTTGAATACAAATCAGATGCAAAACTATGCACTAAATCCTAATCTAAATAAATTGAATGCAAACTGATACAAGAGCCGAGGTCCTCACACATTTTGGAACAGTTCAAATTGACTGATAGGACTGCATCAGGGAAGGTGTGGTTCATCAAGTAGAACATATTTCTCAGTCCATCCTAAACACTGCATGGATATGGCCCTCAAAGAGTGGAGTTTGACACATCTGGTTTAAAGTAAACCTGAGACGGAGGGGGATACAAAAAAATTATACATACCTGGCACTTCCTCCAGCCCCCTTTAGGCTGATGGCTCTTAGGCCGTCCTCTCGCGCCGCCTGGATCATCCACTATTTGGATTACAGCACATGAGCGCGCTTCTATTGCCAGGAGGGTTCTGTGCCTGCGCATGGGCGGAACGCTCTCAGTGCACAACGGGGGGAGCATGCAGTTAGATTGCATATACTCCGACTGTCCCCGACTGAAGGAATTGCCAGACCAAATAGCAGAGGATGCAGGGAGCGTGGACGAACAGTGAGGTATATGATCAGCCTGAAGGGGGCTGGAGGAAGCAGGTATGTATCATTTTTTTGTATCTTCCATTTCAGGTACACTCTATAGCAATGTAGGAGTATTGGTCAACGGCAAACCTTCCTTCTAAACGGCTCTAACCATCTATCCAGCTAACCTAAATGGTTAATGAATGGGTTAAAGAGACCTGGTTGGAGGCCATGCCTTTCTTTCTCTTAAAAACAAAATCATTAGTATAAATCGTATTTGACCTTGTTTTATAAACGTTTTCTCTGACAAACTCCATGTTTAAAAAGCATCGCCACCAGGTATACGCCGGTGATCTCTGCAGCCATGGCCTGAGGCATGGAGTTCCATAGAGTTGGCTGGGAATCACATGGTGCGTTCTTGATGTTTGATGCACTCCTTTGTTTTCTGTAATCCGAATTTCATATTTCTCTCTGATATATCAGTGCTTAATGTGGATTTTATAGATAGCCCAATCATCTATTTCATGGCAGGATTTACCATAAGGCACTGTAGGCACGTGCCTACAGGCGCCTGATGATGGAAAGGTGAATCATCCCCCTCCCAGAGTGCCTCCCTCCCTAACTGTGAAGAGGCCCGAGTGGAGTGTAAATAAGAGGTTACGCATAGTGTTGGGCGAACAGTGTTCGCCACTGTTCGGGTTCTGCAGAACATCACCCTGTTGATGTTCGGGTTCGGCCGAACACCTGATGGTGTTCGGCCAAACTGTTCGGCCATATGGCCGAACTAAGAGCGCATGGCCGAACGTTACCCGAACGTTCGGCTAGCGCTGTGATTGGCCGAACGGGTCACGTGTAGTGTTGGGCGAACATCTAGATGTTCGGGTTCGGGCCGAACATGGCCGCGATGTTCGGGTGTTCGAGCCGAACTCCGAACATAATGGAAGTCAATGGGGACCCGAACTTTTGTCCTTTGTAAAGCCTCCTTACATGCTACATACCCCAAATTTACAGGGTATGTGCACCTTGGGAGTGGGTACAAGAGGAAAAAAAATTTAGCAAAAAGAGCTTATAGTTTTTGAGAAAATCGATTTTAAAGTTTCAAAGGGAAAACTGTCTTTTAAATGCGGGAAATGCCTGTTTTCTTTGCACAGGTAACATGCTTTTTGTCGGCATGCAGTCATAAATGTAATACATATAAGAGGCTCCAGGAAAAGGGACCGGTAACGCTAACTCAGCAGCAGCACACGTGATGGAACAGGAGGAGGGTGGCGCAGGAGGAGAAGGCCACGCTTTGAGACACAACAACCCAGGCCTTGCATGAGGACAATAAGCATGCGGATAGCAATTTGCGTTTTGTCGCCATGCAGTCATAAATTTAATACAGATGAGAGGTTCAATAAACAGGGACCGGAAACGCTAACCCATCACAGATGTTCATTGTTCATGTTACTTGGTTGGGGTCCGGGAGTGTTGCGTAGTCGTTTCCAATCCAGGATTGATTCATTTTAATTTGAGTCAGACGGTCTGCATTTTCTGTGGAGAGGCGGATACGCCGATCTGTGACAATGCCTCCGGCAGCACTAAAACAGCGTTCCGACATAACGCTGGCTGCCGGGCAAGCCAGCACCTCTATTGCGTACATTGCTAGTTTGTGCCAGGTGTCTAGCTTCGATACCCAATAGTTGAAGGGTGCAGATGGATTGTTCAACACAGCTATGCCATCTGACATGTAGTCCTTGACCATCTTCTCCAGGCGATCGGTGTTGGAGGTGGATCTGCACGCTTGCTGTTCTGTGTGCTGCTGCATGGGTGTCAGAAAATTTTCCCACTCCAAGGACACTGCCGATACCATTCCCTTTTGGGCACTAGCTGCGGCTTGTGTTGTTTGCTGCCCTCCTGGTCGTCCTGGGTTTGCGGAAGTCAGTCTGTCGGCGTACAACTGGCTAGAGGAGGGGGAGGATGTCAATCTCCTCTTTAAAGTCTCCACAAGGGCCTGCTGGTATTCTTCCATTTTGACCTGTCGGACTCTTTCTTCAAGCAGTTTTGGAACATTGTGTTTGTACCGTGGATCCAGAAGGGTATAAACCCAGTAATTGGTGTTGTCCAGAATGCGCACAATGCCTGGGTTCAATGCAGTCCTAGGCCGAAGAGGTCATAGCCTAGGGTCACAAAAACCTGTTTATTTGGGCTATTTCAATGGTAGTGATGGTGACGTACATAAATCTCAGCTATGGCCGTTAGCAACGTCTGAATTTCACGAAATGTCTCATGCAGGTAGAAGACATATTGTTAGACTTGGATTCCAAAGATGGGGTCCCTACATCTCTGCAAACCAGAGTTACAGGGGTCCAAAATTGGTAAAATCCCCCATAGACTTTCATTGCCTCCCTATTTCACTTTCCAAAATCTCACATCTTTTCAAAGGGCAATGGCTCAGCAGTACCAAATTTTCTAGCATTGTAGGGACCCTTAGGGGGAACATGACTGGTGAGTTTCGGGCCCCTAGGCCAACGAGGTCATAGCCTAGGGTCACAAAAACCTGTTTATTTGGGCTATTTCAATGGTAGTGATGGTGACGTACATAAATCTCAGCTATGGCCGTTAGCAACGTCTGAATTTCACGAAATGTCTCATGCAGGTAGAAGACATATTGTTAGACTTGGATTCCAAAGATGGGGTCCCTACATCTCTGCAAACTAGAGTTACAGGGGTCCAAAATTGGTCAAATCCCCCATAGACTTTCATTGCCTCCCTATTTCACTTTCCAAAATCTCACATCTTTTCAAAGGGCAATGGCTCAGCAGTACCAAATTTTCTAGCATTGTAGGGACCCTTAGGGGGAACATGACTGGTGAGTTTCGGGCCCCTAGGCCAAAGAGGTCATAGCCTAGGGTCACAAAAACCTGTTTATTTGGGCTATTTCAATGGTAGTGATGGTGACGTACATAAATCTCAGCTATGGCCGTTAGCAACGTCTGAATTTCACGAAATGTCTCATGCAGGTAGAAGACATATTGTTAGACTTGGATTCCAAAGATGGGGTCCCTACATCTCTGCAAACCAGAGTTACAGGGGTCCAAAATTGGTAAAATCCCCCATAGGCTTTCATTGGGCCTACTATTTACCGTTCCAAAATCTCACACCATTTCAAAGGGCAATGGCTCAGCAGTGGCAAAACTCACCAGTCATGATCCCCCTAAGGGTCCCTACAATGCTAGAAAATTTGGTACTGCTGAGCCATTGCCCTTTGAAAAGATGTGAGATTTTGGAAAGTGAAATAGGGAGGCAATGAAAGTCTATGGGGGATTTGACCAATTTTGGACCCCTGTAACTCTGGTTTGCAGAGATGTAGGGACCCCATCTTTGGAATCCAAGTCTAACAATATGTCTTCTACCTGCATGAGACATTTCGTGAAATTCAGACGTTGCTAACGGCCATAGCTGAGATTTATGTACGTCACCATCACTACCATTGAAATAGCCCAAATAAACAGGTTTTTGTGACCCTAGGCTATGACCTCTTTGGCCTAGGGGCCCGAAACTCACCAGTCATGTTCCCCCTAAGGGTCCCTACAATGCTAGAAAATTTGGTACTGCTGAGCCATTGCCCTTTGAAAAGATGTGAGATTTTGGAAAGTGAAATAGGGAGGCAATGAAAGTCTATGGGGGATTTTACCAATTTTGGACCCCTGTAACTCTGGTTTGCAGAGATGTAGGGACCCCATCTTTGGAATCCAAGTCTAACAATATGTCTTCTACCTGCATGAGACATTTCGTGAAATTCAGACGTTGCTAACGGCCATAGCTGAGATTTATGTACGTCACCATCACTACCATTGAAATAGCCCAAATAAACAGGTTTTTGTGACCCTAGGCTATGACCTCTTCGGCCTAGGACTGCATTGAACGCGACCCAGGCATTGTGCGCATTCTGGACAACACCAATTACTGGGTTTATACCCTTCTGGATCCACGGTACAAACACAATGTTCCAAAACTGCTTGAAGAAAGAGTCCGACAGGTCAAAATGGAAGAATACCAGCAGGCCCTTGTGGAGACTTTAAAGAGGAGATTGACATCCTCCCCCTCCTCTAGCCAGTTGTACGCCGACAGACTGACTTCCGCAAACCCAGGACGACCAGGAGGGCAGCAAACAACACAAGCCGCAGCTAGTGCCCAAAAGGGAATGGTATCGGCAGTGTCCTTGGAGTGGGAAAATTTTCTGACACCCATGCAGCAGCACACAGAACAGCAAGCGTGCAGATCCACCTCCAACACCGATCGCCTGGAGAAGATGGTCAAGGACTACATGTCAGATGGCATAGCTGTGTTGAACAATCTATCTGCACCCTTCAACTATTGGGTATCGAAGCTAGACACCTGGCACAAACTAGCAATGTACGCAATAGAGGTGCTGGCTTGCCCGGCAGCCAGCGTTATGTCAGAACGCTGTTTTAGTGCTGCCGGAGGCATCGTCACAGATCGGCGTATCCACCTCTCCACAGAAAATGCAGACCGTCTGACTCAAATTAAAATGAATCAATCCTGGATTGGAAACGACTACGCAACACTCCCGGACCCCAACCAAGTAACATGAACAATGAACATCTGTGATGGGTTAGCGTTTCCGGTCCCTGTTTATTGAACCTCTCATCTGTATTAAATTTATGACTGCATGGCGACAAAACGCAAATTGCTATCCGCATGCTTCTTGTCCTCATGCAAGGCCTGGGTTGTTGTGTCTCAAAGCGTGGCCTTCTCCTCCTGCGCCACCCTCCTCCTGTTCCATCACGTGTGCTGCTGCTGAGTTAGCGTTACCGGTCCCTTTTCCTGGAGCCTCTTATATGTATTACATTTATGACTGCATGCCGACAAAAAGCATGTTACCTGTGCAAAGAAAACAGGCATTTCCCGCATTTAAAAGACAGTTTTCCCTTTGAAACTTTAAAATCGATTTTCTCAAAAACTATAAGCTCTTTTTGCTAAATTTTTTTTCCTCTTGTACCCACTCCCAAGGTGCACATACCCTGTAAATTTGGGGTATGTAGCATGTAAGGAGGCTTTACAAAGCACAAAAGTTCGGGTCCCCATTGACTTCCATTATGTTCGGAGTTCGGCTCGAACACCCAAACATCGCGGCCATGTTCGGCCTGTTCGGCCCGAACCCGAACATCTAGGTGTTCGCCCAACACTAGTTACGCACCCAGCTCTCAGCATTCCACTGATGATATTTCAGGTCAGTCAGGGGCACCTCCAGCTACTTAATACTGAGGATACTTCTAGCTACCTAATACTTGGGGGCACCTCTAGTTACATAATACTGAGCGTACTTCTGACTACCTAATACTAAGGGACACCTGTAGTTACCTATGACGGGCAAGGGAAGTAAGGGAGGAGTGACAGCCAGCACACTTAAAGAGAACCCAAGGTGGCCTTGTATTACGTTAGTGGGGCACAGAGGCTGGTTGGGCACACTAACACCAGCCTCTGTTGCCCCATCGTGTGTCTCAAAGACCCCCCTGCTCGCCGCTATACTCCCCACAGTGCTGGCGACACGCAGCGCGTCGCCAGCACAATGTTTACTCTAGCGCTGTCTGTCAGCGCCGCTCCCACGCCTCCTCCGCATCGCCGCTACCCGCCCTCGTTTCTTCCCTCCAATCAGCGGGAGGGAAGGGATGAGGGCGGGTAGCGGCAATGCGGAGGAGGCGGCGGAGCTAGAGTAAACATTGTGCTGGCGACACGCTGCGTGTCGCCAGCACTGCGGGGAGTATAGCGGCGAGCAGGGGGGTCTTTGAGACACACGATGGGGCAACAGAGGCTGGTGTTAGTGTGACCAACCAGCCTCTGTGCCCCACTAACGTAATACAAGGCCACCTCGGGTTCTCTTTAAGGTGCTGTTTATCAGGTATTTGTAGGTTCATGGAGGGCAAAATCTAGGGAGCCAGGACATCTGTGCCTATAGGCTCCTGTGATGTAAATCTGGGCCTATCTATCTATCTATCTATCTATCTATCTATCTATCTAACTTCTATCTACTCACAGGCAGGGCCAGTTCTGGACTTTTTGCTGCCTGAAGCAAACATTGTGAGGACGTCCCCCCTCCATCCTGTCCCCACATATCATCACTTGTGTCAATGGCCATTTTAAATATAAAAAATACCCCAACATGCTGCGTATTATCCCATCAACCAAAGTGCAGTCACTGCAACTGGCCATCATTGGTGTTCAGTGGGGAAGTGTGCCCATTCCTCTTCATTCTTGCTCAGTGTGTGTAGGGGATGGGGGAGAGTGACTCAAAGTTACAGAAAGTCAGAAACAGTGACAGTTTCAACACTTATGCAAACTTCTTGCAGTTCCCAGGATGTTTACACATACACAGCAGTTTAGTAACCAAAGCTTCTAACGAAATCAATTGGCATGAGAAAGGAAGACGTTCAGTCAGGGCTGGTGCACACCAAGAGCGGTTCTGAGCGTTTTTGAAAACGCTTGCGGTTTGAAAACCGCTTGGCTAATGTATTTGTGATGATCCGCTCAGCTGGCTGCACAGGCAGACAGCTGTTTGTCCATTCCTCTAGTCTGTGGGCTGCAGGTCTCTGGAACAGAGACCTGTCTTTTCATTGCAAGTTTCTGTTCTGTTCTCTTGCTGGGGAATTTGCATACATTCGTTATGCAAATCCCCTACCTGCCTTCTTTGATGACTGGCACTATAAGAGCTTTATCTTTCCCAGAATGCTTTGCTGGTTATTTCCCTTCCATGCTCAGTTCCTGATGGACACTGCTGGAGTGTCAGCCATTGCTATCTAGTATAGTTAATTCCTGGGGGTTGCTTTAGGCTCCCCTTCTAGCCCAGTCAGGTTGTATTATCTGTATTGCCTGTTCTGTCTTGTCTTGCCTGTTTGCCATTGTCCTGTCCCTATGGTGGTTGACAGGAAATGGTTCTGATCTATGTTCTTGGAGTATAGCTGGTGCAGCGGTTGCTACCAGCTATCTCTTCTGTTCTGTTTCCTGGGATCGCGCTAGCTACTTTGTGCTAGCGCTGGGGATCCTTCTGTTCTGTTGCTTGGGATCGCGCTAGCTACTTTGTGCGAGCGCTGGGGATCCTTCTGTTCTGTTTCCTGGGATCGCGCTAGCTACTTTGTGCTAGCGCTGGGGATCCTTCTGTTCTGTTTCTTGGGATCGCGCTAGCTACTTTGTGCTAGCGCTGGGGATCCTTCTGTTCTGTTTCCTGGGATCGCGCTAGCTACTTTGTGCGAGCGCTGGGGATCCTTCTGTTCTGTCTTGTCGGTCGCGATTGCGCTGTCACCAACGGCGGTTGATAGCGAATCGTTCTGTCTTGCTGAGATCGCACTAGCCGCTAGCGTTAGCGGCTGTGGATCTTTCTGATCTGTGTTCCTGCTTGGATCACACTTGCTCTGGCGGAAGAGCGGTGGATCCTTCCTGCCTAGTTCTTGTTTTTCGTGTGTCTGTCTTGTCCGCTGCGCTTGCTACAGGCTCGGTGAGGTAACCGTTAAGCAAGCGCTCGCGTCCCCTGTTTTATGTTTGTCTGTTTATGGTTAGTTAGGCGTGCTTGTCTCTATTGTGCTTATCACGTGGAGATCGCGCATAACCGCGTGCACTGTTGCGAATGAGTGCGGTGTTCGCGGTTAGCTAGCGGTTGTTATTTTCCGTATCTCCTTATTGTATTTGCTGTGCCTTTGCTACCCTCGTATTCTATTCTGTTCTGCCTTGTGTCACGTCTGGCGATCGCACCTCTCGCGATCGCATTCCTATTTCGTATCTGCTGTTGTGTGTGCGCGGTCGCGGAGTGGCGACTGGATTGGCGCACACACATACAACCTATCCCTTTTGCTCCATCTCATTCGCAATCGCCTCTCTTGCGATTGCGTTCTGCGCTTCGTACAATTCCTGTCTGGCACTTGTGGAGGTACAGAGGATTGGTTCCTCTGCACTCCCCAGCGCCATCTGCCGACAGGAATTTCCCTCTACAGGTGCGTAGCACCTTTTGCTGGGTTCCTGCTAATTATACGCTTGTGGAGGATCTCCGCCGTGTCAGCGCACGCGTTGTGCGCTGATCACGGGGAAAGTTCCACAATCGTGACAGAATGACCAGCCATACCCAAAACCCCAGTGTAGACGGAATTTCCGATTTGTACGATTTTGTCGAATATGGCTCTTGTACCTTTAAGAGATTTAAAAAACTTGAACCTGAATCAGCAGACGAATTTTTGTCTGAGTGTATGAAACTGTTAGCGAACACTGAATTCCAATGCACCCCAGTGTCTACCTGGGCCCCCCAAATGGTCTACATTCTGTTGGGGGGTGAAATGTTAATGTGGGGTTATGATGTGTTAAATCATACCACCCTGAGTCAAAGACCCCTGGAATTCTTGGCCTTTTTAATTCACAATTGGCTGAGATTACCTCAATTACCATACCCCCTTAATGAGTTGTTGTCAGCAGCTCAATCACCTGTTCCATCTACTCTTTCATCCACAAAGCAGCCATCCAAAGCCTCTAAGTCTAAACGTAAAAGATCTAGGAAGGCTTCCCAGTGGAAAGATCCGTTGCCCCTAGCAACCACAAATAAAGAGGTTATTTCTGTCAAGTCTGAAATGGGCACAACCATGCAGTATGATAATGATGTTTATAATGCATCTGCTGATCAGTTTCCAGGGTTTTTGCCCCAATCCAAAGCTTATGTGGATCCTGCTATAGGTAGGATCGCACACTACATTAAAGCAGTTAAAAAATCTGTTCTTGTTCCTGAACTCCACCCCTATGGAGATTATTTGGATACTGGCCTGTTTGAACCCCCATTTGCTTCCTGGGATATTGGGGCCTTGCTGGAAGAATTCGATTTTGATTGGAAAGCCTTTTGCGATTTTTACATCGCAAAAAGCGAAGATGTCTTGAATGCTTGTCTTGACTCTATGTACCTTCTGATTGATTCCGATGAATGTGACGAGGATGATGTGGATCTGGTGATCTATGTATGGCAAACAATTTTGGATGAGTTGCACACACACCAACCAATTGATTTCAATAAAGAGACATCGTTGTCGGATGATTGTTCCTGCCTTTCTGGGGTAAAGCATGTGAGTCTTGACTTTGTGCAATCTGAAATGAATGAGTGTGCCGCTGTAGTTGATTCCTGTGCGAATCCTGAAGGATCCGCTCCTGACAGTGTGCAGTTTGAATCTGTGCGATCTGATGCCTGTTTCTCGGATGTTCCTGCAGATTGTGATCGGCAGGAGTCTGCCGGTTTCCTCAAGGATGTGTGGGATCCTTTGTCATTTAGAAACAGATCTTTGAGATCTTCCGTCTGTGACCCTGCTATGGGGAAAGTTTCTCGACTGTGCAGCGTCAACAGTAAAATTATTATGCCTAATAAAGTTTATCCTGTTGATGTCGCCATTTCTTCTGCAAATGAGTTTCTGTCTCACCCTGTTCACACCTGTGCAGGCCTGTTGCCTGATGACAGTTGCTCCAGTGTTTCTGTCCTAGATGCCTTGCAGTCTGCTCCGCAGATCGCGGAAGTTTGCGATATGGAAGCGTCAGTTTCGCAACCTAAAGCGATCTTGGATCCGCAAATTTTGCGTTCTGACTCCTCGGATTCGACATTGTTAGCCGAATCTAAGAGTGAGACAGCGCTTCGGTTTTGCGAATCTGATGCTGAAGCTTCTTTGCCTTGTCCAGAGAAGCTTTCTCTGAACCTGCCCTGTACCATGAATGAAGGCATGATGTCCACTTGCATTGACATTTGCGAGTCTGATTCTGAAGAAAGTATTGACTCTCCACCCAGTACTCTGGATGAGTCAATATTGCCTTGTACAATATCTCCTGCCCTGTCCCTAGAGGCTCGTCTAGGTATTGCTGCTATTTTTACCTGTCTTTCTGCAGTTTTGGAATTGCAAGCTAGTTTGACTACTACGCAGAGTTCTGGGTGCAGCGAGATTAAAGTTAGGAAGTCAGTGTGTGGTCCAGTGAATATTCCTGTACGTTCCACTCATGATGATGAAATTCAGTCTCAGTTTATGGTGGAACCTTCCCTGGGACATCTGCCCTGTTCTCAAAATAAAGTTCCAGTTTTGCCCTGTAACATGGATAGTACAGAATCCTTCTTAGACAACTTAAAAAATGATGTTCCTGAGGTCTTGTTTGATGATCTAAAGGTCTCCGAGTTCCTCCCAAAGGGTGTAGAACTTGTAGGAGATGTCTCCTGCCCCCCAGGTCCTTCTGAGGTGTTGCCCACTTCAGTAGGCATTGCTGCCTTGCTGACTACTTTTGCAGCTCTTGTGGAGCTTCATTCATGTGTAGTCAATGATGATGTTACAGTTACAGAAAATTCTGAATTTGAGTCCGAGTCTTCTTTTGAAAGACCAGTACCTGTGATCTTTACTCGTGATGATTTTCTGCCCGGTACTGGTTTTGGTCTTGTCGTGTCGGACTCTGAGGTTGGCACTTCCCCGACATGTCCTGAGCTTTCTCCTGTACTAGTGTACCCCGATGTGCTCTGTGACCCAGAAAGCCCAAGTGTGCCTCGGTTACCAGCGTACTCAGATGCTTCCTCAGTGGAGACATGTTCTGATATAGCCTGCCTGCTTGCATGCCCAGAAGTGGTCCCTGAAAGTCCTGATCTTGATGGGTGTCCTGCTAATTTTGAGTCTGGAATGATCATAGGTTCCATAGGGGTTCTTGGTGGTTCTCCATGTGAGCCTGGTGAGCGTTCGGGCTTCTTGGGATCTCTGCGGAGCTTCAAGGCGTTCTGGGAGATTCCGGGAAAGGTTTTGCTTGGTGCCCTGAATACGATCAGCAATGGCTTTGGTGTTGTAAGGGACACTTCGAACAGGTATTGCGGCAGGTTTGGTATTCTTGGACGCTCCTTGGAAGGTGGTGGGTATTGTCTGGAGGGTGTCGATGGCTTCTTCTCTGGTGTCCACAGTCCTGATGGGTGTTACGCTGAGACTTGCAGTGCTGATGGGCATGTTTCGGTGGCTTCTGCTTCTGATGAGGTCGGTTTCGGATGGACTGACTCTGGAATTGGGTCTTGTCGGGCTGTCCTGACCTTCATGAGTCTTCAGTTAGAGTTTTGTGATGTTACCAGTCTTGAGGGATGTCTGGAATCCATCCCTAGAAGGGGGGGTACTGTGATGATCCGCTCAGCTGGCTGCACAGGCAGACAGCTGTTTGTCCATTCCTCTAGTCTGTGGGCTGCAGGTCTCTGGAACAGAGACCTGTCTTTTCATTGCAAGTTTCTGTTCTGTTCTCTTGCTGGGGAATTTGCATACATTCGTTATGCAAATCCCCTACCTGCCTTCTTTGATGACTGGCACTATAAGAGCTTTATCTTTCCCAGAATGCTTTGCTGGTCATTTCCCTTCCATGCTCAGTTCCTGATGGACACTGCTGGAGTGTCAGCCATTGCTATCTAGTATAGTTAATTCCTGGGGGTTGCTTTAGGCTCCCCTTCTAGCCCAGTCAGGTTGTATTATCTGTATTGCCTGTTCTGTCTTGTCTTGCCTGTTTGCCATTGTCCTGTCCCTATGGTGGTTGACAGGAAATGGTTCTGATCTATGTTCTTGGAGTATAGCTGGTGCAGCGGTTGCTACCAGCTATCTCTTCTGTTCTGTTTCCTGGGATCGCGCTAGCTACTTTGTGCTAGCGCTGGGGATCCTTCTGTTCTGTTGCTTGGGATCGCGCTAGCTACTTTGTGCGAGCGCTGGGGATCCTTCTGTTCTGTTTCCTGGGATCGCGCTAGCTACTTTGTGCTAGCGCTGGGGATCCTTCTGTTCTGTTTCTTGGGATCGCGCTAGCTACTTTGTGCTAGCGCTGGGGATCCTTCTGTTCTGTTTCCTGGGATCGCGCTAGCTACTTTGTGCGAGCGCTGGGGATCCTTCTGTTCTGTCTTGTCGGTCGCGATTGCGCTGTCACCAACGGCGGTTGATAGCGAATCGTTCTGTCTTGCTGAGATCGCACTAGCCGCTAGCGTTAGCGGCTGTGGATCTTTCTGATCTGTGTTCCTGCTTGGATCACACTTGCTCTGGCGGAAGAGCGGTGGATCCTTCCTGCCTAGTTCTTGTTTTTCGTGTGTCTGTCTTGTCCGCTGCGCTTGCTACAGGCTCGGTGAGGTAACCGTTAAGCAAGCGCTCGCGTCCCCTGTTTTATGTTTGTCTGTTTATGGTTAGTTAGGCGTGCTTGTCTCTATTGTGCTTATCACGTGGAGATCGCGCATAACCGCGTGCACTGTTGCGAATGAGTGCGGTGTTCGCGGTTAGCTAGCGGTTGTTATTTTCCGTATCTCCTTATTGTATTTGCTGTGCCTTTGCTACCCTCGTATTCTATTCTGTTCTGCCTTGTGTCACGTCTGGCGATCGCACCTCTCGCGATCGCGTTCCTATTTCGTATCTGCTGTTGTGTGTGCGCGGTCGCGGAGTGGCGACTGGATTGGCGCACACACATACAACCTATCCCTTTTGCTCCATCTCATTCGCAATCGCCTCTCTTGCGATTGCGTTCTGCGCTTCGTACAATTCCTGTCTGGCACTTGTGGAGGTACAGAGGATTGGTTCCTCTGCACTCCCCAGCGCCATCTGCCGACAGGAATTTCCCTCTACAGGTGCGTAGCACCTTTTGCTGGGTTCCTGCTAATTATACGCTTGTGGAGGATCTCCGCCGTGTCAGCGCACGCGTTGTGCGCTGATCACGGGGAAAGTTCCACAATCGTGACAGTATTTCAATCGGATGGTGCACACCAGAGCCATTTGTTTTTTTCCACAAACGCAAACTCGGGTCCTGCAGCATTTTTGCTGACTTCTGAGGCGATTCTGCCTCAATGTTAAGTATAGGAAAGTGGAAACCCGCTCTGAAAAATGCTCGATCAGAGCGATTTTCCAAGCATTTATGTTACAGTAGCTATTCAGTTACAGCTGTACTGTAACAAAACATAAAAAACACTACACAAAAACACTCCAATAAATGCTAGGCATGTTTAGAAAATCACCTTGAACATCCTAGAATCGCTCTGAAAACCGCTTCAAAAACCGCTAAGCATTTGCCATTCCGCTGGCGGTTTTTGCTGTGCACTGGCCCTTAGATTGTTACATAGCTGGTTTGGTTGAAAAAACACATTCGTCCATCAAGTCAAACCATTGAGAACAATTCTTTTTATTTGAACTGACTGAGCTTCATCTATCTGATTACTAATCAGCACTGATCTATATCCCCCTGCCCTGTACTTGTTTTCAAGATTTTGTTTTCTATTTTAGGATTCTTTCATAAATCAAATGAACAATCTCTGATAGTCCCTGGTGTTTATATTTAGGAAGATGGCCATAAATGTGTCGATATTTCCTTTCAACTCCAGGATGATCCAATCACTTTGATCTCCAGACATGTAATACAGATTGCTATTACCCTCTCCACTGTGTTCGTAATCAGACACCATAAGGTCACTAGCCTGTGTGTGAATCTAAGGAATGTCTTTAGAGGGCTGGCTGGAAGGGATAGTCTACAAAGTCTACTGCTTTGCCTGTAACTTTGTACATGAAGTCATCAGAACATTGCTGCAGACTGAGACAGGTGTTTTTTTGAACGCTGGGGAGCAGGGACAGTATACAAATTCCAAAGTTTGTATAATTCCTTATCGTGGGCACGTGCAGTCATTAGAACTATGGCACAGAGAGCAAACAGTTTTTTTTACAGTCCCTTAATTTTAACAGGACTAAGCCCCTGATGAGTTTCTATGGAAACAAAATGCGTAGAGCGGAGCCATGCGTACGTCAGTTTTATAGGCTCACCTGTCCACTGGTGCAACTGCTGGCTGCCTCCGGTGTCCAGCGTCTGGTGTCCAGCAGTACAGGTGCTCATGGTGACCCCAAAAAGCGGATGAGGCATGAGCCTTTCACACTGAGCATGGGCGGGGTACACTTTACATTTTGGGTCCCAGTAGGCAATGGTGGCATTAGGATGATTACCAATAGATTCTATTCTGCAATCTATTGAAAATCTGTCTACAGTGGGTGGCCAGAGATCCCTCTGTTATTAGATTCAACAGAGAAACCAAGCAGCTCAGGGTAACCCAAACTACTAGGAATGTATAGGGGGATAAAAGGGACCAAAAAGCCCTCCTACTAAAAAAAGCAAAGCTTGGTGTATTTGCCTTCTTAAAACAGAAGGAAATCTGCAATAATTCAGCTATAAGTGAACATTTGTGGTTACCCACAATGCACTACTAGAGAGGGATCTGTCTAATGGTCAATCTGGTGGCTCATTGAGTTATGTATGGCCCACTTTAAAACAGAAAACCAGCATTTCTTCTTTGCTCTAAAAGATTATTTACAGCATATTATATACTACCACCATTTTGTTTTACTAGAACAGTATTCAACTATTTACACACAGAACTTACAAGCTCCCTGCCGGGAAAGCTGGACGCATCCGAACTGGAGATAATGTTATCATGTGTTTACATTCCTCACTTGATACAATTAAGTAAACACTACACAAAAACACTCCAAAAAATGCTAGGCATGTTTAGAAAATCACCTTGAACATGCCTAGAATTGCTCTGAAAACCGCTTCAAAAACCGCTAAGCATTTGCCATTCCGCTGTCGTTTTTTGCTGTGCACTGGCCCTTGGATTGTTACATAGTTGGTTCGGTTGAAAAAAGACATTCGTCCATCAAGTCAAACCATTGAGAAGTACAATTCTTTTTATTTGAACTGACTGAGCTTCATCTATCTGATTACTAATCAGCACTGATCTATATCCCCCTGCCCAGTACTTGTTTTCAAGATTTTGTTTTCTATTTTAGGATTCTTTCATAAATCAAATGATCTCATAAATTGATCTCCAGACATGTAATACAGATTGCTATTACCCTCTCCACTGTGTTCGTAATCAGACACCATAAGGTCACTAGCCTGTGTGTGAATCTAAGGAATGTCTTTAGAGGGCTGGCTGGAAGGGATAGTCTACAAAGTCTACTGCTTTGCCTGTAACTTTGTACATGAAGTCATCAGAACATTGCTGCAGACTGAGACAGGTGTTTTTTTGAACGCTGGGGAGCAGGGACAGTATACAAATTCCAAAGTTTGTATAATTCCTTATCGTGGGCACGTGCAGTCAATAGAACTATGGTACAGAGAGCAGACAGTTTTTTTTACGGACCCTTAATTTTAGCAGGACTCAGCCCCTGATGAGTTTCTATGGAAACAAAACGCGTAGAGCGGAGCCACGCGTACGTCAGTTTTATAGGCTCACCAGTTCACTGGTGCAACTGCTGGCTGCCTCCGGTGTCCAGCGTCTGGTGTCCAGCACTACAGGTGCTCATGGTGACGCCAAAAAGCGGATGAGGCATGAGCCTTTAACACTGAGCATGGGCGGGGGACACTTTACATTTTGGGTCCCAGTAGGCAATGGGCATTAGGATGATTACCAATAGATTCTATTCTGCAATCTATTGAAAATCTGTCTACAGTGGGTGGCCAGAGATCCCTCTGTTATTAGATTCAACAGAGTAACCAGGCAGCTCAGGGTAACCCAAACTACTAGGAATGTATAGGGCAGTGGTTCCCAACCCATGTGCCGCAACACATACATGTGTCGCGGCAGCTTTGGGTATGTGTTGCGGCTCTCGGAGGGGAAGCGCAGTGGAGGGAGAAGAACTGTGGGCAGCGGCGGAGAAGGGGGCCATCTCCCCCCCTTCTCTCACCTTAGGGTGCTCTGCCTCCCTCACTCTCCCCTCCGATACTAACTGTGGCGGGCTGGCGGCACTTGGCAGTGGGCGGGACTTACCTTCCGTGTCGCTCCATGCGCCGGCCGGAAGTTCTGGCTCTGCAGCCGCTGGTCTGGATCAGGCCAGAGTAGTGGCAAATCATCCCGCGCCGGCGACGAGACCAGACGGGAGAGAGACACGGAAGGTAAGTTCCGCCCCTCTGCCAGCCACCGCACTTCGTTCCGGAGGAGAGAGCGAGAGCACGCTGAGGTGCCGCTCTCCTTCCCTCGCTCTCTCCTCCTGGGGGGGGGGGGGGGGGCACCTGGCTACATATACTGGGCACATATCCCTGGCTACATATACCCCTGACTACATATACTGGGGACATATACCCCTGACTACATATACCGGGGACATATACACCTGCCTACATATACTGTGGACATATACCCCCTGCCTACATATACTGGGGACATATACCTCTGGCTACATATACTGGGGACATATACCGGGGACATATACACCTGCCTACATATACTGGGGACATATACCCCTGGCTACATATACTGGGGACATATAACTCTGGCTACATATACTGGGGACATATACCGGGGACATATACACCTGCCTACATATACTGGGGACATATACACCTGCCTACATATACTGGGGACATATACCCCTGCCTACATATACTGGTGACATATACCCCTGCCTACATATACTGGGGACATATACCCCTGCCTACATATACTGGGGACATATACCCCAGCCTACATATACTGGGGACATATACCCCTGCCTACATATACTGGGGACATATACCCCTGCCTACATATACTGGGGACATATACCCCTGCCTACATATACTGGGGACATATACCCCTGCCTACATATACTGGGGAAATATACCCCTGCCTACATATCCTGGGCACATATACCCCTGGCTACATATCCTGGGCACATATACCCCTGGCTACATATACTGGGCACATATATCCCTGGCTACATATACTGGGCACATATTTCCCTGGCTACATATACTGGGGACAACTGGCTGTTTGTCATTATGTGCATTTACTGGTGAAAAGCTGTCTCTTATTATGTGCATTTACTGGTGAAAAGCTGTCTCTTATTTTGTGCATTTACTGGTGAAAAGCTGTCTCTTATTATGTGCATTTACTGGTGAAAAGCTGTCTCTTATTATGTGCATTTACTGGTGAAAAGCTGTCTCCTATTATGTGCATTTACTGGTGAAAAGCTGTCTCTTATTATGTGCATTTACTGGTGAAAAGCTGTCTCTTATTATGTGAATTAACTGGTGAAAAGCTGTCTCTTATTATGTGCATTTACTGGTGAAAAGCTGTCTCTTATTATGTGCATTTACTGGTGAAAAGAGGTCTTTTATTATGTGCATTTACTGGGGAAACGCTGTCTCTCATTACGTGCATTTACTAGTGAAAGGCTGTCTGTCATTACCTGCATTTACTGGTGAAACGCTGTCTCTGATGCGCATTTAGTGGGGAAACGCTGTCTCTCATTACATGCATTTAGTCTACGTGTCACGGAGATCTGAACGTTTGGTTTGATGTGTCACGACTCCAAAAAGGTTGGGAACCACTGGTATAGGGGGATAAAAGGGACCAAAAAGCCCTCCTACTAAAAAAAGCAAAGCTTGGTGTAATTTGCCTTCTTAAAACAGAAGGAAACCTGCAATAATTCAGCTATAAGTGAACATTTGTGGTTACCCACAATGCACTACTAGAGAGGGATCTATCTAATGGTCAATCTGGTGGCTCATTGAGTTATGTATGACTCGCTTTAAAGTGGAAAACCAGCATTTCTTCTTTGCTCTAAAAGATTATTTGCAGCATATTATATACTACCACCATTTTTTTTACTAGAACAGTATTCAACTAGTTAAACACAGAACCTGCCGGGAAAGCCGGACGCATCCAAACTGGAGATAATGTTATCATGTGTTTACATTCCTCACTTGATACAATTAAGTTAACACTTCTCTGACACTGCAGTCTCTCCTGAGCACTAGTGTTGGGCGAACAGTGTTCGCCACTGTTCGGGTTCTGCAGAACATCACCCTGTTCGGGTGATGTTCGAGTTCGGCCGAACACCTGACGGTGCTCGGCCAAACCGTTCGGCCATATGGCCGAACTAAGAGCGCATGGCCGAACGTTCCCCGAACGTTCGGCTAGCGCTGTGATTGGCCGAACGGGTCACGTGGTTCGGACTCGAACGCGCTCTGATTGGCCGAACTGTCACGTGGTTCGGGTAAATAAATACCCGAACCACGTCATATCTCCGCCATTTGTCTGTGGGTTTAGCTTTGGGTAGGCAGGCAGGGTAGTTCGCGCTCCAGCCACGCTAGCCAGGGTCCCCCCTGTCATTGTGTCACTGCTGGGAACAGTAGTACACCGCTTGCTCAGCCACACTATATAGCATTCTGTTTACTGCCACTCTGTGTACCTCGCTCAGCCACACTATATAGCATTCTGTTTACTGCCACTCTGTGTCTGCTGGGAATAGTAGTACACCGCTTGCTCAGCCACACTATATAGCATTCTGTTTACTGCCACTCTGTGTACCTCGCTCAGCCACACTATATAGCATTCTGTTTACTGCCACTCTGTGTCTGCTGGGAATAGTGGTACACCGCTCGCTCAGCCACACTATATAGCATTCTGTTCACTGTTCTGTGTCTGCTTGGAATAGTGGTACACCGCTCGCTCAGCCACACTATATAGCATTCTGTTTACTGTTCTGTGTCTGCTGGGAATAGTGGTACACCGCTCGCTCAGCCACACTATATAGCATTCTGTTTACTGTTCTGTGTCTGCTGGGAATAGTGGTACACCGCTCGCTCAGCCACACTATATAGCATTCTGTTCACTGTTCTGTGTCTGCTGGGAATAGTGGTACACCGCTCGCTCAGCCACACTATATAGCATTCTGTTCACTGTTCTGTGTCTGCTGGGAATAGTGGTACACCGCTCGCTCATCCACACTATATAGCATTCTGTTCACTGTTCTGTGTCTGCTGGGAATAGTGGTACACCGCTCGCTCAGCCACACTATATAGCATTCTGTTCACTGTTCTGTGTCTGCTGGGAATAGTGGTACACCGCTCGCTCAGCCACACTATATAGCATTCTGTTCACTGTTCTGTGTCTGCTGGGAATAGTGGTACACCGCTCGCTCAGCCACACTATATAGCATTCTGTTTACTGTTCTGTGTCTGCTGGGAATAGTGGTACACCGCTCGCTCAGCCACACTATATAGCATTCTGTTTACTGTTCTGTGTCTGCTGGGAATAGTGGTACACCGCTCGCTCAGCCACACTATATAGCATTCTGTTTACTGTTCTGTGTCTGCTGGGAACAGTAGTACACCGCTCGCTCAGCCAGAGTATATAGCATTGTGTTTACTGACACTCTGTGTACACCGCTCAGCCAGACTATATACCATTGTTTACTGACACTCTGTGTACACCGCTCAGCCAGACTATATACCATTGTTTACTGCCACTCTGATTCTGCTGGGAACAGTAGTACACCGCTCGCTCAGCCAGACTATATACCATTGTTTACTGACACTCTGTGTACACCGCTCAGCCAGACTATATACCATTGTTTACTGCCACTCTGATTCTGCTGGGAACAGTAGTACACCGCTCGCTCAGCCAGACTATATACCATTGTTTACTGACACTATATAGCAGACTATATAGCATTGTGTGTACACCGCTCAGCCAGACTATATACCATTGTTTACTGACACTCTGTGTACACCGCTCAGCCAGACTATATACCATTGTTTACTGCCACTCTGATTCTGCTGGGAACAGTAGTACACCGCTCGCTCAGCCAGACTATATACCATTGTTTACTGCCACTCTGATTCTGCTGGGAACAGTAGTACACCGCTCGCTCAGCCAGACTATATAGCATTGTGTTTACTGCCACTCTGTGTACACCGCTCAGCCACACTATATAGCTGATTTATTTATAGCTATATATACTATATAGCTATATATTTACAGTTTTCCCTTTGAAACTTTAAAATCGATTTTCTCAAAAACTATAAGCTCTTTTTGCTAATTTTTTTTTTCCTCTTGTACCCACTCCCAAGGTGCACATACCCTGTAAATTTGGGGTATGTAGCATATAAGGAGGCTTTACAAAGCACAAAAGTTCGGGTCCCCATTGACTTCCATTATGTTCGGAGTTCGGGTCGAACACCCGAACATCGCGGCCATGTTCGGCCTGTTCGGCCCGAACCCGAACATCTAGATGTTCGCCCAACACTACTCAAGAGCACTAGTCCGGAAAGTGACAGTGTCAGCATCGTCTGATGTTTGTGAATGTTGTGAACCACGCAATGGCTGGGCTACTGCTGCTGCTGAGGCGGGTCTGGTGGTGAGTCTGGTGAACCCAAGGGAGGCAGTGTTGCTGGTGGTACCCTGTCCTGCCGCGTTTGCCCACAGAGTGGGATGTTTGGATAGAATGTGGCGGCTCATGCTGGTGGTGGAGAGGTTGTTAATACTTTTCCCCCTGCTCAGGCGGGTCTTGCACACCTTGCAAATCGCCATGGTAACATCCTCAGTGCAGTCTTCAAAGAAAGCCCAGACTTTAACTGGCTGAGGACTCGGACCTCGTGCGTGATGTGCTGGTGCTGCTTAACCCACTGCTGGACGCTTGAGAGGTCATCCAAGTAATTATCTGGTCCTGTTCTTTTGGATCTGTGAGGGTTGTTGTCCTGGACAACATGGGCAGTATTGAGTGGGTTTTCTTGGGTGCTCCCCTGTGGCCTGTACGTGAACCGTCAGGGGAAACACCTCTTCCCTTGCCCCTCCCTCTTTCACCGGATTTCTTCCTCATTTCACTTATCCTTAAAGTACACGCTGACTGGCAGCAGTACAGTGGCAGTACAGAAATGCTATACAGTGGTGGGTGAGCGGTGTACCACTATTGTCAGCAGTGACACAGAGCACAATGCTATACAGTGGCGGGTGAGCGGTGTACTACTGTTCCCAGCAGACACAGAGTGGAAGTAAACACAATGCTATATAGTGTGGCTGAGCCGTGTACACAGAGTGGCATTAAACACAATGCTATATAGTCTGCTATATAGTCACCCCGAACAGGGTGATGTTCTGCAGAACCCAAACAGTGGCAAACACTGTTCGCCCAACACTACTGGGAGGGAACGCAGATTTTAGTACCTAAACACACGATACAACATGTTTTCCGGGGTCGGACTCTGAGGCACATACAGATGGTCCCGATCATCATCCTCATCATACAACTCTTCTCCTGAGTCTGACCCACCCACCACCTCTGCCACCCCAACATCCCCAGACACAGACCCCTCATCGTCCTCAACATTAACTTGGGATGCTGGCCTGAGCCAGACCTCCTCCTCCACATCAGGCCCCATCATCTCCTCAATGGCAGCCCTCATTAATCGCTCTGGCGACGGACTGATGGACACAACGTTCTCCTCCGGGGAGGGCTGCTGCTGACCACTGGCTGCTGGGGTGGATGTTATAGCTTGCGTGGGGCGTTGGCTGTTGCTGTTGTTGGGAGTGCTGCTCACAGCGGAGGTCTCTGGGGAACTCATGTTGAGCTCATATAGTGGTTGACGGTGAGTGGAGTATTACTGATCCCAGCAATATACACACTGACTGGCAGAGTACGCAATGCTATATAGTGTGGCTGAGCGGTGTACACAGAGTGGCAGTAAACACAATGCTATATAGTCTGGCTGAGCGAGCGGTGTACTACTGTTCCCAGCAGAATCAGAGTGGCAGTAAACAATGGTATATAGTCTGGCTGAGCGGTGTACACAGAGTGTCAGTAAACAATGGTATATAGTCTGGCTGAGCGGTGTACACACAATGCTATATAGTCTGCTATATAGTGTCAGTAAACAATGGTATATAGTCTGGCTGAGCGAGCGGTGTACTACTGTTCCCAGCAGAATCAGAGTGGCAGTAAACAATGGTATATAGTCTGGCTGAGCGGTGTACACAGAGTGTCAGTAAACAATGGTATATAGTCTGGCTGAGCGAGCGGTGTACTACTGTTCCCAGCAGAATCAGAGTGGCAGTAAACAATGGTATATAGTCTGGCTGAGCGGTGTACACAGAGTGTCAGTAAACAATGGTATATAGTCTGGCTGAGCGGTGTACACAGAGTGTCAGTAAACAATGGCATATAGTCTGGCTGAGCGGTGTACACACAATGCTATATAGTCTGCTATATAGTGTCAGTAAACAATGGTATATAGTCTGGCTGAGCGAGCGGTGTACTACTGTTCCCAGCAGAATCAGAGTGGCAGTAAACAATGGTATATAGTCTGGCTGAGCGGTGTACACAGAGTGTCAGTAAACAATGGTATATAGTGTGGCTGAGTGGTGTACACAGAGTGTCAGTAAACAATGGTATATAGTCTGGCTGAGCGGTGTACACAGAGTGTCAGTAAACAATGGTATATAGTCTGGCTGAGCGAGCGGTGTACTACTGTTCCCAGCAGAATCAGAGTGGCAGTAAACAATGGTATATAGTCTGGCTGAGCGGTGTACACAGAGTGTCAGTAAACAATGGTATATAGTGTGGCTGAGTGGTGTACACAGAGTGTCAGTAAACAATGGTATATAGTCTGGCTGAGCGGTGTACACAGAGTGGCAGTAAACACAATGCTATATACTCTGGCTGAGCGAGCGGTGTACTACTGTTCCCAGCAGACACAGAACAGTAAACAGAATGCTATATAGTGTGGCTGAGCGAGCGGTGTACCACTATTCCCAGCAGACACAGAACAGTGAACAGAATGCTATATAGTGTGGCTGAGCGAGCGGTGTACCACTATTCCCAGCAGACACAGAACAGTGAACAGAATGCTATATAGTGTGGCTGAGCGAGCGGTGTACTACTGTTCCCAGCAGACACAGAACAGTACACAGAATGCTATATAGTGTGGCTGAACGAGCGGTGTACTACTGTTCCCAGCAGACACAGAACAGTACACAGAATGCTATATAGTGTGGCTGAACGAGCGGTGTACCACTATTCCAAGCAGACACAGAACAGTGAACAGAATGCTATATAGTGTGGCTGAGCGAGCGGTGTACCACTATTCCCAGCAGACACAGAGTGGCAGTAAACAGAATGCTATATAGTGTGGCTGAGCGAGGTACACAGAGTGGCAGTAAACAGAATGCTATATAGTGTGGCTGAGCAAGCGGTGTACTACTATTCCCAGCAGACACAGAGTGGCAGTAAACAGAATGCTATATAGTGTGGCTGAGCGAGGTACACAGAGTGGCAGTAAACAGAATGCTGAGCGAGCGGTGTACTACTATTCCCAGCAGCGACACACAATGACTGGGGGGGACCCTGGCTAGCGTGGCTGGAGCGCGAACTACCCTGCCTGCCTACCCAAAGCTAAACCCACAGACAAATGGCGGAGATATGACGTGGTTCGGGTATTTATTTACCCGAACCACGTGACAGTTCGGCCAATCAGAGCGCGTTCGGGTCCGAACCACGTGACCCGTTCGGCCAATCACAGCGCTAGCCGAACGTTCGGGGAACGTTCGGCCATGCGCTCTTAGTTCGGCCATATGGCCGAACGGTTTGGCCGAGCACCGTCAGGTGTTCGGCCGAACTCGAACATCACCCGAACAGGGTGATGTTCTGCAGAACCCGAACAGTGGCGAACACTGTTCGCCCAACACTACTCTTGAGGTCTCCCAGTGTTCATCAAACACAACAACCAACAGCCCTTCGGTGTGCAGCGCTACGGTTGAGTTGTCTGTCTCTGAGATGTTTGAGCACAAGAGGAAATTGCCAGCAAATGACCCCCGGGCCGTGGCAGTAACAGCCAGCCAGCATAGCCAAGCTTCTGGCCTGCGAAATGCTGCCATATCGAGTGGTGGAGACAAACAGCTTCAAGGGCATGATGTCAGTGGCCATCCCACGTTACGTGGTTCCCAGCCGCTACCACTTTGCGCGCTCTGCAGTGCCTGAGTTGCATGAGCACGTGGTCAGCTAAATAACCCGAAGCTTGAAGAATGCCGTTGCCTGCAAGGTTCACCTCACCACTGACACCTGGACGAGTGCGTTCGGCCAGGGTCGATACATCTCCCTTACCGCGCACTGGGTGAACCTTGTGGAGCCTGGCAGCGATTCCTCACCTGCTACGGCGCGGGTGTTGCCCACGCCGCAAACAGCTGGATAACAACAGCAGCACCTACCTCTCTGACTCCTTCTCCTCCAACGCATCTCAAAGCTGTACCTCATCCGGAAATGCTAACCCAGCACCAGCAGCAGTAGGATCGTGGAAGCAGTGCAGCACAGCTGTTGGCATGCGTCAGCAAGCGTTGCTGAAGCTGATCTGCCTTGGGGATAAGCAGCACACAGGGGAGGAAATTTGGAGGGGAATAAAGGAACAGACGGATTTGTGGCTGGCACCGCTGGACCTGAAACCGGGCATGAAGCTAGACACCTGGCACGAACTGGCAATGTACGCAATAGAGGTGCTGGCTTGCCCGGCAGCCAGCGTTATGTCGGAACGCTGTTTCAGTGCTGCCGGAGGCATCATCACAGATCGGCGTATCCGCCTCTCCACAGAAAATGCAGACCGTCTGACTCAAATTAAAATGAATCAATCCTGGATTGGAAACGACTACGCAACACTCCTGGACCCCAACCAAGTAACATGACCGATGAACATCTGGGATGGTTTAGCGTTTCCGGTCCCTGTTTATTGAACCTCTCATCTGTATTACATTTATGACTGCATGGCGGCAAAAAGCATTGCTGCTATATCCGCACGCTTTTTGTCCTCATGCAAGGCCTGGGTTGTTGTGTCTCACAAAGCGTGGCCTTCTCCTCCTGCGCCTCCTCCTGTTCCATCACGTGTGCTGCTGCTGCTGCTGCTGCTGCTGGGTTACCGTTGCCGGTCCCTGTTTATGGAACCTCTTATCTTTATTACATTTATGACTACATGGCGGTACAAAGCATGCTATCCGCACGCTTTTTGTCCTCATGCAAGGCCTGGGTTGTTGTGTCTCACAAAGCGTGGCCTTCTCCTCCTGCGCCTCCTCCTGTTCCATCACGTGTGCTGCTGCTGCTGCTGCTGGGTTACCGTTGCCGGTCCCTGTTTATGGAACCTCTTATCTTTATTACATTTATGACTACATGGCGGTACAAAGCATGCTATCCGCACGCTTTTTGTCCTCATGCAAGGCCTGGGTTGTTGTGTCTCACAAAGCGTGGCCTTCTCCTCCTGCGCCTCCTCCTGTTCCATCACGTGTGCTGCTGCTGGGTTAGCGTTGCCGCGTGGTCCCTGTTTATTGAACCACTTATCTTTATTACATTTATGACTGCATGGTGGTACAAAGCATGCTATCCGCACGCTTCTTGTCCTCATGCAAGGCCTGGGTTGTTGTGTCTCAAAGCGTGGCCTTCTCCTCCTGCGCCTCCTCCTGTTCCATCACGTGTGCTGCTGCTGCTGCTGCTGGGTTACCGTTGCCGGTCCCTGTTTATGGAACCTCTTATCTTTATTACATTTATGACTACATGGCGGTACAAAGCATGCTATCCGCACGCTTTTTGTCCTCATGCAAGGCCTGGGTTGTTGTGTCTCACAAAGCGTGGCCTTCTCCTCCTGCGCCTCCTCCTGTTCCATCACGTGTGCTGCTGCTGGGTTAGCGTTGCCGCGTGGTCCCTGTTTATTGAACCACTTATCTTTATTACATTTATGACTGCATGGTGGTACAAAGCATGCTATCCGCACGCTTCTTGTCCTCATGCAAGGCCTGGGTTGTTGTGTCTCAAAGCGTGGCCTTCTCCTCCTGCGCCACCCTCCTCCTGTTCCATCACGTGTGCTGCTGCTGGGTTAGCATTACCGGTCCCTTTTCCTGGAACCTCTTATATGTATTACATTTATGACTGCATGCCGACAAAAAGCATGTTACCTGTGCAAAGAAAACAGACATTTCCCGCATTTAAAAGACAGTTTTCCCTTTGAAACTTTAAAATCGATTTTCTCAAAAACTATAAGCTCTTTTTGCTAAAAAATTTTTTCCTCTTGTACCCACTCCCAAGGTGCACATACCCTGTAAATTTGGGGTATGTAGCATGTAAGGAGGCTTTACAAACCACAAAAGTTCGGGTCCCCATTGACTTCCATTATGTTCGGAGTTCGGGTCGAACACCCGAACATCGCGGCCATGTTCGGCCTGTTCGGCCCGAACCCGAACATCTAGATGTTCGCCCAACACTACTGAGCACAGACACTCAGAAAGCATTTCTGCTTACATTACAGGAGAAAAAACAGTTATGAATAAAATGCAAAGTCAGCTCTCAGAGCAAAAAAAGTGTACTCTGGGTACTTTTGTCATTTCTAAATAAATAATAATACTTATGCACAAAAGCAAATATAACTGTATGGCATACAAAGTAGGAAAACATGTTTTTATTGAATATTATGTCAGGGTTTTATACTGCTTTAAGGTGGCCATACATCAGGTGACTTATAATCTAATCGGATGAAAATCGGTGCTGCCAGGAACATGCCCAATTAACAATATGACCAAAACGAAAATTGGTTGTATGTATCGATCAAACATGCTGCAAGATGAAGGACCGATGCACTTGATCAGGTGCGCAGCGGTAACAGCGTGCAATATCAGTATGAGCAACAAACACAATGGAACTCCAGCGCTGCCCTCCCCCCCCCCCCCCCCCCCCAGTGTAATTGGGTTCCCCCAGTGCACATTGTTAAATACTTTACCTGGCAGTGTCCGCCACTAGCTCTATCTCCACACTGCTTCACATGCACGCGCCCCACGTGGTTGTCGGGATAATGTAAGCACTTGTGTGGCGTCACACATGTAACCACGCCACACCGACAACCATGTGGGGCGCTTGTATGTGAAACAGTGTAGAGACAGAGCTAGTGGCAGACACCGGGGGAACCCAATTATACTGGGGGAGGGGCACAGCGCTAGGGTCGACGAGGCAGCAAGGCAGTGTCATAAGGCTTATTACCAAGAGATTTCATGCTGAAATCGATCAGGAATTGGCCTGTGGTGTATGGGCAGCTGACATCTCTGTCTCCGATCAGATTTGATCAGTGACCGATCTGTTTCTTGGTCGAATTTGCCCATCACCGTCAGATGTATGGCTACCTTTAGTCTAATGCTGGGCAAACATGGATGCAATTATGCGCCGGATCGAGCCGCTGGCTAGATGCCGGCACATCTCCGCTCGTCCGCGCGTGCGTCATCGGACCTGTCGGATATTATCAATCGAGCCATCAGCGGCTCGATTGATAAGGAAAAGAAACTCAGTGTATACCCAGTATAATGCTAAGTACACAACATACAATTTTCTGTTAGATTTTCTGTTAGATTTACCTGCCAGATAGATCATTTCCAACATGTTGGAGATTATCTATCTAACCATCTATCTGCCAAGCAATTAGGCCTTGTTCTACTCAGCAGGAGATAAACAGAAGACAATGCACCAGAGATAATGACCAGTCTCTACAGAAAATAATCTAACAGAAAATTGTATGGTGTGTACTAGGCATTACATTTATTGATCATTTTGAATGTCTTTTTATCTTACCTTTCTCTGTCTATCCATCAGTTTATATCACACTTATTTATTTTACAATAGTGCTGGGTAGTTTATCTATTATTCACAGCGCTTTACCAAGAATATCAAAATATTCCAGCTTCTACCTGTTCCTCAAAGTGGCATCTATCTATCTATCTATCTATCTATCTATCTATCTATCTATCTATCTATCTATCTATCGATCGATCGATCGATCGATCGTATCTATCGTATCTATCTATGTATCTATCTATCTATCTATCTATCTATCTATCTAGCTATCTAGCTATCTATCTGTCTATCCATCCATCTTTCCGTCACTCACTGTCAGGCTCCCCGCCTGTCTATTTTTGTATTCCGTCTCCTATGTCACGCAGGAAGCGCCTCTGTTTGGAAACATCAATCACAATCGCAGTTGTTCTGTTTTGCAACCTTCAGAGCAAATCACAATTAAATCATCATAATACAATTCATTAAAACAACAGCAAATTAATCTTAATACATTGTATAAATAAATCACATTTAAATTCATTTCTAATCAATCACTCCCCTGTGTGAACCGTTTCTATTTGTGTCATTAATATCCGGAGCCCACATGTAGCCGCACATATGACGATCTCACACGACGAACGTTCTGTCAGTCCATTATTTTCAGTAATTATACTGCCGACACATCGCGATTAACATCCATTTTAACCAGTTTACTGTGGAGAGAGGAATGTTATATAGTGTTGTTGTTCAGTTCCATGGGGCCATGGAGTGGTTAGTAGGGATTAGGGCTGAATGATTTTAGGAAAATATTGGATTGCCATTTTTCTGTAAGAAATTGCGCTTTCGGTTTGATTCAGGATTTTCCGCCTACGCTCTCCTTCCGCCTACTGGGCGGGCCGGCCACAAGGATCAGTTTGTGAGCAACTTGGAAACCTTCCTTAGCTCTTTGAGAGTCCGGGGGCCTGTCAGTCAAGCTTCAGCCAGTTATCTAGCCTGGAACCACAGTTTTGGCTTAGGATTACCATATATACTCGAATACAAGTCAACCTTGTGTATAAGTCGTCTCCAATATTCAACCCTCTTAAGCTGGAATTGTTTATTGACTCAAGTATAAGTCTACCCAGCAAAGTAAATGGCTGCATTTGGGCACCAGGAGGGGTTAATGACTGCACTGCATACAGTATTGCAGCCATTAACCCCTCCTGTCCCTTAAGTGCAGCAAATACCTCCTCCAGGCCCCCAAGTGCTGCAATTATTCACTCTCTTCTATGCAGCCCAGTATTTCCCCCCTGCTTCTTCCTTGTTAATTATTGTGGCCAGGACTTTCAGACCTGTGTTTTCTTAACATTTCCTTTCCTCAAAGTATAACTTACCACTGGGAAAATTGCTGCAAATGGGAATGTACACACATTACTCGGTGTGCTCAGTGTTTCCTGTGACTCATGTATAAGTCGATCCCTATACCAGACCTACATTTGTAGACTTATACTCAAGTTTATACAGTAATCACAGCTCCTTTGCACAGTACCCTGCAGGCCAACAAAACACAACAGCTTTGCAGATCACCACATCACACTGTGCCTCATCCAGACTTCCTGTCTGTCTGTTCCTGTGCAAAGGAGGCAGAGCTGTGTTTAATTCTAAGCCCCAAACGTGTGCTTTCCAGTACTTTCCAGGCTTGATAACTGTCCGAAGCTTGACTGACAGGCCTGTGGACTCTCAAAGAGCTAAACTGTTGCTCACAAACTGATCCTTGTGGCCAGCCCATCCAGCTGATGATGTAGGCGGAAGGAGAGAGTGAGCTGTCGGGAGTGTCGAGAGCTGCTGAGATGCTGATACTTTGCTCGGAGCAGCAAACTCAGTGGCGTAGCTAAGGAGCTATGGGCCCCGGTGCAAGTTTTACATGCCCCCCCCCACCCCCCCCCCCCCACCCCTAAGCACTCCATACATAACAATTGATATGGCACACCAAAACCTGCCAAGAACAACCACAGTGTCAGAGGTGCAAGGAGGGGATGGGAAACAGTTTATTAATGATTACTACTATTTCAAGCATCTATAGAAATGATTATTACTAGTATAGGACCAATAGAGAGCTAATATTGTATAGGACCAATAGAGAGCTAATATTGTGCTTTAAGGAGGGCCCCTTGGGGCCCCTCTGGCCCAAGGGCCTCGATGCCATCACTACCTCTGCACCCCCTATTGCTATGTCACTGGGCAATTTGTTACTGCCCAACGGGCTTTAGCGTGCACAGCGGGCTTCAGGAGTAGGGTGGCCATCCGTCCGGATTTAGGCCGGACAGTCCGGTTTTTGGACTGCCTGTCTTCCGTCCGGCGCAAGGCCAGGACGGACAGCCAGATGTCCTCCTTTTTGGACGCTGGGCTGTGTGGAGGGAGAGAGCACAGAGAAGAGGGAGCGGTAGGTACAGCAGTAGGAAAGGGGGGACATTTCCCCCCCTTTCCTCACCTTTGGGCTCCTCCTTCCTCGCTCTACCCTCTAGAACTAAAGTTTTGGGGTGGCTGGCAGCGGGCGGGACTTACCTTGCCTCGCTCCAATTACTGCGTAGTGATGTCCGGTTCATGAGTCATTTGAGCCGGTTCTTTCCTGTGAGTTTAAGGATCCGACTCATCCACTGAACTGAATCAGTTCAGTGGATGAGACAGGAACTGCGGAAAGTGGAATTTCCACAGAATCAGAAATCGACATTTCTGACCATCCCTAGTGGTTAGGGGGTTGGTTGTATATATCTGTAATCTATATATCTATAGCTGACCATTAACAATACAATTGCACAGATGATTTATCGTTTCCAATTACCACAGTGATTGATCGGAAATGATCAGTCGTGCCCACTAAAGCCTGCTAAGTGATTGAATCAGAATAATGGAGGCAATATGGGTTCATGGGTTTTTGGCAATTAATTGGACATGACCAATTCTAACAATTGATCATCTGTAGGCTTGTACCATTGATGGCCACCATAAGTGCTATAAGTTACTATAAAAATGAATAGATACATTGCATCATTAAGGGACCACACAACCCCATTATGCCATCAGATGCTGGCAGTCAACGCCTGATTGGGCCCTAGTGCAAAGGTAACCTGCTAGCCCCCCCACTCCAGCAAACTCAGGCCCCAGGGCTGCAGTAAATAGCTTGGCGTTTTTCTCCATAGAGAGGGGGGGGGGGGGGGAGTGGAGCCAGGCACCAGAAGTTGGGTGATGTGGGGTCTTCAGAACAGCTTCGCTGGACAAGGCTGCTCAGGTAAATATAACCTTCTCTTTACATTGAGGCTGCTGGATTTTTCATTTAGTGTGGAGATCCGCTTTAAAGTACCTCTGAACCAGTGGGAAATATATATAAATAAAGCCCATGGTGGGCTAGCTAGCTACTTTTAGAAATGTCCATTTGCTGGTCATTCTCCTCGGGGGAACCCTTGTTCCCCATTCCCAGTCCTCGTAGCTCCCGTGCTTCCAGGAAGCTCCCTTGAGTGGCATAGAGATATTCTGAACTGTGCCTAGCTGCAGAGCCATGACAAGGTCCTCCAGCACCCAAGGCTGAGACACCAAAGTGTGCCCCTCCATCCCTCCACCCCAGCCATCACACACTGATTGCTATTAGACTAAGAGGCTCCCCAGGGCCCCCAAAACCTTAATCTCTAGTTATTTGGTTTGTAGTCACTTCCATGTATCTCCTTTTCTTATTTCTTTCTGCTTCAAACACAATTAGGAATGACAGCTGAATGAATTGTGTGCCCCCTCCTACACTGCGCACTGAGGCTGGAGCCTCTCCAGCCTATGCCTCGGCCCGGCCCGGCCCTGCCTAGCTGAGTTTCAAACTGCATCTGCGCAGTGAAAGAAAGTGCTTGCTTTTATTTTGCTTGTACAGTTCGGAACTTCTCACTGCACTCGCATGGTCTCTCAAGTCTCATGGGGCCAATCCTGGACCCAAAGCAATTGCTACTTGAGCTATAGCTACTGTGATGCCCCTAAAGGAGCCAATGCATAGTCCAGAGAGCAGAAACCCAGCATTGTCCTCTAACTGTTCTTATATAGGAGAACAAAGGATACATGGCAAACACATGAGCTGATTATACACATTAGGGCCAGAGCACACCGAAAAGCGCTAGCGTAATCGCAAACGTTCAGCACTTTTTGAAGTGATTTTTCTAAGCGATTCAAGGCATGTGCCTAGCGATTTTCTAATCATGGGCTTGATTCACAAAAGAGTGCTAACTAATAGCATGGCCGCCTTCGTGTGAATTTTCGCGTTCCGCGTGATCGTATATTTTCGCGTTTCGCGCGATCGCAAATTTTCACGTGCAACGATAACATGAATTTTCGTGCACAAACGATATCGGTTTTGCGTGAAAATTTGCGTTTGCGCGAGAAAACGGTATAGTTTTGCATGAAAATTCGCGATCTCGCGAAACGCAAAAAAATCACGCGAAAATGAACGTGCTATCAGTTAGCACTCTTTTGTGAATCAAGCCCCATGCCTAGCGATTTGTGGAGAATTTTGGTGTAGTGTTTTTTATGTTTTGTTACAGTAGAACCAGTGTCGGATTGGGAGGTGAAAAAGCTGAGAAAATCCACCTGCTAGCCAAGCAGCAGTAGCCCTGTGTTATCACTCCCAATAGAAACCTGTAACAAGTCCTTACTGTGAGCAGCAACACCTTATTACTCCTGTTTGGCCAGCAAGTGGATTTCCTCAGCTTTTCCACCTGCCAGTCCGACACTGAGTAGAGCTGTAACTGAACAGCTTCTGTAACAAAAACGCTTGGAAAATTGCTCTGATCTAGCTCATTTCAAAATGATTTTCCACTTTTCTATACTTAACATTGAGGCTGAATCACCTCAGAAATCAGCAGAAATGCTGCAGGACCCACGTTTGCATTTGGGAGAAAATCACATCGTTCTGGTGTGATTCATCCCATTCAAATACAGTAGCCAAGCGCTTTTCAAAGCACTGGCATTTTTAAAAGCGTTCAGAAGCGCTCTTGGTGTACACCAGCCCTTTCTTAGCTAAAAAGCAGAGCTTTCATCCTACTACAGCCATGTACTGAACAGGGAATATATCCAACTAAGTTAAAAATGCAACAGTACGTGGAAAAAAAGCGGGTTGGCACTATGGTGTGGGAAGCGTGCTTGGGTAGCCTTCCAGGTGCCCCGTTTCCAGCTGAGCGTGCTCTGGTAAATGGTGTATGCAGAGTGGCAGAAGAGGTGAGCAAGCAAGGAAAACCGGCACTGCAAATATGCTGTATTTATTCTTGGCTTCATGCATAAAAACGTGAGCATACATACAAAAACAAAGCGGACTTGCACAATAAGTAGATTATAGTTGAAGTGGGGTACCTGGTGGTGCGGTGGGTGCTGTGTTGTTAAGCCTGACGGTCGTTTCGCGCACGTCTGCGCATCTACGGAGGCTGCAAGTTAAGTTAAAAATGCCACACACTAATCTGGGCAAGGTGTAAACCAGAAACAAAAATTAAGTTAAAGGCGCATAATATAGCGGTAGTAGAATATCTGTAAATTTAGCGAAACTCTACTATTTAATTGATATAGTGAAATATTGATATTGGTGGGTAACTAATAAACCCCCTGGCGAGCAACTAATAACCCCCCGGATAACATATAACCCACCTGGCGTGCAAGTAATAATCCCCACCCGGATAACATATAACACACCTGGCGTGTAACTAATAACCCCCCCTGGACAACTAATAACCCCTCCAGTGGGAGCTAAGAACACACCTCCTCATGTTGCCTAACCCTACAGCCCCAAGATAAAACTAGTCGCTCACTGAAAATCTGGCGCTGGGGCTGCCCGATGTGCAAATTGCAGCTACTAATAGGGGATGCTTCGCACCTGCTATCCGTAGCCACCCGACTATTTAGCAGGTGGCAATTTTTTTGTGCTTTTTTTAGCTGCTTTGCCAAGTCATGCCCCCTATTTGAAGCTTGTTTTGATGGGCTAAACTGCACTGACGGTTTTCATTTTAAGCTTCCACCAATACAGGCGTTCAATCACTCAGTGGTAAGGGATAAAACTCGCCCTCCGCATTTAGCCCTATCAGTGTGGGGTAAGGTAATTGTGCGATGTGAGATTGTCATCCTCCAGGTGGCAGCACTGAGAGCTATGACAGGATAGCCCGCTCACTGCGGACTTGGATCGGTTACGTTCGGAGTCATACAGTTCTCCTTAATCACTTTGTAATTTCTACCTTCATGATATAAATGTAATGTGTTAAAGCTGCTCGTAAATTGAAAACCACCGCTGACTTTAATCTAATTGAAACCAGCAAGCAACCAATTAAAATTATGCAATTTTTTTTTCTTATATACTGTATCATGCCACTTTCCATTACAATGAAACCGAAACCCTTTTTTAGGTCGCAAACCATTTATAGCGAAGGAAATGGAAAATGGCTGCTCTGAGTGGCCTGTCATCCGAGGGTTCAGAGTACGGAAGATCAGCAGTAATACCCGAGCGTGACAATGCCAAATATTAATATTTAAATAGAAACGACGCTATTTAGAAAGCAATTATATTTACAGTCCTGTTACTAAGTGAACGAAAGTTCAATAGCTCAACCCCATCACCCTGCTGCATCATTTCGCTGCCTGTATCAGTAGAAAGGCGGTAATTGAAGAAGGATGATACACACAGCTCAATTCACAAAAGTGTGCTAAGCAGTTAGCACGCCCAAAGCTTTTATTTATCGCGCGCAAAGTTTAGCGCTGAACGGTGTGCTTGAAACATTGCACCGGGTGCGATCAAAACGTTGCACCGGGGGCACCTTAAACGTTCTACCAGGTGAGCCCGAAACGTTTGTGCGCACCGCGCAGCGCTAAACTTTGCGTGCTTTGCTTGTCTTAAAGGGCTTTAGGCGTGTTAAGGGGCTTTTAGGCATGCTAACTAAGTTAGCACCCTTTTATGAATCAAGCCCACAGCGTCTCTTTAACCTCCCTGGCATTCAGTTTCTGCTGTATTTCTGTGCAAAAAGTGATCCAATTAATTTCCATCCCCAATTAATTTAATTAATGTCCATCCCCTTCTGTCATTAATGTATTACCTTCTGTCACCAGTTTGTCTTCTTCTGTAATCAGTGTGCCCCTTCTGTCACCAGTTGTCCCCTTCTGTCATCAGTGTGTCCCCTTCTGTCATCAGTGTGTCACCTTCTGTCATCAGTGTGTCCCCTTCTGTCATCAGTGTGTCCCCTTCTGTCATCAGTGTGTCCTCTTCTGTCATCGGTGTGTCCCCTTCTGTCATCAGTGTGTCCTCTTCTGTCACCAGTGTGTCCTCTTCTGTCATCAGTGTGTCCTCTTCTGTCACCACCAGTGTGTCTCCTTCTGTCATCAGTGTGTCCCCTTCTGTCACCAGTGTGTCCCCTGTGTGTTGCCTGTCATTAGTAGCCATGTGCACTGGCTGCTGTAATACCAGAGTGCCTTAGACTATTGATTATTTATCCTGATCAGAGTGATTAATCAATAATACTGGGCAGTCTGCTGCTGCAGAAGCCAGTGATACAGGTACTGAGAGCCGACTTCAGTAGTGAGCAGAGAAGAAAGCTCTAGGTGTGAAAAAAATGCGGAAAAGCCGCCGCATGTGCCAAGAGCAAGGCGGCTGACTCCGCGTCCAACGCGGCGGTTTGCACGCATAGACACGCGGCAGGTAGTATGGTGGAATGCGGAAAAGCCACCGCATGTCCTGACAGCAAAGCGCCTGTTTCCGCGTCCAACGCGGCGGTTTGCATGCAGCAGCGTGCGCTTGGTGTGGATGGGTCTGTTTGTGCACATAGGCAGATGGAGAGCTACGCGCGCGCGGGCCTGAACTCAGGAGGACCTTTATACCAGCAGGGGAAGTGTCAGCTGATCAGGAAGATCAGCTGATTCCTGCAGGACTCATGATTGGCTGAATGGCTCGGGCGGGGCGGCAGAGTCCAGCAACTATATATTCTGCTGCTTGTCAGTTGCTGGTTGTCTGCCATTGCTAACACTTACGTGAAGGCACACAGACCATAGTCAGATCCTTACAGTGTGTTTGAACTAGGTGGACCTGGAAATTCACACTTAGCCAGATTCTGTTGATAGCTTAAAGTACTAATTGAATTGTATTATTTGTTAGACCAGTTTCAGAGTGTTGAGATCAAGGCCCTCACACCCCAGACTAGGAATACTGTGTATCTTCTGTGTATTCTCTAGCATAGTTCCAGGGTGTTGAGATCAAGGCCCTCACACCCAAGATTAGGGAACTGTATTGTCTTTGTGTTATATTCCAGACTAGTTCCAGGGTATTGATGATCACGGAACTCAAACCCAAGACTAGGGAATTGTATTATCATTTATGTTATGCTCCAGACTAGTTCCAGGGTGTTGTGACTACGGATCTCACACCCAAGACTAGGATTGTGCTACTACTGTATTACGTTAGCCCAGTTCAGGGCAAGACCTTATATCGGCAGCATGGCTTCCTGCAACCCCAGCCTCGGTCCCTCGCTCAGGGGTCCACAGGCTACAGGAATATCACCCACAGTCAGGGGGGAATTCCTCAGGAGTCTTAGGCCGCCAGCTCCTCTGGTGGTCTTCACTCAGAGTTGTTACTGTTGCACCAAACACTTACACTCTCTCAGGTGTCTAGAGGTTAGACATATCTGATTATTGACGATTACGCAGATCCTCAATAATCGGGTATATCTGTATTCTTGGGGATACTGCGGATCGCCAAGGATCAGATTCTCTCTCTGGTTGCTGACACCGATCGGTACACTAGGCAATTTAGATTAGCTTGATTACAGGTAATCTTATTTCTTTTCCCAGCTCCCCCACCCACCCTGTTGTCTTCCCCATGACCCTTTCCTCTTTTCAGATTTTAGTGACTTTTTAACAGCATATCTCTGCACTGGTGATGTCTGCAGTCCTGGTGAGAGGTCTTCCTGCCATTTCTCCTCTCCCACCAGGCTCTCTATGCCCTCATGTACTATGAGAAGCAGCAGCCCGGCTCACTTACTCAGCGTCTTCAAAGGCAATCACAGACCTCTCCTTCCCCGCTCCCCCCTAGTGCTGGCTTCTGCTGATTGCATCATCAGTAGAAGCCAGCACTAGAGGTGCAGTTGAAGGAGAGGAGAGGTCTGTGATCAACGCTGGAGCCGTTGCTTAGGTGAGCCGCGCTGCCGCTTCTGATAGTTATATAGGGGGCATCAAGGGAATGGCCTTATCTAGGCAATGCACACATTACCATGGTACTTCATGCTACGCTACTTGCATAGCTCACAAAGCCCTGGCAATGAACTCATTACCTAGGTAATGCAAATCGCCAAGATATCGCTTGTAGTTTGTGGCCCACTATTCAATACACTCTAGATCAACTGACTTTTACAGATTGAGCTCTACTGTCAAGCCACCTTGAAGAGTGATTACTAGAGTTGCTTCCAAAAAGAATACTGCCCTTCCTAAAATGGGACAAGTAGTAGTCCACAACAACCTTGGCTGCAAGTAAAATTAAACCTGTGGCCAACTCAGGCCTGAATAAATAGGAAAATATTCTCACCCCTAACTTACCCTTATCCCAATAAATGTATTTATCTATTAAAAAAGTGGTTATATTATGCTAAATTATATGTCCAATTTCTAAATGACTGCCTTTCTTGTCTCAGAATGTTAACATAAAGGAAAATCAGTGATGGAGGAAATAAGGAACGACATGATTTGAAAAATGGAAATATGCCTTTTGTTCATAAATTGTTCATGGTATACCTGGCTCACATTGTGCATGGTGGAAGTGTGGTGAGGACGTAATTGGAGGTGTGATGAAGGTCTTGTAGGAGGAAGGGTCGGGGCATGACTTTAGGTGTGATGAAAGTGAGGCTGAAAGTGTAGTGGGGACATCACTGGAGAGGGTCTTGGCTGAGCATAGTGGAGGTGTGGTGTTGGCGTTACAGGACGTGTGATGAAGATGTGGCTTGATGTGTAGTAGGGACATCACTAGAGGTGTGACGGAGGTGTGGCGAGGACATAGTTGAATGTATAATAGAGGTATGGTGGCGATGTGACTGGAGGTGTGGCTGGTGGTAGTGTCGGGGCATGACTTTAGCTGTGATGAAGGTGTGGCTGGAGGTGTTGTTGGGGCTTGACTAGAGTGTGATGAACGTGTGTATGGAAGTGTACTGGGGACATCACTGGAGGTGTGGCAGAGACATGGCTGAATGTATAAAGGAGGTGTGGTGTTGGCGTGACTGGAGGCGTGATAAAGGTGTGGCTAGAAGTAGGGTTCGGGCACGGCTTAGGGTGTAATGAAGGTGTGCCTGAAGGTGTTGTTTGGGCTTAAATGGAGGTGTGATGAAGGTGTTGCAGGAAGTGTAGTGGGGACATCACTGGAAATGGTGGGGACATGACTGAAGGTGTAGTGAAGGCGTGGTAAGGGCGTGTCTGCAGGTATGATAAAGGTGTGAAAGGGTTGTGCCTTTTGCCCAAGTACTGTATATACTCGCGTATAAGCCTAATTTTTCAGCACAAACAATGTGCTGAAAAGTTGCCCCCACGAATTATATGCGAGTCAGTAGAGCAGAATGGATGGTGGAGCAGGTTTTGTTACTGGCATTGGAGGGTAAGGATTGTGCACTAGTAATCCTGTTCGTGCCATCTGGCTCCCTGCTGTTTCTGTGCCCCCCATTCCCTGCAATATGGTGTGCAAAGTGCACTGCTCAAGATTACCTGTGTCCCCTGGCATGTGGAGCAGAGCATGCAAGCAACAAGTCAGCAGTGCAATGATCCGGAATTCTTCCTGTGTGGTGTCTTGAGACACAGCTGTATCATCCTTGGGGCACATCTGGCTATGGGGAGGGGGGCTGACTTGTATTGGGGGAACATCTGGCTACTGTGGAGGGGGCTATACTGGAGAGGGGGCTTATACACAAGTCAATCAATTTTTCTGGTTTTCTTATGGAAAAGTGGGTACCTCGGCTTATACCTGGGTCCGCTTATATGCGAGTATATATGGTAGGTACATTTCTGCTAATTAATAATTTACCTCATTCTTGTTCCAGAAAGTTGGGCGGTATGCACGCGTTCCTTCCCAGAATGAAGCTCTTTACATATAACTATTTTTAACCAGAATAAAAAAAATCATCTTTAAGACGTCAATTCTTTATAATCTAATTACAGAAAGGAGAGATCTTTAAACCCAATTTGCGGTATCTTTTCTGAAAGGTGTTAAATCATTCCCATTCATCATTTTAAGGCAGCTGAGCTGTCCATAAACGCTCCTGGAGAGTCCTGTACGGTACGGGTAGAATACTAAACACACACTCTGTCAGACTGAAGATTAGCTGTAATTTAATTACACCAGACAAAGACATCTTAAAACAACTGAGCATATTCAATAAAGCAGCAGCACGTAAAGGAGACTGAGGGATCTTGTGGGTTTCTCTGCGTTTCTGTTCAGAGGTTTTCCTGGCAGTGTCTTCTGTTTGTGGTCAGTAAACCGTAAGACCACACTGGCTGTCCCCTGGCTCTGCTCCTGTGCTGGGAGCTTTTACAAACACTGTATTGATGCAGACTGCAGACTGCCCATATATAGGTATGCCAGGGATGCGTTATTTTTCCTTTTAATTTGTATAGATCATGTGACTATGAAAGGTAGACCATTCTGCTTTTCCTGACAGGAATTCGCTGTAATGGTATTTCTCAGTATTTATAGCACATAAATAGCATGCAGTGGCGTAGCTAGAAACCTCTGGGCCCCCGATGCGGAACCTGGATGTGGGCCCCTCCCCCCCTCGCAACACCCGAAGCACACACATATCCAAATCCCCATAGCTGTGCATGGCATGGCTATATCAATTCCGCTTTCCAGCAGCATGGCTGCCACGTTCAATTTGCAAACATACGCAGCACCCAGAGGAAATAGGGCAATTAGTAGCAAGATGCCAGTCTGAAGGAAAATAATCGTTATGTGTGCAGCATTCACCCGATAATAATTATTATGTGCGCAGCATTCACCAGAAAATCGTTATGTGCGCAGCATTCACCAGAAAATATTAGTTATGTGCGCATCATTCACCAGATAATAATTGTTATGTGCGCAGCATTCACCAGAAAATTGTTATGTGCGCAGCATTCACCAGAAAATAATCGTTATGTGCGCAGCATTCACCAGAAAATAATCGCAATGTGGGAGCATTCACCAGAAAATAATCTCAATGTGGGAGCATTCACCAGAAAATAATCGCATTATGGGGAGCAGTCACTAGAAAATAATCGTTATGTGCGCAGCATTCACCAGAAAACATACGCAATGTGGGAGCATTCACCAGAAAATAAACGCAATGTGGGAGCTTTCACCAGAAAATAAACACAATGTGGGAGCTTTCACCAGAAAATAAACGCAATGTGGGGGCATTCACCAGAAAATAAACGCAATGTGGGGGCATTCACCAGAAAATAAACACAATGTGGGGGCATTCACCAGAAAATAATCGTTATGTGGGGACAGTCACCAGAAAATAATTGTTATGTGGGGAGCAGTCACCAGAAAATAATCGTTATGTGGGGGCAGTCACCAGAAAATAATCGTTATGTGGGGGCAGTCACCAGAAAATAAAAAAAATTCACTCACCTGGCCAGCCTCTGACGTGAGCTCCCCGACGTGCAACCAGCCTCCCTTGTGCAGCTCCTCTAGCCACGATCCTGCAGCGGAGCAGCCAGTTTCTCCCTAGCTGACAGGCAGAGTGCAAGGCTACGGGAAGATGACGCCCGAAGCCCTGTACTGGAGACACAAATAGTCTCTAGTGCAGGGCTTCGGCAGCCATCTTGCCGTAGCCCTGCTCTGCCTCCGGGAGAAACTGGCTGCTCCGCTGCAGCATCCTGCTCTGCCTTCGGGAGCCAGTCCCCGGGATTTCAACACCTGGGGGGTCCAGGCCCCCGGGCCCCTCCCCGTCTCTTTAGGAGGCGGGCCCGGTCGCCACGGCGACCCCTGCGACCACGGGCCCTACGCCCATGATAGCATGGCTTTTGAAATATTACTTGCTAGAATCCTCGCAATCAGTGGCATAGCAATGGCATAGCTCCCAATTAGATTGATTCATGAATCTTAGTGCAGTTTCTAGGCTAAAATGCACCCAGGGCGAGGGTGTAAAAATTGCGCCCCCCCCCCGCAGTAAGGTATGGGTGCCCGCAGTATAGGTTAGCCAGGTCTAGTTGCACTCAGTATAGATTCCCCCAGAATAGGTACCCCAGTATAGGTAGCCAGCTATAGGCCCCCCCAGTATAGGTAGCCAGGCATAGGTGAGCCAGTATAGTTGCCTCCGGTATAGGTTAGCCAGGTAGGTGCCTCCAGTATAGGTAGCCAGTATAGTTGCCCCCAGTATAGGTTAGATAGGCAGGCATCCCCGGTATAAATTAGATAGGTACTAGGTGCCCTCAGTACAGGTTAGCTAGGTGGGTGCCTCTAATATAGGTAGCCAGAATAGTTGCCCCCAGCATAGGTTAGATAGGTAGATGCCCCCAGTATAGGTTAGTTAGGAAGGTGCCTCCAATATAGGTAGCCAGTATAGTTGTTACCTGTATAGGCTAGCTAGGTAGGTAGGTGCCCCCAATACAGGTTGGATAAGTTAATGCTTCCACTATAGGTTAGATAGGTAGCTGCCCCCCAGTATAGGTTAGATAGGTAGGTGCCCACATGTATAGGTTAGATTAGGTAGCTGCCCCCTCAGTATAGGTTAGATTAGGTAGCTGCCCCCCAGGTTAGATAGGTAGCTGCCCCCCAGTATAGGTTAGATAGGTAGGTACCCCCCAGGATAGGTTAGATAGGTAGCTGCCCCAATATAGGTTAGATAGGTAGCTGCCCCCCCAGTATAGGTTAGATAGGTAGCTGCCCCCCAGTATAGGTTAGATAGGTAGGTGCCCCCCAGGATAGGTTAGATAGGTAGCTGCCCCCCCGTATAGGTTAGATAGGTAGGTGCCCCCCAGTATAGGTTAGATAGGTAGCTGCCCCAATATAGGTTAGGTAGGTGCCCCCCAGTATAGGTTAGATAGGTAGCTGCCCCCCAGTATAGGTTAGATAGGCAGGTGCCCCCCAGGATAAGTTAGATAGGTAGGTGCCCCCCAGGATAGGTTAGATAGGTAGCTGCCCAATATAGGTTAGGTAGGTGCCCCCCAGTATAGGTTAGATAGGTAGCTGCCCCCCAGTATAGGTTAGATAGGTAGGTGCTCACCAGGATAGGTTACATAGGTAGGTGCCTGCCAGGATAGGTTAGATAGGTAGCTGCCCCAATATAGGTTAGGTAGGTGCCCCCCAGTATAGGTTAGATAGGTAGCTGCCCCCCAGTATAGGTTAGATAGGTAGCTGCCCCCCAGTATAGGTTAGATAGGTAGGTGCCCCCCAGGATAGGTTAGATAGGTAGGTGCCCCCCAGGATAGGTTAGATAGGTAGCTGCATCAGTATAGGTTAGGTAGGTGCCCCCCAGTATAGGTTAGATAGGTAGCTGCCCCCCAGTATAGGTTAGATAGGTAGGTGCCCCCCAGTATAGGTTAGATTAGATAGGTGCCCCCCAGGATAGGTTAGATAGGTAGCTGCCCCAGTATAGGTAAGGTAGGTGCACCCCATGATGGAGGGGGGAGCCGCAGCCGCGGGGAGGGCAACCCGACCTCTCCCTCCCTCTCCCCGGGCCGCCCTCCATGCGATCTCCCCTCGGACTGCAGAGTAATGCGCAGGGAAGCGCTATAGAAAACTACTCACCTCCCTGGTTCCAAGCGCTGCTCTCTCGCCGCCAGTCTCATCTCTCCATACACGCTGATACACACACACGCTGCTTCCGGCTAAACAGGAAGCAGCGTGTATCAGCGTGTATGCGCGTGTATGCAGAGATGAGATTGTCGATGAGAGAGCAGCGCTTGGAACCAGGGAGGTGAGTAGTTTTCTATAGCGCTTCCCTGCTGCATTACTCTGCACTCCGAGGGGGGATCGCATGGAGGGCGGCCCGGGGAGAAGGAGGGAGAGGTCGGGCTGCCCTCCCCGCGGCTGCGGCTCCCCCCTCCATCACAGCACCCCCCTCCCAGCAGCGCTCAGTGCGGCGGCACGGGCCGCACGGCAGTAGAAACGGCCGTGAATCTATATAGCGCTGTTCAGCATGAGGTAAATTGTTGAACGCAAGTTAAATGTAATGCTTGCACGCCATGCGTCCTGCTGGCAGCATAGCGTGCACTCTTAAGGTGCACGCACTCACTGTAATTAAATTACATGCGCTAGTACAGCACTGCGACTGCGATACTTGACTAGCGCAACTGCTACGAACGTAGTATCGGCCATGCTAGTCAAGCAACGCGGTAATGGTGCTGCACTAGCGCAAATAATTTACAATGAGTGCGTGCACCTTAAGAGCGCACGCTACGCTGCCGGCAGCGCACATAGGCCCATATGCATTTAGTACAGGACTGCGACTGCGATACTTGACTAGCGCAACTGCTACTACGTCAATGAACGTAGTATCGGCCATGCTAGTCAAGCAACGCGGTAATGGTGCTGCACTAGCGCAAATAATTTACAATGAGTGTGTGCACCTTAAGAGCGCACGCTACGCTGCCGGCAGCGCACATAGGCCCATATGCATTTAACTTTCTCTCCAGTGTTGTCTCCTAGGTGATATTTTCAGCCGTGTCAATAAAATGCCTTTAAAATCACTAGTAAGCAAAAAAAATACTAAAAATAATTTTGATAGTACTTGTTCACCTTTTTGGTACTTTTTCCTTTGCAAAGTGCTGAATAGTTATTTCTAGTGATGGGCGAACAGTGTTCGCCACTGTTCGGGTTCGCCCGGATTTTGGCCTGTTCGGGTTCGGTTCGGCACCCCCCGAACACCTCATGGTGTTCGGGAGGGTGCTCGGGCACGCTGCCCGAACCCGAACAGGCCTTCTTTGTTCGGCCGAACACAGCCGTGTCCGGCCGAACATAGCCCCCTATAGGGTCCCAGCATAAAGGGAGAGCATGCCCCGAGCGCAGGGGGGGGGGGGGTCGGAAATGCCCCCCACCCCTCCCCGCTAAGCTCTCCCTTCTGCCGGTACCCTATAATTAAATTTAAGTGCCCAAAAGTACCTGAGGAGGAGGAGGGCAGGAAGAGGGAAGCCGGAGTTCTTGGGCGCTAGTACCATCTGGTACTTCCGCCCTCTCTTGACGCACTTCCTGTTTACATTTGAAGTCGCGTCAAGACTGCGCAGAAGTACCGCGATGACGCGTACGAGGGTACGTGTCATCATGTAGATGACTTTTTGAGCTCCCCCCACCGTATGCGGCACCCCACATAAGACGACACCCGGCGTATAAGACGACTTCCGACCTTTGAGAATATTTTACTGGGTTAAAAAGTAGTCTTATATGCCAGAATATACATGATGTATTTTTCTTAGGTATATTTTGAACAGAGGCACCGGTGCAGAATGAAAAGGGATAGCGTAGTATGGATACAGAGGCGCCAAAAGGATAAAAGTATCTAAAAAGTTTAAAGCATGAGGAGGAAGTGGTGGACTTCCCTCCTCCAAGCAGACACAAAAAATTGCCAATGTGTTTGTCAAATACAACAAGTTTATTTACATACTCCGGGGGACACGTTTCGCAACACATTTCGCAGGTTTGATCCTGCTTCATCAGGCAATAACAACGGAACAATAGCATATGTGGTCAGTAGAAGAGACAGGCACCTCTGCAGATGTGTTGCATTGTCTCCCGGAGTATGTAAATAAATTTGTTGTATTTGACGAACACATTGGACATTTTTGTGTCTGCTTTTTTGTCTATAGATACAATTGTTTATCTTATTATTTTATTTTTACCTTGGGTTCCCTTTAAAGAGACACTGCAAGGGTTTATAGAATAATGTACTAAATTACTCAGGATACCGAATTTTAGGTTAATTATTTTAGATTTAGCATCACTTTCTATATCTATATATTGCTTTATATTAGTATATAACCCCACCTTCCTAGTTACATTTAGCCTAGTTTAATTTAGAATATTTAGTACAGTTCCTTATTAAAGAGGAACTTTAACCAAGGATTGAACTTGATTCCAATCAGTAGCTGATCCCTCCTCTCCAATGAGACATCTTTACCTTTTCTCTAATAGATTATCAGGGGGTCTGTGTAGGTGATATTGTGGTGAAACCCCTCCCACAGTGTGATGTCATGACCATGGTCCTGAAAGTTTGCTGTCTGTGAACCTCATTGGATTGTGGGAAATAACGGCTGTTTCCAACTGCCAAGCAAGCAATATCTCCCTCTGTGCAGAGAACTCTCAGTAATGAACAGTCCGTACAGATCACCAGGCAGAACTTGTCATTAATGGCAGTTTAAATGATACAACTACATTTACCTTATGAATTCTTTGAGGGATGCGTGGCTGGGGGTGTTGCAGGGGATTCTCTTAAAAGCATCTCTTTTTCTTATCTGAAGGTTGGGAGGCTTGCAATTTTAACCTCTGGCCCAAAGGGACCCTCCTTCAGCCATGCCCATGACATGAGCTCTTCATTGGTGCTATAGTGTATCACCGCTATATGTACTTTGTACAGTGGTAATCATTAACAGTGGTAATCATTAACAACCCCCCCCCCCCCCATTTAGAACTGTTGCAACAGTTCAGAGAAAGCCAGTACAGGCATTCTGTATCATGTAGATAGGTAGGTAGGTAGGTAGGTAGATAGATAGATAGGTAGATAGATAGGTAGATAGATAGATAGATAGATGTTGATTCACTAATGCTGGGTACACACAGTACGATTTTCCGTGCGATTTTGCGACCTGATCGTTTTTTTGGCACGATTCCGCACTTGATTCTGCGTTTGATTCTCTTATCTTCATTCATTTTTCTAATGTTTTTCCATTCACCGCTATGAGAAATCGAGCGCAGAAACGATCGGGAGCAATATCGGACATGACGGATTTGATCAATCGGATCCATCTATCGCACGGAAAATCGTACCGTGTGTATTAGGCATAAGACAAATAGCATGCCTTATCAGAATTAACACACCTTATAAGAGTTAACACGTCTTGTCAGAGTTAACACGTAGCACAGTGAGCACTAGGAAATTATGCCTGCTGATTGGCAATGACGAGAGCTCCACTCGTCCTGCCCTTTAAAGGACATTATCTCCGCACTTTGATTGGCCCAATAGGCTGCCTGTCACGTTTCCTGTCAAGTGACAGTCAGCCTATTGGGCCAATCAAAGTGCGGGGATAATGTCCTTTCTTTAAAGTGATTGGACCTGCAGGGGCTCAGGGCAGGACGAGTGGAGCTCTTGTCATTGCCAAGTAGCAGGCATAAGTTTGTAGCACTCTCTGTGCTACTCTGATAAGGCATGCTAACTCTGATAAGGTGTGTTAACTCTGATAAGGCATGCTATTTGTCTTAGTGATTTAAGCCCCTAGAGTGCTGAGGTGGAGTTGGGAGCAGTGTAAATTTAGCATGCAGGCCCTAGGCATTATAGCTAGCATACGTAAAAAAGCCCGATAGTAGAATGTCAGTAAATTTACCACAGCGCACGTAATATCTGGGTGTAACCAGGTGAACAAGTGTACAACAACGCATGCAGTCTACTGAGGCTGAGCAGGGGGACGTGCCACATAGAGTGAAGACTGTGGTGGAGAAAAGAGCATGGGGTCTGAAAAGAGGGTGAGGTTCACCAGGCTTTACAAGAACTGATTGGAAGTCAAAAAGGGGGAGACAATCGAGAGGACCTGATAGTGTAATAGGTTAAGTGAGACAATCTCCAATATTAGCGTAGTGAATTAATACCCACAAAGGAAGGTTACCACCAAGGTAACAACTGTATAGACAGGTGTGGAGATTATACCCAACCCCACTCAGGCTAAGATGTTGCACGTGAAAAACAACTAAAGGGGTAACACACCTCCACCAAAGCTGGACTACTAGTAGTGGAACAGCTAGAAACGGAGGCGCCAAAATAGAATAAAATGTACTAATAATACATTTTCAAGGAATATGTGAATTAACGCTTATTCTGTTGTATTTAACTCTCCTAGCTCCTTCTTTTATTGCCTGAAGAAGCGGGTTGATGCCTGCGAAATGAGTTGTCTGTTTGGAGCTTATTTGATTAAAGTCTGATTTATGCTGAATCTCGACTCTCTGAGTTTATGTTTTTGGGGAGGTAAGTCCACCACCACTATCTCCCTTTTTAAACAGTTTTTAGTACATTTTATTCTGTTTTGATGTCTCTTTTTCTAGTTGTCCCAGTGCATTATTGATTAGGGACCAATGCAGGGCTGATGTGGCATATGTATAAGTTAGCTTAACCTTTCAATACGCATACATGTAAAAAAAGGCGCCTGGAAAAAAGGGCGCAGGGGATTGCTGCTAGTGAAATATTGCTAAACTTAGCGATATTCTACTACTGCATTTTGATAGTAAAATATCAGTACTATTTTACAATGGCTAAACCTAACCCTAGTCTCAGACAGAACCCTTCCCTGGTGGTGCCTAACCCTAACACCCCCCTGGTAGTGCCTAACCCTAAGACCCCCTGTTGGTGCCTAACCCTAAGACTCCCCGGTGGTATTTATTCCCCCCCCCCCCCGGTGGTGCCTAAACCTAACCCACCCTGGCGGCAATTATCCGCAAGACAGTTTTTTTTCCACGCAAGCCTGTCTGTAGAAATAACCCCCTCTTCTCGGGTAATTGGGCGCTCCAGGCCTCCAGGCTCTGAAATTTACCTTCATAGCCACATATGGCGGCTATTGCAAAGAAGGTAAAATTCGGAGCCCTTAGGCACCTGCTACCGTGCGCTTAAATTTCCTACCATGCCACAAAATGCGTTTTTTATTATCTGCGCCTATAGCAGAGCCGTTTTTACTGAAAGGGCTCCTGCGCCTTTTTTTCTGCTTCGTTCACAACTGAAACCAGTTTCCACCAATAAATAAAGCATGCTTGGGGTCCTATATTCTTCCAGAATGGTGTTTACCGTCGCACACCGGCTGCCATATTGTTCTGCAACGAAAACTACGTCACTGTTTTTCCTTTTGGTTAAAGCCCAAGACGGAGTGAATATTTCATCTGAGGAATATTGACGTTGCCGTCTGTGTTTCAAGAAATGCTCTGTGGCTCAGCGGAGAGCATACGTTTTCCCCTTGCTTCAGCAGATGGGGCGAGTTGAAAGCAAAATCTAAATTAAGATAGTTTATTTTATGGTGAGAATTCCAGAATGCGTAAAAATATATTCGGTTCACACGGCAATGGCTCCGATGCTAAACTAATTTCTGTTTCGCTCTGTAACAATGATTTTATCTGAGCTTCGGCATCCAACACTGTGCCGAAATGCCTCATTAGTTTTGTTATTAAATTTTAATGTGTAACCTTTCGAGACTGTAGCGCCGGCTCACATCAAAGCCTCGGAGCTGGGCTACTCCGTTCCCGGCTCCACTCAAACCGCGCAGACAGTAACAATCTCATCATCTGAATTATATGTAGCAAGAAGATTCACGCAGATTATAGAGCTGATGGCGTGGCTAGACGTTGTCGCGGGATTCTCAGTGATGACTTGAAAGAGTGTGTACTGTATGTGTTTGGGCATGTGCATGCTCGTATATGCCAGCATGGCTAGGATGCCCAATGACTGAGCTTGCGTGTTTGGGACTATTAGAAGAGATTTCTGATGAACACTGGTGTCAGGGCAAACATCTAATATATTTAATAAAATAAAAGATAAGAGAGGTCTGATCTTACCTCTCAGGAAGATAGGGCACCAGTTTAACTGGTAAAGTTTTCTTTATCCAAAATATAGATAGACAACACGTTTCTCGAGTACTAGCCCGTTTCCTCAGGCCAATACACAGTGCCTTGTTTTAACACTCTGGGCACCTTCTTCACCTAAAGTTTGCAAATCCAACCTCCCTTGGAGGAAACAGGTTTACCCAAACTATGTTTGAGAGACCATCCAGCATCCAGCAGGACCTGGAAAGCCAGCATTCGGCAGGACCTGGAAAGCCGAGCGGGGACAGTTTATTTCCCACAAGCCTATGCGGTGGTTGCAGGGATCTGCAACCCAATCTTGTGAGTATAAATGTTTATACGTACAATTGAACCCCCACATTAATTATACTGCACCATTGGGCTCCTGGCCTCTTTCTGCTTGCCACCTAGGTGTTCCGGGAGAACGAACCTACTACAGAAAACACACAAACCTTTCCACTGGTGTCAGGGGACCTTTGCTTTCAACGCATGGTACCAAGGACATAACAACAAGCCACTGAAGCCCCCAGCGAAGTTGGCATGGGGACCCTCCCTAGGACATACATGGAGTCAAAAGCATATAATAATGTGGGCAGTGGGTTATGCCAATAACAGAATATTAGCAATGTCACTAACTTAACCCTCACACTAACCTATATCCCCCCCCCCACCTATTTCTAAACCCAGAGGTCAAGGCTGAGACACCAGAGTGCGCCCCTCCATCCCTCCCACCAAAGCCGTCAAACACTGAGTGCTAATAGACTAAGAGGCGCCACGGGGCCCTCCAACACCCCCTAATTCTTAATCTCTAGTTATCTGGCTTGCAGTCACTGCCATGTATCAACTATTCTTATTTCTCTCTGCTTCAATCACAATAAGGGAATGTTAGCTGAGTGAGTTGTGTGCCCCCTCCTACACTGCGCCCTGAGGCTGGAGCCTCTCTCGCCTCTGCCTTGGCCCGACCCTGCCTAAAACTAACCTCCCTCTACCTACCTAACATTAACCTACAGCTAAGGTGGGGTTCGGCAACATAACAGCTGAACCCTGGGCACCTAGTTACTTACTCCAGGCACTGTCTATGCTAATATCCTGAATTCCAGCTTCAGTCACCATTGCATACCCCACCGCTAGCCTGAATTCAGTTATATAATAACCGAAACTCTGGCGTCTGGCCCCCAAATTATCTTACTGGTGTAACCCCCCAAAAGAAGGTTACACAATATTATTACAGATCTGCTTTCTGTAAAATGGCCACAAGATGGCAGCACTGAGTATCTCGGCCTATGGAACCAAATAGGCACATGGGAGGGAGAGTAAGCATCAGAAAGGTCGCATAGCCTGTTGCCAGGGATCCAATATGCAAATTATGGACATTTGCTGGAACTTTCCAGAAACCCCGCATGGCCAGAGAGTTACTGCGCAGGCTCAAGGGGGCGGAGAGACCAGGGTTTAGCCGGAGGGAACAGGCAGATACTGGGGAGAGCGCACCAGAGAGGGGAAGGAGAAGGACTTATGCCAGGAGCTGGTGGTGCGGAGCGGCAGGAGGTGACACAGAGAGGGCGTAGCTGTTGCACCGGACAGTGAGAGGGGACCCGGCAGCCATAGGAGAGACCAGCGCAGAGCAATAAGGACAGCGGCAGGAGGCTGGACAGTGACCTGAGGCCGGAGGAGGCAGACCTTGCCCAGACCCGAGCCCTACCAGAGGCCACAGACAGACAGGGCCAGATTTGTACTTTTTACCGCCCAAGGCCAATGTCACCAGCCGCCCCCTTTCAGTATAAGTAGCGAGATGACCCCTCCCCCTTCCCTCCAGTATAGGTAGCCAGATGACCTCCCCCCCCTGCAGAATAGGTAGCCAGATGACCCCACCCCTCTTTCCCTCTAGTATAGGTAGCCTGATGACCCCTTCTCCTCCCCCTCCAGTATAGATAGCCAGATGACTCCCTCCCTTTCCCACTCCCCCCTTTCAGTACAGCTTGCCTCCACACTGCAGCAGCCATCAGTGTCACTCACTTCTCTGTTCATCTCCAGTGTAGAAGCGTCCTCTTCCCCTCCGTATCCAATGCTGCCAAAGTCCGTAGTCACCCGCCACAATGCCAACGTGCACAGAGAGCATGGCGGCCGCTGCACATGCGGCTGGCAGCAGAGTACTCGTGGTCAGGCACCCGCCTGATCTCCCTGCATTGCAGCATTTGCAAGCTTGCAAATGCTGCACCAGTGTAGTCTGCTGCTTTGGTGCCCTTGCTCCTGTGGTGCCCTAGGCCATTGCCTAGAAAGCCTAGGCCTAAATCTGGCCCTGCAGACAGATGAGTACAGGCCTGCGGGCCAACTTCAAGCCACAGAGTGTGTTTTAAAGTGGTATTGCTAGATACTGTTAGTGCGAGAAAGCCTTCCACACACAGCGACATTGTGCTAAGAGAAGCTACTGTTGATGATAAGAAGTACATTGCATGTTCAGGCCTAGCTGCTGCTGATAGGCGGTCGTAAGCCTCCCTAAAGTACCCGCATAGCTGACACAGCCCCCGCCAGCATTAAGGTCTGGTTGATAAAGAGACATTGTCCCTGTCAAGTCCATTTCAAGTCATGAGTTGAGTTACAAGTTCTTCAGTTGATGTGCTCTGCAGAGTTAACAGGAGTGAGATATTTAAAGTGAACCTGTCGGCATTACAGTGGAAGAGAAGTCACATTGCATCTTATGATATTAAAGTGTGCTGCAGGAGCAACCAGGTGATACCTGAGCAAGATACAGAGTTTATAGATTTGGATTACACATTTTGCATCAACTCTAATTCAGAGTTCATTCAGCTTTAACAACAAAGTGCACTTAAGCAGAGTCCTATTGTAGTGGGAAGGTGTTGGTGGTATAGAGGGGTGCATCGGTCACTTTATATTTTATTTTGTTTACCCTTTTTGATTATTTGCTTTATCTTTTATTTTGTTTGTTATTTTGGGGAGCCCAATCCAGAGCGAAGGTGTCTTGAGTAGAGTGTATTGAGTGCTACAAATATTATCTAAAGAGTCTACAAAATCTTGGGGCAAGGTGAATGTCCTGATTGGACCAACCAATGAACTGTCATCTATTTATTACCATATTGCGAACTGTCACGAGTTTCCCCCAGGGTTTTGCTGAGCAATATAGATTCAACTTGCGGCAAGGAACTGAGAACTGATCTGATACTGGACTGATTTGCTCAGTAGACCAGTCCTTTCCCCAGCCCATGCCCAACATCGGTACTATGAATTGTATGTGCTGTAAAGTGGTTGAGTGTTGTACGAGAAGACCTATTGTAGCTCACTATAATTTCTGTGTAACTAATCGTTTCCTTCCTCAGCTTTTACCGGTGCACTGGCAGTGAAAACCAGAAGATTGTAATATTTGACCTTTGATGTGCAAGGAAAGTGTATGTTGATAACTGATTGATTCCTTTCTACAGTGATCATTGTTAGGTCACGAATAAATCTTTGATCATTTCATCTGAGTCAGTGTCTGGTGGATTCCACTTAGCTGAGTGTCTGGTGCTAGCAGATAAAGCGGGTTACACTGGTACCACCATAGCCTTCAATTAGATTGTGGGTAGAGATGGCCCGAACGGTTCGCCAGCGAACGGTTCCCGGCGAACTTTGCGGTTCGTGTTCGCGGGGAACCGGGAACTTCTCCGCAAGTTCGATTCACCCCCATAGTGCATCATGAGGGTCAACTTTGACCCTCTACATCACAGTCAGCAGGCACATTGTAGCCAATCATGCTACACTCCCTCCTGGAGCCCCCCCCCCCCCCTTATAAAAGGCAGGAAGCGTCAGGCATTGGACTCACTCGTGTGCCTGCAGTAATTAGAGAAGGAAGAGCTGCTGTGCAGAGACCTATAGGGAAAGCTTAGTTAGGCTCTTGTAGGTTTGTTAGCTTGCTCCTTGTTGATTCTTATTGCTATTGTGGCCCACTTGCATTATATACAGCGCTGTCAGCAGGGGCGTCGCTAGCCCTGTTTTAGGGGGGCACGTGCCCCCAATCTGTCCTGGGGTGCCACGGATCTCCGCCCGGCCGCCCCCTCTGTCAAGACTCAGCGGCTCCCTCCAGCCGCCGCGTCACTGACAGTCTCAGACCTCAGGATCAGGCGGCGAGCCGGCGACCAATCGTGCGGGCGCTAGGACCCAGCGCCCGCACTGATATGCGGAAGTGACATCACTTCCGCATATCGAGCGGGTGCGTCCAGTGCCCGCTCGTACATCTGGTCGGGTCGCCGCTGATCCTGAGGTCTGCTGAGAGGTAGGGGGAGGGGGAAGCGGCGGCGGCGGCGGCGGCGGCTAGAGGGGGGGGCCTCCCTGTCACTCACTCACTCACTCACTCACTCACTAAAGGGGCTCCCTGTCACTCACTCACTCCCTAAAGGGGCTCCCTGGCACTCACTCACTCCCTAAAGGGGCTCCCTGGCACTCACTCACTCACTCCCTAAAGGGGCTCCCTGTCACTCACTCACTCCCTAAAGGGGCTCCCTGGCACTCACTCACTCCCTAAAGGGGCTCCCTGGCACTCACTCACTCCCTAAAGGGGCTCCCTGTCACTCACTCACTCCCTAAAGGGGCTCCCTGGCACTCACTCACTCCCTAAAGGGGCTCCCTGTCACTCATTCACTCCCTAAAGGGGCTCCCTGGCACTCACTCACTCCCTAAAGGGGCTCCCTGTCACTCACTCACTCCCTAAAGGGGCTCCCTGGCACTCACTCACTCCCTAAAGGGGCTCCCTGTCACTCACTCACTCCCTAAAGGGGCTCCCTGGCACTCACTCACTCACTCACTCCCTAAAGGGGCTCCCTGGCACTCACTCACTCACTCACTCACTCCCTAAAGGGGCTCCCTGGCACTCACTCACTCCCTAAAGGGGCTCCCTGGCACGCACCCACTCCCTAAAGGGGCTCCCTGGCACGCACTCACTCCCTAAAGGGGCTCCCTGTCACTCACTCACTCCCTAAAGGGCTCCCTGTCACTCACTCACTCCCTAAAGGGGCTCCCTGGCACTCACTCACTCACTCCCTAAAGGGGCTCCCTGTCACTCACTCACTCCCTAAAGGGGCTCCCTGGCACTCACTCACTCACTCACTCCCTAAAGGGGCTCCCTGGCACTCACTCACTCACTCCCTAAAGGGGCTCCCTGGCACTCACTCACTCCCTAAAGGGGCTCCCTGGCACGCACCCACTCCCTAAAGGGGCTCCCTGGCACGCACTCACTCCCTAAAGGGGCTCCCTGTCACTCACTCACTCCCTAAAGGGCTCCCTGTCACTCACTCACTCCCTAAAGGGGCTCCCTGTCACTCACTCACTCCCTAAAGGGGCTCCCTGTCACTCACTCACTCCCTAAAGGGGCTCCCTGTCACGCACTCACTCCCTAAAGGGGCTCCCTGTCACGCACTCACTCCCTAAAGGGGCTCCCTGGCACGCACTCACTCCCTAAAGGGGCTCCCTGGCACGCACTCACTCCCTAAAGGGGCTCCCTGTCACTCACTCACTGCCTAAAGGGGCTCCCTGTCACTCACTCACTCCCTAAAGGGGCTCCCTGTCACTCACTCACTCCCTAAAGGGGCTCCCCTGGCACTCACTCACTCACTCCCTAAAGGGGCTTCCTGGCACTCACTCACTCCCTAAAGGGGCTCCCTGGCACGCACTCACTCCCTAAAGGGGCTCCCTGGCACTCATTCACTCCCTAAAGGGGCTCCCTGGCACTCATTCACTCCCTAAAGGGGCTCCCTGTCACTCACTCACTCCCTAAAGGGGCTCCCTGTCACTCACTCACTCCCTAAAGGGGCTCCCTGTCACTCACTCACTCAAGGGGCTCCCTGTCACTCACTCACTCCCTAAAGGGGCTCCCTGGCACGCACTCACTCCCTAAAGGGGCTCCCTGGCACGCACTCACTCCCTAAAGGGGCTCCCTGTCACTCACTCACTGCCTAAAGGGGCTCCCTGTCACTCACTCACTCCCTAAAGGGCCTCCCTGTCACTCAATCACTCCCTAAAGGGGCTCCCTGGCACGCACTCACTCCCTAAAGGGCCTCTCTGTCACTCACTCACTAAAGGGGCTCCCTGGCACGCACTCACTCACTAAAGGGGCTCCCTGGCACTCACTCACTTCCTAAAGGGGCTCCCTGTCACTCACTCACTCACTCCCTAAAGGGGCTCCCTGTCACTCACTCACTCCCTAAAGGGGCTCCCTGTCACTCACTCACTGCCTAAAGGGGCTCCCAGTGTCACTCACTCACTACCTAAAGGTGCTCCCTGTCACTCACTATCGGGGTCCCTGTCACTCACTACCTAACTGGAGGCGCCTGTCACTCACTAGCTAACCTGGGGGTCCCTGTCACTCACTACCTAACTTGGGGGGCTACCATATTAAGGGGGCATTCTGCCTATTTATGTGAAATGCTGTCTATTTATGTGCCTCATGACTGCTGAATTTGTCTTGTTGGGGGCCTCATGATTGCTGAATTTGTCTTGTTGGGGGCCTCATGATTTGTTGGGGGCCTCATGATTGCTGAATTTGTCTTGTTGGGGGCCTCATGATTTGTTGGGGGCCTCATGATTGCTGAATTTGTCTTGTTGGGGGCCTCATGATTTGTTGGAGGCCTCATGATTGCTGAATTTGTCTTGTTGGGGGCCTCATGATTTGTTGGGGGCCTCATGATTGCTGAATATGTCTTGTTGGGGGTCACATGATTGCTAACTGCGAGACTATGGGAAAAGCTGAATCCTTATCATATGAGACAATAGCATTAAACCTACTTTTTTAGCATTTTAAAACAGAAAATAAAACTGTGAGGTTCTAAAAAATTGAATACATTTTTCAGGAGTAGGATGGATGAAATTGTTTATCTTCACAGTTTATTTTCAACTTGGATTTTCCATAATGTTCATGTATGAGTTAAAACGTTTGTACAGTATTTAGTTTAAATTGCTGTTGCCACTTTGCGATAGATAAGTGACTTTTGGGTTGCAGTTTGGGCACCCGGCCTCCAAAAGGTTCGCCACCACTGTCCTAATCTGATGTCCCACCATTGCTAGGTTCATGTAAATTTGTCTCCACCCGTTACCACACCTATATTCTGGTCCATGGCCCACCAATTTTTTGGTGCGGCGCGATAATCACGCCGCACAACGTGATCGTCATATTTTTGGCACGCTAGCTGCAGTGTGCTGAATTCTGCTGCCTACAGTATGTACAGTATACGCTGTTCTCTAGTGCCTGCACTGTGTGCTGATTAACCTCCAGTGTGTACAGTGTAAGGTGTTACTCTGTGCCTTTACTGATTGTAAACCAGCTGTATTGTATGCTGATCCCTGCTACTTTCAGTATGTACAGTATTAGCTGTAAAGCCTGGTACACACATACAATTTTGATTAGCCAATTTTAGCTCTGTTCATAAAATTCATTGTCTGTTGGCCCACTTACTGCACGGGGGTGGGAAAATTGGGGCTCAGTGATTGACCAATCAAAATTGTATGTGCGTATACATCTTTGATCTATGCCTATACTGATTGTAAATGATCTAAATAAAGGACAGGGGGCTCCGTCCAATATTTCGATGGGCAGGCCCGTTATCCGTAGCTTACACCGCTGCTAAGTTCATGTACATTTGGCCACACCCATGGCCACGCCCGCCGCATGTACCTCCCCGCCTGGTGCCCACAGGTGCCACTGATCTCCAAGGACCCTAGAAACGCCCCTGGCTGTCAGTCAATCGCAGCTGGCCTTTGGCCCCTTGGTGGTATAATTACTACTGTGCCAGGTGCTATAATTACTGCATATACCTACCTGTTGTTCACAGTGCACCCATGATAATAAGGTCGTTGCTTCATTGTGGACAGTCCAAATTTGATCAGCTTGACAGTGACTGTTCTGTCATTCAGCTACCTCAGCCCGGCGACCATATGGGCTGGAAAGCCGCCATCACCTGCACTCTCGTCATGATGCGCACCAGTCCAGCATGGCCGTCACTACACAAACAGCTGTTTGCAGTCACTGCATACCTTTCACTGCACCTTTGACTGCACATTGTATTATACCTGGCAGTCAGTGCATACCTTTCACTTGAATGGATGGCAAACTTGCCCTCCATAACAGATTCTCGTTAAAGGATTTAAATTTGATTCATCTCATATACAACAAGGCCTCGAAAGTCCTCCTGTATTGTTATTTTTGGTCACTACCTCGGGACGTGCATGCCATGCCTCCTGCCTTCCTTGGATGTGTGGTAGCCGTTCCTGCTCCTTTGCCCACAGCGTGCCTGCTGCCTTCCTTGGATGTGTGGTGGAGGTAGCCGTTTCTTAGGCTCCCACTCCGGACCGGAATCGAACCAATATTCCCCGGCCATTACATGTGGTCACCATGCTACTGAGAAAGTACCATCGAAAGTTTCACACAGTTTAATGAATGGCAGACTTGCCCTCCATAACAGATTCTCATTAAAGGCAAGTGGTGTCATCTCTGGCACACAGTGTTGGGTCAAGGGTCCATCTGACCACAGATTCCTGGTCTGCAAAGCACGGTCAGGGCAGGTACATTACTTATACAGCACAATGGGTCCTTCCTTGGATGTGTGGTGGTAGTAGCCGGTTCTCAGGCTCCCACTCCGGACTGGAGTCGAACCCTGATTCCCCGGCCATTACCCGTGGTCACTCACAATGGCAGACTTGCCTTCCATAACAGATTCTCGTTACAGGTACTTAACAGCCAGCAGAAAATGTAATTTAAAAAAAAATAGAAAATAGATGTAAGCTTTAACAATGGTAGAGAAAGAACCATTGAAAGTTGATAAGGCACTCAGACATTACCTGATATCACTGAGGAAGAGCAATCTCGCCATGGTGCGCACCAGTCCAGCACAGCCGTCACAACACAAACAGCTGTTTGCGGTGCATTACACAGTGAGTTTGGTGTGTCAGTGTGAAGCAGTACTCTAATTACACTCCCTGATTGATGTATACACATGCAAGATGTTTTAAAGCACCTTAGGCCTTCAATTTAGCATTCAATGGGCTTGATTCACAAAGCGGTGCTAACCTACTTAGCACGTCTAAAGTCTTTAGACGTGCTAACCAGGGTGCTAAGTAGGTTAGCACCGGATTTCTCAATTGAGAAAACCGGTGCTAACCTACTTAGCACCCTAGTTAGCGCGCCTAAAGACTTTAGACGTGCTAAGTAGGTTAGCACCGCTTTGTGAATCAAGCCCAATGTGATTTCTGCCCTTAAAACGCTGGTTTTCGTCCAATCCAGATTTTTCCCCGGACTTTTGGCGTCTATCCCACTCCGCCATGCAAAAACTCAGATGTTAGACCCCTTGAAACATCTTTTCCATCACTTTTGTGGCCAGCATAAGTGTTTCTAGTTTTCAAAGTTCGCCTCCCCATTGAAGTCTATTGTGGTTCGCGAAAGTTCGCGCGAATTGAACTTTTGCGGAAGTTCGCGCAAACCGAAAATCGGAGGTTCAGACCATCTCTAATTGTGGGTTATGGCGGTACCCAAATCACTAGACATGTCCTGTTTTGCTCCCTAGGATCCAAACCACCCACACTCATCCCCTGCAAATGTGGCCTTTAAAACACAAATACAATCCCCTTTCCCCAGGGAGCCCCTCTAAAGTTGCAGAGCAGCCCAGCAGAGCAGTGTAATACTTACCTGAACCAGCATCAGAGCTTTGTTCTTCCCGGAAGCTGGACACTATTCGTGCTACGGCTTCTGTCATGTGACCCAACGCGGGTCAGGAGACACCCTGGGAGCCGTTCACAGAGGAAGCAGGAAAGCCGCTAGGAGCTCCAGGATGGCTATAAGATGTCACTGGAGCAGAGGCATAGCTAGGCTTTTCAGCGCCAGGGGACAAAGACAGTTTTTGTGCCCTCTCTGGACAAATTGGGCATGGCCACGCATCAGAATGTGGGTGTGGTCATGAGTGGAGCCAAATGTACAAATCCTATCGAGATAGCCAGATGTGCCTCCCTTCCCCTTCATTTAGATAGCCAAATGTGCCACCCTTTAGATAGCCAGATGTGCCCCCACCACCCATGCTGCTGTTAACGCTTCTACAGAGGGAGGAAGAGAAGCAGGGGCACTTCAGGCAGCCAGTTAGCTGCCTCTCACTCACTTGGGGGTGCGGTGGCCATGCTCTGCACCCCCTTACAGTGCTGCGCCCGGGGACATGTGTCCCCCTTGCCCAGCGATAGCTACGCCTCTGCACTGGAGGCTCGGTGAGTATTTTACGCTGCACAGGTGGGGGAGGTGCGGGGTGGATTTTTGTGCTTTTTAGGCCGGCTGGTCAAGCAACCGGCAAGAACAAGTATCCGGCACCAGGCAATCCCCGCCGGTGACGGATACTGGAGACTTTGTTGTATTTATGTTGTGCTAAGCCTGCTTCTCTACGAGATGTAATGATTATTAAACAATGTATCAACACAGTGCTGTTATTCCACAAGCTTTTAGTGCTGTGATACCTGTTTTACGTCGGGCTCTATAGCCCTCAGATAGGTGCATTTTGGCAATTATTGCTGTACCTTTTATATACCTCTTCTATAGTTTAATCAGCAGCACCGCTCGTAAAACTTGTCTGCGGCTTCTGAAAAGGCAGCGCGGCACAATAACGCAAGTGAAGATGATGTCTGCCGGTACTGTTAACTCAGCAATGCAGCCTATACAAATGAACCATTCTCTTTTATGTCTGTGTAACATTTCTACAACCTTTGTGTTGCCTCCTTTTGTGCTCTTGCTGCTTGCGTACAGAAATTTACTTTACCGTGTGAAAAAATATATATGAAATGTTTTCAGAAATGGAAACGCTAGGTAGCTTTTCCCTGGAGAGGAGCAGAATCGAGACATCACAGTAATGAAGGAAGAAAACTAATTCTATTCAGGCTGATTCTATTCAAGTCAGGTAAAAATCTGCACTGCCTGGGACGCATATGTCGAAAAAGATAACTCAGGGGCACGCTGCTTACTAAGCTATTAGATGCTATACATACTGAGCTCCACAAGCAGACAAAGGGGCATGTCTCAGACCAGGCTTTCAGAGACTTAACTGCCCTGCAAGAAACAGCAGTCCCTTGGCACACGAAAACCACAAAGAGGTGTTTTTTTTAATGAATGAGAAATGAGAGCCCTATCTGAAAATGCTTTACCAAATCTAAACTAAAAATAAACTTATGAGATATACAGTTGTATGTGTAGTAGTAATGGTGCATAAAAGTTTTAACTAAAGTGGTGAAATTCTAATGTGTGTAAATAGCAGCTATGTCAGTGTGACTTAACATCTGGTTCATTCAGCTCCTACACAGAGGTCCACACTGGTCCATTGCAGATCAGGTTTTTCGCAAAAAAAAATTTCCTTCCCCCGTTTTACCCCTAAAAATGATATTTTTGCAGCATACGTTTCCAGTCTGTGGAAATGTATGCCCAGCCATGGGAAGAGGCAGCCGCCATGCCGGAGGGGTATAGCAGGTAGGACGGGGGTGGCAGTGGTCAGCAGGGAGGGGGGATGCCCCCCTTACTTGGGTTCCCCCGTCCCCACTACCCTCACAGGCTGTGACACAGAAACGGATCTGTTTCTGTGTCAAAATTTGCCTGTGGAGAGGGGGATCCGTTTTCCCATTGCCTGCCACTACCCCTGGGTGTATCAGGATCCAGATACGATGCGTGAAAATGCAGCAGATGCGGACCTTCCGTTCAGGTTTTGAAAAGGGGCCCCGCAAACGCAGACTGATCCATTTTTTTTCTTGGGTGAAGACGGCTACTATTTTTAACATTGCTATCCGTGGCTCCGGTTTCTCTGGTTTTAGTCAGGGCTGAAACCGGAGCCACGGATACGTTTCCGGACCTAGTGTGAACCAGCCCAAAGCCAATTACCTTTTTGGGCTTTTCAGGACTATCCTGGTATTATGCTAGGTACACACTATGAGATTTTCTGGCAGATTTATTGTCAGATCGATCATTTGCAATGTGTCCGATCTGATTTCCGATCGATTTCCAATTATTTTTCCATAGAAATCAACAGAAAACGGTCAGAAATCGATCGGAAAAAGACCGGATATCAATCGAAAAATGACCGGAAATCGATCGGAAATCAGATCGGACATGATGGAAAAAATCGATCTGACAGTAAATCTGCCAGAAAATCTCATCGTGTGTACCCAGCATTAGGATAAGATAAGATAAAAGTGAGAGAGCTGCGATTGCTTCATCTGCAATTCAAAATAAATACATTATCACACGGGTAAATAGAAAGGGAAGACAATCCAGATCTAAGTAGGATTAGTATAAGTATAGTACTTAGTAGTGTTACTATTAATGATTAATACTAATTAGTAATGCTATGAGCACATATGTTTATTTCATAATTAGACATCATTACAGGTACCGGTTTAGATTTTTGTACTATGGGGACTTCTGTCCATATGCTAAATAATGTTTTTGGCTTGTGCACAGCTTTAAAAGATAACTAACTGTGCTTACTGTTGGGTGTGCAGCTTTATTTTTATTATTTATTAGGTCATTTAATCCTTTGTTGTTTGGATACCAATTAGTGATCTCTGTAAGGACATCCCTTCCAGGGCCGGTTCTCTCATGAAGCAAGGTGAAACACTTGCATCAGGTTCAGAGATTACAGGGGCAGCAAGTTTGTACTGTGTGTGTACCCATACAGCATGCAGTCAGAGCAGGAGAAGCGAGAGGAGAGCGAGCGAGGTGAAGAGGTCTTCATTGGGGAAAAGCTGCTTGTTGTGCTGTGTGAGGAGTCTGACAGTGAATGAGGAGGGGGAGGGAGGAGAGCAGCAGTGTTACATTTGACTTGTACAGCAGAAGGAAGGAGGTGGCACTGTTGTCCTGAGGAGGAATGGAGTGGCTGAGGGTGAGCAGTTTGTTTGTGACAGACTCACAGCCAGCCAGCCACTATGTTATTGTGTTGAGCTGCAGCATGTCAAGTCTCAGGTTATTGCATATGCTCCCTTGCTGACTGACTGAGAACATTAAATGAAGCAGAGTGAATTTGTCAGATGCTGTGCAGTCATTCCAAAATGGGGGTGGGAGCACATCCTCTCAAGTTTGACTTTGGCAGCAAAATGTCTAGCACCGGCCCTGATCCCCTTTCAACTCTAATGTCCTTCCTACGTTAAAATCTGATGTCCTGATGTCAAAGGCAAATCTTTACACTAGATGTTATCCCCAGCCTGACGACACCTAACTTGATCCTGTACTGAAAATGTTAACTCCTTAACTTTTATCTAACCATAATCTTTACTGTACAAGGTGAAGTCCGCTCAACCTTCTCAATGAAGGATCAGTGCAGGAGCCAGGTAATTCAGTCCCCAAAGAGCCAACATAGAAGAAATGAGGTTCCGCACGATGATCCAATCAAAATTGCAAGCCTTTATTCAATAGCGTAAAACCAACAAACGTGTTTGCTAACATGCTTCGGACACACAATGGTCCTTAGCCATAGCAAGGAATCATAATCTTTCCCTGATGTTAAATCTCTTTTGACATCTAACCCCTCCTCTCCAAATATAGACACTTTTTAAATCCTTATGTAACGATCGGTGAAGCACAGAGAGGATCTGATTACCGGTGATCTGCAGTATCACTGGGAATACAGATGTATACCAGATTATACGTGATCTGCAGTATCACTGATAATCCGATATACTAGCTAACCTCTGTTCACCTGAGTAGAGTGTAGTGTTTGGTGTAACTGTAACGCTTAGAGGAATAGGCCTCAGTGCAGCAAGGAGTACTGCACAGATTCCTTCCGCAGACCTCAGCTCTCCAATACGGGAGGAGTCAGACTGACAGTAGGAAGGATTGTCTGAAAGTGACACTCAGGAGGAGATGTCACTGACAGGACGGGGAACTGCCTCCAAGGGTAAGGTCGGTTCTCGAGGTCGGACAAGCCAGGTCGTACACACACGGACAGACAAAGTACAAGATCATAAAGCAGAGGCGGAGTCTAGGTACAGGCAGAGTTCGGCAACAGGGTATCAGAATATCGAGGTACAAGATCAGGAGGCAGAAACAGAGTCTAAGGACGAGCCGGGGTTCGGCAACAGAGTATCAGAAATATCGAGGTACAAGGTCAGAGTTCAGGAGGATAGTCAGGCAGGCAAAAAGTCATAACAGATAATCACAATCAAACTAGTACTTTAGCTATCAACAGAATCTAGCTAAGTGTAGGATTACAGCTCCAGCTGGTCCCGGCACACTTGCGGATCTGACTACGGATCTGGGTGCTCCCACATATGTGATCGCAACGCCAGACAACCAGCAACTGAATAAGCAGCAGAATATATAGTTGCTGGACTCTGCTGCCCCGCCCGAACCATTCAGCCAATCATGAGTCCTGCAGGAATCAGCTGACCTTCCTGATCAGCTGACACTTCCTCTGCAGGTATAAAGGTCCTGAATTCAGGCCCGCGCGAGCATAGCTCTCCATCTGCCTAGGTGCACTAACAGACCCAGCCACACCAAGCACATGCTGCTGCATGCAAACAGCCGCTTTGCTGTCAGGACATGCGGCGGCTTTTCCGCGTTCCACCACACCACCAGACGCGTGCAAACCGCCGCGTCGGACGCGGAGTCAGCCGCCTAGCTCTTGGCACACGCGGCGGCTTTTCCGCGTTTCCTCACACCTTACTCTAAACCTTACTTTAACCTACCAACTATTAAACATATTACCCTTTACCCCATAAGAGAATAATGAATACAAATGGGATATATAGCAAAAAATGCTACACTTTATTTGCTCATAATGAGCTAATCAATAATAAACATACTGTGCCAATTCAAAGGCCCCCTTTAGTGCTTTTCCCTTCTAAAAAAAGACCTCATAAGCTCATATTGCACAATCTGGCCCCTATCAGCCGATGACTACCATCGCATCCGCATACCATCCGCATATAAGCCAACCCATGTATAAGCCGAGGTACCCACTTTTCCCTCAGAAACCAGGAAAAATGATTCACTTGCATATAAGCCCCTCCCCAGTATAGCCTTCTCCACAGTAGCTAGATGCGCCCCCAGTACAAGTCATCCCACCTCCCCATAGCCAGATGTGCCCCAAGGATGATACAGCTGTGTCTCAAGACGCCACTAAATGGTTTCATAGATATGAGACACAGCAATTGCTACACAGGAAGAAGCCCTGATCATTGCACCGCTGACACACTGCTTGCATCTCCGCTCCACAAGCCATGGGACACAGGCAGGATGAGCAGCACACTCTGCACACCATGTTGCAGGGGATGGGGGAGCATGATCACAGCAGGGAGCCAGCTTCGAAGAGCAGGACCACTGGTCCACCATCTTTACACTCCTCTGCCAGTAACAAAACTCCACCATCTGTTCTGCTCCACTGACTCGCATATAAGCTGAGGGGGTAACTTTTCAGCACATTTTATGTGTATAAAAGGTATAATCGCATCCAGTATATGTATTCACTATAAACTCCCTAGGAAAAAAGAGTCACTCCATGATTATTTTCTGGTTCCTAAATATGTACCAGACCTGGTTTATGTAAACTATAAAGTCTTTATGGCCATGTCCTATAATTCAGGATTAACAATTGCTGCACCATATGCAATCATAGTGGTAAATAGGAGTAATCTCCCTTAATGTGCAAATAGCACTGCTGCTCAGTTTCTTTTCAGTGCTGCTCATATTCATATAGATCTCAACATGCATGTCGATCACTGGCTTTCAATTCATAATTTATCCTCAAAGCAGCAAAGCAGAGCCACAAAGGGGCAGGCTTGGGCTTGAAAAGACATCACAGAAGACTGACTCAGTTATAATCATTCCGGTCAAAGTCAGACTGAATGCTCAGTCAGCGATTCTTATCAGGGCTGATAACAAGCAGGCTGAGCAGTGAAGAATTAAACAAAGAGCAGAGTAGGTGTTTACTGTCATGTTCCCATTGATATATATGGTAAAATACATGAGGGTGCTTCGTCTCTGGTTCTCTTTAAGGGGGTCATTTAAATTGGCACAGTATGCTTATTATTGACTAGCTGGACGCCCGGCGTTGCCCGGGTATGTATTTGCCTGGTGTTGGCCCCGCCCCTTTTTCCTAACCCTAACACACAATTACTTAGTTACTTAATGACCAAGTTTGTGAGCTTTGCGATCTTTGGCATCAATAATTTGCATTGAAATAAAATAAATCTGGCTGTGGCTCCACCCCTTTTCTGAATTTGAACTCAAATCACCCAATGGCCAAGTGTACCAGGTACAGGTGATTAACAGTGCAAGAGGCTTGTGCCATTAACAGTGCAAGAATGGCAGCAATTAAAAATGTCCCCTTAAAAATCAATAGGTGGATTTTGATTTGCTTCTGTACACTCCACCCACCTTTCTGAATATTAATCCCAGTCACCCAGTGACCAACTGTGCAAAGTTTGAGAACCCTACCATTAACAGTGTAAGAATGGCTGCAGTTTACATTTTCCCAATGAAATTTGTATTTTTCTCCACCCACTGATTTCCTGACATTGTTCGGGTATGTATTTGGCTGGTGTTGGCTCCGCCTACTTTTTCTAACCCTAACACACAATTACTCAATGACCAAGTGTGTGCGCTTTGCGGTCTTTGGCATCAATAATTTGCAATGAGATTAAACAAATCTGATTGGCTGTTTGTGACTCCACCCCTTTGTCTAAATTTGAACCCCAGTCACCCAATGACCAACTGTACCAGGTTTGAGGCTTGTGCCATTAACGGTGCAAGAATGGCAGCAATGAAATATTCCCCTGAAAAATCAATAGGTAATTTTTGATTGGCTTTTGTAGGCTCCACCCACTTTTCTGAATATTAATCCCAGTCACCCAGTAATTAACTGTGCAAAGTTTGAGAACCCTACCATTAATAGTGTAAGAATGGCTGCAGTTTACATTTTCCCAGTAAAATTTGTATTTGTCTCTGCCCACTTATGACCCCGTGTTACTCGCTTATGTATTTGGCTGGTGTTGGCTGTGCCCACTTTTCTAACCCTCACACACAATTAATCAATTACTCAATTACTAAGTTTGTGAGCTTTGCGGTGTTTGTCATCAATAATTTGCATTGGAATGAAACAAATCTAATTGGCTGTTTGTGGCTCCACCCCCTTTCTCAAATTGAACCCCAGTCACCCAATGATCAACTGTACCAGGTTTGAGGCTTGTGCCATTAACAGTGCAAGAATGGCAGCAATGTAAATATTCCCCTTTAAAATCAATAGGTGAATTATGATTGGCTGTTGTAGGCTCCTCCCACCTTTCTGAATATTAATCCCAGTCACCCAGATAATTACTCACCTGACTTCCACAACGTTCCAAGCGGGAACTGACCACAGTTCTGGCTTTGGCCATACCATATACAACTATTCTTGAGGCAAAATCAGTAACATTTTCAAAACTGCATTATGGAGCAGGAAACAATATGTGGCTGAAAATATATATATATATATATATATATATATATATATATATGTATATATATATATATATATATATTAGGCCTGAAAGATAAATCGAATTTAAATCGAAATCGCGATCACCAAGATCACAATTTCGTAATCGTCAAATCGACAATTATCGTAATCACGTCTTCCCACATGGGGAAAGTTTGAAGAAGTGGCTTCAAACTTCCCCAAAGTCCTGGCGCATGCGGCCCACAGCGTTGGACATACCTTCTGCACGAGTCAAAACGATTTCCGACCTCTATCGCCGTCTGCCGGCTCTTGTGCTTGGCAGAACTCCGGGTTCCTGTATGTCACATGACAGACAGGAAGTATTCCGTGCATTAGAGCCTGCAGGAGGCGAAGTGGATAAACGGGGATCGCTGGACCTGATGCAGCTTGGGGGACAGAGGAGGCACAGAGACAGACACAGGAGACACAGAGAAAGACAGAGAGAAACACAGCGGGCACAGAGACACAGAGGGGGCAAGAGAAAGACCCAGAGGAGGCATAAAGAGACAAACGGGGAGCAAACAGGCAAAGAGGGGGAACAAAGCTTGATTTGAAGGAAATCGTGAATCAAATCGAAATTGCAATTTCACACAGAAATCGTTCAATTCAATTTTTTCCTAGAATCGTTCAGGCCTAATATATATATATATATATATATATATATATATATATATATATATATATATATATATATATATATATATAAAACTTATGAATGAATGAGTTACCGGTACCATAATTCTTTGTTTAGGGAGGTACTCTTTGCAAATGGCTTTAGGTCTACGGCCAGCCAAAGTCTTTCTGTTTTCATCCGGCCGGGATCTACTTCATCTTCGTCTCTCTCCTGAAGAATGATTTCAGAGGTGCTGCGGGGAACCGGAGTTTACAATTTGATCTTTATGTGAAGTGTGAAGATAAAAAAAAGGGTAAATTTAAAGGTTGGGAACATTCAGAGTCAGTGCAGTTTTGTATAAGTTCCGAGCCAGCACTTCTCTCTGTTAAATAATTTGAGATCAGAAAGGAAAGAGCTGTCCTTTTAGATTTTACAGCTTTCAGTTCCTAATGAAGCATTGATACCTCCCGTGGCGTGTACTAAGTTGAAACTCCTGCAATAAACTGGATCATTAGCATGAAGGCAGCGCAGGAGAGACTCAGGTCTACGTTCTTATACACTTTATCTGCTATGGAACTTACTTTGTTTTCTTTTTAACTTGAGCCTTTGAATGCAAAAACAGCAGCACAACAACTAAGTACATACAGGTGAAACACGAAAAAGTATAATACCATGCAAAAGTCCATTTATTTCAGAAATTCAACTTAAAGGATACCAGAGCTAAAAGGTTATGGTAAAAAGTGAAGGTGCAGTGGGTAGAGGGGTGTAAGCAAATACTTATCACGCCTCCAGTTCCCCTCCACCACTCGCAGCTCTCTTGCAATCAGTGTCGTTATTCTGGGCGACTCCAAACCCAGACATACTGCGCCGCACAAGCACAGTATGTCCATTCTGCTGAGACCGTGCAGTAATGTCACAGGACAAGAGCACGCTAGTTCCCCCCGCTCCTGCATCCCAGCGTTCATGCTCCACGGGGCACGCCAGGACGCAAGAGCGGGGGGAGCGTGCACGCTCCTGTACTGTGACATCGCTGCAAAGCCACAGGGGAGCAGAACGGACATACTGCGCATGCGCAGCGCAGTATGTCTGGGTTTGGAGTCACCCAGAATAATGGTACTGATTTTCAAGGGTGCTCAGATACCTCTTTTCAAAATCCGAATTGACCTGGATCCGGATACCCAGATATCCGGATCCGAATCAGATATCCGAATCCAAACTTTTTGTTACCCGAGTAAACTCAGATATCCGATCCGAACCCAATATCTGACCCGATTCGGATATCCAGATAGAAAATCGGAAGTGACCTGAAAATGGCTTAAAATGCTTCCAAAAGTCTCTTCAAATGGTCAAAATCCCTTTCGGGGGTCTCTCTCTCTCTCTCTCTCTCTCTCTCTCTCTCTCCGAAATGGATTGAAGGTGATTTTGGCTTCTGCTCGGATATCTGAAGTAACTATCCGCCCGGATTTCGGATTTCAGATGGGAAATCCGAGTTTGTCGGATAGTGCTATTCGGATTTTAAAAAATATCCGAATTGCTATTCAAAGTTCGGATAGTGGAAAAAGTTCGGATTATCTGGGTAGTTCGGATATCCGGAATTTGGATGAGCACCACTGCTGATTTTAGAACAGTGAGTGATGGAGGGGAATTGGAGGTGCCGGTAAGTATTTGCTTACACCCCCTTCCCACTGGGCCTTCACTTTTTACCTGAACCTTCCGGCTCTGGTATACTTTAAAAGGTGAAACAAATATATGCAGTACTGTAGGAACCTTTTGCAGGTGTTTTGGATTAATTAGTTGATTAGAGTCTGACACTTTGAGCCTAGAATATTGAACCTTTGAGAGAAAGCCATAGGTGACCATTGAGGGTTCAGGAGAAAGCCATAGGTGACCATTGAGGGTTCAGAAGAAAGCCATAGGTGACCATTGAGGGTTCAGATAGACCGTGAGTCATAACGATATTTTATCGGCTCTTTGCTGACCTCATTTCTCAGTCACGAATGGTTATACCCGAAATCTCCACACCCCATTGGCAGTATATCTATCAGTATCACACACTTGTGCATCCTTGACCTATGCTCATTGTTTGGGGTCTAAGGGCCAGCTACTCCCCAGCTGGTAGCAATACGATGTATGTGTGTATGTAGGGGGGATAAGCAATGACACCCATCCTGACAATGCTGAAATAGCAACAGGTCTTTGAATTTTTGAGCTTTCAGCTTTTTTTATCAATAAAAATATACAGTCTATTAGATTTTATTACATGTATGTGGCAATACTCACCAATAACCCTGTACTATCTAGGAATTTTGAGTCAAAATTGACTCCCGTGTGGCCAATATTGAACCTTTTCCCAATATTCTAATGGGGCTGGTGCACACCAGAGCGGTTCTGAAGCGTTTTTTAAAACGCTTGCAGGGGGAAAACCGCTTGGCTATTGAATGTGAATGGGCTGGTGCACAACAGAGCGGATCGTTTTTTCCAAAAACGCAAACTCGAGGGCTGCAGCATTTTTGAGATTTCTGAGGCTGTCTGCCTCAATGTTGAAGTATAGGAAAGTGGAAAACAGCTCTGAAAAACACTAGATCAGAGCTGTTTTCCAGACGTTTTTGTTACAGAAGCTGTTCAGTAACAGCTTTACTGTAACAAAATATGACATCTGCTACACAAAAATGCTCCAAAAACCCTAGGCATGTGTAGAAAACCTCTCTAAACATGCCTAGTATCACTCCGAAATCTGCTTCAAAAACCTCTAGTGTTTTGCGGATCTGCTAGAGGTTTTTGGTGTGCACTGGCCCTTAGAGATTGTTTTTTGGGTTCTCATAAGCTGTAAGTCATAATCATCAAAAAATATCAATGAAAGGCTTGAAATATCTCACTTTGCATGTAATGAGTCTATTCCATAAATTAGTTTCACATTTTAAGACTTTTTTTTTAGTTTCACCTGTAAAGGGCACATATGACCTTTAAGAGGAACTCTACCTATTCTCACCATTTAATGACATGGGCGGAGGTGTGTGCAGATATGGGACACCTACTCACCAGTGTAAAAGCCTTCCCCGTCTATACTTTTTTGAAAAAAGGTGACTTCATGAGTGTCTTCATCACTCTCAAGATATCAGCTTTAGCTCCATCTACTTGCCACCTGACCTTTTTGGTAATAAATGACTGGAAGAGCAGGATCAGAGGAGATGGCGTGGGATTCTTATTTGGAAATTGGATTTCTGCAGAAATACTGCATTACCGCACCTCCATAACTTTAGCCCAATCACAGAACTCGGAAGCATTGGACCAATCAGAGAATGCAGAGTTAACTTGGAATCATTTGGCCAATCAGAGAATGCAAAAAATGACCAAAGACTCATCGGAAATCGGAAAATGGAAATCTGAGGATTCGGTAATCAGCATTAGGGGAAATAGGAATATCCTAGAGGTGGCTGTCAGGGAAACAGTAAATTCGGGCGCCTGAGGCAAGTGGACAAAAAGGGCGCCGCCATTCACTCCCATAATAAATATTGTTTAATAGGCGCCCAACAGGAAAAAAGGGCGCCGGAGAAAAAGAACGTTTTACAAGCGGCGCCCGGAGACTTTTAATGTTTTATAACTGCTTCTCATGATTATACATTATTTAATGATTTATAATTTTTTAAACATTATTTGTAAATGAAAAACAGTACAATCTTTTTTAAAACATTATTTTTAAATGAAAAACAGCAGAATATTTTTTTCAAACGTTATTAATGCTTATCACAGGGGGGTCTTAGGTTTAGGCACCACCAGGTGGGTCTTAGGTTTAGGCACCACCAGGGGGTCTTAGGGTTAGGCACCACCAGGGGGTCTTAGGTTTAGGCACTACCAGGGGGGTCTTAGGGTTAGGCACCACCAGGGGGGTCTTAGGTTTAGGCACCACCAGGGGGGTCTTAGGTTTAGGCACCTCCAGGGGGGTCTTAGGTTTAGGCACCACCAGGGGGGTCTAGGGGTTAGGGGTAGGTACAGGGAGGGTTCTGTGTGAGAGTAGGGTTAGGTATAGCTTTAGTAAAATTCTTATTAATCTTTTATAAAACGTTATTATACATTTCACTTTTTAAACAGGGAAGATTAACGTTTTTACAATTGCCGATTTCATACACATTATTTAATGATTAATAACTTTATAAAACATTATTTTTAAACGAAATATAGCACAATTTTTTTTAAATGTTTTATTCATGCTTATCGTTTAAAACCCTGCGCCCTTTTTTCCCCGACGCCCTTTTTTAACGTACGCGGCTGTCAGGCCCCAGGATACCCACTAGGTTCTGGGCATCTTACCCAGAATGACTTGTGGATGATCTGGCGGTGAACCTCTTGCATAAAAATAATGTAAGGAGCCACAGTGTCATATCAAGTTTCAAAAGCAAAATCAATAATGCAGAGCAATTTTATTAACAAAGAGGGAATTTTAAAGACATTTGAAAAATATCTTAAAGCACACCTAAACTTAGAGTGATACGGAGGCTGACATGACTGTCTCCTTTTAAACAATGCACATTGCCTGGCTGTCCTGCTGAGCCTCTGTCTATAATATTCTTAGTCATAGACCCTGAACAAGCATGCAGATCGGGTGCTCTGACTGAAGTCTGACTGGATAAGCCACATGCTTGTTTCAGGTGTGTGATTCAGACACTATTGCAGCCAAAGAGATCAGCAGGACTTCCAGACAACTGGTATTGTTTAAAAGGAAATAAATTTGGCAGCCTCCATATCCCTCTCAATTCAGGTGTACTTTAACCACTTCACCCCACCGGCTAATTTACCTTTCCTACCAAGAGCTATTTTCACCTGTCAGCGCTCCTCCAATTTTTTGGCCATAACTTTATCACTGCTTCTCACACCTAAATGATATCTTGTTTTTTTGCCACAAATTAGGCTTTTTGTAGGTGATACTTGTTTTCAGTAATTACTTTATTTTCTATGCATTTTATAGGGAAAACCAATGAAAACAAATTGAAAAAAATACACCATTTCTCCAATTCCATTCACTATAAACAATGCGACTATAGATAAAACCCACACATTTTATTTGCCCATTTGTCCCAGCTATCATACCATTTACATTATGTTCTTAGTACAATTTGTGGCAACAATGTATTATCTCACTAATATTATAAATGCGAAAGTTTGGATGTTTGTTACTCAATCACGCAACAATAGCTAAACGGATTTGAATGAAATTTAGCACACACATAATGCATTACTTGGAATAACATATAGGATACTTTTTATCCCCATAACCAAAAAGTGGGCGGAGACAAATACAAATTTCACTGGGAAAATGTAAACTGCAGCCATTCCTACACTGTTAAGGGAAGGGTTCTCAAACTTTGCACAGTTGGTCACTGGGTGACTGTGATTAACTACTTGAGGACCACAGTGGTAACCCCCCCTAAAGACCAGGCTCTTTTTTTCATAACTGGCCACTGCAGCTTTAAGGCCAAGCTGCAGGGCTGCACAACACAGCACACAAGAGATTCCCCCTCCCCCTTTTCTCCCCACCGACAGAGCTCTCTGTTGGTGGGGTCTGATCGCCCCCCAGTTGTTTATTTTTTTTAATCAATATTTATGTTTGTTTTTTTTAAATATTTTTTACTATTTCTTTATTTTTTATTTTTTTAGAAAACCCCTCCCTCCCCCCAGCTGGCCAGTCAGGCGATCGGCTGTCATAGGCTTCTGCCTATGAGAGCCGATCGCTCTCTTGTCCCCCAGGGGGACAGCCATGTCACACGGCTGTCCCCAGTGCAGCGCTGCTGCTGGCCGCAGCACTGCACTGTGTAAATAGATGGCGATCACGCCGTCTAACAGTCTCCCGAGCTGCAATAGCTCCGCCCCCCGAGAAGGAGATGCGCGCGCACCCTGCGCGCGATCTCCTTCAGTAGCCGGCTCCAGGACCTGACGCCAATTGGCGTTAGGCGATCCTGGGGCTGCCGCCGCGGCCACGCCCATTGGCATGGGGCGGTCTTTGAGTAGTTAATATTCAGAAAAGTGGGTGGAGCCTACAAAAGCCAATCAAAATTCACCTGTTGATTTTCAAGGGGAATATTTAATTGCTGCCATTCTTGCACTGTTAATGGCACAAGCCTCAAACCTAGTACAGTTGGTCATTGGGTGACTGGGATTTCAATTCAGAAAAGGGGGTGGAGCTACGACCAATCAGATTTGGCTGCAAAGCTCATTGAGTAATTGTGTGTTAGGGTAAGAAAAAGTGGTCGGAGTCAACACCAGCCAAATACATCCCCGGGCAGCGCCGGGCCATCAGCTAGTTTGGAAATAAAGGTGCATTTTTTATTTACTTATTTATTTTTAGCCCTTATTTGCTAAAAATAACAGTAATATGCCCTTGTGACATACATATTTGAAAAAGCTGAGTCCCTAAGGTAACTATTCATGTATCTTTTTAAATAATGTCACTTTTTTATTTACTACAATTTTTGTTTTACCATGGTAACTATGGGGGACAGGGGAGGGGGGGAAGAAGTAGTTAATTTAATTTGTGAAATGTAAAATATAGTAGTATATAACTTGTATTTTTTTTCTTACTACTTTATGTCCCCAATGTGTGCTCTGAACAGAGTGCATTAAAATGTCTTGTTGCCATTAAAAGGGACACACAGTACATTTTAATCCAACCAGGTTGCAGTAAGTAGTTAAATAAATGCAGTTATGACAATACCTGGTCGCATCTATAATGTGTATCAGTGCTTTCAAGTGCCCAGTCATTCTTTTCCAAACTGCAGTTTTCCAAATAAAAGTATAAGCCGCTTGTTCCCGTATTCCTTTTTCAGCACGGATAGAAAGAATCAAAACAAATGAAATTCAGAAAAAAAAATCCAGGAGCAGTTTTTTCCTCTCCATATTTTTTGGTAACTTCTTTAGACAATGTAACCTAGTGAACCTGCTATTTGCTGCAATTAAATTCCCTTTCATTATACCGCTACTGAAGGGCCGCCTGGAAAAACTCGACCCTAACTTTATGACCCCGTTATATGATAGATAATGGGCATTATGGGAAAACAACACACGCGACAAAAACTCATCGTCCATTAGTATTTCAGGCCGGTGGAGAGGTTAAGAGCGTTCACCGTGCAGTAATTCTGCTGGGCAATTTGATAGCCGTTTAAAATGTTTTTGTAACCTTGAAAAAAGTTAAAAGGATTTCAATGTTGTTGATTTTTTTTCTCCTTCTGTTTAGCTTTTTGAATTTTAAGTAATACATGCACCAATTTGTGCCAGATTATGGGAGTTCTTGGGGAATTTTTATAATGCTGCCCAGTGGTGCTCACCCGGATTCCGGATATCCGAACTACCCAGATAATCCGAACTTTTTCCAGTATCCGAATCTGGATTCGGATTCCAGATATCTGCGGAAATCCGGAATGCGGATACCCAGATTTGCAGCAGAATACGGATAGAAATTTGGACATCCGGTCGGATATCTGGATTCGGATACTGTAACTATGGAGATGACGTCCACGACGTCACTGAGCCAATCAGAGGGCTCCCAGCCTAAGCCATAGCACCCAATCACAGAAGGGATCCCTGGCCATCCCCCCCCCGTGTATATTAAGTAGGGGTGCCATGATGAGAAATCTCGTTCTTGCTTGTAACTGCTCACTGAGAAACATGCTCCATCCAGTGCTGCTGGCCTAGCAAGTGCTGTATACAGTGATAAACCTAAAGCTTTTCAGTGATTAACACCTTCATTATCACTACACTATTGCTCTATTGTTTATTAGCTTGATTTCATTCAGTGACAGTCAGAGTGTGTGCTGCAGGCCTGCAGCAGGTGCTATTACTACTGGCCTGCTATTAGTCTTAGCTACAGTATAGGTTAGGGAATTGGATTACTGTGTTATTGTGTAGTTAGTACTGCAGTCAGTGGTAGTAAGTTGTTAGAGTAGTACTACTGAGTTAGCTTACTACAGTACTGCTGTGCTGAGCAGTGTCAGTATGACAGTTAGTGTGCACTAGTGTCTTCTACTCTGCTGTCTGTCACTCCGTGCTGATTTGCTTTAACCACTTGCCGACCGCACGCTCATAACGTGCGTCGGCAAAGTGGCAGCTGCAGGACCAGCGACGCAGTACTGCGTCGCCAGCTGCAGCCTAATTAATCAGGAAGCAGCCGCTCGTACGAGCGGCTGCTTCCTGTCAAATCACGGCGGGGGGCTCCGTGAATAGCCTGCGGGCCGCCGATGGCGGCTCGCAGGCTAGATGTAAACACAAGCGGAAATAATCCGCTTTGTTTACATTTGTACGGCGCTGCTGCGCAGCAGCGCCGTAAGGCAGATCGGCGATCCCCGGCCAATCAGTGGCCGGGGATCGCCGCCATGTGACAGACCACATCCTGTCACTGGCTGCATAGGACGGATAGCGTCCTGTGCAGCCCGGAACACCAGGGGGAGGCAGCAGGTAGGAGAGGGAGGGGGAATTTCGCCGCGGAGGGGGGCTTTGAGGTGCCCCCCCGCCACCCACAGCAGGCAGGAGAGATCAGACCCCCCCAGCACATCATCCCCATAGGGGGGAAAAAAGGGGGGCAATCTGATCTCCCTGCCTGCACCCTGATCTGTGCTGGGGGCTGCAGAGCCCACCCAGCACAGATCAATCAAACCAGCGCTGGTCCTTAAGGGGGGGTAAAGGGTGGGTCATCAAGTGGTTAAAGTCCAACCCCGATTTTAATAAAGTACAAGTACCCCACATCATCTGGCTGAAGCAAGCTGGCGCTGGCAGTGGTCAGACTCGGAGCACCAGAACCCCCTCTGCCACTCCTGCCGACACTGAGGCCTGTTCAGGCAGCCAGTCCTCAGTGGCCTCCTCTGCTCCCTCCAAGAGGTGGACATGAAGTGGCTGGGAATCACTATGCCTGCCTTGCCACCCTTTACCACCACCACCACAACCTCCTGGCTTCTCCTGATTAACTATTAGTAACTAAGCCGCCTGGTTCACAATTTTTTTACAGCCGTGGTACCACCAACGCTATGTGCCACGTACACGTGCCATATGTCACGTCCGTCATGCTCCTGGCACACGTTACACCTGCTTCATTGCCCTGCTCCTGCTGCCTGTCCTGCTCCCACCGCCAGGGTGCCACAGGCCACTGATACCACCTATATTTAACCCAAAACACAATTGCTGTGTAATTATTTGGAGGTGTCCGACCTGAAAACTGTCATGTCCCTGTTGTGCAGTTGGACTTTGGACACAATGTGGGCTGCACGACCGCTGTCTGGAACCTAGTCCTTTTTTCTTTGGTGTGGGGGGGGGGGGGGAATCTTAAGTCCCCACATAATCAATTAGTGTTTCCCTTTAAAAAAAACATGATGCTACATGCCTCATTTACCCTAAAAAAACGTTTTAGAAGTAATTTAAAGGTCACTTCCGGTTTTCTATCCGGATATCCGAATCCAGGCGGATATCTCGGATATTGGGTTCGGATATCCGATTCTATTCGGATTTCCCGGATAGTTCGGATTGGTATCCGGATCCAAATTAATTCGTATTTTGAAAAGGGTATCCGAGCAGCACTGATGCTGCCCACTTCTCCAAACCCACAAGAGCACCTAGATAGGATGGCTTAATTTAAATACAGTTAGAAATTCCTTATCACCTATATGTAGAACCTGTAGTCACAGACTGTGCTCTTCCTATTTCTCTCTCCTCCATTCTGGAGATGGGGAACTAAACGCATGTTGCAAAGAACAGTGGATAAAGGAAAAAAAAGCACAGTTGTACAGAACGGACACATGAAGACCAGCAAGAAGTGTGGAGGGAGGTCGACAATTGTTTTGCCCACTGGGCTTTCTGAAGACTGTTCTTGAAAAACAGTCTTATGAAAGCCCAGTGGGCGAAACAATTGTTGACCTTCCTCCGCACCTCTTGCTGGTCTTCATATGTCTGTGAAGTATAACTGTGCCATTTTTATATATCCACTGCAGTTTGCAGGACTTCTGTCGTGAAAATCTTAAATTTACAATACATGTACACATATATAAATAAGAAGTACGTTTCTTCCAGAGTAATATGAGCCATAAATCACTTTTCTCCTATGTTGCTGTCACTTACAGTAAGTAGTAGAAATCTAACATTACCAACAGATTTTGAACTAGCCCATCTTCTCAGGGTTTTCGTCATTTTCAAAATCACTTAGGTGAATGGCAGTTGCCCTGTCCAACTTCCAAAAAAAGTGTACAGTGAGCAGGGAGGCTGGCCAGCATCTTTGTATAAATCTTTTTTTCAGGGAGTGTATTTATAAAGAATAAAGGCCATACTGAGAATCCCTTATGGAGAGTTGGACTAGCCCAAAATCTGTCGGTAATGTTGAATTTCTACTACCTACTGTAAGTGACAGCAACATAGGAGAAAAGTAATCTATGGCTCATTTTACTCAGTAAGAACCCTACTGGAAATGTTGGAAGTAATACTATAGCGCAAGCAATCATAAGGTGTGCATCAAGCTTTTTCTTGTTTCGACATTCCTTGATTTTTAAAGTAAAAAATGGTATACTTCCCTTGGGCGAGGTAAGACTCTGGATCCCCCAGAGGGTTCACCCCTCCTGGTTAGCAGGAAATCAAAATGGTACTCACAAAGGAAGGTTGCAGAAGGGCAACCAACCACTGTAGGAAGGTGGAGATCTATAAACCCAACTCCACTCGGGTATCCAGGCAGGCTGAATACAGTCGCACCCTCATATCAAAAGGAACCAATTGTTCCCAAAGATGGAGGAGCCACCGGTAACCAGAGGTATATCCCTCCCAGAGGAGGGTGGAAAGCAAAAAGGGGGGAAAGAGGCACCCAAAGGTGTAATAAAACTGTGTTAAAAACAATAAAGGAAAAACAAATGAGGTAACTTAATTCAAAGATGACAAATTCATAAATTAAATGAATTTTAATCTGCAATGGCAACGCGTTTCATGGGTTCTGCCCAATGAAGGCGCCTCTGAGGAGCCTTCAATTTGGCTCAGAGGACTAGTTGGCACTTTATTCGGCTTGAGGAAGTGGTCTGAGACCCACGAAACACATTGCCAGTGCATAATAAAATTCATTTAATTTATTAATTTGTCGTCATTGAGGTAAGCCACCTCATTTTTTTTTCTTTTACAGTTTTTAACTACTAGCCGACCGCGTCATGCCGATGGGCGTGGCCGCGGCGGAAGCCTCAGGAGTGCCTAATGTCGATCGGTGTAGAGTCCTGGAGCTCTGTTTTGCAGGAGATCGCGCGCAGCCTGCGCGCGCATCTCCTGCTTAATGGGCGAAGCGGCGCTCGGGAGACTGTTAGACGGCGACGCCGTCTAATTACCCACACAGCGCTGTGATCTGCAGCAGCACGGTACTTGGGACAGCCGTGTGACACGGCTGTCCCCTCCAGGGGATCAGACGTGATCAGCTGTCAAAGGCTGAAGCCTATGACAGCTTAGCACGTGGATTGGCTGGCGGGGGGAGGGAGGGGGGAATATGTTAACACAAAAAAACCAGGAAATTTTAATAAATAACAAACACATAATAAATAAACAAACAAACAAACATTCGGGGGGCAATCTGACCCCACCAACAGAGAGCTCTGTTGGTGGGGAGAAAAGGGGGGGTGGGGGGGGATCACTTATGTGCTGAGTTGTGCGGCCCTGCAGCTTTGCCTTAAAGCTGCAGTGGCCTATTTTACAAAAAAAGGCCTGGTGTTTAGGGGGGTTTAACACTGTGGTCCTCAAGTGGTTAACACACTTTTATTACACCTTTGGGTGCCTCTTTTCCCCTTTGTACATTAACAAAGTGTAGTTTTAAACTTCACCCACCCTAGTATAGCTTGCTGGTCTCAGAATGACATCTGCTATACGGGCTCTGTGGCTCCTGCTTGCTGTTGGTGATTAAAGCAACATATATTGCTTTTTAAAAAATGAGAAGTACAATCTATTAAATCAGACCCGAAGAAAAGACAGAAGTGCTGAAATCTGCTGCCAAGCGATCGATTTTGACGGGGAAAAAAAACACCAATATTTTTAAACATCCCACTGGGAGTTCCTCACCTGATTTAAAATTCACATTCCAGAAATTCAATTAACTTGCAAATCCTTTCCTCCCCGCGTGCAAAATTAAAGAGCTAATTTCTAATGTTATTTATCTGATAAACTACGATCAAAGTTAATACCATGGAATTAATAAAACAGCTTTTCAGCTTATCATTAGGATTTGTAAGTAACTTTTTCCCTTCCGCAGAATGGCGGTTAGCCTTCCAGCCAAGCAGATCAGCTCTTGCGGAGAAAGAGGCAGGTACCGAAAATTACCTGTTTCTAAGGACAGAGGCAAACTAGCCTGGAGCAAGGGAAATAGATGATTAATGGATCATACCTTGCTGGGAACGACTCATGCTTGTATAATAACACAATGGCTGCCCACCAGGCCTCTGAGCCGGTTTACCAAATTACGAACGCGACAAACCTATTACTGATCTCAAAGTGATTCATTTTATTTTGCTCGGATTGCAATCAGCTTAAAATATTACATTTCAAATGCAGAGCAAACAGCACTGATGTGAAAGGAAAGGGGTCAGACACATTCATCCTTACTGGGAAAATGAGTGTGGCTTTTTCTGTAAGCGTTTTCTAAGGATTAAGTGTACTTGTAAATATGTCAACTCAAAACAGCTGTGATCAAAAAAGGAATCATAATGGATTACTGATTTTGCCCCCCCCCCCCCCCCCAGAGATCTCTGTAAGCCCCCCAACTGACTTTTGCCTAAAGCGGACCTGAACTCAGAACTTCCTCTCTGCTCTAAAAGATAAGCAACAATAAAGTTTAAAGAAAAACATTTCTTTAAAAAGACTCTGTAACAAAATTTTCAGCTTTAGTTCTTCTATCCTATAAGTTCCTTTGCCTGTTCTAAAGTGCTCTGGCTCACTGCAGCCTTTCCTAATTGCACAGTGGCTGTGTTATCTCTGTTATATGATCTAATCTGTTTCCTTCTGTCGGCTCTGTCGGGCTAAAGGCCTATACACACGTCGGATTTTTGCGAACGACGGGTCGTTTGAACGTCCCGTCGTTCAGTCGTCCGCACGCCAAATCGGGCGTATGTACAGACTGTCGTTCGGGTGATAAGACTGATCTTGAGCGATCCGCCCGGCTTGAATGTGTGGAATGTGCAGGGCTGCTTGTGATTGGATAGAAGCGATACACACCCTCTGCAGGCCCCCCGCAGGCTCTATATGACTCACACACTCTGCTTATGTGAGCCTATCACAAGCTAGTTGGTTTGTTTGTAAACATTGCCTAAAACTGGCAATTACAAGCCAGGATTGCAGCAGGGAGTGGCAGAAACAGCACAGAGGGGCCCAGGAGAACATAATGAATAGAATGGTATGCTTTTTGCTGTAAAAATTTTAGAGTACAGATTCTCTTTAAAAACAGCTGATACAAATAAATCTGCAATGTGTCTATTTCCTGCTTTCATGGAAGCAGACATATGGTTAACATCCTGTGTTTACAAATTAGCTGCTCTGCTAGTTGACACAGCTGAGAGATCAAATTACACTTGTGATGAGTCACCGATGAGGGGGAATTAAACAGGCTAAATACATACAGGGTACATTTCTCTGTTTTCCTTCTGTCCTGTGCAAGAGTGCAGGTTCACTTTAAAGGAAACCTGAAAGGGACTCCGAGCACCTCTCATGGACATGCCTTTAAAGAGAATCTGTACTCTGAAATTCTTACAATAAAAAGCATACCATTCTATTCATTATGTGCTCCTGGTCCCCTCTGTGCTGTTTCTGCCATTCTCTGCTGCAAACCTGGCTTGTAATTGCCAGTTTTAGGCAGTGTTTACAAACAAACTAACCAGCTTCTAATAGGCTCAGCTAAGCAGAGTGTGTTAGTCACACAGAGCCTGCAGGGGGTGTGTACAGCTTCTAGCTAATCACATGCAGCCCTGCACATTCCAGTCTGACTGCCTCAGCCTGACTGTGCCGACTATAGAGAGAAGATTAGATCATATAACAGAGATAACACAGCTACTGTGCAATTAGGAAAAGCTGCAGTAAGCCAGACCACATTAGAAAAGGCATAGGAACTTATAGCATAGAAGAAATAAAGATAAACAATTTGTTACAGAGTCTCTTTAAGGCAGACGACTTCCAACACAGTTGTACTATGACCTCTCTGGAGGAACCTCTTGCAATGGCCATGCGTGTCACTTCCTCTTCCGGCTTCATTTAGTGATGCACTTCTCTAACAGAGAAGACAGGGGTGACCCAGAAGTTATAACATAGCCAAGATCGCAGCCGCGATTTTTGAATTGAAATCAAACGAAAACTATATGGTGTAGATTAGAATAGCGATTCGAGCATCAAATGAAACAAGAGAGCACAAGCTACAGAATGGTATGCATCTTAAAAGGAATACTTAAGTCTAAAAAAAAAAAATGATATTTACTCACCCGGGGCATCCCTCAGCCCCCTAAAGCTGGATGGTGCCCTCGCAGCCTGGCTCCGATCCCCCTGTCCCCGCCGGCGGCTACTTCCGGGTTTGGCGACAGCCGCCGACAGGCTGGGAACGCGAGTGATTTTCTGCGTTCCCAGCTGCTATATCACCCTCTATGCTGCTATAGCATATATGTTATATGCTACAGCAGCATAGAGGGTGATATAGCAGCTGGGAACGCAGAAAATCAGCCTGCGTTCCCAGCCTGTCGGGGAGCCCGGAAGTAGCCGCCGGCGGGGACAGGACGATCGGAGCCAGGCTGCGAGGGCACCATCCAGCTTCGGGGGGCTGAGGGATGCCCCGGGTGAGTAAATATCATTTTTTTTTTTAGACTTAAGTATTCCTTTAAGTAGGTTCAAAACAAGGAAAGTAAAATTCCAGCACTCTTTAAAGCTGCAGCAGGAGACTAGATTTGACCCTAATTAACTGTTGGACTGTAAGGGTACCAGTCCCTTCACAAAGCGTGCACAGACTGTGTAGCAGAAAGCAGTCTTATGCAGGGGGGAGAGATGAGGTGAAGCCAGCACTGAGATTAAGTAATTTATTGGAAAAATGGTGGTAAAACACTTACAGTCGGCATTAGGTCAGATGCAATGCGGAAGAGTGGGCGCCAGGTCTATGTCCCCCTGCGGACGTCCATTTTGCGCTACTGGCGCTTGTTCACCGCAACTCTCCCCATTGCGGTGAAAAAGCGCCAGTAGCACGAAACCTGACATCTTGTAATGTAGCTCGGACCTGAGCTGCGAGGGCACCGATCAGCTGCAGGGAGCTGAGGGAAGCCCCAGGTGAGTTAATCTCATTTTTTTTGTCCGAGGCTTTAGGTTCACTTTTAGTACTTTGCAGTACTGCTCAGAGTCTCTTTAAAGGACCCATGAGAGGTGCTCAGAGTCCCTTGAAGTGAAAGGGATATAGAGCCTGCCATATTTATTTTTTAAACAATACCAGTTCCCTGGCAGTCCTGCTAATCTCTTTGGCTGCAGTAGTGTCTGAATCACTTACAAGCATGTGGCTAAGTGTGACTTGGGTCAGAAAATCTAATCTGCATGCTTGTTCAGGTTCTATAGCTGAAAATATTAGCGCCAGAGGATCAACAGGACAGCCAGGCAATTTGCATTGTTTAAAAGGATATAAATATGTCAGCTGCCATATCCATTTCACTTTAATTTCCCTTTAACATCCCTCCTCATGTAAACATGTTTTCCTAGATTTGTTCAGGTACACCGATTTTTTATCTGTGCAGAACCTCCTAAGGCCCAGTTCACATAGGCGTTGAACCGGCAATAAAACAATGGTTATGGCGCTTGTCAAGCAAACGCTACACTGTATCCTATCATTTCCAGTTGTCTTGTTTATTCCTGGAGCCAACATCTAGTGTCCAGGATCGGATAAGCGCGGCGCGTCCGTCTCCCCCTGCAGCGGTCAAAATGTGACGCATTTGTCCCATAGCGGGTCTGAGACTGTTCAATAGATGTTACATTTTAATTTAAAAAAATTGGTCTGTGACTTAGACTATGTTTTAGATTTTGGTCCCTTACATGATTGAGTTTGACAACTCTAGTTTAAAAGGAAATATATATGGCAGCTTCCATAGGTCTCACGCCTTTTAAGAAGCTGATGACAAATAAATCACATGTATTATACCTGGGCAGGAGACCAGGCACCGCACTGCCCCTTCATAGACTTCATAGTCATTATTGATTAAGGGGCTGTTTGGGGATGATCTGTAATATTTACATTACAAGATGCCTGATTCTTTAAATTGAAAATTTCTGGTAAGAGCCCTTCCCCCAGTTCTCAAACCTGCAGATTTTTCTTTAATATGCACGAGCGGCATTGTAGATTTCTTTTCAGAATATGATGTAACTTGTCTTCCTTGGTTTAACAGGCTCCATATTTCTCAGTGACAGCCGGCAGCTGAAAAGGTTACAGAGAGGACCTGTCACGTAGGAAAATTAAGGTTAAAAAATGACTAGCAGACAGTTTGATTTTTTTTCCATCTTTATAAATCCTTGTTAAGATCTTACCTGGAATGGTGAGCCTGTCATAAACAATAGCTATAGATGAAAAGCGATGTTAAGTGAATATAGCGAGGTGAGTCACCCATAGAGGTTATCATAGCCGGATTCCAGGCAAGGCCACAAAGGCCATGGCCTAGGGCATCAGGAAAGGAAGAGGTGGGCTATGGGCAGCAGTAGCAGTAGAGTTTGCACATAGCAGTGGTTGGCTACCAACAGTTGATCTGGCACTCAGGGGATGAAGGAGCAGCAAACGGGCACTGACAGCGATCTCTGAGCTCCCTGTCACTCACGGAATGTGCAGCTCGCCGAGGAGCTTACAGTCTAATTCCTTCCATCATGTTTCTAACTGTCCTCAGAGGAGCCTACAATCACCCCCACATCCAAAACCTCACAAAGTCCTGCAACTTCCACCTCCGTAATATCTGCAAGATCCGCCGTTTCCTGACCTCTGCCACCACCAAACTCCTCATCCATGCCCTCATAATTTTCCACCCTGACTACTGCAATGCCCTTCTGTCTGGTCTCCCTATGACCGGAATAGCCCCACTGCAGTCCGTCATGAATGCGCCAGCCACTATTATCCATTCCTCCTATCGCCCAACCACGGCGGCTCCCCTCCGTGAATCCCTCCACTGGCTTCCTATCCAGTCCAGAATCAGATTCAAGATACTGTGTCTGGCCTACAAGTCTGTCCACAAAACCTGCCCAACCTACATTTCCAATCTTACCCAGAGGTACACACCTAGCCGCTCCGCTCCTCCAATCAACTTTGCCTAACTGCACCACACATCACCCAATCCCATGCACGCCTCCAGGACTTCTCAAGAGCTGCTCCAACACTATGGAACTCCCTACCTCCCCCCATTAGAGTTTCCCCCTCCTTCAACATTTTCAAGAAGGCCCTCAAAACTCACCTTTTTACTCTGGCCTACCCACTCACTAGTGCTCTAAACCCGCAGCTGAACTCTGGTACCCTACCTTTTGTGTCCCCAGCTCTCCCTCTAGATTGTAAGCCTTCAGGCAGGGTCCTCCTCCTTATGTCTCCTACCTGTTCACGCACCTCCATCACCGTACACCCATCCTATGGATCTGAGTGAACTCTTGATTGAACTCGACTTGCCTAATCTCCATGCTCCCATCCAGTGACTGACTAAGCATTACCTGGTATTCATGCTGTGCTGCATTATCTAGATTTTCTTGTATTCCTGTATTGTCTTATTGCTGTATGTCACCCCTAAATATCATCTGTAACCTTAATGTACAGCGCTGCGTAATATGTTGGCACTTTATAAATTCATTTGAGGTAAGTCACCTCAACCTTTTCCTTTTTAGTTGTTTATAAAACCGTTTTATCACAATTTGGGCACCTCTATCCCCCTTGTTTTTCTCACCCTCCTTAGGGGTGTTCTATTTTGGTTAGGTGTTCTCCTGTCCTTACAACCAACTTGGAATCCTTTGCTAAGAGTGCGACTGCATCCAGTGCCTTTGGACACCCGAGTGGAGTCGGGGTTGTTGATCTCCACCTGCCCTCAGTGGTTGGTTGCCCACCTGCAACCTTCATTTGTGAGTACCACTCACTACCTAAATTAGCCGACTCTTTGTTGTGATTTACTACACCACTGGGGCTCCCGTGTTCTCTGTGGTATTTTTTATTTCAGGGTGTCCATCTTTGATCACCCTACACAGCTGCATGTTGGGGAGGAAGTTTAGGATGCTGTCGGTCCAGGGGCAGCTGGTGATAGTGGCCTTGGGCGGTAAAAAGTTTCTGGCCCTGGAGTTCATGGGTTACCTATCATCAGTGTTTCGATGGAAAGACTTCAAGTCAGCATTTAATGCTTTAACTTGTTGCCGGCCGCCTTGCGCCAATTGGTGTGAACGCGGCGGCTTACCCAGGACCGCGTAATGCCAATTGGGGTTAAGTCCTAGGGGGTGTTTTGCAGGAGATCGCGAGCTCCACTTGAATGACGGAGCTCCGCTTTGTCATCAATCTCCCAGCGGCGATTGTTGCTAGGAGACTGTTACACAGAGAAAGCGCCGTCTATTTATATTGTATAGTGCTGTGATCTATGGCAGCACTGTACTGGGGACAACCGTGTCTCTCAGCTGTCCCCTTGAGAGTCTCAGGAGCGATCAGCTGTCATAGGCTGATGCTGCTGACAGCCAATCGCTGTCATTGGCTGGTGGGGGGAGGGAGGGGTAAAGAAAAAATAAATAAAAAATAAGACATTTTATAAAAAAAAAAAAGATTATTACATTAATTAAAAAAAACACTGTTTGCAGCAGAAATCTCTGTTGGTGGGCAGAAAAGGGGGGGTATTCATTTGGGTGCATGGATCTGTGGCTCTGTAGCAAGCCATTAAGGCTGCAGAGCCCTAATTTGCAAATAATAGCCTTGTCACTGGGGAAGGTGGAGGGCGGGCGGGGGGGGGGGGGGGGGGGGGGGGAGATAAAAGCCTGTGGTTCTTAAGTGGTTAAAGAGGCACTGTAGTGACATATTGTATAATGCAGTAAATTATTCATGATACCCACTTTTATGGTAACTTTATTTTTTGATTTTGCTTTCAAATCTTTTTATTAAAAAAGAGAAATGGTCTCATAACGGTGTACAAAAGTTTTTTTAAGTACATAAAAATTAGCACATTTTCACTTAATACACTTGAGGAGAACAATAATTAAGACAATAAAACAGTCCTTTGAACTCCACATAAATAAAGTTAGTTCTTTGGGAGCTTCTAAGCTTCTTGTACCGAAGGCGCTCCATGTGTAGAAAGGAGTTTGGAACAGTATTAGGCTCCCTGCACACTGCATGCAATTCCAATTCCGATTTTTAATAGTTTTTTACATCCGATTCCTATTTTTAATCGTTACTGCATGCTGCGTTTTTTCCTCCGTTTTTCTGTTGATTGTATTCTGAGTTGCAAATCGGGAATCGGAAATGCAAAACGGATTTGCAGTGTGCTGGGAGCCCAAAACAGGAAAACAACAAGCTTTTCATGTTACAATGGTCCTAACCGTGCTGTGAGAGTCACAAGGATCCTGTGACTAACCAAAGACTTGTGGGTAACTACCGAGGGGGCAGGGGGCAGCACCTGGTTATGTCACCCTCTGGCCCAGCTGCGTGGGGTGTGGTAGTGCAAGGGTTTTGGGCCAGTGTTGTCTTAGAAGTCGTGAATAAGGGTGTCTAACCTCCTAAGCCTGTGGTCTTGCCTCGTTAAAATACTTGTAAGAGAGATAGGAAGGAGGCAGTGATAGCATTGTGTGTATAAAGGACTCCATTTTTTTTCTCCGATTTGTCCATTTTATCGTATACCTACCTAGTACATTTTTATGTATTTATTCTAGCTGCTGCTTAGGCCAACATGCTATCATACTGTTATTTAAAGTGATAAATTACAATGTACTGTTTCTAATGCAATTTAGCACTTTGTACGTTAAGCACTTTTTGTTCCCCTGACGAAGTCCCCCATTTATAGAGGGGCCAAAACATGTTGGGTTAATGTAGGGGGGGTGTAACGATCGGTGTCAACACACAGAGAGAATCTGATTATTGGTGATCTGCAGTATCACCAAGAATACAGATATATACCCAATTATTAATGATCTGCAGAATCACCAATAATACAAGTATAACTAACCTCTGGACACCTGACAAGTGTAGTGTTTTGGTGCGACAGTATATGAGCCAGTGATTCCCTGACTGTTGGGAATCAGACTCTACTGCAGTCAAAGGACTCCTTTGAGATGGAGTGCCTGACTGGATTGCAGAGAGGTCCCTTTGGGTGATAGGGTGTCTCTGTAGCTACTGGACACCCCAGGAGGGGGTATCAGTTAGAGAGGTCGGCCAGGAACGGGTCGGCAACACACGAGCAGATTAGGTACAGAGACAGAAGGCTGATTCGGTAACCAGGGACAGGCAAGGTTGGCAACAAGTAATCAGATAGGCGTAGGTACCGAATCAGAGAGCAGAAGGAAGGTCAGGAGAGCAATAGGTCATAACAGATATCAAACAGATGCCTAGTCTAGAGTGTGAGGTCCGTGGTCTCAACACCCAGGGACTGGTCTAAGAAATACACATTGATGATACAGTATCCCTAGTCTTGGGTGTAAGGTCCGTGGTCTTGACACCCTGGAACTAGTCTTAAGTATAACACAATAATAACAGAGTATACTGGCTAAGTGTGGATTCCCAGGTCACCTGGTTCCACCACACTGGAGGATCTGACTAAGGTCTGAGTGCTAACACATAAGCATTCGCAACGGCAGACAACTGGCAACTGACAGGGAGGAAGTATATATAGCAAGGTGCTCCTCAGCACCACCCAAACCCAGTCAGCCAATCACCCGCTGTTCTGGGATCATCTATTGTCCAGATCAGCTGATTCTTCTCCTATTGGCATAAAGAGCTTACCTGTTAGCGCGCGCGTAGCTCTCCATCTGTGTGCACTACTAGGTTCAGACAAACCAGGCGCATGTTGTTGCGGAGAAACCGCCGGTCTGAACGCGGCACCAGCCACCTTATTGTCAGACCGAGCGGCGGTGTCTCTGGACTCCGTTACAATCCCTCTCCTATTGGCATGAAGGGCTTGCCTGTTAGTGCGTGCGCGCGTAGCTCTCCATCTGTGTGTACTACTAGGCTCAGACAACCCAAGCGCATGTTGCTGCGGGGAAACCGCCGGTCTGAACGCGGCACCAGCCGCCTCGCTGTCAGACCGTGCGGCGGTATCTCCGCACTCCATTACAGTACCCCCCCCCCCCCCCCCCCCCCCCGAGGAGTGGACTCCGGACACTTGCCACCAGGCTGCATGCGGGAATCTGGCACCCAAGATCTTTCCTCTATGCCATATCCCTTCCAGTGGACCAGATACTGCACGGAGTTCTGCACTAAGCGAGAGTGCATAATCTTTTCAATTTCATCTGTGTAAACTGTGATAGTGTGTTCTGCACCTTCTAGCCAGTGTCGCCATTCCTCAAAGGCTAACTTGATGGCCAAAAGCTCCCGGTTGCCTATGTCGTAGTTTTTCTCTGTGGGTGAAAATCTACGGGAAAAGTAGGCGCATGGGTGGAGTTTGCCCTGCAAACCCAATCTCTGAGACAATACAGCTCCCACCCCCACTTCTGAAGCATCAACCTCTACAATGAATGGAAAGGTGATATCGGCATGTCTCAAAATAGGTGCGGAACAGAACAGTTTTTTCAGTGTGGAAAAGGCCGCCTGAGCCTCTGTTGACCAGTGATGAGTATCAGCCCCTTTTTTGGTGAGACTGGTAAGGGGCGAGATAATGGTGGAGTACCCCTTTATGAACCTTCTGTAGTAGTTAGCGAAACCCAGAATTCTCTGGAGTGCCTTCAGTCCCACAGGCTGAGGCCACTCCAGGACAGCAGAAACCTTCCCTGGATCCATTGAGAGACCAGAGGTGGAGATAATGTACCCCAAGAAGGCAACAGAGGTTACTTCGAAGAGGCATTTCTCCAGTTTGGCGTAAAGTTGATTCTGTCTTAATTTCTCTAGCACAAACTTAACATGTCTACGATGTTCAGAAAGATTGGATGAAAAGATCAGTATATCATCCAGATAGACTAGGACGAACCTCCCCAACACCTCCCTGAACACCTCGTTAATTAACTCCTGGAAGACAGCCGGAGCGTTACACAACCCGAAGGGCATCACTAGGTACTCGTAATGCCCGTCTGGCGTGTTAAAGGCCATCTTCCATTCGTCACCATCGCTGATACGCACCAGGTTGTATGCACCTCTCAGATCTAGCTTTGAGAAAATCTTGGCGTTGGTCCCCTGAGTGAATAAATCGTCAATTAAAGGTAAAGGGTAGCGATGTTTCACCGTGATCTTATTCAGGCCTCTATAATCAATGCAAGGACGAAGGCCTTCATCTTTTTTCTTTACAAAAAAGAATCCTGCCCCTGCTGGTGAACGGGAGGGGCGGATGAACCCTTTAGCCAAGTTTTCTCTGATGTATTTCTGCATAGCTAGTTTCTCAGGACCAGACAGATTATAGAGGTGGCCCCTAGGCAGCATACAACCAGATCTCAAATCAATGGGACAATCAAAGGTACGATGGGGAGGAAGTTTATCTGCCGACTTGGGACAGAAAACGTCCGCATATTCTGCGTATTGTCTTGGCACACCTGCAACCTGAATGCTGGTATTACCCATGGTTACTTTCGCTAAACAATGATGATAACAATGGGTCGAAGAGCTCGTTAGCTGACCTGATACCCAGTCTATCTGAGGAGAGTGAAGTTGTAACCAGGGCATGCCAAGAATGACGGTGGAGGTTGCCATACGCAAGACCAGAAATTGCAGATTCTCCTCATGTAGTACCCCAACCCGGAATTTTAAATTCGGAGTATGAGACAGAGGATGTTTACTCTGCAGAGGAGAGTCATCTACAGCAGTGACCAATATTGGTTGGTCCAATGGGAGTATCGGAATACCCAATTTCTTTGCAAACTCGTAATCTATAAAGTTAGCTGCTGAACCAGAGTCAACGAAAGCCTCAGCGGTAACAGTCTGACCCTTCCATGTGACAGAACAAGGAAGGAGTAAACGATTGTTGTCTAGGGGTAAAGACTGCGTGCCTAGGGTATTACCCCTGACTACACCTAGGCAGCAGCGTTTCCCGACTTCTTGAGACAATTCTGCACTCTATGGCCCTTCTCTGCACAGTACAAACAGAGCTGTTCTGTTTCCTGCGACTCCTCTCTGTCCGTGTCAACCTGGAGTGACCAATTTGCATTGGTTTTGGCGGTAAGGCATAAAAGACATATCTGGTCGTGTTCCTACTGCGGGTTTGCTTTTGATACCGTAAACGGCGATCAACCCGTACTGCTAAGGAGATCGCCTCATCGATAGTTTTAGGTTCAGGGTGTCCCAACATCAATTCAGAAACTGCGTCTGACAACCCTGATAGAAAACAATCTAACAGTGCAAAAGGGCCCCACCTAGATGAGACAGACCACTTCCTGAATTCAGCTGCATAGACTTCTACAGGATCCCTGCCTTGACGCAAGGTCTTTAGCTTCCGCTCAGCAGTAGAGGCAATGTCCGGATCGTCATAAATTATGGCCATAGACTTAAAAAACTCCTCTACTGATGTCAGTGCCTCGTGCCCTGTCTGTAGGCTATAGGCCCAAGTTTGAGCATCCCCTGACAGCAGGGTCTTAATAAAGGTAATTCTCTGTGCCTCTGTTCCTGACAAGTTAGGTCTTAGTTCAAAATACAACATTATACGATTCTTGAAATTCTGAAAGTCAGATCTATGACCAGAAAACCTTTACAGACATGCGTAAGTCTGTAACTGGAGGAGATCGCACTGAATTTACAGCCGTCTAAAGGACCTGCAGAGACTCAGATAAAGCAGAGATCTGGGCCTGCTGACCATCCAGCACTCTGATGAAATTCTCCACCGAGGTGGTGAGTGTATCAAGACGGCTGTTAAGTGCGTCCATTTTGTTTTTCTGGTCTGCCGTTCTGTAATGATCGGTGTCAACACACAGAGAGAATCTGATTATTGGTGATCTGCAGTATCACCAAGAATACAGATATATACCCGATTAATAATGATCTGCAGAATCACCAATAATACAAGTATAACTAACCTCTGGACACCTGACAAGTGTAATGTTTTGGTGCGACAGTATATGAGCCAGTGATTCCCTGACTGTTGGGAATCAGACTCTACTGCAGTGAAAGGACTCCTTTGAGATGTAGTCCCTGACTGGATTGCAGAGAGGTCCCTTTGGGTGATAGGGAGTCTCTGCAGCTACTGGACACCCCAGAAGGGGGTATCAGTTAGAGAGGTTGGCCAGGCCGGGTCGGCAACACACGAGCAGATTAGGTACAGAGACAGAAGGCTGATTCGGTAACCAGGGACAGGCAGGGTTGGCAACAAGTAATCAGATAGGCGTAGGTACCGAATCAGAGAGCAGAAGGAAGGTCAGGAGAGCAATAGGTCATAACAGATATCAAACAGATGCCTAGTCTAGAGTGTGAGGTCCGTGGTCTCAACACCCAGGGACTGGTCTAAGAAATACACAATGATGATACAGTATCCCTAGTCTTGGGTGTGAGGGCCGTGGTCTCGACACCCTGGAACTAGTCTTAAGTATAACACAATAATAACAGAGTATACTGGCTAAGTGTGGATTCCCAGGTCACCTGGTTCCACCACATTGGAGGATCTGACTAAGGTCTGAGTGCTAACACATAAGCATTCGCAACGGCAGACAACTGACAACTGACAGGGAGGAAGAATATATATAGCAAGGTGCTCCTCAGCACCACTCAAACCCAGTCAGCCAATCACCTGCTGTTCTGGGATCAGCTGATCGTCCAGATCAGCTGATCCTTCTCCTATTGGCATAAGGGCTTGCCTGTTAGCGCGCGCGTAGCTCTCCATCTGTGTGTACTACTAGGCTCAGACAACCCAAGCGCATGTTGCTGCGGAGAAACCGCCGGTCTGAACGCGGCACCAGCCGCCTCGCTGTCAGACCGTGCAGCGGAATCCCCGCACTCCATTACGGGGGGGGGGGGGGGGAGTATTTTGTATATATCAGTGCAGAGAGAAGAATGAAGTTATCCCTTGCAATGTTAGCTGAAGATATTACAATTCATTAGTACCATCTTCCACTGTTTTGTCACCAAGCTAGTATGTGTTAGCAGCGCTACTACGTTTTTATCTTTCATCTTTAATTAAAAGTTATGTTTTATTATTATTTTTCCTTTTCAAGGCTAGTCTGTGTTTTAAAAAAAAAAATATATATATATATACAGTGTATATATATATATATATATATATATATATATATATATATATATATATATCTTTATATACATATATATATATATATATATATATATATATATATATACATATATATATATACATATACATGTGCAGGTGTGTTTTAACATGTGGTGGAAGATGCATATGATTTGAGTAAGAAACTTCCAGCACTCAGTTCATTCATTCCTCGTCTTCTTTAGGTGTTTATCAAGCTTGTTAGGTGTGTTTCTTTTGTAAAGCTCTATGTAGTGTACAGTCTGATAACTTGCATTGTCTGCATATACATCAGTCCATACGTCCTACAATACTCTTATTCCATGTCATTTATCTCTTTGCAGAACACGTTACATGCAATTACTGCATATCTCACTGTGACAAATTATACACTAGTGGTGTCAGAGTCTTTCTGAAGAGGGAGACTGAGTGTTTAGCAGACCAAGTAATTAAAAACTTAAACAAAAGATTGTTCTTCTTGTGGTTAGCCCACCGTGTGACTAGGAACAGGATACATTATAGCAAGGCATACGTAATTACTAGATGAAGGAAATCAGTAGTTTAGCAGTTGGGGGTTGGTGGTATAGGGCTGACAATCTTAAGAGGTTGTCTGTTACCACTCCATTTAAAGGGAACCTGAAACGAGTAAAATTATTTGCAACAAACACATGATGCATCTGCAAATGAATATTACATACAGTACTTACCTTCCCACCAGTTCCTCTCAGAAACTCACCATTTTCTTGTAACAACATTTTCTTCCGGTTCAGACAAGATTTTGTCGGAACTGAAATATATCAGTTGCTGGCTGTTATAACTGATAGGACAACTGTTGTGCAAGGTAATGTCCATGTTTCCCTATGGCTCAAGCGTGCAATATTACAGTTTAATAGTGTGCTGATCTGGAAGCTGTTATAGGGTCATTGCCATTTTTAAAAATGGATCACATCGATTACAGTAGACAAACAGGACACAGGAGAGGAGAAAAAGATTGATAAGCAGACTATGCAGGAGGCAAGTATGATAGGTATATGTTTATTTTGACTTTTTATTTTTAGTTCAAGTTTGCTTTAAAATGCCTTTATGCTTTTACCCCTAAATTGTGTATCACATATATTAAACAACAAAAATCTATTAACCCTTCGCACACTCACATGCAAATGTTCAAACAATTGCATTCACAGATTCACTCATCCAGGCACAACTGTTATCCCTACAGCTAAATTAAAAGCCAGGGTTTTAGTTCACAGAAGAATGCATTCTTATGCTTAATCACCTATACTGCGCAGAAGTACCCAGGTAAACATAGGTGTCCTAACTCTGGCCCTGTAACATGCATAGTGCAAACATGCAAACACATTCATTGCATCAAACCTATCAATGGATTAGGAGCACACATCCTAACTTCCTCTCCTGGGAAAGACAGTGCATCTTACCAATCGCACAAGGGAGCTAATGTTATGTGTCCATGTGCACAATGCGCATACACCAGCATAAGCTGTCTGCATGCTGACAAACATACAGGGGAAGGGGGGAGTGCACCGAATTGGACCCTAGCCACAGGGGTCAATGATAAGAATAAACATACATATATCCAGGCACATCGCCTCTAGTTAGGACATTAAATAAATTATTAGGGAAAGGGAGGTGCTGAAGGGGGTGTGGCTAGAAAATAACAAAAATCTATTAACCCTTCGCACACTCACATGCAAATGTTCAAACAATTGCATTCACAGATTCACTCATCCAGGCACAACTGTTATCCCTACAGCTAAATTAAAAGCCAGGGAAAGACAGTGCATCTTACCAATCGCACAAGGGAGCTAATGTTATGTGTCCATGTGCACAATGCGCATACACCAGCATAAGCTGTCTGCATGCTGACAAACATACAGGGGAAGGGGGGAGTGCACCGAATTGGACCCTAGCCACAGGGGTCAATGATAAGAATAAACATACATATATCCAGGCACATCGCCTCTAGTTAGGACATTAAATAAATTATTAGGGAAAGGGAGGTGCTGAAGGGGGTGTGGCTAGAAAACAACAAAAATCTATTAACCCTTCGCACACTCACATGCAAATGTTCAAACAATTGCATTCACAGATTCACTCATCCAGGCACAACTGTTATCCCTACAGCTAAATTAAAAGCCAGGGTTTTAGTTCACAGAAGAATGCATTCTTATGCTTAATCACCTATACTGCGCAGAAGTACCCAGGTAAACATAGGTGTCCTAACTCTGGCCCTGTAACATGCATAGTGCAAACATGCAAACACATTCATTGCATCAAACCTATCAATGGATTAGGAGCACACATCCTAACTTCCTCTCCTGGGAAAGACAGTGCATCTTACCAATCGCACAAGGGAGCTAATGTTATGTGTCCATGTGCACAATGCGCATACACCAGCATAAGCTGTCTGCATGCTGACAAACATACAGGGGAAGGGGGGAGTGCACCGAATTGGACCCTAGCCACAGGGGTCAATGATAAGAATAAACATACATATATCCAGGCACATCGCCTCTAGTTAGGACATTAAATAAATTATTAGGGACAGGGAGGTGCTGAAGGGGGTGTGGCTAGAAAACAACAAAAATCTATTAACCCTTCGCACACTCACATGCAAATGTTCAAACAATTGCATTCACAGATTCACTCATCCAGGCACAACTGTTATCCCTACAGCTAAATTAAAAGCCAGGGTTTTAGTTCACAGAAGAATGCATTCTTATGCTTAATCACCTATACTGCGCAGAAGTACCCAGGTAAACATAGGTGTCCTAACTCTGGCCCTGTAACATGCATAGTGCAAACATGCAAACACATTCATTGCATCAAACCTATCAATGGATTAGGAGCACACATCCTAACTTCCTCTCCTGGGAAAGACAGTGCATCTTACCAATCGCACAAGGGAGCTAATGTTATGTGTCCATGTGCACAATGCGCATACACCAGCATAAGCTGTCTGCATGCTGACAAACATACAGGGGAAGGGGGGAGTGCACCGAATTGGACCCTAGCCACAGGGGTCAATGATAAGAATAAACATACATATATCCAGGCACATCGCCTCTAGTTAGGACATTAAATAAATTATTAGGGAAAGGGAGGTGCTGAAGGGGGTGTGGCTAGAAAACAACAAAAATCTATTAACCCTTCGCACACTCACATGCAAATGTTCAAACAATTGCATTCACAGATTCACTCATCCAGGCACAACTGTTATCCCTACAGCTAAATTAAAAGCCAGGGTTTTAGTTCACAGAAGAATGCATTCTTATGCTTAATCACCTATACTGCGCAGAAGTACCCAGGTAAACATAGGTGTCCTAACTCTGGCCCTGTAACATGCATAGTGCAAACATGCAAACACATTCATTGCATCAAACCTATCAATGGATTAGGAGCACACATCCTAACTTCCTCTCCTGGGAAAGACAGTGCATCTTACCAATCGCACAAGGGAGCTAATGTTATGTGTCCATGTGCACAATGCGCATACACCAGCATAAGCTGTCTGCATGCTGACAAACATACAGGGGAAGGGGGGAGTGCACCGAATTGGACCCTAGCCACAGGGGTCAATGATAAGAATAAACATACATATATCCAGGCACATCGCCTCTAGTTAGGACATTAAATAAATTATTAGGGAAAGGGAGGTGCTGAAGGGGGTGTGGCTAGAAAACAACAAAAATCTATTAACCCTTCGCACACTCACATGCAAATGTTCAAACAATTGCATTCACAGATTCACTCATCCAGGCACAACTGTTATCCCTACAGCTAAATTAAAAGCCAGGGTTTTAGTTCACAGAAGAATGCATTCTTATGCTTAATCACCTATACTGCGCAGAAGTACCCAGGTAAACATAGGTGTCCTAACTCTGGCCCTGTAACATGCATAGTGCAAACATGCAAACACATTCATTGCATCAAACCTAGGTACTTCTGCGCAGTATAGGTGATTAAGCATAAGAATGCATTCTTCTGTGAACTAAAACCCTGGCTTTTAATTTAGCTGTAGGGATAACAGTTGTGCCTGGATGAGTGAATCTGTGAATGCAATTGTTTGAACATTTGCATGTGAGTGTGCGAAGGGTTAATAGATTTTTGTTGTTTTCTAGCCACACCCCCTTCAGCACCTCCCTTTCCCTAATAATTTATTTAATGTCCTAACTAGAGGCGATGTGCCTGGATATATGTATGTTTATTCTTATCATTGACCCCTGTGGCTAGGGTCCAATTCGGTGCACTCCCCCCTTCCCCTGTATGTTTGTCAGCATGCAGACAGCTTATGCTGGTGTATGCGCATTGTGCACATGGACACATAACATTAGCTCCCTTGTGCGATTGGTAAGATGCACTGTCTTTCCCAGGAGAGGAAGTTAGGATGTGTGCTCCTAATCCATTGATAGGTTTGATGCAATGAATGTGTTTGCATGTTTGCACTATGCATGTTACAGGGCCAGAGTTAGGACACCTATGTTTACCTGGGTACTTCTGCGCAGTATAGGTGATTAAGCATAAGAATGCATTCTTCTGTGAACTAAAACCCTGGCTTTTAATTTAGCTGTAGGGATAACAGTTGTGCCTGGATGAGTGAATCTGTGAATGCAATTGTTTGAACATTTGCATGTGAGTGTGCGAAGGGTTAATAGATTTTTGTTGTTTTCTAGCCACACCCCCTTCAGCACCTCCCTTTCCCTAATAATTTATTTAATGTCCTAACTAGAGGCGATGTGCCTGGATATATGTATGTTTATTCTTATCATTGACCCCTGTGGCTAGGGTCCAATTCGGTGCACTCCCCCCTTCCCCTGTATGTTTGTCAGCATGCAGACAGCTTATGCTGGTGTATGCGCATTGTGCACATGGACACATAACATTAGCTCCCTTGTGCGATTGGTAAGATGCACTGTCTTTCCCAGGAGAGGAAGTTAGGATGTGTGCTCCTAATCCATTGATAGGTTTGATGCAATGAATGTGTTTGCATGTTTGCACTATGCATGTTACAGGGCCAGAGTTAGGACACCTATGTTTACCTGGGTACTTCTGCGCAGTATAGGTGATTAAGCATAAGAATGCATTCTTCTGTGAACTAAAACCCTGGCTTTTAATTTAGCTGTAGGGATAACAGTTGTGCCTGGATGAGTGAATCTGTGAATGCAATTGTTTGAACATTTGCATGTGAGTGTGCGAAGGGTTAATAGATTTTTGTTGTTTTCTAGCCACACCCCCTTCAGCACCTCCCTTTCCCTAATAATTTATTTAATGTCCTAACTAGAGGCGATGTGCCTGGATATATGTATGTTTATTCTTATCATTGACCCCTGTGGCTAGGGTCCAATTCGGTGCACTCCCCCCTTCCCCTGTATGTTTGTCAGCATGCAGACAGCTTATGCTGGTGTATGCGCATTGTGCACATGGACACATAACATTAGCTCCCTTGTGCGATTGGTAAGATGCACTGTCTTTCCCAGGAGAGGAAGTTAGGATGTGTGCTCCTAATCCATTGATAGGTTTGATGCAATGAATGTGTTTGCATGTTTGCACTATGCATGTTACAGGGCCAGAGTTAGGACACCTATGTTTACCTGGGTACTTCTGCGCAGTATAGGTGATTAAGCATAAGAATGCATTCTTCTGTGAACTAAAACCCTGGCTTTTAATTTAGCTGTAGGGATAACAGTTGTGCCTGGATGAGTGAATCTGTGAATGCAATTGTTTGAACATTTGCATGTGAGTGTGCGAAGGGTTAATAGATTTTTGTTGTTTTCTAGCCACACCCCCTTCAGCACCTCCCTTTCCCTAATAATTTATTTAATGTCCTAACTAGAGGCGATGTGCCTGGATATATGTATGTTTATACATATATTAAACAGTCACATGTTTGTTTTTTCCTATAATTAAGTAAATGTGGATTTGTAAAACAAGTCCATTTTATTTCATTTCATTAACTGCACTCTACATATGAAAACATTCAGCGGTTGCCAAGATACAGGGATGCAGTCACCATAGGATAGGATGGAGATGAATGGAACTGGTCAAACGCTTTACAGATATTAAACTGTTGCCTTTCCTTTTCAGACCTGTTACACTAAAGCTGAGAAAAGTGTTTTTCAGTTGAGTATAGCTGTTAAAGCAGACCCAAACCAAACATTTTTTTAAATTCAAAATATTTAGTTGCACCACTCTGACACCTACAAAGATAAATAAACACTCCTTCAAGCCTATGAGCATTTCAGTGCATGCTTTTCACCCTTCTGTTTTCATAACTAGGGTTATACAGGTGGCAGTAATTACTTCTGAGCTTAGTAGGAGGTTTTAGCTCTTAGGTGTGCTTGTCCTCAGCTACCCTCCCTCACAGGGGCGTCGTCTATGTGAAATCTCACATAAGCTGAGAGCAAGTCCCCTGTGACATCATCAGTAGCAGCCTGTTTTTTTTTTGTTTTTTTTAATCTCCTCCACCAGTTTGCCGGATTCTGTCCCAGCAATATTAAAGGAAGGGAAGGGTTCCTCCAATAAATGTAAAATATTTTATATTTGTCATCATGCAGATGAAAAAAGGCTGCTATTTATTATTATAAGTTAGAAAATAGATTTTATTTCTGAAATCTTGTTTTTTTAATTTAGGTCCACTTTAAGACTTTTGCCCAGGTATTTCCCAGCTTATCAACTAATCCTTGTGCCTAGGCATTGTCTGAATGTGTTCATGAGGGAAATGTAGCCAAGCTAAACAAAATCAATCTTATTACACAAATCTGAATTTTGTTTGTTTTGTGAATAATGTTTATTGTAAAAATATTATCAGCAGAGAAGAGTGGTGAAATTTTGGCTTTCCAGGCCAAGTTTTTCAATTCCAACCCGGAATCCAAAATTTTCCCCAAAGTTTTTGTGTTGCAGTCTATAGCACCAATTTTTAGTGTTTCCTGCATAAACTCTACAAGGTCTTTTAAAACAGGGCTGTGGTGTCGGAGTCGTGGAGTCAGAACAATTTTTGGGTACCTGGAGTCCGAATCTTAAAATAATGTACTGACTACGACTCCCTATAAATTGAAATTGAAGTCAAAAGAAAAATCTGATAAAATGTTCTATTTTTCAGATAATAGTCATCATAAATAACTTGTATATACACTAATAGCAGTGTTTAGTCCACAAAAAAGGAAATAATTAAGCAATTTTATAGGTGAATAGTATTGAGCCAAAATATTCGTAATTTCGTGTTTCCCTAATTACGGAACACGAATTTTGCCGCTACGACACGAATTCGTAATTTCATAATTGCCATACAAACAGTAATTTGGAATTCCGTAAGCAAAATTTAGCTTTCGTAATTTCGCGTTTTGTCACAAATTCGTGTTTAATGCGAAATTTCGTAATTTCATGTGTTCTATAGAAACAAAGTTATTTTAGTTATAAAAATGAACGTATTTTCGTTTCTAATAGTAATTATGCACATTTAGGCAATGACTAAACTCAGGAAAGTCACTAATTGATTGCAATTACTGATACTGCAAAGGCCTCTGCACATGCTGTCGCTTTAAATGTATCAGAAGGCTCTATCTGCAGCCACTTCTAAGACAGGTGCTCTTTGCCATGGTGCACCTAGTGGTCATTTTGAGACACTTGGTTTTGGGTCTTGCAATATCTGATAATGCAAAGGTACCTGCACGTGCTGTCGCTTTAAATGTATCAGGAGGCTCTACCTGCAGCCACTTCTAAGACAGGTGCTCTTTGCTAAGGCGCACTTAGTGGTCATGCATGCTGAGACACTTGGTTTTGGGCCTTGCAATATCTGATAATGCAAAGGTACCTGCAAGTGCTGTCGCTTTAAATGTATGAGGAGCCTCTGGACTGGAACACAATTTTGAGAAAGGTTGAATTTGTGTGTTAAACATGACATTCTGATTTGTTTGTGTTACGTAAACGATCGTAATTAGGAAAAAGATCGTAATTATGTAATTACCCATAAACACGAAATTTCGCATAATTCCGTGAAATTCACAAAATTTCAATTACGGCCATAATCGTAATTTTGTGAATTACGAAATTTCGTGTAATCGTAATTTGGTCATTATGCTCATCACTATAAGTGAAGTATCCCTGCAGAGTACCTGCACATCACTCTTAGATGTACCCACAGTTAGATTGACTTGGGCCTCATGAATGTTCTTTGTTCCTGGCTGCACCCTCTACAAGTTCTCTTACCAAGGACTAGTTTTCAATTCAATAACAGCTGCTCTACATCTACATCCTAAGTTTAGTTAAAGTGCATCTCTGGTGTACATAAAAACACAAAGGTATGCTAATGCTTAAAAATTAGAATGCCCCAACACATTGTCTGTTTAATAAGATTTACTGGAACCCCATATAAGTTGGGTTCTGGTGCATAGCTCTACTCCTTGCAGAATATGGTTCTTTATCAGATATGGAAAAGACAGGGGCCTTTAGTGGACAAGGCTACACTCCAGAACCCAGCTGATATGGAACTTTGGATACTCTTATCATACAGACAACATTCTGGCGCATTCACGTTGCAATAACAGGCGAGGTTGGCCAACAGGGTAGAGTGTCAGCTTCCTGACCAGGAGCTTTGTTTTGTTCCCAAAAGCAGATGCCATCTTAAGATATCTTTGAAATATCTAAGCATTGGCAGTTATGAAATGCCTTTCATGTTACATACTTTCAATCAACACGATTGTTATCTGTAAATTACAGGAGTCGGAGTCAATGGAATCATAAACTGAGAAGACAGAGTTGGATGAATTTTGTGCCAACTCCACAGCCCTCCTTTAAAATTATAATATGCAAACTTAATTCAGACCATCAGCACCATAGATTTCATATCATTTTGTCTGTAAAAGCTGGATATTGAAATGTAAGTTGTAATCTGGCCTGGAAAGCCAGAACGGAATTCAAACTTATCCATTTAGTCCATCTCTAATGAACAATTCTTGTCTCTGTAACGATCGGTGTCAGCACACAGAGAGAATCTGATTGTTGATAATCTGCAGAATCATCAACAATACAGATGTATACTTGATTATGGATGATCTTCAGAATCACCAATAATGCAAGTATGACTAACCTCTGGACACCTAATCAAGTGTAAGTGTTTAGTGCAACTGTAGGCTATCTCCCGTGGGGCGGGAGACACAGATAACTTAGGCCAGAGACCACCTGAGAAGCAGGTGGCCCTGGGCTGTGCAGGGACTATCTCCTTAACAGAGGGGATAGAGATATTCTGGCAGCCAGTGATTCCCTGGTAACCTGGTAATCAGACTGTACTGCAGCCAAGGGACTCCTATGGGATAGAGGCCACTGGCTGCACTGCAGGAAGGACTCTCTGATGAGCGAGAGGTCCTTGTAGCTAACTGACACTTGGTGGATTAGTGTCACGGGTAGTACAGACAGACTGAACACTCGAGGGATGAGTGCCAGTCAGAAGGGTCGGGCAGGCCAGGTCGGCAACACACGAGCAGATAAGGTACAAAGACAGGAGGCTCATTCGGTAACCGGGTACAGGCAAGGTTGGCAACTGGTAGGCAGATAGGCAGAGGTACCGAATCAGAAAGCAAGAGAGAGGTCAACAGAGCATATGATCATAACAGATATAAAGCACAATCCTAGTCTGGGGTGTGAGGTCCTTGGTCTCGACACCCAGGAACTAGTCTAAGGAATAACACAGTATCCTATGCTTGGGTGTGAGGTCCTTGGTCTCAACACCCCGGAACAGGGACGGATCTAGGGGGGAGCAAGCGGGTCTCTTGCCCCAGGCGCAGTTTGTTGAATTCTTAAAAAGGCGGCAAAATGTGGATGGGGAATGGCAGTTTAGGCGCCAAAACCTGACCTTGCCCCAGGCGCAACTTGGGGTAACTTGGTCTAGATCCGTCCCTGCCCCGGAACTGGTCTAAGATATAACACAGCAATGACACAGTAATCCTAAGCTTGGGTGTGAGGTCCTTGGTCTCAACACCCCGGAACTGGTCTAAGATATAACAAGAGAGTAATCTGGCTAAGTGTGAATTCCCAGGTTCACCTGGTTCTAACACACTGTAGGATCTGACTGAGGTCTGAGTGCTCACATGTGAGTATTCACAACGGCAGACAACCAGCAACTGACAGGCAAGATGTATATATACTTCAGCGCTCCTTAGCGCCGCCCCCAGCCACTCAGCCAATCAGGAGTTCCGCTGGAATTAACTGATCGTCCTGGTCAGCTGATACCTCTCCTGCTGGCATAAAGGTCCTGCCTTCTAGCGCGCGCGCGCGTAGCTCTCCATCTGTGTGCACTAGAAGGCCCAGGCAAACCAGACGCATGCTGCTGTGCGGAAACCGCCGGTCTGAACCTGGAGACAGCCGCCCCTCCGCCAGACCACGCGGCGGCATCTCCACTATTCATTACAGTCTCATGAAGAGATATTCTTGAGTGAAGTGAAGATAATGTGGAGTGAAGTGAAAGTCAGTGACTTGAATTTAAAGCAAACCAGAGATGAACGCTTTGGTACAAAATAAGCATAACACCCGATAGATTTTACTAAATAAATACTATACCTGGCATTTTCGCCGCTCTGGAGTGCCGTTTTTTGTGGTTTTTTTTACTAAAACTCGATGCAAAATACAGTTCATCAGAAAAGCATATTATTTAGTGGGCTGTGTGCAAAATGAAATCATCATTTCTAAAAAACCTCTTATGACTAAGAAATATAGATTAAAAAAAGGTTTCTCAATATGCCCTTACATTAGCAGACACCAGCAGCTCCTCCCATCTCATCACAGCTCTCTGTGATGCTGCAAGTACTATACAGAACAGGAAAGCAGAGCCAGAAGGGGGCAGGCTTGTCCTTGAAAAGACATCAGAGAATACAGTCTCAGCTATAATGATTCCTGAGCAAAGCCAGACTGAATGCTCAGTCAGGGATTTTATCAGGACTGAGCAGTGAAGGATAAAACAAAGAGCAGGGTAGGTATTTTCTTTAATGTTCCCACTGCTATACGGTATATAGTTCACTTTAATGACACTGAAGGTCAGTTTAATCATTTATCCATTTATCCATGGTACGCTATTAAGATTTCTGATACCTGTGCTGACAATTAGAGATGGCCCAAACCTCCGATTTTAGGTTCGCGAACCTCCTGCTAAAGTTCGGTTCGTCCGAACTTTCGCGAACCGCAATAGACTTCAATGGGGAGGCGAACTTTGAAAACTAGAAAAATTTATGCTGGCCACAAAAGTGATGGAAAAGATGTTTCAAGGGGTCTAACACCTGGAGGGGGGCATGGCAGAGTGGGAAACACGCCAAAAGTCCAGGGGAAAAATCTGGATTGGACCCAAAGCAGCGTTTTAAGCAGGGATGGTCGTAGTCAGCCAACTTTGCTACGCTGGAACTACGCGTAGCTTTACGCAATTACGCTTCGCCAAACTACGGCTCAGAAATCAAATATTCGCTATGTACGCATTTTGTAGACTACGCATTAAAATACGCAATTACGCATAGTGCAAAGCATATTCTATGCAGATTCTTATGCCCTTATGCGGAAAAATCTCCGCATTAATTCCCCTTTAATTCGACCTTTGTGTGCATACAACTAACAATATTATTTCTAGGCATGCGCAACGTAAATTTAATCCGTACGCGGAAAAATATACGCGAGAACCGCATCGTAGTATACTTCGCAATACACATGTTAACTACGCGTAGCAGGCGTAAACTACGCACAGCTGTACTTCGCTACGCGTAAATGCGGAAGTGTAGTTTGGAAACTTCGTCTATGAACTACGATGCGTAGATGCGAAATACGATGCGTAAATTCGCACTGCCGTAGTTTCTGATCATCCCTGGTTTTGAGGGGAGAAATCACATTGAATGCTAAATTGCAGGCTTAAAGTGCTTTAAAACATCTTGCATGTGTATACATCAATCAGGGAGTGTAATTAGAGTACTGCTTCACACTGACACACCAAACTCACTGTGTAACGCACCACAAACAGCTGTTTGCATAGTGATGGCCGTGCTGGACTGGTGCGTACCATGGCGAGAGAGCAGGCCATGGTGGTTTTCAAGCCCATATGGTCGCCGGGCTGTGGTAGCTCAATGATAGAGCAACAGTGACTGTCCAGCTGATCAATTTTGGTCTGTCCACAATGAAGCAACGACCTTGTTATCTTTGGTGTGCCACCCCCCGAGACACTCATATAGCCGGCGGTCATTGCTTCATTGTGATACGCAAGCCCCTTCACCGCAGCAAGGTAATGATCACGAAGGGGAATGGGCACATGTACATGCCTTATGTTTTGTTGTTGCAGCCTGCAGTGCAGCCAGAAAAATTAGGCAGGTATGTACACACACCAGAAAAAGTATTATAGCGGCCGCTGCTAGCAGCAGCCTAAAAATTCAGGAAACCACCTGGAGTACTGGACCCTGTTGGTGGTGGCAGAGAAGGCAGTCAAGCAGCCTGCGGGCAGAGGTGCTGTGTGGGGAGTGAATTAGTCTTGGGGCAGGCAGCCAGTCACACGGCGTGCAGGCAGAGATGCTGTATGTGGGGACTGACTTAGTCTTTGGTCATGCAGTAGCCGTCCGGGATCCATGCCTCATTCATTTTGATAAAGATGAGGTACTGAACACTTTTGTGACTTAGGCGACTTCTCTTCTCAGTGACAATGCCTCCAGCTGCGCTGAAGGTCCTTTCAAGACAGAAGTTGGATGGCAAATTGGGACAGCTCTGGCCACAGGTCAAGCCTGCACACCCAGTAGTCCAAAGGTTCATTGCTGCTCACAGTGTCTACATCCACACTTAAGGGCAGGTAGTCGGCTACCTGCCGGTTGAGGCATTGGTGGAGGGTGGATCCGGAAGCGCTAAGTCGAGGCATTGGACTAAAGAATGTACGCATGTCCGACATCTCCATCACTGGGTGACGGCTTTCTCCTGTTCTAGCAGGCGAGAGAACATGACCAAGGTCGAATTCCAGCAAGTCAGGCTATCACATATCAAGAGTCTCAAGTTGTTTCTCCACTGAATGTCCGCAAAGCGTGCCATGGCCATGTAAGACCACCTGAAATGCCCATACAACTTCCTGGCCTGCTTCAGGATGTCCTCTAAGCCTGGGTACTTTGACACAAATCTTTAAATGACTAGATTCAGCACATGCGCCATGACGGGTACAGCATGCCGGGTTTGCTTTCCCAAATTCAAAGCGGAAAGGAGATTGCTGCCATTGTCACACACCACGTTGCCGATCTCCATCTGGTGCGGGGTCAGCCACTGATCCACCTGTTTGTTAAGAGCAGACAGGAAAGCTGGTCCAGTGTGACTCTCTGCTTTGAGGCAAAACATGTCTAAGATGGCATGACACCATCGTACCTGGCATGCAGCATAGGCCCTGGGGTGCTGGGTCTGTGTAGTGGGAGAGGAAATCACAGCACCAGTAGAGTTGAACTGCCACTCATCCAAGGAGGAGGAGGAGGACGACAGCGAAGAGGATGTAGCAGGAGGAGAGGAGGTGGCAGGAGGACTGCCTCCAAGCCGTGGAGGTGTCACAAGTTGCTCCACTGCACAGCCACGTACTCCCTGCTTGCCATCGGTCACCAGGTTGACCCAATGGGCTGTGTAAGTAATGTAGCAGCCCTGACCGTGCTTGGCAGACCAGGCATCCGTGGTCAGGTGGACCCTTGACCCAACACTGTGTGCCAGAGATGACACCACTTGCCTCTCAACTTCACGGTACAGTTTGGGTATCGCCTTTTTAGAGAAATAATTGCAGCCTGGTATCTTCCACTGTGGTGTCCCAATGGCCACAAATTTATGGAAGGCCTCAGAGTCCACCAGCTTGTATGGTAACAGCTGGCGAGCTAACAGTTCCACCACGCCAGCTGTCAGACGCCGGGCAAGAGGGTGAATGGCATAAATTTGCTTCTTCCGCTCAAAGATTTCCTTCACGGACACCTGGCTTCTGTGGGCAGAGGAGCAGGAACGGTTCAAGGGCAGAGGCGGAGTGGAGGAGGGTGGCTGTGAAGGTGCAAGGGAGAAAGCGGCTGAAGATGCTGCACCTGAAGGAGGAAGAGGACAAGGCGGGTGGCTTTTCTTTTGTGTGCTGCTTTTGCTCAGGTGCTCTTCCCATTGCAGTTTGTGCCTTTTCTCCATGTGCCTTTGTAAGGCAGTTGTCCCTACGTGGGTGTTGGCCTTCCCATGGCTCAATTTTTGGGGTCAGAGACAACAGATGGCATTGCTCCGATCTGAGGCAGACACATTAAAACATTTTCAAACCCTTGAGCTCTCCTGGGGTGATGGCACTATGGTGGCATCAGCAGCTGACGTTGAACGGCATGTTGGCTGGCTGTATATAGGTGGTGATACATGGCGCCGGACACTGTCACCAGCTGTTTCTGACGACAAGCTTCCCCTGCTTCTTTCAGCAACTCATCTCCTCCTACTCCTCTCTGACTCCCCCTCTGAACTGTCCGCTTGTTCATCTCCTCTATTGGGAACATACGTGGGATCCATATCATTGTCATCATCATAATCATCCTGCCCAGCTTTGCTTGCCTCAGACACCTCCAAAACTGCACCAACAGCAGGTACTTCATCATCTTCACACGTTACGTCCATAGTGTCGCAGCCTAACTCAGACATATGAGGTGGTGTAACTTGCTTAGCGCCTTCATCTGGTTGTAACTATAATGGTTGTGAATCAGTTAATTCCCCACCAATTAACTCCTGCAAAGGGTCAAATGCAACGGATGTGGTGCTTGCAGCTGGTGGCTGCGGAAGATGAGGTGTTCTGTGTTAAATCGTCAACCACGTCCTGACAATCTTGGGAGATGATGAGACGTGCCTTCTTCTGAGCACTGTAGTTTGGACGAGGGCCGCACGAAATCACATCAACATGACCTCGCACAGACCTGCCGGGTGGCCTTCCTCTGGGTCTGCCTCTACCTCTGCCTGTTTTGTCCGTTGTGTTCATATCGGGGGGATGAAGTGAAAGGTATGCACTGATTTGACTAATACAATGTGCAGACACACAGGTGCAGTTAGCAGGTATGCACGGAGTGGTATATCACACTGCGTGCACTCACGTAGGTAGGTGGGTGCACTGAACACAACAGGTAGGTATATGCAGTACTGGGTATTACAATGTACACCTGTCACACACAGACAGGTAGCGAACAGGCACAATGACACTGCATGCGCTTAACTCACGTAGGTAGGTGGATGCACTGTGAACAACAGGTAGGTAGGTATATGCAGTAATGGGTATTACAATGTGCACCTGTCACACACACAGGTAGTCACTGAATGTGCTGGGCCTGGCAGTGGCACACACACAGTATGAATTATCAAGGCTCTCTATGCAACACAAGTGTCAGTGGGACACACAGAAAACAAATAGATCACAAGGACAAGATTAGCTCTCAAAAGAGCTGTTGTGGGGTGTTATTTTAGCAATAAAAATCAGCAAGGAGCAAGCTAAGAAGCCTACAAGAGCCTAACTAATCTTTTCCTATGAGAGAGTCGGTGCCTGCCTTTTATAAGGGGGGGGGGGGGAGTGGCTCCAGGAGGAAGTGTAGCCTGATTGGCTACAATGTGCCTGCTGACTGTGATGTAGAGGGTCAAAGTTGACCCTAACGGTGCATTATGGGGGCGAACAAAAGTTCCGGAAAAGTTTGTGGTTCTCCGCGGTCGCGAACCACTGGAAGTTCGCCGGCGAATCGTTCGCTGGCGAACCGTTCGGGCGATCTCTACTGACAAATGTGGATTTTATTGTTTAGACTTCAGGCCTGCTTTAAAGAGGAATTTTAAACAAGGGTTGAACTTAATTCTTATCAGTAGCTGCATCTCCCTTTCCCATGAGAAAAATGTTTACCTTTTCTCTAATAAATCATCAGGGGGGGTCTGATTGGCTGATATTTTGGTGAAACCTCTCCCACGGTGTAATGTCATGACTATGGTGCTGACAGTTTCCTGTCTGTGAGCCTCGTTGCATTGTGGGAAATAATGGCTTGTTCCAACTGTCAAGTAACCAGAATCTCCCTCTGTGCATAGAACTCTCAGTAACGAACATTCCATACAGATCACCTGGCAGAAATGAAGATGTCACCACTAGTGGTGATCATACCAAGTAGCTACGTGTAGGTAGCTACTCGGAATCTAAATTTTAATGAGGTCGGGCTGCCCGCGGCTGAGGAGGGGGGATTAACTTACCCAATGCGTCCGCCTTAGACGATGCTCTCCATTTGCGTCCCACATTGTGTTCCATGTCACTCCCATGCTTCCTTCTTCTGCATTGGGTAAGTTAACCCCCTTCAGTCACAGGCAGCCCAATCTCATTTCAGTTTCGATTCTGAGTAGCTACGCAATCAGAGCTACTCGGTATGATCATCACTAGTCACCACCAGTGATAAATTTCAGAATGTAAATCAGGGAGCGGAAAGCTTTTACAATGGACAAACACTCATTAAATAATTTATAAGTTACTATCGTAAAAAATAAGCAATTTAATTAAAGGGGTTCTGTGGCATGTTTATAGAAAAAACCTGGGGCTTCTATCGGCCCCTGCAGCTGTCATGTCCCGCACCGTCCTCCTCCGATCCTCCGTTCCCCGCCGCTAGTCCCGGACTAATTATTCGTCTAACTAGATGAATAATGCTCTCTCGCAGTCATTGTGCGCTTACTGCGCAGGTGCAGTACGAAGTTTTCTTGTACTGCGTCTGTGCAATAGGCTCCCAAAGACATGTGGGAGCAAACTTGCCGCAGTCTAGTTACAGGAATAATTAGACCGGGACTGGCGGTGGGAAATGGAGAATCATAGGAGGACAGCGCAGGACATGACAGTTGCAGGGGGCCAATAGAAGCTCCAGGAAAGTTTTTTTTTTTTTAACATGCCACAGAACTCCTTAAAGAGGAACTCCAGTGAAAATAATGTAATAAAGTGCTTCATTTTTACAAGAATTATGTATAAATGATTTAGTCAGTGTTTGCTCATTGTAAAATATTTTAAATCCCTGATTTATAGTCTGACATTTTATCACATGGGGACATTTTTACTGCTGGCAAGTGATGTAGCTGCTGCTTGCTGTTTTGCCAGTTGGAAACAGCTGTAAACAGCTATTTCCCACAATCCAACAGGGTTCACAGACAGGAAACTGCCAAGAGTACGTACTCAGAATTTCTTTGTGGGACAGGTTTCACCACAATATCAGCCATACAGCGCCCCCTGATGGTCTGTTTGTGAAAAGGAATAGAATTCTCATGTAAAAGGGGGTATCAGCTACTGATTGGGATAAAGTTCAATTCTTGGTTAAGGTTTCTCTTTAAATTATGTTATTTTCACTACAGTTCCTCTTGAACTGCTGTAACTTAATTGTTAACATTTTATAGATAAACACCCAACACCATGATCACCAGTCGAGAATTAGCTATCAGCACCATAGATTTTAATGTGAAGTGCAATGACTGGCCAGCAGGTGGAGCTGGTATGTGATCAAGGCAGAGATCAAAAGAGTAACGGCGCTTCTTCAGGATTAACAAAAATGCATGTCTCGCCTTGTTTTTACTCTGCACAAAGTGTAATATATATATATATATATATATATATATATATATATATATATATATATATATATATATATATATATATATATATACATATATATATATATATATATATGTATATGTATGTGTGTCATTCTAGTACAGCTTTTCTTTATTAGTAACGCAGCAGGATATGAGTCACGCTCTAAAAAAAGCTTTTTTATACCGCCTGAATAAAGAACCCACATCATTATTTGATTTTTTTTTCCTTTTTTTTACCGCTTGTTCTCTTGTCAAATTTAATAAATAATCCAGAGCTTTAAACCTGATGATATCTTTCAGGAGCCTGGTGTCATATAAGTCTTGGCAGGTTCTTGGTAGAACAGATAAGTGAGAAGATGATTAACAAGCATCTTAGATTTTACAGAGACTGAAGGAGATAAAACAGGAAGGGTTCTCCTGAGTGTTGGGATGTCGGCATCGTATATCGCGCTCCAGGTGAGAAATGGATTTTGGGTTTGAGCTGAGAGAGTCCTAGGGGGCTTCCTGATAGATTAAAATACTTGTTATTATACAGACTCTGTAGGAATGGCCCATAGCATGTCCTGAATAATATACAAAAGATAATGCGTTCCCCCTTATGGTTTAAAAACTGCGGTGAAGTAAAAGAAGACCAGAGGTCGAAAGGATTCATGCAAGTCGCAGAGCTTCAGACTCACTTTGTAAAGACTTTCAAGAAAAAGAGTTGTGATTTTTTTTTTCACACTTTTATTATGTGCAATTCTCAAGAAACCAAGGAGTCACAAATATCCCTATTGTACTGCTTAAAGAGAAACTGTGACCAAGAATTGACCTTCATCCCAATCAGTAGCTGATACCCCCTTTTACATGAGAAATCTATTCCTTTTCACAAACGGATCATCAGGGGGCGCTGTCTGGCTGATATTGTGGTGAAACCCCTCCCACAGGAAACTGTGAGGACCATGATCCTGGCAGTTTCCTGTCTGTGAACCTTGTTGCATTGTGGGAAATAGCTGTTTACAGCTGTTTCCAACTGCTAAAACAGCAAGCAGCAGCTACATCACCTGCCAGCAGTAAAAATGTCACCATGTGATAAATGTCAGAATGTAAATCAGGGAGAGGAAAGATTTACAATGTGCAAACACTGACTAAATCATTTATACATAATTATTGTAAAAATGAAGCATTTTTTGTTACACTATTTTCACTGGAGTTTTATTACATTATTTTCACTGGAAACTGTAACCAAGGATTGAACTTCATCCCAATCAGTAGCTGACACCCCTTTTACATGAGAAAGCTTTACCTTTTCTCAAACGGATCATCAGGGGGCTCTGTATGGCTGATATTGTGGTGAAACCCCTCCCACAGTGTGACGTCGGGACCATGGTACTGACATCACACTGTGGGAGCCTTGTTGCATTGTGGGAAATAACTGCACGCCAAAAAAGCAGCATCTCCTTCCACAGAGATCACCTGACAGCAGTAAAGATGTCGCCATGTGATAAATGTCAGAATGTAAATCAGGAAGAGGAAATATTTTAAAATGGGCAAACACTGACTAAGGCCTCAATTCTTAAAAATGAGTGCGGTAGTACAGAGACGGGCGGGAAATTACCGCTAGCGGTAAATGAGGGTTTTTGCAGTGAATTCATACAAAAAATTCCGTGTGCGATAGCAGTTGGTAAGTGTGCGGTAAGTGTGCGGTGTGGTGCGGAAAGCTGTCTGTAAAATTTGCTGAGTGCGGTAGTTTGCTGCTGACTTCCCAATGACAAGGTGCATGCTGGGTAGAAGTGGGCAGTTTTAGACACATGTGACTTATTTTTAATACATTATTATATTTTTCTAAATTATTATATTTTTCTAATAAATAATATATATATATATATATATATATATATATATATATATATATATATATATATATATATATATATATATATATATATATATCTCCTTATAAATTATATAACTCTGTACGATTTCTAACCCTTCCTCCTCTGTATCCTTAAAAATTCCATAGCATTAAGCTGCAAGGGCTCCATTTGTCAAAGCTCGCCAGGTCTTTGTTGACGATAACAAGCTGTTTTTTATCGCTTCCTCACTCCACCATTACCACACCATTACCACACTAATACCGCACTATTACCGCATAAACATGCGGTAAACATGCGTTAAATTTTATGAATCCACTAACAAAAACATAACATGCGGTAATTTACCGCTTGGGCGATAACGCATGCGGTAATGCTTTATGAATTGAGGCCTAAATCATTTAAAAATACTTATTTTAAAAATAAAGTACTTTTTTCATTACAAATATTTTCACTGTAATTCCTCTTTAAGTTTATGGTAAATGGGGCTTAAAAAAGAACTGTGACCAAGGATTGAACTTCATCTCAATCAACTGCCAAGAAACCAGTATCTCCTTCTGTGCACATGTATATCTATAAAAACACAACCTTTTAGCCTATTGCATTGTTAGAAGGTGTGGTAGTAGATTGGCCTCAATTCACTAAGATCATGCTGGAGATAATAAGGCAAGAGAAAACTTACCTCCACACGTGAGAGAGTTATCTTATCTCTTAATTCCTTAAGTTACCTCCTCTGTAGTTAATTTACCTCCTCTGTAGTTGTTACCTCCTCTGTAGTTATTTTCACACGCAGTTAATTAACAACCTGTCTTTAAAGCAGCCCATACACTCAGCCGATTTTCTGGCCGACCGATCGATCCCGATCGATCGATCGATCAATCGATTGCAAATCGGTTGGCCAATCGACCGATCGACGGCCGATTTCGATCGATTTCGATGGATTTCCATCGAACTTGCAGGGTGGAAAATTTAGGTCGATCTGATGAGATTGCTTATCAGTTTGCATTGGCCTTAATGGAAATCTGATGGCAAAAAAATGCCATCAGATCGAATTTCAATAGATTTCAAACTGAAATCTTTTGGAATTCTATCCTGGTAAAAAATGTTCTAAAAACGCATCAGATAGATCATCAGATGCATTTCTTATCTATCTGCTGCCAATCTGACGAGTGTATGGGCACCTTAACTGTGGAGTTATTTTAAGGATTGAAGAGTTAACTTAAAGACAGAAGAGTTAACTTTAGGTTTGCCTGAGGTAAAATGTTTCCTGAATACTACATGCCTTATCACCATGGTGATAACTATAGAAACGTTATTAAAGACAGGAGATACGCTTAGTGAATTGAGGCCTATGGCCTCAATTCACTAAGATCATGCTGGAAATAATAAGGCAAGAGAAAACTTACCTCCACACAGTATGAGAGGTATCTTATCTCTTCATTCCTTAAGTTACCTCCTCTGTAGTTAATTTACCTCCTCTGTAGTTAATTTACCTCCTCTGTAGTTATTTTCACACGCAGTTAATTAACAACCTGTCTTTAACTGTGGAGTTATTTTAAGGATTGAAGAGTTAACTTAAAGACAGAAGAGTTAACTTAAGATTTGCCTGAGGTAAAATGTTTCCTGAATACTACATGCCTTATCACCATGGTAACAACTCTAGAAGAGTTATTAAAGACAGGAGATAAGCTTAGTGAATTGAGGCCAATGTCTAGTTTTTTTCATGTCTGCCAGTAGTAAAAATGATGACGTGCAGGCTGATTGTGGATCACACAATATGAACCAATTACATGGCCAATATCAATAATTCATTGATCTCTCTTTTATTTTTTAACTTCTCACTTTGCAATTTATTGATTTCTTTTTTCCCCCTTTCCTCTTTCAAGAGGAACCTTAACAACATAGGGGCTTAAAGATGAACTGCAATAAAATATAGCAGAATGCAGTAAATTATTCAGGATGTATTGATGCATATTGGTATGTAGCCCCTCCCTTCCACTGAGGCCTAGCCTAGACTGTTTATCATGCGGAATACCCCCCCAAGCATTTTGATAGACCCCAAATATTTTCTGCTGGCTTTAGAACTTTCAGTAAACGAACATTCTGAAGAGATTACCTGCCAGTACTAAAGATGTTTTCAGCCCGAGATAAGTTTTAGAGAGCAAGTCAGGGAGAGGAAAAATTTTGCAATGTGCAAACACTGACTAAATCATTTATAAATGAATATTATAAAAAATAAGCAATTTTATACATTTAATTTTGACTACAGTTCCTCTTTTAACTATTTGCATAGCTTCACGTCAACAGGAACATACAATAGAAAATAATAAATTATTTGGGAAACCCATTTTTACCTTTTAGATAACCCGAGGTGGCATATTGAAATCCTAATAGGACCCAGAGGCATGTCATGTGCACAATGGCATACCTCTGTGTCATTCTATCGCTGCTGCCAGCCCCCCCCCCTCCCTGCGCTCTGCTGTCCCCACTGAAAAGCTCGCCAGGCTAGCGACAATCTGCTTGTCGCTAGCCTGCTTTGTTTACCTGATGCTTGTCAATCAGTCTCCTCCACATTGCCCCCTCAATAACATGCTCCCCCGCCGCTCTCTGCCTCTGTTAGCCTCCTCCAATAGGAAGCCAAGCCGCGACCCAGGAGTACTTCCTAGGTCACAGCTCTGCATCGCCCCCTCGATAACTTGCTCCCCCTGATGCTCTCTGCCTCTGTTAGCTTCTTCCAATAGGAAGCCAAGCCTTGACCCAGGAGTACTTCCTGAATCGCGGTTTGGCTTTCTATTAAAGGAAGCTAACAGGGGCGGAGAGTTGCGGGGGGAGCATGTTATGGTGCTGAACGTGTGCTGGATAATGTCACTACGCGTTTCGACGTATCCACGCCTTCGTCAGGTTACCTGACGAAGGCATGGATACGGCGAAACGTGTAGGGACATTATCCAGCACACGTTCAGCACCTCGGCGGAACCTCTGGTCTTTTTCCATTAAGACCTGGACAGCAACTGGCCAAAGCCATCCCCACCACCATCCGGTTTCTGCAGAGAGGGCTGTCACAGCCCAGCTACACGCTCGATTTGCTTTTTATCTAGTAAGTGCAGTTTGTATCTGCATTAGTTTTATTCATTAAAGGATAACACACTACGGAGCACTCTTTCTTCCTTTTTTATCCTGTTGCTTACCAAGTCCAGCTGCACAACCCAGCTTGAAGGAGTCGCTAGAGTGTGTGTCCCGCCATTGATCCAGGTGCCAGAGCAGTGCAAGATTGCCCATTTTCTGCATTGCCTCTCTCTGCAAAATATTTGTTTACTGAGAGTTCTAAAGCCGGTGAAAATAATTCCTGATTTCCCAAAATGCTCTGGGAAGGGGTGTGGGGAGAAGGTTTCTGCATAATAAACAGCCTAGGCTGAGCCTCAGTGGGAGGGCGGAGCTACATACCAATATACAAAAATATACAGTTAAAGAAAACGTGTCTGAAGCTGAAACCAGGGTATTTCATGTAATAGTGGATATCCTGAATAATTCAATGCCATATGCAATTCACTTTTTCTCTCGAGTTTTCTCCTAGGAGACAATTGTTCATCTTCTGTTTAAAACAACCTTTTAGCACTTTGCAATTAAAAAAGCACCAAAAAGGTGAAAAAGTACTATAGAAATCATTTTGAGTGTTTTCTAGCTTGCTGGTGGTTGCAAAGGCATTTTATTGACATGGTTTGAAAATATCACCTAGGAGAAAAGCTTAATTGCATATAAGTGTCCTTATTCAATTCACTTTTTCTCCTAAGTTATCTCCTAGGAGATCATTTTTCATCTCTTTAAAACAACTTTTCAGCACTCTGCAAGTTTGAAAGTTTGAAAAAGTAGGTGCAAAGTACTGTTACATTATTTCGACTATTTTCTTGCATGCTGGTAGCTTAGAAGGCATTTTATTGATAAGGTGCAAAAATGTGACCTTAGAGAAAACTTAGGAGAAAAAAGTACATTGAGTAAGGACCAAAAGCCTTATTCAAGGAGTTTTTCTCCTGAATTTTCTAATAGAAGTTAGTTGTGGCCCTTATCAATAAAATACCTTCTTGGTCCCACCAAGCAAAAACAACTCAAAATAAGTTGTCCTAAATCAGTGTAAATTAGATATTATTGTTCTTGCTTTTTACACTGGCTAGATGCCAAATTAAAGGACAACTGAAGCAAGAGGTACATGGAGGCTGCCATATTTATTTCCTTTTAAGCAATACCAGTTGCCTGGCTGTCCCGTTGATCCTCTGCCTCTAATACTTTCAGTCATAGACTCTGAACAAGCATGCAGCAGATTAGATGTGTCTGACATTACTGTGTCAGATCTGAGAAGATTAGCTGCACTCTTGTTTCTGGTGTGATTCATACCAGCAGGGCTGCCAGGCAACTGGTATTGTTAAAAAGGAAATAAATATGGCAGCTTTCATATTGTTCTCACTTCAGTTGTCCTTTAAGCTCACTCCACAACACAGATGCAATTAACTTTTTTTCCTGAGTTTTCTTCTTGGATATCATTTTTTATCTTTGATTTAGAATAACTTTTTGACACTTTCCAATGGAAAAAGTACCAACATGTAGGTGACAAAGTACTATCAAAATTAGTTTGAGAATGTTTTTTTGCTTGCTGGTGGTTTAGAAGGCATTTTATTGACAAGTTTGAAAATTTCACCTAAGAGAAAAAATGTATTGCATATGGGCCATGGAGTTTTCTATTGGCAAAATTTCAAACTGAGCCCGGAAAAATGAAGTATTTAGCCATTATTAAAAACTAGCAGACCCGCAGCGTAGCATACGCCGCATAAGGGGGTAGCGGGCAGGAAGGGGGTATTGGGCACAGCGGCAGGGAGGTGGGGGGCGGACCCCCCCCCCCCCTCACCTGGGTCTCCCATGTGTGCTCCCCCTCCAGCTTAAGCTCAGCAGCAGCAGCCGCCGCTATTATTAAGAGGCAGCTGTGACGGATTGCGGAGAAACCGCTGCGCCTTCTGACAGTGAGGCGGTGGTGTCCGCGCACAGAGCGGCGGTTTCCCCACAGCAACGTGCGTCTGGTTTGGCTGGACCCAGTAGTGCACACAGGTGGAGAGCTACGTGCGCGAGCGCCCCGCAAGACAGGCTCTTTATACCAATAGGAGAAGGATCAGCTGATCGAGGCGGTCAGTGGTTGATTGGTTGATGGGAGCTGGGTGGCGCTGGACTATATATATCTCTTGCTGTTCAGTTGCTGGTTGTCTGGCGTTGGGAATACCTATGTGTTAGCACTCAGACCTTGTCAGATCTTTCAGTGTGGTGGAACCAGGAGGACCTGGGAATCCACACTTAGCCAGTTTACTGTGTATCATCTGTGTTATAGCTTAGACCAGTTCCAGGGTGTAGAGACCACGGACCTCACACCCCAGACTAGGAATACTGTGTATCATCTGTGTTATTCATTACACCAGTTCCAGGGTGTAGAGACCACGGACCTCACACCCCAGACTAGGAATACTGTGTATCTTCTGTGTTATTCCTTAGACCAGTTCCAGGATGTAGAGACCACGGACCTCACACCCCAGACTAGGAATACTGTGTATCATCTGTGTTATTCCTTAGACCAGTTCCAGGGTGTAGAGACCACGGACCTCACACCCCAGACTAGGGAACCTGTGTTATCATCCTGTTATACATCAGACTAGTTCCAGGGTGTAGAGACCATGGACCTCACACCCAGACTAGGCATTGTTTGATATTTGTTATGACGTATTGCTTTCCTGACCACTCCTCTGATCTATGATTCAGGTACCTTGCACTTCTGATATTCCGTTGCCAAACCCTGCTTGCCTTGGATACCGAATCAGCTTACCGTTTGTGTACTTTATCTGTCAGTGTGTTGCCGACCCGGCCTGCCCGACCTTTCTGGCTGTCACCCACCCCTTGGGTGCTCAGCCTCCCTGCAGGGGCCCTCTGCTTCTCAGAGGGGGCACTGCCGCTAAACCAGTCAGGGTCTCCTTCTCCTGGAGTCCTTGACTGCAGTAGAGTCTGTCTCTACATATTGGACCACCTGCTACCCCGGTGGTCCAATTTCTACTGTTACACCAAACACTCACACACTTCAGGTGTCCAGAGGTTAGCAATATATCTGTATTATCGGTGATTCTGCAGTTCATCAATAATCAGGTATATATCTGTATTCTCGGTGATACTGCAGATCACCAATAATCAGATTCTCTCTGCGTGCTGACACCGATCTTTACAGAAGCGGGTGGGGATGACTCACCTCTTCCGCGTTCCAGCGTGCGTTCCACTGTCGTCACTTCCTGCAATGCCACCCAATGTATTGTAAGTGGATGGCATTGCAGGAAGTGCCGACAGTGGAATGCGGAAGAGGCGATTCATTCCCGCCCACTGCCTCTTACTAATAGCGGCGGCTGCTGCTAGAGGGGGAACGCAGATGGGAGACCCAGGTGAGGGAGGGGTGGGGTCCGACCCCCCTCCCCGCCGCTGTGCCCAATACCCCCTTCCTGTCCGCTACCCCCTCCAGCTGGTCGGCAAGTCTAGGACCGCCCCTGGGGGCAGGGTGCTACTTAATGATAATAAAAATCCAAACATTTATATAACGCTTTTTTCCTGTCTGACTCAAAGCGCTCAAGAGCTGCAGCCACTGGGACGGGCTCAGGAGGCCACCCTGCAGTGTTAGGGAGTCTTGCCTTGAACTCCTTACTGAATAGGTACTGACCCTAGCCAGGATTCGAACCCTGGCCTGCCATTTCAAAGGCAGTGCTCTTAACCAGTACCCTATTCAGCCACTGCTACTCTTCTTCTTGCTTGGACCAGCCCCTTCTTCTTGCTTGGACCGCCCCTGGGGGCAGGGCGCTACTTCTTCTTTTTTGCTTGAAGGTTGAGGCACTTACTCTATTATATATATATAGATAGCTGATTAAAAAATTGATACTTTAATTTAGCAACACCTGGAATTATCTTTTAAATATTTTCTTTTTCAAGTTGTATCACTAGCTCATATATTATGTGCATTCAGTTTCATCATTAGTCTTTAATGCTTCCCCCCCCCCTTTTTTTTATTTTTAGTTCTTCATGCAAGAATTCCACTACTTGACAAGGTTAAATGACTGACACAAAAAGACTCAAAAACACACGGATGATTTTTACCAATTTTATTTTCGGCTGAGTAGACCCATTTCCAAATATATCCACTTTTTTCTCGACTATTTTAGCTAGTTTCACAAATTCAGTACAAAATCAAGTGCAAAACAATACAGATTCCATGAAGTATTGGATGGATGATAAAATGGATTGTCACATTCTCATTTGCACAACAATTTTTTAAAAGAATTTTGAATAATACTTTTTTTTGAAGAGAAATAGCTCTGAAATCACAAAACACACATGGGAATTGTGCTATAATCAGGGACTGGAAAAAACATGAAGTGGGTGTGGTATGGTAAGAAGCTCAGCCCTAGACACTGTTGCGCAAGGCCGTTCTTAGGAAGGTGCTACTAGCAACACAGGCTCCAAACTGTAGGGGGTGCTAAAGTCCTGCCCCCTTATTTCTGTTTGCTCTGTGCCTTGAGTACAACCTGATTTTTAGTTAACATGTAATAAAGCTTTAATTTTTTTTTTGCAAAATATGTGCTCATAGGCATATTTATTCCTTTAGCGAAAAATAGACTGAACATATGGACTATTGTAGCGTGGTTTAACTTTTTTTTCCTTAGATGATTTATAACAGATGCTAAAGTGGAACTCAACCCAAAACTTTTATTTTTTACTTTTGGACATAATGACGAAGGGTTACAACCTCTGTCTTATTTCATTGGGAATGCACAGTGTACATTTATTTTGCTTTATGGATTTATTATTATTTTTTAGAGTTAAAATACATTTAAAAAGTATTTTTAGGTACCATGAGACATATTACCAATAAATATATTTTCTATTTTATGGAGCTTCCCCCCCTACTGGCTGGACTAGCATGATTTGTGAGTCAGCAATCTTATTTTAGGTTGCATTCACTTAATAATAAAAATAAGTGGTGATCAATAATTTTTAGCTGCTTTCTCACCAACGTGACTTATTTTACTGTAATTTGTAATGTTTCTATGTACACATGTAGTGGTAGCAATGTTGCATTCCAGTTACTCATATACTAAGTCAGCACCAGTTATCTTCATATGATTGTTCCTACAAATGCCTGCAAATGCACATGAATATCTACTACTAAATCTTAATACCGGGTGGTAACAATATGGCTCCCCACCACTCATGTAAACAGGGTCTTAGGGCACTGACACACTGGAGAGCATTTGGCGGGTTGTTTTCATTTTTTTAAAAAATGCTTCAATTTGACTTACATTAAAATTGTGGTAAAATCGTGGCAAAATAGCCATGATCATGATTTTTCCCAAAAATCGATTTTACCACGATTTTTATGTAAGACAACGGTAGCATTTTTTAAAGAAACTAAAAGGCCCCGAAAAATGCTCTCCAGTGTGTCAGGGCCCTCAGAGATGCCTGTAGTATAGGTAGCCAGGCATAGGTGCCCAAGTATAGGTAGCCAGTATAATTGCCCCCAGTATAGGTTAGCCAGGTAGGGGGGCCTCCAGTATAGGTAGCAGTATAATTTCCCCCACTATAGGTTAGCCAGGGAGGTGCCTCCAGTATAGGTAGCTAGTATAGTTGCTGTAGGAAAAGGCTCTAAAATTACAGAAGCCTTGCCACCAGACTTACTTCAAAGCACTAAAATAAGGTTCACTAAAGACATAATTTACCTGCCAATCTAGTAATGACAGATTAAAAAAATGAAGCATATATTAAAATAAAATGCAAATTTTCCTGATTTAGAATGTAATTTTTTGCTAAACCTAATAAATAATAAAACACACAAATATCACTATGCATTCCCTTTGATTGCTGTCTTTGTCCATCGGAGGACGGTTGTTTTACAGCACCAAGATCTTGGCACCATTACGTTTAGAAATTCTATTGGTGGCGGCTTTCAGGACTGTGAATTGATCTGTGTTAGGGTTAGGTTAAGTGCAAGGTTTAAATTAGTGGGGAAGGAAGGTGTGAGTAATGTAAGTATTCAAATAAGTGTGATGGTTTTTCAGGGGTATGTTTATAAAAAATATGATACATATTTTTCATTAGACCTGGTCAATGAGATGCTCATAATTTGGGCATGCTTGCAAATTTTATGCATATTGTATGTAGCCTGGAATTAGGCCAATCAAAGCTGTATGCACTTTGAATTAAATTTGCATGGAAAACAAAACTATTAGCATTTCATTGGCCATCAGTATTTCCCATTATACAGCACTGAAGTTTGGATAGAAATTATACAGTTATTCATATGGATCGAAGTTTGTTACACTTCTTTCTAACCTTTCTGCATCATGTGATGTTTGTTTGCATTCTGCAATAGAGAGTACCCATTTATGTTTAAGGAAATGTCTACAGGAGGCAGTGGTATTAGAAGGATGCAAGAGCACCTCCTTAAGTGGGAGGGACCTGTGCTCCACTTCAGCAGAAGGAGGGGTATCCTGTGAATTAAATAGGTGCTTCAAATCTATGCGTGCAACTGCTAAAGACACTGTACTATAGACCTGAAGAAGCCGGCACGCCCCCCACGAAATGCGTCATCCTGTCTGGTGTCTATTAAAATTATTATCTTAAACTCAAATGTACTGTTAAGGAGTTAGTCTGATATCCCTGTAATAATTCACAAAACAAAGTTAGGAATCCTGACATTGTTTCAAGAACAAAATGAATTCGAAATTTGCAGTATCCTTCCTATGCCAATGCTATTTTTGGGAAAGGCAGAGGTTTTAATCCTTCTTCATTCATTTTACTTTAAATCATATCGTTAAATTCCCTTTTATTGCAATTAAATATTAGACCCGCCCCAACAGGTCAGAACTGCTGCATGCTGTGGCCTTGTTTTAGACAGGAAATAAGCAAAATAAAAATAAATAAAAAATAAATGACAGCGATGTAGCAATAAGCAGGTTTTTTTTCTTAAAGGCTCCTGCAATTCATGAAAATGTAGATTGAGAGTGCTAGCATGTACATATTTATACTTTCCGGAAAAAAATGGCAACTGGAATCTTTTAATTAAATAAAAAAAATAAAATAAAAGTATTTTCCAGTGATTTCACAGTGGAGAAACTTTAAAGCTGCCTTCTTTAAATATTTAAACTTCATAAGACTCTTATAATTGCCATGTGTCACTAATACATGAATCAAAAACGAAGGGTGGTCTGTGGAGATCTGGGAAAGGTTTGGATAGGATGGAGAGTGGTTATATTTTGGATAAGTAATGCGGCATATCACTGATATGGCAGAACAAGTGTTATTGAGAAATAGGAAAGCATTATTTTTACCCATGTTGTTAAAACATTCTGGCTGTATATTAGCTGACATCCTGTAGTTAAAAGTAGGGTTATACTCCCAAAACTAAAATTTCAGTAATCACTCTTAGTTACATAAAAAAGCATTTGAAAGCATTCCCAAGTATTCCATGTGTGTAAAATCACGTATTTTCACTGCAGAGAGAAGAAGAAGATTGCATTTCTCTTGTCATCGGCAAAGGCAAAAATCTCCTTGTGCTGTGTCTTCACTCTGCCCCCTCCCTCTCTCTGCTGAATAGACACATCGCCCTGGCAACAGCTGAGTCACTTCAGAAGAAAAGGAGAGGGGCAGAGTGAAGGCAAAGGTACAACGATATTCCTGCCTTTGCCGATCACAAGAAAGACACAGAACATTTATATCGTGCTTTTCTCCTGGTGGACTCAAAGCGTCAGCCACTAAGGCACACTCTATAGGCAGTAGGAGTCTTGCCCAAGAACTCCTCACTGAATAGGTGCAGTCTTACTGAACAGGAAGAGCCGAGATTTGAACCCTGGTCATTTGTGTCAGAGTCTGAGCCCTTAACCAGTACACTGTGGGCTCGATTCAGTAATCGGTGCTAACCTAGTTAGCACGCCTAAAGGGTTTGGGCATGCTAACTAGGGTGCTAAGCACTTAGCACGCCCAGAGATTGCACGCTGTGCAGTGCGCTGAAAAGAATAGTTACTGAAATTTTCATTTGAGAGTATAATCCCAATTTAAAAGTAAAAACACAATGATGACAAGGCCTCGTGGTATTTTACTGTGGAGGTGTTATTTTTATATCACTTGGGGCAACACAGTAGGCTGAGAATTTCCAGGACCTACAACATGAAAGTCCAATGGTTAGCAGACCAGCAAATTACATAACTCTGTACCTCTGTCTGAGAAGACTTCCAGCAGGCCTCATTTAGTAGTGGGACTAAGGAAAGAATTAAGTCAGGCAATCAGATTATCCCTTGTGCAACAATATGCTTGATTGTTGTGTGGGACAAACCCCTCTACTGAAACTGCAAACCCAGGTACCAGGTTAAGCAGTAACCAGCACTTATTTTAGCATTAAAATATAATATGCAGTTAAGATGTTGTTCAATGTTAAAGAAAATCCAGATCTGACAAATGTCCCTTTTTTGGTTACTTTAAAAACAAAAACAAAAAACTATCGTACAGATTCATAGCCTAGGGATGATGCCTTGTCTAGCTTATGCTATGGAAAATGTCAACAAATAGCAGGAGCAAAACTTCTGTTCGCAGTATTCATTTTATTATACCATCAGAGATGGTTACATTTACCAGATTCAATTAAGTCCATATTCCTCAAATTAACCCTAAAATTAAAGTTTTAGATCAAATTTCAATACCTTTAGCATTGAAATCTAGGGCTGCCAATATTTACAATAAATATGTAGTCCCTAAAAATACGATAACCGCCAGAAATTACTGGAGAATTTGGGTGGGCCAAAGAGTGAAATGAAGCAGGGAAATTGTTTAAAGTTTTTTTTTTCAGTTAACATAATTATTATTTTGTATAAAGAAAATGTGATTTTAACCCCTTGTCAACTGCTCCACGATTGGCAGGAACGTGGCGGCAGCCCCAGGACCTCTCCACGCCAATTGGCGTGAAGTCCTGGGGCGGGGTTTTGCAGGAGATTGCACGCACCGATGCGCGAGCACCTCCACTTAAATGACGGAGCAGAGCTCCGTCATCAGTCTCCCAGCAATGACCGCCACTAGAAGACTGTTAGACAGCGTCTATTTACATTGTACAGCACTGCGATCCACAGCAGCGCTGTACTGGGGTCAGCCGTGTGAAACTGCTGTCCCCCTGGAAGGCACGAGAGCAATCGGCTCTCATAGGCTGATGCCTATGACAGCAGATCGCTGTGATTGGCTGGCGGGGGAGGGAGGGAAAAAACGAATAAAAAAGTATATTTATTTAAAAAAAAACCCAAATATATATAAAAAAAATAAAACATTCCCGCAGCGATCACAGCCCACCAACAGAAAGCACTATTGGTGGGCAGAAGATGGGAGGGGAAACACTTGTGTGCTCAGTTGTACGGCCCTGCAGCAAGGCCTTAAAGCTGCAGTGGCCTAAATTGTGAAAAATAGCCTGGTCACTAGGGAGTGTAAACCCACGGTCCTTAAGTGGTTAAATGGGCCTTTGTTAGGGTGGTGTTTAGCTTATCACCACCCCCTTGCTTTAAATGATAGCTAGAGTTTTTTCCTGATCCTTTCATTGAAAGGTAAAAAGTTAAAATGACAGTACACCTCTATATAAGAAAAAAAAAGAAAACATACTCCCTTAATTGGACAGATAGCCTTAAAGGGATACTGTAGGGGGGTCGGGGGAAAATGAGTTGAACTTACCCGGGGCTTCTAAAGGTCCCCCACAGACATTCTGTGCCCAGGCAGCCACTCATCGATGCTCCGGTCCCGCCTCCGGTTCACTTCTAGAATTTAAGACTTTAAAGTCTGAAAACCACTGTGCCTGCATTGCTGTGTCCTTGTTCCCGCTGATGTCACCAGGAGCGTACTGCGCAGACACAGACCATACTAGGCCTGCGTAGTACGCTCCTGGTGACATCAGCAGCATTGAGGACACGGCAACGCAGGCGCAGTGGTTTTCAGACTTTAAAGTCTGAAATTCCAGAAGTAAACGGGAGGCGGGTCCGGAGCATTGGAGAGTGGCTTCGCGGGCACAGGATGTGTGCGGGGGACCATTAGAAGCCCCGGGTAAGTTCAACTCATTTTCCCTTGACCCCCCTACAGTATCCCTTTAATGGCCAGGGGAATGAGTGAGCTGACTCCTCCCCCCTCCCTTCCAGTTCTCTACTTGGTTGCATGTTTTTCAACATTGAGAGGGTACTTTGCAAAGAGACAGCAAAACTTCGACCCTACTTGCTTGGTAACCTTGTCCCAGTGTTGAGGAGAAGGACCTTTTCCAACATCAATATGGCCCAAGAAAGAGGTTACCAATATGGAGGGGAATGTTTGGGGATTCTCACCACTATGTTGGATTTATATGTGTGTGTGTGTGTTTCTGTGTGTGTGTGTGGGGGGGGGGGGGGGGGGGGGGGGTTGCATGAATAGGGAATAAGTGGCCACCCCCTCCATGGCACTGGTTAAGAACAGTTTTTCTGTTCAAGTGAACTTTAACTTTACATTCAGGAAAAAACACATTTCAGAAAAAAGGAAAAGAATACAAAAAACATTGAGGACATTTTCCCACAGGTGCGCTGAGCAACCTTAGCAATTATAGTAACAACAGTTTATTCATGGACCTTGTGTTAAATTCAAATATGGGGACAAAAATGTCACTTTGTATACTTCAATATGAGTTGAATGACCTTCAGAAAAAAATTGTGTAATAAATTCAATATATTATATATTTCTGTATATATTTCTATAAATTGTATTTCTTGAGGCCCAGTCCCTCTGACTCGGCACAACACCGAGTAAAGCCCCAAAATATTCTGTTTTGAATAAGGATGCTTATTCAGATTCCGAAAAATTGAAACATCCGTATTTCCGATAGGAAATCAGAAAATGGAATAACGGAACTCAGTAGAGTTGGACCAATCACAAGCCTTGGATACTACCAAGAATTCCTGAGTCTTGTGACTGGCCTAAAATTTCCGTGACATTCCAATTACCAAAATAAAATTCTGCATTTGCTGATCGGTTCAATACATCCAAATCAACTCGGAAGTATTTGGCCTATCAGAGAATGCAAAAAATGACAAAAAAAAAAAGACGGGAAATCGGAAATCGTCAGAAATTGGAATTTCCGCAGAATCGTAAATCGTCATTTCTGACTATCCCTACTTTTGAACTGTGGATATGTGGCTGGGGATTGTTTGGAACAGAAGTTTGGCCCCTGCAAGTTTGTTTCAGACTTTTAGTGATGCCCGAGTATCCTGAAAAACTCTTAATAAAAATATTAATGGTGGCGAATCATTATTCAATAGTGCATAAGGAACATCATGGTAACCACAGTGACCAATTCCTACTTGAATAAAATGCAAATAGAAGGTGTAGTGTGAAAGTTCACCTTTCAAACGGCCCTGCTATTATGTCGTCTATCGGGCTTTTTTTATTGACCAACAGAAACCTGGAATTTTTTATGTCTCCATGGGATAAATAACATGGCGTTTAAACACTGGCTGAGGTATGGACATTTTTTTTTATTTGCACACACTGAAGTCTTTCACACTTGGGTGGCTGCTTGAGATGAACGCCTAAAAATATGTTCTGTACATTTTGACTTTTTTTTAATATATATATAGACTTAACCCCTTTAAGCTAATAAAACCCTTCTGAATAATAATAATAATAATAATAGTAAAAATAAAATTAACATTTTATGAAGGCACACCCATGCGAAACATACAAATTAAATCTGCTTAATGCAGTTTTTATTTTTTACCTTCTTGAAATGATTATTTTTTTTTATAATACTGATCGTGGATACCCAAATATTAATCTTGCAGTCGATCAAGCTTAACATAACTGGCGTAATCTTTTGAAGGCAATATTCTTGTCATAAAAATGGAAACTGTTTTTTGATACACATGAGTTCAAAATCTTATTTCGCAAAAAAAAGGCAAGAGAGCGCACGCCTCAGAACTTTAGAGTGTATGATTTTCCCCCACGCTATGATCTCTCATCCTGTTTTAATTTCAGGTATTTATTTTTTTTATTTTTTATTTTTGTCAACCACAGCCCACCCTTAACGCCATCCAACTTTTTTTTATTTTTTTCAAAAGTTGTAAATTACAAACACGAGTCACAGCTAATTGTCTCTAAGAGTAATTTCAGAGCTGTTACCTTAGACTTTTTGTTTTTGTTTTTTTTTCTTAAAAAAAGAGGACAATGTGTACTGCGTCACAAGGGAATGCAGCTAATCGAAAAGAAAAAAAAAAGAAAAGAATTAAGGTATTTACAAAAATGAACAATTTTTTTTAAAGAAGCCGGTCATCCCCCACATGTCAGTGCGACTGATTACATGCCACACCGCTTCAAACGCACCATACCAGATTGCATCCTGACATCGTCATCAGCACCTTCACAGACATCTTTAAAGCCTTTTGTGTATGGTTCTGTGTGTTTATTGGATAATCGTATTCTTCAGGTAGATGATGCTCGTGAAAGAGGAAAGCGTCAACACAAGGTACCAACAAGAGAAAAGGATTTCTGCTCTTCCTGTGATGCCATATTGGGCTGTGCTTGGAGCTGAAAAAGAAAACAGAAAATGTGATTATTTTCGACAGCTAAATATACATGGATTTAAATACAGTGAATGGGATCAGATTTAAGAGCCACATCACAAAAAAATTGTAAAATTTAAACTACATATTTCTAATGGTGCCCATAAATAATAAACCAAATTGATTGAATAGAATAAAAGTCAAAAATCTTTTTTTCGATCAAGAAAAATGAACGGTTATCCTGTATTTTTGATAAAAATCCGATCGGACTTGTTGGAAAAATGTTTGTATTTGATCTAACGGAATAATTGAATGAAATTATCTAATCGAAAAAAAAAAGTGTACCATGTATGGGCACCATAAGAAGTAGCATACATTTGTCACAGAGTAGCATGTACCATAAATTACTTTTCTCCTATGTTGTTGTCACTTACAGTAGCCAGTAAAAATCTGACAGGTTTTGGACTAGTCCATCTCCTCAAGGGGGATTTTTAGAATTTTCTTTATTCTCTACAAAAGCACTGTATGGAAATTATGTAATTGATGCTGGCTGCCCTCTCTCTCTCATTTGCACACTATTCTGGCAGTTGGACTAAGCAAGTGCATTTAAAATAAAGAAAACCCTGAAAATCCCTCATGAGGAGGTGGACTAGTCCAAAATCGTCAGATTTGTCAGATGTTTACTGCCGACTGTATTGACAGCAAGATAGGATTTTTTTTTTAGTGTAGATGGATTAAGATGTAATAGGGCCCTAGGCAAGGTAGTCGATTTGGGGCCTTCTTGTGGTCCTTTTGATAAGCTAAAGAAGAGAGAGGTCAAAGAAGGTGGTAGGTTGGCCCCTTGACACCCACCAGGCCCCAAGCCCCTGCCTAGGTTGCCTGGAGGATAATCCTGCTTTTGTGCATTCTATTCTGGAACAAATGTACATTTTATGCACATGCATTTTAAAGTTTACAATTTTTCATGATAGTGGTCCTTTACTTGCCATGAGAACTACGTTTTCAGTAGTCTACTTTTCCTTGAAAATTGGTATCTTCCAATGAGAAAAGTTTGACTATTTCTGAACAGCTACAAAGTATGGTAATCCCACTATCCTATTCTATAATACTGTTAAAGTTAACATATATGGTCATGAAATATAGAAAAACGAAGGATGATGCATAAATACTGGGGCCATGGTGCCTCTAGAAGGACCTTTGGTAGTCCTTATGGAAGAACTCTGCTCTGGATTATGTGATAAGATGGTCGAAAATGTTTATATATTACTCAAATCTAGCTCCATGATGCCCTTTAGTAGCGAACTTTACTTGAAATTGATGGTATCAGGTCATCACTATTGTGCCATTTACAATTTTTGTAGTCTTCTATTGTGATAAAAATGTCTTTGAGGTTGGCTACATAGAATTTGGGAATCTAGGTCTAGATCTAGGATCTAGGCCATACACATTCACCTTGCAGCATCTTTACATGGATCAACAAATCTTCACAAGCAACCACAAACTTCTTGATTGTGTTCTGACCCATTTTACGCTCTATCTAAGGTGGGACTTGAGTGACCAATCACTGGGCCCAGTCATGGTCATGTACACAACGTTAACGGCTAGATCAGCAGTGAAGGGGAACAGTACTGAATTTGTCACAGCTGATGACTTAAGGTAATGGCTGGATATTCGAAAAATAGATAACTTTTAATTGAGTTCCTTCCATTTGAGATGCCCCATGAAAATGCAGAAAAAGAAGGGTATCATTTGAAAAGGGCATCAGAGCCATCTGCTCCAGTTGGGTAGATATTCGTCTATGCAAGTTAATGAGAAATTAATGGGTGAAGAAAATTGCTCTGGTCCTGAAATGGTAGAGTGCTGCCATAGACTTCAATGTTGTTTGCCGTGATTTGCGGCTAAAAGCAATAGAAAAGGGAGCTTGTATTTTTTTTTTATGGCTTTATAAATGTGGCTACAACAAGTAAGTAATTTTTAGGGCTAGATACAGTGGGATGCAAAAGTTTGGGAAATCTTGTTAATTGTCAGGATTTTCCTGTATAAATCGTTGGTTGTTACGATAAAAAATGTTAGTTAAATATATTATATAGGAGACACACACAGTGATATCTGAGAAGTGAAATGAAGTTTATTGGATTTACAGAAAGTGTGCAATAATTGTTTAAATAAAATTAGGCAGGTGCATAAATTTGGGCACCACAAAAAATAAATTAAATCAATATTTAGTAGATCCCCCTTTTGCAGAAATTACAGCCTCTAAACCAGGGCTTTCCAACCCTGTCCTCAAGTACCACCAACAGTGCATGTTTTGTGGAAATCCACAGAGGCAGTTAATCAGCTCTGCTGAGACACTAATTACCTCACCTGAATGTTTGTGGTCTTCTGCAAAACATGCACTGTTGGTGGTACTTGAGGACAGGGTTGAAAAGCCCTGCTCTAAACACTTTGGTTGTCCAAACTTTCGCATACCACTGTAATTGTGGCTATGACAAGTACGTCTAAAGATTGGTTATATCAGCAGGTCACAAGTTTGGTTATATTTTCAGAATAACGTATGTTTGACTTGAAATGTGGCTATAATGATAATAAATTGGGTTATGTCAGGGTTAGGCACCACCAGGACAGTCTTAGGTTTAGACACCACCAAGGGGGTTCTTAGGGTGAGACACCTCCAGGGTGAAGTCTTAGGGTTAGGCACCACCAGGGGGTGTCTTAGGGTTAAGCACCACCAGGGGGGTCTTAGGGTTAGGCACCACCAATGTGGGGGGTGGTCTTAGGGTTAGGCACCACCACAGTTGGGGGAGGGTGTCTTAGGGTTAGGCACCACCAGGGAGGGTTCTGTGTGAGAGTAGGGAGAAGATAGGTTATAGTAATCACTTTTCTCTGCTGTATTCGACACCCTTTTATAATCGAGATTGCTTATCTCGGCTATATCCAACGCCCGTTTATAACGGAAATCACTTTTCTTGACTATATCTGGTGCTCTTTTATAATCAAAACCACTTTTCTTAGCTATATTTAGCACTCTATAATTTTACTCGGCTATAATCAGTGCCCTTTTATAACCGAAAGCCCTTTTCTCAGCTATACATGGTACAGTTTTATAACCACAATTTTGTTTCTCAGCTACATCCGGCACCCCTTTTTTCCAGGCACCATTTTCAAATGAATGCAAAAAAAGACCTTAACTTTAACCTGACGAAGCACCTATGTCATTAAACTCTGCACCTCCCGCAACATTGAGCACTCTGATTTGAGAACCTTTACTGTCCATGGATGCTACGCCATGAAGCTTTTGAATGAAGGGGGAAGGATATTGCTCCAACATTAAAGGAATCACCCTTGAGTCAGGAAAAAGTTGAAGCCCTCTTGTACAGCATTTGCCTTAAAACACCACATGGCACCAAGACTTTGAAAGTACTGTTGGCTGGGTCATTCTTTGTAGCTTGCTAGGCTTTAAGTAAGTGAAGCTTTAGGCATTTCTAAGAAAAATTACATTTCAAAGACATGTCCATATTGATAGCTTTAGCTTTGGAACTGACCCTAGCTGTCACCCTGCCTGGATGCCAATTGCGGTGGACATTTGAAAGCCAGTTCTTTGATCTACAAACCTGCCCTTCGTATTCTCTTACTGTAAGAAAGCAAAGAGACATCGGCTGTCATATCATGCTTGAGCACTCTGTAAAATGCATGTGAAAAGGGAGTACATACAACTTATTAGGGCTTGTGTACATGGCCAATTAAGTATTTGAGAAACTTTTCTAGCTAGCTAGCATAGTGTATATATAAGTTTAAAGATTCATAATTATCTGCCTTCTATAAACTTAAACTCCAAATGTGGAAAAATAGAATATTCTGTATCTGTAAAACTCGAAGGCAACGGAGTTTGGAATTTAACTTTACAGATGGCAGATTATTATGAATCTTTAAACTTATATATACACTATGCTAGCCCGCCGCTCTTGTTATATTCCCCTGAAGATGGCAAATTGCCGAAACTAGTCGGGACAAGAGCGGGCAGCATACATCTGGGTCGCAAATAGAGGTTACTAAGTACCACACTGGGTGGGAAGTGAAATACGCCAGAAGAGGGTCCTAAGCGGATTAGGACCCTCTTGAAGTAAGTGTACTCTGCCCCCTATGTTCTGCCTTATATCCAGAAATAAAGGAGAAATATCTTCGTACCACTGTAAGCATCCCTGTTTTATGTCGTTGCACCGTAAGTGCAGATACAGGTGGTGAAAAGTGGGAAGACACACATCACAAGGATAAAGACTAAGAGGAATATACCTGCGCTGTGAACACTTTAACATTACTGTTTACTTGGATAGAAGGATTTATCCTCACACAGCTGTACAACTGTTCTTATTCATTGAAATCTGGGGCGTCACAGTTACTCTAACATATACTTTAAGTTTACAGTGTTAAAGGCAATACAAAAATGAAACAAATATGCTAGTGTTTTTGAAGATTGTATTTTGAGGGGTTCAATCTGCTTTCTGGCTACACATGACCTAATAATATTTTTTTTTACTTTATTTTTGTCTTGAGCACTAAAAATAAAAATGGCAACAATTTTCAAAAAATGAAAAACATAAGAAATGTAATCAGATGCTCCAGTTTTTTTGTTCATGCTCCGTCTGCATTTCCACCTTTTGATGTTTTGTGGCCCTTCCAATGCCATTAATAAAACATAGGGGCTTGATGAATTATATATTTATTTATTGCATACTGTGTCTATGGATTTATTTGGATACAATAATATATGTGAATTTATTTACGTATTTATTCATTCATTTATATAGTTTTATCTATATGTTTTTATTATATAGACATGTATTACTTATTTATTTTTTCACTTTTTTATGGTTTATTTTATGGTTGTTTTTTTGTTTCTCTCTTCCTTCTCATATTGTGATAGGGGAGATTCTGAATACTGAACATAGTCTAGCTTAGAGATAGCATAAGGATTCAAATTAAAGTCTAAATATTGGTAATGCTTAGACTTCCCTCATTTTCTTTTCAAGGCATATATTGACCTGAAGAAGTGGCTCCCAGCAACGAAACACACTGTCTGTCCTTTTTTTTTCAATAAACTGTGAATATATATTCAAATGTTTGTCATCATTGAAAGCAAGTCAATGCCTACCTTCTTTTAAAATGTTTTTTTAATTATTTTATAGTTTATGGGCACCTCCAGGTAGTAGTTTTCTATTAATATTGAAACTCACATGGGCTGTTTAAAATAGCAGAATGGAGGGACCCCACATTTGCTTGCCTCTTTACCTGCTGAATCCCTGCCTGTATGACTGGGCAGAGGGCAGAGAGAGAGTTTGCTGATATCGCTTGGGAAGAGCCACACCCCCCCCCCCTTTTTAAATTATAAAAAATTAGGGCTGATATAGTAAAATATTTAAAACCACAAACACTGGTTCACATGACAGAGTCCGGGGCCCCCAACTGTTGTGTGAACCAGTGTTTTGATTTTATATTCTTTTTTTGCAGCTTCCAGGATGCGGGTGACAGGTAAGTGGCTAGGGAGGGACCCCTGTGGGAGAGATGCCTGCACATGGTGGTCCTGCTAGCAACATAGTCTATGATTATGTCCAACCGCAGGCCTCCTACTGCTGCCTAATTGATGCAATTCCTGCTAGATTTGGTACGGCAGGCAAAGGGTGTATAATTGTGCACCTGATTGACTGACGGGCGCCTGCTGACCAGATAAAGGTTGGAAATTGCTAGAGCTGGGAGTGAGCAATTGTGTATATTAAAATATTTATTTGACGTTTTAACGGTTGCTTTTAATATGTCTCCTTTCCAAAATACTCAATTATAAGACAGCATTGCCTTTTTTTTGCTGACAGTCATTGGAGCATGCTCATGGCGAGCATTGGCAAATGGTTAATAAATAATCAAAATAACTTTGCATGCCTGGGATTGGCCTCCAGGGACTACACTTGTAATTTTTTTTTTTTTAATGTGATCCAATTTTTTTCAGTAATTTCCTCCTACTGCTTGCCAAGCTACCCATTATAAATAGTATAGAATATACAGTATATAACTTAAAGAGGAACTTTACCAAAAGATAGTAGTAGGGCGGAAAAAAATTAATCAATACATGAGCCAGCAGGTCATCATCTTTTCTGCTGGCTGACAAGAAAAAAAAAAAAGCACTAACTGCCCTATCTATAAACACACCCACCAACCCAGTTGATCTCTTCAAGAAAAGATAATGATTTATCCAGGGAAAAGGGGGTATCAGCTACTGATTGAGATGAGGTTCAATCCCAGGTTAAAGTTGCTCTTTTACCACTTCGGTACCAGCAGCCTCTGCCCCCTTAAGGACCAGAGGCTGCTGGTACAGTAAAGTGCTCCCACCGGTCACGCCGTTCTGTCCCCGCCGCAGGCTGCTCTCTCTGCCCTCTCTATGACAGCAGAGCACTGTGAGATGGTCAGGAGCCGCTTTCATTGGCTCCTGACCCTGTCAATCAATGTAAGCCAATTGGACTGGCTTACAGTGATGACAGGGCAAGGAGCCAATGAAAACGGCTCCTGACCGGCACACAGTGCTCTGCTGTCATAGAGACGGCAGGGCGAGCGAATTGCGGCGGGGTCAAAGCGGCGAGATCGGCAGTAACGGTGGGGAAGTGCGGTTAATGGGACGTTGAACCTACGTCCAGTCAGGGCCGCAGCGCCACCTGCTGGATGTAGATTCAACCTACGTCGCTCCGGAGGCAGTTATGGTTCGGCTAAGATGCGGTATCTTGTTTGGCTACTAAACTAGACAATGGAAAACCAACCGAATTTGTTGTGCTGTAGAGTACCATCAATACTTTCTGTTTTAAGATGACACTGCTGTACTTTGCGAATGTTTTCTGTAGAACACAATAAGGGTAAAGAGGTGCCCAGATAGATATAAAATTAGTTTCAAATCAAATAAAATGTAGAAAAATGATGGCTTACCTCAATGATGACAGTCAGATAAGAAAATAAGATTTATTATGCACTGGAAATGCGTTTTAAGGGTCTGAGCCATTTTTCTATGTTTTAACGGATTTTAACCTTATTTTATCTTTACCTAAGCGCTTCTTTACCCTTATTGTGTGCATAACTCCCCCATCCTATTGAGGTAGGCGGGGTTTCCTCTGGGGTCACATGGTGGATGCCACTTTGACATCCAGTTGTTTTTGACCTAAGAGAGCAACCATATCCAGTCCCGTTGAGACACCACGAGTGGCGTCTGGTTCATTGTCTCCACCTGCCTCAAGTGGTTGGTTGCCCTTATTGCAACCTACCTTCATGAGTAGCTTCTTTTTGATTGTATACACTATCCATCAGCTACTAGCATGCTGCGCTCTTTGGGCTCCCGTTGTATCTGTGTCTTTTTTCCTCAGGGTGTCAAGACACCTCACTCTTCTATTTTCTGCAAAAGGTTTAGTTGTTTTTTTTTATTATTATTTAATTTTTTTTTTTCTGTGTGGCCTGTACAGTTAGAACTTCTCTATAACCGAACTGGATATTTTTCATAGTGGGTATACTAATGCGTGGCCAAGAAAGTCATTCCTGCGGGTAGGAATACAAGCAGTTCAGTCACCTTGAGGAATATTGGATGTTGTAGCAAAGCTATATTTTTTTATGTCATCTATATTTAAAAAGCTGGATGAATTTTGAACACAGATGTGTTAATATTGATAGGTTGAGAGCCCAATGCTACCATCAAGAGTGTTATCAGAGTTGCACAATACTGAACACAGCACTTTGAGAACTGGACACAAAGAAGTGTACTACACACGGTATGGCAGATGCTGTCTCAAAGCAAACCTGGAATATGCAATCTTGAAGCAGATGTGGATTGAACATAAAAAAAAATCAGACTTTGGCTTAGTTTACAGTTGCACAGTTGCTGTTGACAGAATGGGAAATGGCCAAAAGTTGTTCCCATTCATTGATCTAAGTCCCCGTTAGAACGATCGCTGGCTTCTATATAGAAACCGCAATCGTTCTGTTACACATCCCCTCTTCACTTCCGTACGCTTAGAGGAAGCCAAAAAAAAAAATTAACTGAGGCCATCTTGTGGCCAAATAGTAAAACTAATTCTACATAATTTTTCTTTAAATGAATAGGCACACTTTTTTCATTCAAAATTAACTGTTTACCTCCCACACACCCAGAAAATACTCAAATACATTTTTTAATAAAAAAAATGACAATTAAAAAAACCAAAAACATAAATAGTTACCTAAGGGTCTAAACGGTTTTTTTTAATATGCATGTCAAGAAGGTATATTCCTATTATTTTTTTAATTATAAGCTTGTAAATAGTGATGGATGCAATGGGAGGAATGGATGGGGAGCGTAGCTGCCTCTTGCTGCCCTCTAATTCTTGCCACCTGAAGCACGTGATTCATGTTGCTTCATGGAGTAATCGTCCTGCTCATACGTAGGCTGTAAAGAAGCAGGAGCCATACACAAATGACTGGTTACATGAGAAAGTTGGTGGTTATTCCCAGACCTGATCCATCCCAAATAATAATATTTAGATATTTGTGTCTAAATGTATTTAGAAAATCCAACTGACCAACTGACCAACTGAAAAAAAACTAATTGTTTGCTGGCATTGAATTCCTGTGGAAGCAAAATTTGTGCCGATAGGAGCTTTGACAGGTCGTAGAATAGGTGTCCACAGCTTATTAAGGAATCCTCTCTAGTTAAGAGAAGCTTTCAGCGGCGACTGAACAGTCCATTTTTAAATAACCTCCATCGTCGTTTTAAATTAATGTCCAGCCTGTCCAAATGACAGGTCCATTTTGCTGCTCCGCGGACACTTCTACCCATCGTCTAAGTTGGCAAAGGTGCTGCTGCTTTCTCTAGATTAGAAGACTAAACAGCCATTTCTCTCACTGGGAATCCTATCAGTGGTACGAAAACATTTTGTATTGTTAACCCTTTAGCAGCTTCTAACAAAATGTTTCGTTTTTTGAGACCCGCAGACCTCTGTTGGCATATCTCGTTTGGCTCCCTAAGAATTTTTTTTTCCAAAGGGTTAAAAGAAGATTGGTCTATCGAAGTTTTGTTACCACATACTGCACACTTAACCCCAGACATCCCAGAAGCAGTATATGTCTATGTGGGGTCAGCTGATCTTAAAGCCCAATTCAAGTACATTTTCTAATTTTTGTTTTAACCCTTTAATCCTGATGTACTCGACCCAGAGGCTTCCATCTCCCTAGGTACAGGGCCAGATCTGGACATTTTGCTGCCTGAAGCAAACTTGTGAGGACGCACCCCTCAAACACACAACCTAAAGGTAGCTTATTAAATAGATTAGGCCACTACCAGCAACTGGTAGTGGCCTAATCTATTTATTAAGCTACCTTTATATGTGTAATATGTGATGTTTTATAATGTATATACTTTAGCACTTTAGGCACTCTAGGCACTTTGGTTACCCCTGACGAAGTTTCCAATTAAGGAAACGAAACATGTAGGGTTGTGTGTGGGGTTGTTAATATACATGCATTGTGAGTTTGGAGGAGAGTCTGACAGACAAATGTCCTTTATCCCCAACCCAATGTATCACTTTTTGCACTAAGGGATAGTATAATCTGTTCAATCTATTTATTTTTAACCCAAATTTATTAAAAGCTACGTTTTAACAATAAACAATCTCCGAAAAAGGTTTACCTAGTGTTTTTTGATATACTTAACCAAAAATAACAAATTTAGAGTTTTAGAAAACGATAAATCTTATTTAAACAACACACAATTAGTGTTTTAGCTAATTAAAAGCAATAGGAAATGCTTGAAATGGTTTAAAACCAATGATCCTGTACTACGATTAGATATGTATATATATTTGTCAAGGGGTACTTGTGATAATGTTTACTATGCTAGAGGGTACTTGCTGAGTACAGGGTTTTAAAAGTGGTACATACCAATAAAATGTTGAGAAACACTGTTCTAAACTATAGAACAGAGCAGAGCTAATGAACCTTTAAACTTTCCTGCAGTAAAACATCTCAATGTGTCTCTCACTGTATCTTGGCTGTTTGAGTGCTTCAGAAAACAGGACTGTATTCAACTCAGTGGGATGGCTAGCTCAGAGAAGCTCTTTTGCATAGATAACAAAGTATTTTTTAACTCTTCCTGAACTGGAAAACAACACGAGACTCTTTTCTTTGCTACTAATGTTCTATTTGTTATCCATACTACACATACCATTTATTATCTTATAAGTTTTTTTTTCTTGCTTCAGGTTTGCTAAAAGAGAATATGTACTCTAAAATTCTTACAATAAAAAGCATACCATTCTATTCATTATGTTCTCCTGGGCCCCTCTGTGCTGTTTCTGCCACTCCCTGCTGCAATCCTGGCTTGTAATTTCCATTTTTAGGCAGTGTTTACAAACAAAAGACATGGCTTCTAACTATAATGTGATAGGCTTGAGAGTATCTCAGTCTCTGACTCATACAGAGCTTGGAGAGGGTGTGTAGAGCTTCCCGCCAATGACAAGCAGTGCAGCACATTCCACACATTCCAGCCTCAGCCGGCTCTGACAGAGCCGACAGAGAGAGAAGATTAGATCATATAACAGAGATAACACAGCCACTGTGCAACTAGAAAAGGCTGCAGTAACACAGACCACATTAGAACAAGTATAGGAACTTATAGGATAGAAGAAATAAGGCTGAAAATTTTGTTAGAGTCTCTTTAAAACAAACCCACAGGTTTGTTTTGCTTTGAGTGAAAACAGAGGTGAATTAATTTTTGACTATCAGCCAGGAGTTCCTGTTTTCTTTATGGATGAATTGTTCCATCAGAACATCAAGTGAAATGTTCCCCAAGTATTCCCTGGTGGCTCCTGTTTAATGAACACCTACAAAGTCGTGTCATAATAACCCAGTAGAAAGATGCCTTTTCTCATACATAAAACACCATTAAGAGTAACAAACAATTCTTATTCTCTTTCACTCCTTTCCCTTTGTCATCAGATTTCGAGCAGGAAAAGAAGCCCGAGCTGCAGTTAATGATGAGGAATAACAATGCCGGAATCTGATCGTCGCTCCGTAACGGCGTGACAATCGCTCTGGCGAGAGGCGTTTGTAGTACAATGGCGCCATTCTGCTCCCGAGTTTCTGAAGCTCATGGCTGCTTTCATGCGCCTAATCGCAGCTGCAGCACCCAGCCACAAACAGATGCGCACGGCATTCGCGGACCGCCGTGGCTGATGTGTGATGTGCTTCATTCTTCGTCTCTTTCTTGTCTGGATGGCAGACATCACACCGAGAGCTTTCAATAAAAATGCAGGTACTATAGAGGAGAAATATTTCCGCTTTCATTAAGGCACAGATGTGCCTACCACCGCCGCCAGCCGGAGCTGGAACATCTAATGGCAACTTCTAAACCAGCATCCTCTAGATGAGACTAAAAAGATTTTATGTATGCCACTATTTCACTTCTGTTTTTCTTTCCTCTAGCGGGGGACACAGATGTATTTAGAGATCGAGAACCGGATAAACTAAGGTAGGGGTGTCCAAACTTTTTAGGCCAAATGCTATATTGCCGTTCTTGAGAGTGTTAGGGGGCCAAACAAGGGAAATTCAACACAGTTTTTGTAGGTTGCAGTTAGGTACACTATGCCTGTGACATTTTGACAAATTAAACAATCATGTTGTACTGTAAAATAGAAAAGAGACTTCAGAAAATTTCTGGAAAGGGTTAGTACTATATGTGTATATGGTTATCTCATCATGTCACATGTCACTTCAGGTACACTTTAACTGCTTGAGGACCACAGGCTTACACCCCCCTAGTGACCAGGCCATTTTTTACAATTTAGCACACTGCAGCTTTAATAGTTCGCTTCAGGGCCATAAAACTAGCAGCCAAATAAATCTTGCCTCCTTTTCTTGCCACCAACAGAGCTTTCCAATGAAGGCATCTGATTACTGCTGTGATCTGATCTTTTTTATTATTCATTTTAATGTTCTTTTTTTTATTAAATTGTGTTTTTTTTAATTATCCCCCCCCCACCCCCAAGATCGAATCCCTGTGCTCTCCTCTAATAGGCATCAGCCTATGAGAGGGATCAGATTGTGAACCTCTCCTGGGGAGAGCTCAGTAACAGAGCTGTCCCACGTACAGCGCTGCACAAGTAATGCAGCCTTTTTTTAATTATTACAGCCTGCCAGCTCCGATCGCAGCTGGCAGGCTGTTTACAGAGCAGAGCTTTGCAACTCAGCTGGGATGCGTGCAATCCCTGCTAATCTTCGCCCCCAGGATTTGATACCAATCGGCGTTAGGCGGTCCTGGGGGAGCCACTCTGTGGCTGCCAATTGGCATTAAGCGGTCGCAGAGTGGTTAAAGATGACAACGATCATGAGTCCATGCTCGATGTATGTAGTGTACAACTTTTGTGCACTGGCTTCTAAGTCTGAGCACGAGTATATAAGAGAACCATGCGGTAGTATGATTGGGTTGAGAGGGGACTAACTAAACTCTAAATTTTAAGTGTTTCATAAAGTGTTTCCGGATGCAGAAAATGCTGTTTTGTGGATTATAAAAAATAATGAAAATGTATTTGAAATGATTTTTAAAAAATTAAATATTTTCATTTACTGCAGTGACTGTGGGGTTCTTCTTTATTGCTTTATCGGAGAAGTAACTTTATCCTTTTATTTGCATTATAAGTTTTCTGAGCTTTGCCTGCTATTAATCTGTGAGTCTGGAACGCCTTTGACAGTTGTTTCGGTAAATATACTGCTGTGATGAATAAGGATTTTTTGCCTGACAGCATTAAAAATCAGCCACCACTTGAGATTTTGCTTAGTTGTCGTTATTTATGGTTAAAAATTGACCTGCCACTATAAATATGTCTCGTCTGTTGCTGGATAATCAACCCATGACATCACTCAGGGTTTTCAGTTTTTCTTTTGAAATCAATCACAACTAAAGGGTTTGAAATACAAATAAGCGTCACCCGTCTTTGGCCCTTTGGCTCAGGTGTTCTGAGTTTATGGCTGCATCTATGTGATATCTGTGGAGTCCAACTCTTCGCCCGACTTTAGCCTCTTTGAGGTTATGTGCCAATCATTATTATTATTTTCCATAAAAATGGCTGGTACCATGGATGCAGATATAAAACTACAAACCCTGGGACCACCCTTGTGAAAATGTCCTGGGACAATTCTAGGTTCCACCTCCAAGGACCAAGTATAACCAGCTTTCACCAAATTTGTGGCCAATACAACTCCCTACTCCACTTCCCTTGCCCTCACAGTTCATGCAGCTGCCATTCCAATTCACCCATAACAAATAAGTTCCCTCCACCATCATCATATTTGATGCAGCTGCTCTAGAGAAATTCCCTTTGGAGGAGTCAGTCACATGACCCAGACATCTGTGCACAACGTGTGGAGCTGCCAAGCAGAGTGGGAGTTTCTTCCACATAACTGACCTTCTAACTTCTCCCAATTGTGTTGCTGTTATGATGCCCATACAGGGTACAATTAAAGCTTTTGATTTTCCCATTTATTCGACCAAAATGATCGAATAGTGTGAAAATCGAAAAGAATCTTTGAAGATCCAGGCCACACGCTAGCTTACTGCACAGACGTGGTTGGCAGGTGCATTAGGGCCACGCTCATGCATGAAGCGGAGCGTGGCCCAGATCTGAAATCCATAAAACTTTTGTTGGATTTCTCTGGGGGCGTCTGTGAACAGCAATGATGGTCTGGAGGATGGCATGGGAAGCCTCCACAGGCTCCATATTATGCTGAACTCCGTACTTCAGCACCCAAGCTAGGGGACAGGGCAGGGGGGCAGAGTTGCATTCCACGTCTCGTGTCAAGTGACTCCAATGCTTCCTCCTTCTCCTTCCATGCCAGAAGGAGAAAGCGTCAGAGTCACATGAAGTGCCATGAGTGCGCTCCCCATGATCCTGTCCTTTTGCTTGGGTGCTAAAGTGCGGTGTTCTGAATACAGGATCACACATTTGAACACCAACACTATAACTGCGTTGTCTTTTAACTCATTTTGGACCAAAGGTTCTGGTTCCTTTAAGGACCAACGCCTTTTTCTTCCTTTTTGCACAGTGGTTCAGAAGCCAACCACAACGGCTCCTGACCAAGGCAGTGAACTCCACTGTCTTTAGATAGTGGAGTTCTGTGCCGGCAGGGAGGCCCTATTGCGGCCCAGGGACGAGGGCTGCCGGTGTTAAAACTACGCCATATCAAGCTTAGGCAGCCACAAGTGTGGCGTAGTTTTAACTATGGCCGGTCCCAAACCAGTTAATGGCAATGTTCTGTCCACTTACAATCGACCACTACGAATGCCCCCCTATCACGCAATCCTAGACAACCCTTGAAATACAGCACTTACTTTACTGGCACCAAAAGTATTAAAGAGGAACTTTACCGAAAAGGGGGAAAAATAAATCAATGCATTTCTAAGTGAGAAGTTAAACAAATAGTAGAGAGATCAAGAAATGATTGATATTCGCCATATAATTTGTTCATATTGTCAGATCTACAATGAGCCTGCGCATCATCATCTTCATTACTGGCAGACAAGAAAAAAACGACCAGTAGATAGCACCAACGCCCTTCTCAATAACCACACCCACTAACAATGTGATGGGCTAAAAGGTTTTTTGTTTTTTTAACAGATATACATATGCACAGAGGGAGATTTCGATTGCTTGGCAGTTGGAAACAGCTATTATTTCCCACAATGCAACACGGTTCACAGACAGGAAACTGTCCGGACCTAGGTCCTGACATCACACTGTGGGAGGGGTTTCACCACAATATCAACCATACAGACACCCCTGTTGATCTATTCGGGAAAAGATTTTCTCATAAGGATGGGTATATCAGCTACTGATTGGGTTGTAGTTCAAGCTTTGGTCACAGATCCTCTTTAAGTTTCAACGAATAAAATGCAACCAGGACCAGCATCTTCGGTGACAACGCTCTGCCTTTTTTTTGGGTGTGCTTCTAAAATGAACTAAATTCTCAGCTTATTCCCAGATAATACTAGCTGATCACTAACAGATTTCTATTGCTGCCCCGGAGTTGCCGTTTAAGCTGTAAAAGCCCATCAGAAGCAGCTGTGGCTGCAAATCGTCTGAATATTTCAGGCGCAAGTGTATTCCTCCGCAGCTAAACCTGATGCCTGTCTGTATGGCAAGAAGTATGTTACGCTACCATCCGAGTAATAAATACATATTCCGATTATCATGTTTACAAAACATGGCCTACTTTCCCCCGGAATACTGATTTATGTGAATTTTTTAACACAATTACTCATTTATGAGATGGGGCGCAGCAGATGCGCGCAGGAGAGCGTCTTGCTTACATAAAGATATACACAGAGAAAATGTCATATGGAAAACAGCACACTTTGTGCTCAGAAATTACAAATAATTGATTTTCAGCTGTACGATAGGCTCACATTTCTGTTTAATAAGACTGTTAGCATTTCACCATCTCACACAGCGCCGTTCGGATGACAAAGTAATGGCCCGTTCGCAATTTTCACGTTAAAGTGTTATTTTCGTAGTTTTAGCAGTTTTAAATGATTCTCAACCTTCTGCACTGAAGACAGATTAGGTGTTTTTTTTCCCCCACAATGTACACCTTGACTTTTTTCCCTTCTACGTCTACTAAGTCCATGTTCAAATAATGTTTGCTTTTACCTCCTGTCCCTTCACACAACTTAAAGAAGGGCCCCTGCTTCTCAGTGCCCCCATATACTCACTTTTGCAGGGCATAATTTAGACCTCCTGCTACACTTCAGCAAATACGAACCTGTGAGGACTGCCCACTTCCAAAGACTCTCCACCCACATCACGGATTTCACCTCCACAGATGAGGAGAGGAAACTCTCCATCCTACTGGAGGAAGAGGAAACAACTTGCAAATAGCGGCCCAATATGTCACTGCCTGCCACCAAACTGAGAGGAACATGATACCACATGGACTATGTAACCTTTATACTGACCCCTATACCCCCTCCTCCATGGGCTACATATCCCAGCCGGGCCCCCCGTACTGTCCCCTATATCGTCCACACCACTATGAACTGTATACTCAAACCCCCATATCCTTCCCTTATCCCCCCCATGTTAATGCAAATGTTTTTCTTTGGCAATGATAAATGTATTTGGTCCTGCCAATAAAGCTTTCTTGGGTTTGGATTTGGACTTCTGCCTGAAACAAAATTGTGAGGAAGCGCAGGAGAAACAATGTATATATATATATATATATATATATATATATATATATATATATATATAAAAAAACTCTTCGCATGCACGTATACAAGATTTCACACATGCTTCACCCCTCCTCTGAAATGCCCTTCCAAAACACCCGCTCTGCACCATGCTGTGTACATTTGCCAGACACCGCCCACTAACAGCTCTATAATTTCCGCTGCCTGAAGCCCGCGGCATACAAAATCTGGGCTACACTTTTGGAAGTCATATGAACACCTCACTCCTCAGCAGTAGTGTTGGTGTTCACATGCATTCAGCACCATTTCAGCCCAGAACAGCAGGAGGGGTGCATTTCATTCAACTCCGATACTTTCTCCTTCCAGCTTGGAAGTAGGAAGTATCGGAGTTAAAGCGGACCACCAATGTTTATCACAAATTCAATTGTTCCTCTTCTCCTGTTGTTTCCCAGCAGGGAGGCGAAGCTATGTGCCAGGAGACAGCAGACATGGTGTGCGAGACTGATTCACATGAAGAAGACCCGGAAAGGTGATCATAACTTGATAGGACAAGAGGAATAATTAATTATATGATACACACTGGTGGTCTGCTTTAAATGAAACATTGCCATCCTGCTGTTACCTGCTGAAATAGTGCTAAAAGCGTGTGTTCGGGTTCTAAACCATGCATTGCCGAATTTGAACACCAATGCTACACAGCAGCTTCTCTTTCTTACACCAGTCTGGCTTGCTGAAATCCAGAACTGCCCCCATCCCTCTGCCCCACCAATAGCATTAGAGGCTAGACTCTTATACTGAGGTATTGGGTGTTCAGTTGCAGGCTTAAGGGTCTTTTCTGTTTACCAGTAGGTTTAGTTGACCTTTGAACACTAGAGAGTACTATACACAAGTGCCTATGCTGCCTTGCTGAGGAAACTCAACAGCACACCTTTCCTCATCTTCAGTTGCCCCTTGCCAAAGTGGACCTCTACTAGGGTGTTGAAGATCTCTACAGAGACCCACAATGTTCTAACAAGGGCTGCAAGTTGAAACTTCCATTCCAACTTGCAACCTTGCTATGAAATTAACCATTTTTGTTACCCCCAAACCCCAGAGCTTTGTTGCACTATGTTTAGAAAAAGACCTCCCACCTCTGATGCTTGTCCTCTAACTGACAGTCTTTTCCTGGCCATTAAGAATTTGGAGACCAAAAATAGCGACCTCAGCGCTGAATGAAGTGGGTGCCTGGTCATTTGTCTGGAAGGTATCAGAAATATCAGCAGTTCTGATGAGGATGGGGGTTTAGTGTCGGGATGTGAGGGAGTATGAGTTAGGGTTACTGGCTAGGTAAAGTATGGAAACTATTTAAAAGGTGCAGATTATGGTTAAACCTAGTACACACCTTAGTTTGTTATTGGCTTAAGTGACCGTTCAGGGCTACGTCTATTGAGAGTGTAGTGTGTGCATTAGTGTTTCGGACTGCTAGATCATCTCATTCAAGACCTGACTGACAGCATTGTTCTCCCTCCTAACGCCTCCGGTTCTGTGCTGCTCTGTCATGTGCCGCGAATTGCCCCTATGCCCCTTTCCATAGCAGCAGAATGCATTGCTATCCTAAAGGCTAGCAATGCATCTTTAAATAACTCAGACTTAAACTGTCACTAGAGGGACTGTGTGGCAAAATTTGTTGAACTTGTGTGTGTAGCTTTAAGTGGCCATACATCAGGCAATTTTGCAGGCGATTAAAGGATACCACAACTGAAATATGACATAATGAGATAGACATGTGTATGTACAGTGCCTAGCACACAGATAACTATGCTGTGTTCCTTTTTTTCTTTCTCTGCCTGAAAGAGTTAAATATCAGGTATGTAAGTGGCTGACTCAGTCCTGACTCAGACAGGAAGTGACTACAGTGTGACCCTCACTGATAAGAAATTCCCCTTTTTTACCTCTTTCCTGCTCTCAGAAGCCATTTTCTGCTAGGAAAGTGTTTTATAGTTGGAATTTCTTATCAGTGAGGGTCACACTGTAGTCACTTCCTGTCTGAGTCAGGACAGAGTCAGCCACTTACATACCTGATATTTAACTCTTTCAGGCAGAGAAAGAAAAAAAGGAACACAGCATAGTTATCTTTGTGCTAGGCACTGTACATACACATGTCTATCTCATTATGTCACATTTCAGTTGTGGTATCCTTTAACCTCCGGTTCTCCAATTTTAGCAAATCGGAGGAAAATTGGTGCAAAGGTGTTCAATATCCCAACAACTGAAGACGAGCCCTCCAGACCCCTGGCCATTGTCTTCACAGTGTAAAGTGTCCCCCCTGTGCCCATGTGCAGTGTTTTAAAATCTCACCTGTCCCCCAGTGAGATTTCTGTCCTACTCTGCCATCACCACGTTGGCCTGTACCATGTGGCCTGTACCATGACTGTGTGGCATCACACGACTGGTGCCAGGTGGTACAGGCCACGCAGTACAGACTATTGCGGTGATGGAGGACATGGTGGTGACAGCAGAGGCCAGAAATCAAGACGGCGGACAGGTGAGATTTTAGGTAACACAAGCACCGGGAGGAGACTTTGACACTTGGCAGGGCGCCCAGGCAGATGAGGTGGTGGTTCTCGGGGAATTTCTGACCATCGGAAATCAGTGTGCGGTGTATGGGCTGTCAACAGATCCCTCTCTCATCAGATTCAATCTGAGAGAGATCTTTCTTATGGTCTATAATGCCCATACATCAAATATTCCAGATTTCTATCAGAAAATAATCAGGAACAATTGTTTTGTTGGCAGTAGATCTAAATTATGTACGTAGCCAGATATCTAAACTGCATACAGGTGTCCCCCAATGTCACTGGCTATTGATCTGCCCCCTGACACTGCTACCCCCCATTTATTTCCCTTCCTGCAGGAAAAAAAAATATAAAACTCAAGTTGAATTTGACATATTTTCCACTTGAGATACCTACATGACCTGGATAAACTTAAACTCTCATAGGCACCTAACGACAAGGCAACTAACTATTTCAGAGGGAGGTAAGTAGCGTCAACCTACGTATCTCTCCCATAACAGGCGTGCTTGAAACACCTCTGCTGCCAATCCAGACCTTTAAAACAAATAGTGAAGAGTCGCTACCTTGCCATTTAATCCCCTTCCATTTCTGCCATTATTTCAAAAGTCTCCCTCGTTACTTATTTGAAGGTCAGGGGAACTCGCAGCTGACATCGGGACCTGACAGTGGCTGGCATGATCTTTAACATTAACTGCTCTTAAACTAACAAAAGGCTATTTCTGTGCCGAAAGTTACAGGTTGCAGACCTTATCTTAATTGGGAAATGTCTATATAACAAAGAAGGCTATAAAATTGCAATTGTACACGTCTGGTACCCTACACAAAGAAAATTGAAACTCCAGGGAAATAAACAGTCCTCTCACATGCTGTGAGTATTTATTGGAAAAAAGACGTGATGCATCGGAGGGTTGCGAGCTCGGCGTCCGCGAGCGCACACTGTGTCAAATCTAAAAGAGCCAAGCTGTCCAATTAGCTGAACGACACCCAGGAAATTCTGCTAGATATGCTGTGTTGTGGAGGAACTGGATTAAAAGCGTTGTCAACCTCCAGGTGACTATAATTTATTGGCTTGAACATGCCTTCCTGTAACCTGAGCTAAGCGTAATGGGGGATTGCTACCCCGGCTATAGGCCGAGCCAAACGAGAAGAGACTGAGATGTCTGCGGTATGTGAGGGACAAAGAGGACCTGTTTCACTAAGGTTCTCAAGAGCTGGATATTGTTAATGGGCAGAAGAGTTTTGGAGGCATATTCTGAAAGCAATCATGTTGGTTATCATAACTTAAAAATATTACTTTGTGAACTGAACTGTTTGAGTTGAAAAATCCCCCCCCTGAAGCAGTTAGGCCATGTTCACACTTATTTGAATTTGCATGTCTTGTGCGGTATTCGGATTTGGCATTCGTTGCACATCTAATGAATTTTAAAGGATACCTTAGCCCACTTAAAAATGTAACAAAGGAAGCAGGCATATGTATGACGTTACGGTGTAATGTCCCCCTTAAGCTACTTCTGGATCAGGAGTTGTGGTGAACACTGCGCAGGCTTCGGTGGGACATTACACTATAACGGAGGGGGGTGGTTTATAACGGGGGTGCAGTGGGCAGGAGGAAAGCATCATACTCATGCCTGCTCACCCATTTTAAATGTTTAAATGGGTTAAGGTATCCTTTAATGCACAGGTGTGGAACTCCAGGCCTGGAGGGCCAGATCCATGCCAGTGTTTAGGATGGACTGAGAAAGAGAGGAATGTGTTCTACCTGATAGACCACACCTTTCCTGGGCCCTCGAAGGACCGGTTTGACATCCCTGCTTTAATGGCATTGCATTTGATCAGCGTTTTCCTATTTATCATGCGTTTTATTGGTGAATATAGAGATGTTCTCGCATCCATGGACTACATCTCCTGGCATGCATTGCAGCGTGCGCACAACACTTAACCGGGAAGTTGGAAATGCAGCAGATATGGCCTCTCTGTGGAAAATATGGCGGATCCCATACTGACAGGGGGTTAGAGGAACACCATTCTGTAGAAAGCAGTGATGCTCATCCCACCCCCCTATCACACATGCTATTATGAACCTCTCTTATGATGAGGTTCGTTCATTTAAAAAAAAATGTATTTGCAGGTGCTAAGTTCCCTATAACTGAGTGTTATGTCTTTATTTATTAGTTTGTTGTTTTTGGCAAAAGACAGAAACCCTTTAAGGGACAGCACCACTCGTGCAAAAATACGAGATGGATAAGAAAAAATACAAAATGCTTTATTCAAACAATTAACAATATACACCTCATGAAGTAGAAAACAATAAAATCAATTAAAATGCAATCCCATAAACTTACTCCATAACGAGAATGACAAGATGCCTAGTAATACAGGGTAATACCACTGATTGTATAAAAAAACCAACCCATGGGATTAAAAATCCCTGCGTGGCTTTGAACCTGGGTTCAGTATGAGGGTGGTCCAGCTATATACAGCAGAGGTCCCCAAACTTTTTCGGTCAAGGGCCGGGTCAACATACTTCAGGGTGCTGAGGGGCTGGAACATACATAAAATTATGTTAAAAAGAATTACATTGAATCTTGGTATTGATTCCCCCCAGTCATGTCCGGAGGAGAGCTCCCAGCAGCAGCCATTCAGTCATGTGGTGCCAGAAGAACGTCTTTGTGCACCAGACAGTGAAGCATACCCAGGTGACAACCTGCCATCCAGTTGGACAGCAATGTCACCTGATGCAGAATTGGATTGGAAGCCAGTGAATAACTGCTCGCTGGCTTCTACAGTATGTGTATGGGTGGTGCCAGCAATGCTATTCTATATTCGGGCCACTGATATTTAAGGATGCAGTGGGCCAAATCTATAAGTTATACCTTTTGGTTTGGGGGGGCCAGTGAAAAAGCCTCGGGGGGCCACATTCGGCCCGCGGGCCTTAGTTTGAGGACCATTGATATACAGCATGTGCAGTGATAATCAATGCAAGCTATACATTGTGACATACAATATTGTGAATGAATCATGACAATATCAAATAAAAAAACTATTAAATAACAAACATAATAAATAACTATAAAGTTCAACAGCGAATTTCAGATTTTAGTTTATTGAAACTATGCACTTCACAAAGCCTAATGTTTGCCAGGAAAGTTCATACTGGAAAATAAAATCTTTCTTGAAAGTAGTGGTTACATCTGCATCTGAGTCCAGTATCCACTATCAGTCCCTATGCTCAACACTGCCCCCTAATGGTTTCAAATCAACGATGTTAAGTATTGGCACACACACTTTCACAGAATGTGTGGAAATAAGGAAATAAAAGTATTGAATACAATGAATAGGAATAGTAATGCAAAATCTCTCAAGTGCCTTTAAACAAGCAAAATGTTTGTAGTTAGTTGGCTTTTATACAAAAGCGCTTAACAATGCATGCCGTTATTACAGTCACATCTGCGTGTTTAAGTCGGGAAACAAAAAAAAATGCCTTCGCTTTCTAATCACTCCGCATTTCATCATTATTTTGCATTAGTTGTGTTTAGATTATTTCCCAATTCACCTCCTATTGTCACATTGTAATTAAACACTTATGTTTTACACAATGGCCCCGGTAAAAGCGCTTTGTTTATCGCAGACATCGCCATTTCTCCACGCATCAACGTTTTCCTGTTAATCATCTTAATTGGTCTCAATCTGTCACTTTTTCATATAAGGGAAAAAAGAGACATTTTCTGCTTGTTTTGTACAGGAAACAATTGTTATGTTCCACCTGCTTCCATTTAGAAATATTAAGATAATAATTCACTGTGAAGGTGGAATAATAGATTGATTTTTTAATCAAATCCATTGAGTTTCATTTCTTTATGTGTGTGTATTTAAAGGCTAAATCAGGCTAGGCTGAAACAACAGCAGTATGCCCATTTAGCTTCTTTACCAAAGTAATGAAGTTTTTTTTTTTTTCATAATTTCAGACTTTTCATTATAATCAATAGTATGTTACCCCTTTAACAGCTGTATGGAAAATCTCCAAAACTCTCAAGAGAGGCAAATCCTGAGTGTCTACAGATTGAGTGCTCACAACCTCGAAATCGAGTCTGGGAGACACAGACAGACGTATAAACCCAGGGAGGAGAGACTGCGCCAACACTGTGAGCAGAAAACCTTTGAGGGTGAAACTTTAAGACCCTTACTTGATAGAATTATTTCCAGACTTTCTCACATGAAAGGATGAGAGAAAAATATACATTTTATGGTGGCCGCTAATGATCCAATCTTTTTCATCCAATCTTCCCAAATCTATGTAGTAGAAGAGTAAACTGATGGAATGTATTAATTGGGTACTATAGGCAGTTCCCTTATATTACATATGGTAAGATTGGTTGAAAAAGATTGGATCATTAGTGACCAACATTACTGGGAGAAGAGGAATCCACAGTGACAACCGCTGCACACTATGAGCCTGATTTATCAAGCTGTGCTGCTAAAGCAGTGCAGCTTAGGGCTTGATTCACACTGTTAACACTGTTAACTGTTAGCACGCTTGCGAAAAGCCCCTTATCACGCCTAAACTTACTTTGCGCACTCATGCGCTAAGTTTTGCGTTCGCATGCAAAGTTTAGGGCTGTCCGGTGGGCGCGAAACGTCGCAACGAGTGCAATGAAAGCGGCGCACCCGATGCGTCTATAACGTTGCATTGAGTGCCCCCTAATGGGTGCAAAGTTTAGGGCGCACCCGGTGCACCTATAACATTTTTGTCACACCTGGTGCGCCACTTCGGGCGTGCCGGGCTTTGTGCGCACAAAGTTTTACGTGTGATACTTTGCGCGCGATCTGATTTGGCTTGGTGCGTGCTAACTACTTAGCACCCTAGTTAGCACGCCCAAAGCCTTTAGCACCAGTTAGTGAATCAGGCCCATAATGTGCAGTATGCTCGCTATTCCACACTTTACATAGCAGCGCTCGGTGCTATGTAGGAGCGTGCCTTCCCTTAAATATGCACATTGCTTCCTTAGCAACGCGCATAACTTTCAATGTGGCCGCGGTAGAAAAACTTCACTGGACCGCCCACATTGAAAGTTACATGTGTTGCTAAGGAAGCAATGCACGTAACTAAGAAAGGCACTCTCCTTATATGGTAGCGAGCGCTGCTATTTAAGGCGTGCATAGTGCGCACTACTGCACATTAAGCTACACTGCTTCAGCAGCGTAGCTTGTTGAATCAGGCCTATGTCACAGAATGCCAAAGACTGAGAGGAGCATAAAGGAGCTGTAAACCTACAAATGTTCACAGACTGCTTAGCCATTGTACCCCTACCCCACCCCCTTCCATGTCCCACTTTTCCCCTTGCTTTGACAATGCCTGTATGCATCTTGGTAATGCCAATACAGCTGTCTTTGATGTGATGTGACTGTGCTTCCTCTCAATGAGACTGAGCTCTTCTCGGAGATCTGTATGCCAGTAGAGTGCAGTCTCAACCTGCCCCCTCTGATAACTAAACTAGTACTATGATGAAAGGTAGTAGCTTGAAAAAAAAGCCTTTCAAATTAAAGTATATCTGACCAGAGGCAAAGCTACCTAAGCTAAGGGCAGAGGTCTGTTCCTTTTTCTAACCCTAACACACAATTGCTCAATTACTCAATGACCAAATATGTGAGCTGTGCGGTCTTTGACATCAATAATTTCCATTGAAATGAAACAAATCTGATTGGCTGTGGCTCCACCCCCTTTTTCTGAATTTGAACCCCCGTCACCAGAATGACCAACTGTACCAGGTTTGAGGCTTGTGCCATTAACAGTGCAAGAATGGCAGAAATTAAATATTCCCCTTGAAAATCAATAAATTAATTTTGATTGGCTTTTGTAGGCTCCACCCACTTTTTTGAATATTAATCCCAGTCACCCAGTGACCAACTGTGCAAAGTTTAAGAACCCTGCCATTAAGGCCCGGTTCACATTAGCGTTTTTTTGCGGAGCTGGCCGTACGGATCCAGCCATCAGGATCAGGTAAAAACGGACAGTTTTTAAAGCCAGTGTGATGTAAACTGTCAGTTTTCTATTTGTTCCTATGCAGCTGCAAAACCTTCCGTTTCCGTTCCGAAGGCACAACGGTCCGGAAAATTAATCATGCAGTATTTTTTTGTCCACAGAGCGGAACGGACAACGGATCCGTACACGCGGATGGATGTGAACAAATCCATTGGTTAACATTGGATCTGTTTGCATACCGGACCGTTTGTACTGTATACATTCCGCTTCCGTTCCGCTCAACGCTAATGTGAACCGGGCCTAACAGTGTAAGAATGGCTGCAGTTTACATTTTCACAGTGAAATTTGTATTTGTCTCTACACACTTTTTGGTTATGGGAATAAAATGTATCCTGTATGTTATTCCAGGTAATGTACTATGTGTGTGCCAAATTTTATTCAAATCCGTTCAGCCATTGTGGCGTGATCGAGTAACAAACATCCAAACTTTTGCAGTACCTCCCAGTACCAGTCCACAGAGAAATCACTAGGCGTGGACCTGGACTGAAGTACAGATTACATTGAGCAATCAATAAAATTTGACACAAACACACCACATGCTAGACTCACAAGATAAAAGGAATGTCATAAATAAAGAGAAATAGGAATATCAACAAATAAACCATTTTTTGGCAATCAGAAAAATCGATTGTATGTCCCACATTTTCAAACCTTTGATCAGCCATGGTGATAAAAATTCTGATCAATTTTTAGTAAAAGAGGAGATTACATTTAAAAGATGTAAAGAAAAAATGTATAGTGTATGGCCACCTTTAGCTCTTATCCTTGTTAATAAAGGGTAATGGGCCATATCCTATTCTAGGTGATAAGTAGCTTGCAGCAGCTACTTACCACCTGGGCATTGCACAAAGATTACCGGCAAATTCAATTGCTGGCTTCAACAGAGTGATGGCCAATAATTAATCGGGGAATACCAGCTAGCGATGATCCCGTATCCCAAGCGATGCTATATTTGGGGCTGCGGTGCTGCACCACGGCACTGCTGCCTTGCTCGCCTAGGAGATGTTACATATGTAGAAAGGACCCAATCAGTAAAAATTCGGGCTAGAGCTTTTCAATGCAAAAATATCAAAACTTTATTAACGCAGACATAAAAAGAATAAAAATTCTCTGTTAGAGGTTCCTTGTAAATATATCCAATACAAAAATACAGTACAGACATCAGCTTAATCGTAGACTTAGTGCAAATTTTGAGAGAGGCAACGACACGCTCGTTTCGGGCACAAAGGGCCCTTCATCAGGCCAGGTTGCAGAAAGCACTGTCTACAAAAAAAAGCATATAAATAAATGTATATTAGTGACAATAAAATGTATAGGAAAAGTATAACCAGCACCTCACAGAGAAAAGGCCCCAAGGGTGAAAAATGATGACGCCATGTGGGCACCAGGTCTCATATCGACAGACCTCCACACTCGTCAGTGGGAAAGAAGAAAGTGTAAATGTCAAACGCAGCAACATAGGGAGTAAAGAAGGGCATATAATCGTAACCTTAGGGACTAGTGAATATCAGTCCACCATATATGCCAAAGCATAAAGAGTTTCAAAGTCTCAGTCAGTGACAAGCCCAGGGGTCTGTGAATACCGACCCCGTCACTAAAAAAGATTGAACAGATGAGGAGAGAAGGAGGACATGAGAACAAAAATGCAACAAAAATTTCCGCATACCTGCCAATGCTGTGGACAATGCACATTAAGGGCACCAAGGAATCAAAGACATCTGAGCCAACCAGATGCAAATTACACCTTGAATAAATATAACAACAATTTGAAACTCTTTATGCTTTGGCATATATGGTGGACTGATATTCACTAGTCCCTAAGGTTACGATTATATGCCCTTCTTTACTCCCTATGTTGCTGCGTTTGACATTTACACTTTCTTCTTTCCCACTGACGAGTGTGGAGGTCTGTCGATATGAGACCTGGTGCCCACATGGCGTCATCATTTTTCACCCTTGGGGCCTTTTCTCTGTGAGGTGCTGGTTATACTTTTCCTATACATTTTATTGTCACTAATATACATTTATTCATATGCTTTTTTTTGTAGACAGTGCTTTCTGCAACCTGGCCTGATGAAGGGCCCTTTGTGCCCGAAACGAGCGTGTCGTTGCCTCTCTCAAAATTTGCACTAAGTCTACGATTAAGCTGATGTCTGTACTGTATTTTTGTATTGGATATATTTACAAGGAACCTCTAACAGAGAATTTTTATTCTTTTTATGTCTGCGTTAATAAAGTTTTGATATTTTTGCATTGAAAAGCTCTAGCCCGAATTTTTACTGATTGGGTCCTTTCTACATATGTAACGTGTTAATAGGGGAAAGTGGATTACCCCATAAAAGGATCATAAGGTTTTTTCTTTTTCCCTTTGTGTAAAAAGACGCTACTCCCAACTATATATGAAACTCGCCTAGGAGATGTGCAGGCACCCATCGCTGTCACCAGGGCCGGATTTTTACTCTTCACCGAACAAGGCCACTGTCACTAGCCTCCAGTATAGGTAGCGAGATGACCCCTCTCCCTTCCCTCCAGTATAGGTAGCCAGATGACCCCTCCCCCTTTCATGACCCCCTTAATTCCTCCTTTTCCCACCCCCCTTTCAGTATAGGTAGCCAGCTCACCTTTACACCGCAGCAGCCATCAGTGTCATTCATTTCTCTGCTCAATTCCAGTGCAGAAGATTCCTCTTCCTTTTCGTCTCCAATGCTGCCCAAGTCCATAGCCACTGGTCACAATGCAAACATCCATAGAGAGCAAGGTGGCTGCTGCACAAGTGGCTAGCAGCAGAGTACAGTGGGCAGGCGCTCGCCTGATCTCCCTGCATTGCAGGATTTGCAAATGCTGCACCAGTGTAGCCTGCTGCTTTGGTGCCATTGCTCCTGTGGTGCCCTAGGCCATGGCCTAGGTGGCCTTGGCCTACATTTGGGCCTGGTTGTCACCCAACATCTGCCACGAGAGCCAGCAGGCTGCTAAGCACTTACACAACGTCTGCATGCCAGGCACTGCCGGCACTGTCGCAGTGTCCCACCTGCAGGACCCGCTGTGACAGCCGCCTATGCCATCTTCTTCTCCATCTTTATTGGAGCCCCAGCAGAAGCAGCTTTGAATGTCCAGCGTGGGCTCCCCAACCGTCCACTAGATGATTTGGTTATGAAATTGTTTGATATACTCGGAGACGTGTACAAGCTGTTTACAAATTAAGAGTAAAAATAAATACTTTAAAGAGACACTGAAGCGAAAAAAATATATGATATAATGAATTGGTTGTGTACTATGAATAATTACTAGAAGATTAGCAGCAAAGAAAATATTCTCATATTGTTATTTTCAGGTATATAGTGTTTTTTTCTAACATTGCATCATTCTCTAATATGTGCAGATTACACAACACTCAGCATTCAAAATGATTCTTTCAGAGCAGTATGTGAACTAATGACCTCTCCTCTGGCAGAGAAAAAGTAAATAGTTAACTAACACTTGAGATAATAAAAGTCAGAAAACAGCCCTCTCCACGACTTTGAGAGTCGTAGAGTTTAATGGCTTTTTTGTATAGAGATAACAACTGGAGTTTCTTAACTCTTCCTGTACTGGAAACAATTAGACTGATGTATCTGATCTTAATGTTTTATTTCTTAGCTGTACTACACATACAAATCATAATATCATCATTTTTTTTTCGCTTCAGTGTCTCTTTAAATTAATTTTTTTTAATAAATATACACATTTCCGGGGGAGGGGGTGAGTGGTAAAGGAGCAGATTGGCAATATGTGTGAAAATTGTCCGTACACTTTCCTTCCCAAACACAAACACAGTAAAACATAAATTCACATGTGCCTCTTTATCGCGATGGCTGGATGTTTTTTCCCTTTTTTATCCTGTCAGATCTTGGTTAACTTGAAAAAGATTATTGATGTGACGGAGTCACTGGTAAAATCTCCATTATTTTCTGAGGTTTTGCAGATAAACCTCTAAATATTGCGCCGTTCTTGTGCCGTTTAAGGATTTAAAACTCTCCAACTGCCAATCGACAGTCCATAAAAGGAATGAGAGTGATGAGCGGTGATAACATAGACCATGCTTTTGAGGTTTATCACATCTGACACTGACTATTTTGACCATGGAGAAGGGACCGGGATTGAACAGCACTTGGAGATCTGAAGATCATTTTTAAAGCTATTATTCTGCAACTCATCTGGACCAGCCAAAGTGGAAAATGTATTGCTTTACTGAAGACCATAATTCCCAGCTGCCATAAAGACACATCAATACCGTGCCTTCAAAATAAACTTTATTTTTCTTTCAGCAATGAAGAATTTGGTTTAGGAGGTTATTTTGACAATATTGCCTTTTTTGCACATTTTTGTTTTCTATAATAACTTAAAGAGTCACTGAAGCGAAAAAAAAAATACATTATTATATAATGAATTGGTTGTGTAGTAGAGATAATTACTAGAACATTAGTAGCAAAGAAAATATTCTCATATTTTTATTTTCAATTATAGTTTATAGTTCACATTGCATCATCCTCTTATATTTGCAGTTTATACACTACTCAGCATTCTAAATGATTTTACAGAGCAGCCTAGTGAACTTTTGAACTGTCCTCTGCAGAGAAAAAAACAATACAATGACAGATACTTGAGATAAGCTTCAGAAGCTCTCTGCCACTTTGAAAGTGGTGGAGCCCAATGGCTCTTTTGAATAGATAACAACTGGAGTTTCTTAACTCTTCCTGTACTGGAAACAATATTGGACTTATGTCTCTGCTCCTAATGTTTTATTTCTTAGATGTGCTACACATACAAATCATTATATCATAATTTTTTTTCTTCGCTTCAGTGTCTCTTTACAGGACTAAGCTAAGGGAGTTGGAGGACTCCAGTAACATCACTGGAGGGTGGAGCAGAAGTAGATGACGTCACAGACTGGGAGTGATCCTAACAAGGTGGCCCCTTGAGCCCCTTAGTGGCTGCAGCTCTTGAGCTTTGAGTCCAACAGGAGAAAAGCGCTATACAAATGTTAGGATTAGGATTATAGCAGCCGGTGCTTCAAAAGGTGGAAAACTTGTAACAACGGGAAGAATATAGCTTGAGATCCCGTATGCACCCCCCACTCACACCTACGCACTGCCCTAGGCAGAGTTCTCCTTTAAATTTGTGACATGAATCAAGAAAACTGAATTCAGCCCAGTATATCTTATAAATAACATTCATTAGAGTACAATGGAGAAAAATGTAGGATCAGACGCAGCCCTGTGTATGAGAATGGACATGACTGATTTGTCGACGATCATCTTTTCCTGCTTCCCCCGCAGATAATATTTGTGAATACATTAAAACATATCATCAGAAAGCTGCCCACATGTAACAAAGGCAGGCGAGCACATTGGCGGCATTAAAGATCAGAACGTTGGCCCTGAAAATAGACTCATTACTTCTGCCGCTTCAGCTTAAGACTGCGTAATTCAGAGAGAAACATTGCGTTTTCTCATTTGTCTCCGATCTGACCCGCGCCTTCCAACGATTTATCATTTGCTTTCCTCTTTTCCTTTAAATCTTTATGCGCATTAATTGCAACCTTCACTCTGTTTCCTAGAATGGAATTGGAAATCTTTCCTTTTGCTCTTCTTAGAGGGTACCTCTTGTGTATAAGAAAAACAAGCCTCTTAAAGGAACATACGTTTTTTGCCCTCCATGGGCAGCCTCTGGAAAACTTGTGTCCCCAGATACTCCCGACCATGAGTGAGCCGTACTGCACATGCGCGAGTCTGGGCTTGTGTATGCGTGATACGGATGCACTTGGGGATGCATTGCTGGTGCTTCCATAGTCGCAAAGGGGGCAATTGCCCCAGGGCCCTAGAGCCTGTAGGTGGACCCCAAGGTGTATGTCCCCTCCCCTACAGCTATGGTGACCCCATACATGCCTGCAGGAAACCAGGAAGAGAGACGCTGTGGGGAGAAGTCCGGAGTGTAGCGCATGGTGCTTCCTCCTGTGTCCTGCCTGGAGTAGATAAGACCCCAATGTGTGTACACCCTGGATTTGTAAGGGAAAGGAGGAGGAGAATAACGAGGACCCCAACAATGCTTTTGGGGACATATGATGGACACTTAATGATTTTGTGTGGCTGAGAGTGTGGTGGGATGGGTCCTGGGCAGTGATGAGCTTCGAATGGATTCCGAATTGATTTAGACTCAAAATCATTCGGAATCCAAACGTTAATTAGTGCACCTGAGCGGGCGGGTGAGGGAGGGTTCAACCCGGAAGGAGAAAGCGTGGTAGTCACGTGACGCGACTTGGGATGCAATTGGAGGCGGATTAAAGAAGACAGCAGCCTGGGTAAGTTAACCCTTCCTCACCTGCCCGCTCAGGTGCACTAATTAACGCTTGGATTCCAAATGATTTCGAGTCTAAATCACTTCAGAGTCCATTCAAAACTCATCACTGGTCCTGGTCGTCTCGGAGGCTGCGGGAAGGGTGGACTCCAAGTTACTTTTGCCCCAGGGCCACTTTATAGCTAGAACCAGCCCTGCGTGGACACAAGTGCAGGCTAAGCCTTTCAAGGAACCCCCGAAGGCATGTCAGTTCAACATGGGACAGCAGTGGACTGAGGGCATGGATAAAGGACCGGGAAGGCTCTATAGAATCCAAAGCCTTTGCTCTACATAGGTGAGTTTTCTTTTTTTTTTTTATGCCACTTTACATTTGCTTTAAAGGACAGCTGTAATGAGAGGAATATGGAGGCTGCCATATTTATTTCCTTTTAAACAATACCAGTTGCTTGGCTGTCCTGCTGATCCGCTGCCTCGGATACTTTTAACCATAGACCCTGAACAAGCATGCAGCAGATCAGGTGTTTCTGACATTATTGTCAGATCTGACAAGATTAGCTGCATGCTTGTTTCTGGTGTTATATAAACCAGCCTCGCCACTGTCACATTACACCGATCCTTTGCTCACTGGCTACCAGTAGAAAAGAGAATACTCTTCAAGAGTGGACTGCTGACATTCAAATCACTGCACAATTTGGGCCCTGGATACATGAAGGACTTGCTGAAACTGTACCACACCTCTCACAATCTCAGATTAGCAGGATCAGGATAAACTTGGTCACTCCCAGAGTGCACCTCAAAACCTTTGGAGACAGAGCTTTCTGTCATGCTACCCCATACTCTTTGGAACTCCCTACCACACTCATTAAAGACAGCCCCATTCCTGGAGTTATTCAAATAAAAACGTAAACACCACCTGTTTAGCATGGCATTTCCAGACATAGAATTCTTCCTCTGTTCCACGACTTACCCATCAACCAATTATTGGTCTGAGCAGGGCTGCCAGGCAACTGGTATTTTTTAAAGGACTACTGTAGGGGGGTACGGGTAAAAAGAGTTGAACTTACCTGAGGCTTCTAATGGTCCGCCGCAGACGTCCTGTGCCCGTGCAGCCACTCATGGGATGCTCCGGTCCCCGCTTCCGGTTCACTTCTGGAATTTCTGACTCTAAAGTCAGAAAACCTCTGCATCTGTACAGCCGTGTCTTTATTCCCACTGATGTCATCAGCGCAGGCGCAGACCGTACTAGACCTGGGCAATACATGCTTGATGACGTCAGCGGGAGGCATGGCACGGACCGGAGCATCGGTGAGTAGCTGCGCGGGCACAGGACATCTGCGGGGGACCATTAGAAGCCCTGGGTAAGTTCAACTCTTTTTTCCCCCTACCTGTACTAAAAAGTGGCGGAAAAAACAAGATATAGATCATTTCAGTGTGATGAGTAGTGATAAAGTTATTGGCGAATGAATGGGAGGCAAACGTTGCTCGGATGCATAAGGTGAAACGACACTGAAGGCTGAAGTGGTTAAACAATGCATAATTCCATTAATATATTACCGGCATTCTATTCATGTAAAATCTGTGCTTGAGCTGTAGCTTCTCTGATTAGTTTTGGGGATGGGTGGAGCATTGTATAAGGCGCAGTTTTATGATCTAATCTTGTGTGGGTAGCATCGGAACTGACTTATTTCTCACCCGTCCCCCGGTGCCAAAAACGACCAGTAAACAACATAAAACAGCCCATCACACAACACCTATTACCGAAATTCCATTTTGGGGTGCACTGACCCTTTAAATGAGGTAATACTCTATCAACATTTCTCTTGCTTCTCTCCTTTTTATGATTATTATGCAGATTTAATGTTATTTCCCGAGTACAGGTGTTTGCTCCATCCGGTGCGGCGATGTTATATAAATAACACTGGCTGTTGTATATAGCTTTGTCCTCTATCCATTTGCGTTTTATCATTTGTTCGCAGCCATTAAACGTAACAGCAACTCTCCCCGCACACACACTAAAATATCTGCTCTTGAAAAAGATAGATTAAAAGTGAGCGACGTTCTCGCTAAAAGCGCCACTTTAATAGTATGTTTATTATAAACCGCTTTGAAAGGACGTTACCGAGGTTTTAAACGCCCTGATCTAATTTTTTCGTCTGTAGCGCGGCAATGGCTTAATTTCATCTTCCTGCGCTGACACGGACTTGATGGGCCTGACGAGGATTCTCATATTTATAATTGTCAGCAGCTGTTGGTCCGGCCCCTTATCAGCGCGGCACATTGCTTCCTGCCATCTGCGCCGTGGCGCACTTGGCTGGTAATCCGACAGTGGGTAAGTAAGGACGCTGCGGAGGCTTGGTCATAAAGCTATGCCATCTTGAAGTCATTAGGCCGTTTGTTCTGCGGATTTAATCCTGCTCCTACTGTACAATTTGCAGGGATCAGCTGGAAGGCATTTTTAAAAAATACATGCAGCGGCTGATGGCGGAGCTGTTTAATTGGTGTTAAAAGCTCAAGTAAACCTAAGATTGAGCAAGGCAAACTCTGAAAGCAATCCTGTGGATGAATGTAAAGGGTCCTGTAGGTATAACCTTTGGAACTGAACTTTACAAATTGAAAAAGCCTTTGTGTAGCTGCACTTGCAGCAGCTGTGCAGCTATTCACACACTGTAGCCTATAATGCCTGGAACCCACTACAAGTTGCAAATCACAATTGCTGGCGTTTGTGAATTAGCGTTTTGTAAGCGATTTCATGAGTGTTTTCATGCGATTTTGGTAGAGATTTTAAAAAATTTAAACTTTTTGCCAGAGATTGTGATAGCAATTTGCGATAAGCGATTTTAATACTGATTGGTCCTTTCAAATTATTTTTTTTTACAGTTAGCAGTAATTTAAAATCACACACAAATCGCTATGTGTAGCAATTGATGAGTGATTTACCAGCGTTTCTATACTTTATATTGGAGCGCAAATGCTCCCAAAATGTTGCATGTCCTGCAATTGCGATTTTGTTAATCGCAATCGATACTGTGGAATTTGTTACATCCATTTACATTGGCAGAGCGTTTGGGGAAATCGCTAGTTATTTAAAGTGATCCCTAAACACTCAAAAAAGCGCTCTAGTGGGTTCCAGGCCTTAGATTCTATTATCAGAGTTGGGTGGTCTTAAAGTGGGCTTGAACTCTAATCCCCCCTCATCTGTGACTAATCACAGCTGTAATTTGATCTCTCAGCTGTGTCAGCTGGCTGCCTCGGCAGAGCAGCTAATTTGTAAACACAGGACGGTAAAGATATGTCTGCTAATGAGAAAGCAGGAAGTAGACACACTGGAGATTTATTTCAGGATTTGTATCAGCTGTAACAAAGAAGTGTTTTTCTTTAAAGGCTATTATGCTGTTGCTTATCGTTTAAAGCAGAGAGGAATTTCTGTGTTCAGGTCACCTTTAAAACTGATACGCATTAGCCCTGTGTACTATGAATTCTTCTGTCTTATGTAGGCAGATGGTTCGTGCTACAGTGCAAGTAGTCTGAGAATTGTAGCTATACATGTGCCGTCCTTCCTACTTTGTATATCACATGGTCAAACCTGATTGTCCCGCCCAGCAGCTGCACAAAGTGGGGAGAGAAAGCAAGTTGCACTGCAGTTCCACGAACGGCCCATGACAAAAAAAAAATATTCAGTTTAAATCTTTGCTTTTAAACTGTTTATATTTACTCATCCTGCCTTTTGCTCATTCTGAAAAAAAAAAAAGTTTTCTTTTAATTATTTCAGCCCCTATTAATATATTTACCCACCACTCCTTAAAGAGGAACTCCAGTGAAAAGTGTGCAATAAAAAAGTATTTCATTTATACAATAATTATGTATACATGATTTAGTCAGTGTTTGCCCATTGTAAAATCTTTCCTCTCCCTGATTTACATTCTGACATTTATCACATGGTGACATTTTTACAGCTGGCAGGTGATGTCAGTGAAAGGAGATGCTGCTTGCTTTTTTTGGCAGTTATGCTGGGCCTACACGGACAGAAGGGAGGTTTATCAATCGAGCCTGATGGCTCGATTGATAATATCCGACGTGTGCAATACCCCGCCGGATCGATACTGCGCTCGATACCGGCGGGGAGAACAATGGCAAGAAACGAGCGGCTCATTAGCCGCTCCCGTGGGGACGAGCGGCAATCGATCCATGCGCACGCGCGGACGAGCGGTGACGCGCCGGCATCGAGCCGCTGGCTCGATACCGGCGCAAAAACGGTCCGTGTATGCCCAGCATTAGAAACATCTGTTAATGGCTGTTATTTCCCGCAATGTAACAAGGCTCCCACAGTGTGATGTCAGAACCATGGTCCTGACATCACACTTTGGGAGGGGTTCACCACAATATCAGCCATACAGAGTCCCCTGATGATCCGTTTGTGAAAAGGAAAGGATTCTTATGGGAAGGGGGTGTCAGCTACTAATTGGGATGAAGTTCAATTCTTGGTTACAGTTTCTTTTTAAACGAAGAGAAAGATTAGGAAGTAGAGGTGTCACTATACATGGAGCAGCTTCTGCAGTCACAGGGGGAACCCAGAACTATGGAGATTCCAAATACTAACCTTTTTTCTTTCCAATACAGAGTTCCCTAATGCAGGGCTGGATTTTCCAGCTTTAGAGGCAGAGATTGTAAAGTACACATCCCCCCCTTCAAAAAAACAAACAAACAAAAAAACGTTGCCCACCCCAATATAGGTAGCAGAATTTAGATTTCCCCCTCGAGTGTTAAGTAGGTTCCTTCCGCTACTGCGGGAGCAAGATTAGGATGCGTGCAGCTCAGGGCCATGAATGCACAGTAGCCGGTTACTGCCGGCAATGGACTAGCTTTGCGGAGGTCGCTGCTGCTGGCTGGAGGGAATCAGGAGGATGCTGTAGGCACATGATGACTCCAGGGGGTTGCAAGAAGCTCCAGGTAAGTTAAAATTATTATTTTTTTACTTAAAGAGAGACTGAAGCGAACAAAAATTGCTATTTTTACCTCCTAGTTCTCTTCAGTACTCTCATTAGATGTAAACCGCCGCATCCCCGCCACAAAACGAGCGATTTAGCCCCCCAAATCCCCGGGGGGCAATCCGGCCGGCGCTTCCTGGAAGAGGCAGAGCTTTTAGCTGCAGCTCTACCTCTCCTGATGTCAATCACCGCAGATCTCAGCCTCTCCTCGTCCCTCCCACTCTTCCTTCACAGAGAGGGGTGGGGAGAGGCGGAGATCCGCATGGCGATTGACGTCAGGAGAGGCAGAGCTACAGCAGAAAGTGCTGCCTCTCAGGGCAGATGCTTGCCCAGCGATTGGGGGGGGGGGGGTCTAAAGCGCTCGTTTTGCGATGGGATGCAGCGGTTTACATCTAATGAGACTTCTGAAGCGAAGTAGCAGGTAAAAATAACAATTTTTGTTCGCTTCACAGTCTCTTTAAAGAGACTCAGAGATGAGTCTCACTACAGTTTTTTTACTTACCCGGGGCTTCCTTCAACTCCATAGGCATGGATGTGTCCCTCACCGTCCTCCTCATTGCCGCCGTTCTCCCGCAGTCAACACCCAGTAAGCGGCTGAGTCGGACTCAGTCTGACTGAGTGACGTCAGCTGGGATCTCCTGCACTTGCGCAGAAGGTCTGCACATGCGCAGAGGGTCCGCCACTGACGTCACTGAGCTGCTTACCAGAGGAGATTGTGGCTGAACGGCGGCGCTGAGGAGGATGACGAGGGACACATCCATGCTTATGAGGCTAGAGGAAGCCCTGGGAAGTAAAAAAGCTGCAGTGAGACTCATTTCTGAGTCTCTTTAAGTATTCCTTTAAACACATCTTAAAGTGAATGGGAACCCATACTGTAATAAAAAAGTCAGATACTCACCTAAGGAGAGGGAGGCTCTGGGTCCCATAGAGCATCCCCTCTCCCGGTGCCCGCTGCTGTCCTGGCTCCCCAGTAGCGGTATTCGACCATTTCGGTCAAATACCGCTGTTCCCCCGCCGAAGGGAGGCTTTGGAAATGGTTCGGAAGATCAAGTGCTTCTGAAGACGGGCCGCCCTACACTGCGCATGCGCGAGCGCCCTCTATGACGCACTCGCACGTGCGCAGTATGAAGCCGCCTGTCTTCGGGAGGTCTCGGCTCCCGAAGACTTCCGAAGTCCCTGCGGCGGGGGATACGAACGGAGGAGCCAGCGCAGCACCGAGCGCACTGGGAGAGGAGAGGGAAGGCTCATTAGGACCAAGCCTTCCCTCTCCTTAGGTATCTGACTTTTTTTTTACTGAAGCATGGATTCCCATTAGCTTTAAACATGCATGGCAAGGAAAAGGGGTTCCTAAATGAGAAGAGATGCTTCTCAAGGGAGCTGTACATGAAAGAGAGGGGGCGGAACATGGAAAAGGGAACAACAATAAAGTTGGCCTATGAGTGGAAAAAGTACAAATCGGGTCTTGGTTAGATGTTACTCCAATTACTTGTTATATGAGTGAAATCAAATCTGTGTTGGGAAACTTATCATATTGGGCATAGTAGATAACATTCTCGCCTTGCAGCACCGGGTTCCCACTTCAAATCCCAGCCAGGGCACAATCCGCACGGAGTTTGTATGTTTTTCCCATGTATGTGTGGGGTTTCCTCCCACATCCCAAAAACATACAGATAAGTTAATTGGCTTCCCCCTAAAAATTGTCCCTAGAACAGGCAAGGGCAAACTTGGCCCTCCAGCTGTTAAGGAACTACAAGTCCCACAATGCATTGCAGGAGTCTTACAGCCAAAGTCATGACTCATAAAGGCAAATGCATTGTGGGACTTGTAGTTCCTTAACAGCTGGAGGGCCAAGTTTGCCCATGCCTGCCCTAGAATAAACTGAACATATGTCTAGGTAGGGATTAGATTGTGATCTCCCCTGAGTACAGTCAGTGACATGAATATGCTGCGGAATATGTCAGGGCTATATAAATACTAAATAATAATAATCAACTGGAATGGCGGAGGTGCTTCTATACGACTATACCTCCTACTGGTATTTACCCTTTAGCAGCCAATTTATTTAGAGGCTTGCAAAGGCTCCAGGCTTATTTATTTTAGCACATTTTTTAATTTCTTATTTGCTACATTTCCTTTCTTCTAATTAGTACTGCTGTAATGTGTATTTATGGCCACTTATCGCTAGGGGGCAGTGTGAGATAATAACAAAGGACTTTTGCTTTCAGTTTCTATATTTTCTGATAGCAGAGCGACATCAAAACATTCCAAGAATTTACAGCACAACGATTTCTGCCGACTGTTGTCTAAAGCAGTGCACTTATCTCAAATGTGATAACTCTATTGGAGTTGGTAATGGGTTAAAAATGCCTAGACATCTTCTGTAATGTGTCTAATTTGAAACCATACTATGGACAGGAGACAAATAAATAATACTGTACATGTGAAATATCTTTGGCTTCTGTTTTCGACAGCACTCCACCCACTCCCCAACCTGAAATATCTGTTGCAATGTTTCAACGTAGCTGGAATTTCAAAGAATGTTTACGAGATTCAATCTGATGTGGTCCTGTTCCAGTAAGGATTACAATTACTCATCCATCAGTCTAAACTGTCTTTGTATCATGTTTTTAAGAGCTTTGGCACATAGAATGTATTAGCTATGCAAAGGAGAGAGAGAGAGAGAGAGAGAGAGAGACAGAGAGAGAGGAAAAAAAAAAAAGATTTATTGCCAAACTTGAATTTAGTTTAAAATCGCGGATCCCTGCCAAAAGTTTTCTGTATTTCAAAACATGCATTGTAAAGCGACAGAGTCATCTGGTTTTATAGACTGTTCTAATGTCCTCTAACTGAATCCATTAAAAGCGGCGGGGGGGGGGGGGGGGGGGGGTTGGAACATGTGTAGGCTGTTTACCTTGCTGGATATCGCCGAGCGTACAATGGAAAGGGTCAAAAGAAGGTCTAAAAAGGCATTTAGGTGTGCAGTGAAGAAGTCCAGTGCTGAATAGATTCTTATGTGCTTCAGCAGATGAGAAGGCGCAGTTCAGGTATTCTCATCTACATATGAATAGGGTGTAATCCTACATGGCTGACCAAATGACCACCTGTGAAAAAAAAGATGCTTTTGAAGAGAGAACTTCCTCAAACAAGACAATCTGGCAGATATCAGGACTGATAACTGCTAGATTAACACCAACAGTTGGAGAGTCACATTGGAGCATCCTATATACTAAACAAAGGTTGTCATTATGCATGGAAACACTGGGGCCAGTTCACAGTTGACTCATTAGCAGCTTCAATAGAGTTATCTGGTTTGAGATAAGTGCTCTGCTTTTGACCTCAGTCGGCAGAACGTGTTGTGCTGTAAATTCTTGGAATGCTTTGATCTCTCTCTACTAGCAGAAAATATAGAAACTGAAAGCAGACGTCCTCTGTTATTGTCTCACACTGCCCCCTAGTGACAAGTGGCCATACATACACATTACAGCAGTACTAATTAGAAACAGGAAATAAGAAATTAAAAAAATGTGTTAAATGAAATTGGCCTGGAGCTCTTGCAGGCCTCTAAATAAATTGGCTACTAAAGGGTTAAAAGACCATTATTGTGGAAAAAAATAATTTTAAAATACGGTACATGCGTATACATACTTATAAGAAGTACATTTCTCCCAGATTCAAATGCACTCTAAATTACTGTTTTCTTATGTTGTCGTCGCTTACAGTAGACAATAGAAGACAGATCTGACAGGTTTTAAACTAGTCCACCTCCACATGGTGAATTTCCAGTACCACCCTTATTCTGCACAAAAACAATCCCTATAAAGAATCTACAAAAAAATTTAGGCAAGCCTGCCTACGTATTTCCTCACTATTTTGGCATCCCATTCAATCCATTCCATATATTCTATGGAGGAAGGGGCGGAGTTTCTGAACATATATGTCTGTCACTGACAGGCCCAGTCCACCCATGATGCCAAGTGAGGAGACTTCCTCAGGCAGCAGAAGTCTGCGGACAGCACCAGGCAGAAACAGGAAGTGAAGAGAGTGGCTGGCTAACCTGTACTGGGGGCAACTGTATCTAGCTACCAATACTGGGGGCACCTATACTTGGCTACCTACCTATACTGAGGGTGTTTTTTGGGGGGGCTCACCGCAGCTACAATGTGCAGTGCAAATTGTCGGGAGCTGTGCGGTCATTTCAATTCGGAGAGGGGGGAGCATCTTCACAAAATTGGCTCAGACAGCAAAAAGTCTAGAACCGACCCTGGTCACTGATTCCAGGATAGTGACCAGATATGATATGACTTCCTACAGCCCCATGATAGGTACTATTATACTTTTGTACTGGCCTTAGGTCACCAAACCAAGTTGTTACTGGTAAGTGGAGTGTTTTGGCTATTGTTAAAGGGAGCCTAAAGTGAAAAAGATATGGAGGATGCCATATTTTATTCTTTTTAAACCATGCCAATTGCCTGGCAGCCCTGCTGGTCTATTTAATTGCAGTAATGACTTAATAACATAAGGAAACCAGCATGCAGCTAATCCTTTCAGATCTGACAATAATGTCAGAAACACCTGATCTGCTGAATGCTTGTTCAGGGGCTATGGCTAAAGGTATTAGAGGCAGAGGATCAGCAGGATGGCCAGGCAACTGGTATTGCTTAAAAGGAAATTAATTTGGCAGCCTCCATATCCCTGTCACTTCAGGTGTCCTTTAAAGAGACGCTCCAGTGAAAATAATGTAGTAAAAAAGTGCTTCATTTTTACCATAATTATGTATAAATGATTTAGTCAGTGTTTGCTCATTGTAAAATCTTTCCTCTCCCAGATTCACATTCTGACATGTATTACATGGTGACATTTTTACTGTGGGCAGGTTATGTAGCTGCTCCTAGCTGTTTTGGCTGTTAGAGACAGCTGTAAACAGCTAATTCCTGTCTGTGAACATTGTTACATTGTGGCAGTTTGCCCAGAGTACCCGCGGTACTCAGAGCTTCTTGTGGGAGGGGTTTCAGCACAAAATCAGTCATACAGCGCCCCCTGATGGTCTGTTTGTGAAAATCATTATATTTCTCATGTAAAAGGGGGTATCAGCTACTGATTGGGATAAAGTTCAATTCTAGGTTGGAGTTTCTCTTTAAGGTACCTACAGATAACGTTTGTCAGATCTGGCCAATTTCACCTTGTCCAGGCAACAAACTCATGTTTGACAATTTTTTTGCAATTGGATAACCTCATCCATGCAATCTTCTTTCTTCCTGCTAAATAGCTCTGGCAGTGTCTGTGCTTTAGGTAACAGCCCCGCCTCCTTAAGGTGGCCACACACGATACAATAAAATGATCCGATTTTACAGCAATTCGATAGAAATGATCGGATCTCCCGAAAAAAATCATACGCTTTTTTTTAATTCGACTGAAAAATCCGATCGGATTTCCCGTTTCTTTCGATTTTTATCTATCCGGAATATTTTACTTCAATTCCTCTAAAGATTGTATGGTGTGTGGTAGATTGCCAATTGATTAATATACACACCCTAGCAATTTTCTCAGAGTTTCCAATCATTTTTATCATAATTGGGAAAAAATTGAACATAGGTGTGTGGTACATTGGTCATATTTTTGAAATGTTACAATCAGTCAGAAAAATGGATTGCAATTCTTAAATGGAACAGATATTTAAAAAATTGTATGGTGTGTGGCCACCTTGCAATCAATTTTTCTGACTGATTGTAACATTTCAAAAATATGACCAATATACCACACACGTGTGTTCAATTTTCCCCCGAATTATTATAAAAATGATTGGAAACTCTGGCAAAATTGCTAGGATGTGTATATTAATAAATTGACAATCCAACACACATCACACAATCTTTAGAAAGATTGAACAAAAATATCTGGCATTCCGGATCGATTAAAATCGAAGGAAACAGGAAATCCGATCGGATTTTTCAGTCGAATGAAAAAAAAGCTTTCGATTTTTTCGGGAGATCTGATCGTTTTTATCGAATTACGGTAAAATCGGATCATTTTATTGTATCGTGTGTGGCCACCTTTCGTGAGAGTAGAAACAAACCAATCCAATTATTCCTGTGTAGAGCATCACCAGCAGATCAGGAGCCCCGAGGGCAGTTGGAGGGTGTCGATACCTCAGTAAATTTATTCTTTAAAATTCTTTCTATTATTTATATTACATAACTTAAACACATTTAGAATCAAAAATATTTATGTGGATTAGAAACGGTACTAAAGATAGATACATTAGAGCTGTACGTTATTAAACAGGGCAAGAACTGCACATCAGGCTGCTTGTACCCAAGAATGACAGATTGATACTGGATTTCTATCTCTGGGGTCAATCAGTCTTCAAGCCATATAGTAGGTACTGAAGATCCAGCAACATGTGGCCTCTAGGTTGGGTGTGAGGGATATAAACTGATCATTGTAAACATTTAAACTCCCTGCCTAATACATGTGTGGGTTCCTCTTGTGTTGTCATAACAGTTCTGGTTCCTCAAGACCAGTCAAGGTGTCCAGTGATATTTATTAGCAACATGTCCCTTAAAGCGGAATGAAACCCAGAATTTCTTCTTTGCTTTAAAAACTTATTTACAGCATATTATATGCAACCAGCATTTTTTTTTTACTAGAACAGCATTCAACGGGTTACACACAGGACTTTTAAGTTCAGTGCAGAGAAATCTAGACCCATCCAAAGTGGAGATAATGTTATCTTGTGTTTACCTAATTGTATCAAGTGAGGAATGTAACACATTCTCTGACTGTGCAGAACCTGCTGAACACAGACAGGAACTCAAAGCATTTCTGCCTTCAATCAATAATGAATAAAACCAGTTATGAATAAAATGTAAGTCAGCTCTCAAAGCAAAAAAAAAATCTGTACTTTTGGGAACTTGTAATTTCTAAATGAATAATAATACTTATGCACAAATGCAAATATGTGACCGTATGGCATATAAAAAGTAGGAAAACGTTTTTTTTTATATTATGCCAGGGTTTTATACCTGGCATAATACCGCTTTAATTAAAGAAAATCTGAAGCGAAAATAAACTCATGAGATAATGAATTGTATGTGTAGTACAGCTAAGAAATAGAACATTAGCAGCAAAGAAAAGAGTCTCATTATTTTCCAGTACTGAAGGAATTAAACATTTTCAATTGTTACAGGTATCTACTGTACATACTCGAATACAAGTCGACCTTGTGCATAAATCGACTCCAATATTCAAACCTCATAGGCTGGAATTTTTTATTGACTCAAGTATAAGTCTATCCAGCAAAGTTAACGGCTGCACTTTGGGTTCGGGGAAAGGGGGGGGGGGGGGGTAATGACCGCACCGCATACAGTATTGCAGCCATTAACCCTTCTCGTCCCTTAAGTGCAACCAATGCCTCCTCCAGGCCCCCAAGTGCAGCAATTAATCACTCCCCTTCCTGCAGCCCAGTATTTCCCCTGCCCGTTTCTCTTTGTTAATTGTTGTGGCCAGGACTTTCAGTCTTGTGTTTTCTTGACCTTTTCCTTTCCTCAAAGCATCACTTATCACTGGGTACATTGCTGCAAATGGGAATGTCACTATTAGTACACGCGTTGCTCAGTGTTGCCAGTGACTCGTGTATAAGTCGACCCCTATACTTTTATAAAGTGAAACACACCTAAATTTCTAAACTTATACTCGAGATTATACGGTATGCAAAATTGTGGTAGAGGGTGATCGACACCCTAAAAAAGAAGAACACAGAAACAATGGAAGCCAAAATAGTGTGATATTATTATTATTTATATAGCGCCGACATATTACGCAGCGCTGTACAGTGTATATATATATCTTGTCACTATCTGTCCCTCAAAGGAGCTCACAATCTAATCCCTACCATTGCCATATGTCTATATTATGTAGTGTAAGCACTGTAGTCTAGGGCCAAATTTTTTTTTTTTTTTTTTTTTAGGGGGAGCCAATTAACTTATCCGTATGTTTTTGAAATGTGGGAGGAAACTGGAGTGCCCGGAGGAAACCCACGCAGACACGGAGAGAACATACACACTCTTTGCAGATGGTGCCCTGGCTGGGATTCGAACCAGGGACCCAGCGCTGCAAGGCGAGAGAGCTAACCACTACACCACCGTGCTGCCCGTACATATGATATGATATGTTACAAGTTCAATGGCAAATGTAAAAAAAAGGTTGTGGTACTCACAAAGGAAGGTTGCACAGGGGGCAACCAACCACTGAAGGCAGATAAGGATATAAACCCAACTCCACTCAGGTGACCAGATGGAACTGGATCTGGTCTCACTCTTGGCAAAACAGCAAAAGACCCATCAGCGGCAGAGCCACTGGGTACCAGAGTACCCACCTTTAACTGCTTAACGACCGTATCACGACGATTGTCTTGAACGTGGCGGCAGCCCCAGGACTGCCTAACACCAATTGGCATCAAGTCCTGGGGCAGGGATTTGTATTTGCATCTCTGCTTGAATGTCGGAGCTCCTCTCGCGATTGCCACTAGGAGAGTGCTAGACGCTGTCTATTTACACTGTACAGTGCTGCGATCTAAGGCAGTGCTGTACTGGGGACAGCCGTGTGACACTGCTGTTCCCTCTGGAGGCACAAAAGTGATTGTCTCACATAGGCTGATGCCTATGACAGCTGATCACAGGGATTGGCTGGCAGAGGGAGGTAGGGAGGAGCATGTGGGAAAAAGAAAAAAATAACTATATTTAATAAAACATTTTTTTTAATAAAATATAAATAAACATTCTGGGAGCATTCACAGCCCACCAACAGAAAGCTCTGTTGGTGGGCAGAAAAGGGGGTGTTGGGGGGGGGGGGGGATAAATCACTTGTGTGCTGAGTTGTACAGCCCTGCCGCGAGGCCTTAAAGCTGCAGTGGCCTTAATTGTAAAAAATGACCTGGTCACTAGGGGGGTGTAAGCCTACAGTCCTCAAGAGGTTAAAAGTGGGTGGAAAGCACAAAGGGGAGAAGAGGCGTCTAATGTCATCCTGTGTTAGGCGTCCTGTGTTAAAAACAGCTAAAATAATAAAGGGAGAGGTGTCTCACCTCAATAACAACACATTCATACACATATGACGTTCAATAAAGCACAGGCAATGCATTTGTGGGTCTACCACCCACTTCCTCAGGCCAAATACAGTGCCAGAGATGTATCTAGAGCCAAGACCAGAGCGTTCTGAGGCTTAGCGTAATTTAGTGAATCAACCTGTATGAGAGGTGTAAGCAGAGGAGGGGACCAGTTTGTTTGATTACCACATACTGTACATAGACATGATCATTACCAGCATAGCACCATTGAAGAGCTAATACTGTGGTTGAGGGAGGTCCTAGTGGACCCCTCTAGTCCAGGGGCCACAATGCGGCGCTGAGGAGTCTGTCGGTGCTGTATAAATACATAGTACATAAGTAATAAAAAGTTTTTCTGAGGAGTTTCATGAAGTCAGTCTCAATAAAGACTCCACAGTAAATATTATTGTTTTAATATTACTCACAGCCCTCCTAGATAAGGCCAGAGACAGACTGGTATTTTTTTCTATTTCACAGCAGTAGTCACCTTTGCACAAACAGCTGTAGATCAGCAGTGCGCTAACCGGCTTCGTGGCAGTTAGTACAGTGACTCTGCATGTGACAGCGATCTGGTCTCCGTCTCCATAGTCACGTCAGTGACACACAGGGACAGTTTGGAAGCCATTGTATTTAAACTCGCCGCTGTTGTCATTTTAATTTGCTGCTCGAGCCCATTTTAAGCACTGGTCCTGCGTTTCCATGGCGATATAATTAGAAGTGATGGGGTAAAATCATAAAGATATGCAAAATAAAGACAATAATAATGAGTAGAACGCCTTCTGTCGCTGCTTGAGTAACACCAGTGGGGATATGAAGTAAATTTAGCAGCTCTGGATATTTTAGCTAAGCGATAAACACGGGTGATGCAGAAATAACAAAGTCTGTGGTGGACAAAAAGAAGTAAGTTTTGTCAAAGAAACTACTGGATATTTATTTGCCTGCTTTGTTCTTGTTGCCATGTACAGCTTTTGTGTATAATCCCATTTATAATCCCATAAGAAAGATGGGCAGCCTGATGGTGTAGCGGTTATCACTCTCAAATCCCAGCCAGGGCACTATCTGCACAGAGTTTGCATGTTCTCTCCGTGTCTATGTGGGTTTCCTCCAGGCACTCTGATTTCCTCCCACATCCCAAAAACATAAACATAGGTTAACTGGCTACCCCTAAATGAAGCCTATACATACATAGACTTTTGACTATGGTAGGGATTAGATTGTGAGACCTTCTGAGGGACAGTTAAGTGACAATATACTTTGTACAGCGCTGCTGAATATGACGGCGCTATATAAATACTAAATAATAATAATAATATAAGGTGCCCATACACTGAATGCTTTAAAAAAAAGAGGCATTAGATTGCATATACACATTGGATCCAATGAAAATCTATTGAACTATGTATGCCATTTTAACCAATAGAATGACAGAGATTTAGATTCTACATAAATCAGAAATGCTTATTTTCTTAAAGAACCAGTATCACGAAAAAAGTAGGCAGTTAAAATCTGACAGAACTGACAGGTTTTGGGCCAGTCCATCTCCTCATGGGGGATTCTCAGGGTTTTCTTTGCTTTTAACAGCATTTCCTGAACAGTTGAAGTGGCAGAGTAGACACAGGGAGACATAGGGTGGACAGGTGGCGAGTGGCCGAGGGGGCACAGGTAGACGTGGGGTGGATGGAGGTGACAAGTGGCAAAGGAAGCACAGAGAGACATGGAGGGGACAGAGATGATGAGTGGCGGAGGGGGCACAGAGAGTTGTGGAGTGGATAGAGGTGACGAGTGGCATAGGGGGCACAGAGAGACGTGGAGTGGATAGAGGTGATGAGTGATGGAGGGGTCACAGGTAGACAAAGGGTGGATGGAGGTGACAAGTGGCAAAGGGGGCACAGAGAGACGTGGAGGGGGACAGAAAGACGTGGAGGGGGAACAGAGAGACGTGGAGGGGGACAGAGAGACGTGGAGGGGGAACAGAGAGACGTGGAGGGGGAACAGAGAGACGTGGAGGGGGAACAGAGAGACATGGAGGGGGCACGGAGAGACGTGGGATGGATAGAGGTGATGAGTGGCGGAGGGGACAGAGAGACGTGGAGGGGGAACAGAGAGACGTGGAGGGGGCACAGAGAGACGTGGAGGGGGAACAGAGAGACATAGAGGGGGAACAGAGAGTCGTGGAGGGGGAACAGAGACATGGAGGGGGAACAGAGAGATGTGGAGGGGGAACAGAGAGATGTGGAGGGGGCACAGAGAGATGTGGAGGGGGAACAGAGAGACGTGGAGGGGGCACAGAGAGACATGGAGGGGGAACAGAGAGACGTGGAGGAGGCACAGAGGGACATGGAGGGGGCACAGAGACATGTGGAGGGGGCACAGAAACATGTGGAGGGGGCACAGAGAGATGTGGAAAGGGCACAGAGAGACGTGGAGGGGGCACAGAGAGACGTGGAGGGGGCACAGAGAGACATGGAGGGGGCACAGAGAGATGTGGAGGAGGAACAGAGAGATGTGAAGGGGGCACAGAGAGACATGGAGGGGGAGCAGAGAGACGTGGAGGGGGAACAGAGAGATGTGGAGGGGGCACAGAGAGACGTGGAGGGGGCACAGAGAGACGTGGAGGGGGAACAGAGAGATGTGGAGGGGGACAGGCATCTGAGCTCTGTTGTCCTCTCACTCAATACAATACATTGCAGGTTGGACTGGACTTCGGGTTCTGACCGTAACATTATCTATCTATTATTTTCTTTCCTAAGCAGACCAGGAAAATGTTACATTTGCACCTGGAGTTAAGCTTTAAATGTTCTTCAAATCCACCAAATAATTCCTACAGCAAAAAAATTGAGCTCCACATTCTTCTCTCTCCTTCCCGGCATTACTTCTAAGCCGAAATAGGTGAGGACGTCCAAAAGCCCTCACTTACATTCCTGACACGATGCCGCTTGCTGTAACCGTGTCCCTGCATTAAGCAGCCTATTGTTCCCCGGTAACCTGTGATAGTTCTCATCTATCAAGTGCGTTTCGGCGGCGGTGAAGGAGGAGGCGGCCGGTTCTCCATATCGCACTCCACGTAAGTGTCATCCATACTGAATTTGTCATTTCAACTTACAGAATTAACAGAATGAGTGGGGAGGCTGATACGTCGGCAGATAATTCTTCCCGCTGGATAATAGCCTGGTGACATCTCCCTGTATGTTTTAGAAAACCCACTAAATAAGGCAATTATTTCACAATGTGTCTCCTGGCGTACGTCCGCAATATTGTCCTCTTCCATCCCTTGTAATCTCTGCCAATTGCTCACATCTACTTATGTCAGTGGCGGGGTTGGGGGGGGGGGGGGTGAGAGTCAGAGATCGTATGGTCCCAGGGAGACTGTCTATAGTGAATTGCATTCATCTCTTTATCAGTAGGCGATATGCATTAAATAGACACTGATGTGCAAGTGGGAGGCTTTGAACATGATTTCATGTAAATAAGATCTTTGTTCTAAACAAGAACATTTTTGAAGGTTCTAATGGCAGTTTAGATATCGGAAAATCTATTACGAGCCCCCATTATGGAATCTGGGGAAACAAAAGGCATGTAAATTAGCTTATCTTTTAACTGAACACCGTGAATAATTTTGTGTGTGTGTAACCCCCGACTTTAAAGCGCGCCTGTCACTTCAATCTTCACTTGAATCTGTAGGGAACATATAGACATCACTACATTATTAACCACTTCAGCCTTCAGTGTTTTTTCTCCTTATGCATCATTTCAGCGCTCCTCCCATTCATTCGCCAATAACTTTATCACTACTTTTCACAACGAAATGATCTATATCCTGTTTTTTCCACCACCAATTAGACTTTCAGGAATATTAAGAAACAAATGGGACAAATTCATTATTTCTCAGTTTTTGGCCATTATAGTTTTAAAATAATACATGCTACCATAATTACAATGCATATATTTTATTTGCCCATTTGTCCTGCTTATTACACTGTTTCAATTATGTCCCTATCACAATGTATGGCGCCAATATTTTATTTGGAAATAAAGATTTTTCAGTTTTGTGTCTATCACTATTTACAAGCCCACAATTTAAAGAATACCAGTCGTATACTCTCTTGACATACATATTAAAAAAGTTCAGTCCCTATTGATGTATTTTTTTAATTTTCTTTTTTTTTTATTTATTTTTTATGCAAAATATTTAATTGGGTACTAAGGGAGAATGTGGGAGGGAAGGAGAGAATTTAAAATGTAAAAGTGGGTCTATTTATTAAAATGAATGTATGTAGGTGTAATTTTACTATTTGGCTACAAGATATCCCCATAAATTTTTCTCCCTGTACATGCTTTTAGCATGCGAGTAGGAAGTAAAGCGTGTAAGTGTAACTTACAAGTTAAATAATGACACAGGCATCTCATTGATGCCATGATCACTGACACGGGGACCTAGACACTGGGACCTAGATCACGTTCCCATTCATTGATCTCTGGGCTAACGGGCAGCTGTGAGAACGAGCGCGGGAGCGTGCACGTTCGGCCACGGCGGTGGTTTTTTTCATAGGTGTAGCTCCTACGTCCAAGATGCATAGGTGGATGGAGGAGCTACGTCCAAACGGCTAAAGTAGTTAACCTGTTAGCAGTTACAAACGAAATATTTTGTTTATAACTGCTGGTGCACTCTAAACCTCTGCCGGCAAATCTCATTTGGCTGCCTGGTGCAGCCTAACTAGCAGCTAGCAGGGAGCAGTTATAGTTACCTGTTCCAGACAGCTTCTTCTCTTCCTCCACCGGCGGGTTCTGAACTTCCGACCTGTCTTCTGGGTCCTGAACACATGATATGACATTTGAACGGAATCTAGGAGACTGTGTTAGCCGTACAGTGCCAACCGGTGGTGGAAGAGGGGTGATGGATTAGACTCTTCCAGCACCCCTCTTCCACCACCAGATGGTGCTGTAACCCTGACACAGTCTCATGGATCTTGCTCATACGTCATATCATGTGATCGGAACTGAGAAGACATGTTGGGATTACATCACCAGCGCAGTGGAGGAAGATGAAGCTGATCCAGCCATCCGGACAAGTAACTATGAAAGCTCCCAGAACCCAGAGCGCATAAGCTGGGCTCAGATCAGTACATGGTGATAGTACATGGTGATATGTATGGGGAAAAAGTTATGTGATCATAAATGCCAAACTAAACAGATGGATTTTCAGTTTTGATTTAAAGTGTCCAGGGTTGGAGCTGTCTTGATTAAGTTGGGCAAGGCATTCCACAGGGCAGCGGCAGCATGACAGAAAGCTCTGGCTCCAAAGGCTATTAGTTGTACTATACAGTATATTATAATAACTAGATGAATGGAGGTGGAACAATACAGGCTTTCACACAATTGCTGTACTGGAGCAGAGGAATCCAAACATGCTGTGTTGACTTTGCTATAATGTTTGCTTGAGAGCCCATGGTGTGCTGTCTTTATTATTGAATCAACCTATTACCCCCTCTTGACACAATGTTAACCTTTACAGTTTACTAATTCTTATCTGTAACAGCAACAATTCCCCCCTGTTCTGTGAATAGTACACACGGAAGTGTTGTGTGTGTGCTTTTACTTTCACTTTCAGAATGACCACCGGCATCTCGCTGATGCCGTTGATCATTCATTACAGCCCCTGATGAGTCTGGTGGAAGATGAAACGCGTAGGGAGGATCTTAACGTCTGACACAATACACATGCCCGGAACGAGCGAGAACTGGCCGGTTTGAATCTAGCAGCGTGGGCAAAAAAAAAAGTGGAACTGGATGGGTATCGTAGCGGTTGCATAGGAGGAGCTTTTATTCTGCCTGGATGCATAAGTGCAATTTCAATGTGCCCAGAGGCAGTCTTTTAAGGTTTTACACTGTATTGGTTTTATGTTTTATTGAGAACTAGAAGACCTAAGCCCGTTTAAAAACAGGCTCTAGGTCTGTGTTTAAACCCCACCCCCTTCCCACCCATCCTCCCGTGACCGCTGCCACTGCCGCACATTCACTGCACGTGCCCGCCGTGTGTGCGCCGGGACGCCTATCTGTCCTGCTCCCGTCCAACGGCTGTCCCTGCGGCAACTGCGCAGTAGCACCCAGGGACACACACACGGACATGGGATGTAGAGACAGTAGGGTTTTATTATAGAGGATTGTGATTTGGATTAAAGTACAAGTTGGAGTTAAAAGAATTTGAGGGCATCCGTTTATTCCAGTCATTATCCCATAAGTGCTTTTTCCACCTGCAAGAGAGAGGTTGGTTACATCTGGTGAGCAGTTACAGTGTGAAGTTTGGGGAGTGTGAAATTGCACTGATTGCTGCCACCTCAAACACAGAGGGATTGGGGTCGAGCACAGATTGTTCTAATTGTAACTGTACTACTGTATGTGGTGATCAAGCGTGTCTTTTTAGAATAACCCAGAACGTGCAGAAAGGAATTGAGACCAAATATGCATGACCTACCTGACAATTGAGGTGGATTATATCTGGTGATCATTGCAGCATCAGGAGTTTGTGGTGATGGACAGAGTGGCACTTGTTTTCACTGACACTGGGGTGTGATTGAATGAAGGCTTTTTGGACGTAATTACCCTATGTGGAGCTTAATTTTGTATTATAGATATTGGTGGAGAGTGCAGCAGGATCTACAGTAAACATTCATTACAGACACTCTTATTGGCTTTGGGAATACCTGTTCCCATTCACGATCGGTGTCCTACAGGGTGGCGGCAAAAACGCGCATGGGATTGTGTGTGTACATGGCGGATGATGATGGTGGAGAACCTATATCTACGCCCTCTGGAGCTAAGATAAAGTCTCAAAGGATGTAGATGTATGCGGTGCAGTAACTAGTTAAGCATGCAGCCCAATCAGGGTTGGACCTCTCTTGGGCTGCAACTCTCCCGATTCAATGTACAAACACCCCCCTTTCCCTTCTCTGCCCCCCATATCTCCAGCAGCCCTCTTTTCCATGCACATTTGCATCTTCTTTCTCTTCCACATGCAAAATCAGCTTTGGAACCCTTATATTTTCATACTATACTGACTGTAAAGTTTCATGAATAACTGCAGCGCCTAATATTAAAATTTCAAATATACCTCGGACGCTTTTTCATGCACTTAAAAGCTCAACCAAATGGAATAAGAAACGCAACTTTAAATCCTGGCTTCAACTCCATTTTAATACCACATCCCAATTCACACTTCCTCTATGCTACTGAACACAGAGAAAAGCCTGAAAACAATCTGACTTTTAAAGCCACTGCAAACCAAACATAAGTCACTAGGTGTTTCGCATATGTTTCCTATAACAAGTACGGCCATCATGTTCCCAAGCACAGCAAAGTCCAATGTATCCAGTGCAACTACTATCTCATCTGTATAACATGTGTAGCCATCACTTCCCATAATAACAAGTACAGCTAACATGTAACATGTGTAACAAGAACATAAATAATGCCTCTGTGTAACAGGTGCAGCCATATGCCACATAACATGTACAGTCATCATTATCCCAAGTGCAGTGTATCCAGTGCAGCTACCACTTCAGCTGTATGCAGGGCCGGATTTGTACTTTTTACCGCCCAAGGCCCACTATCACCAGCTGCCCCCTGATAACAGTATCTGAAACTCCCCCCCCCCCCCCCCCACACCCCAGCACAGCAGGGATTAGATTGTAGGTTCCTCTGAAGACAATTAGTGAAGTGATGGCAAGGATTACATTATAAGCTCCTCTGAGGACAGTTAGTGACATGATGGCAGGGACTAGATTGTAAGCTCCTTGGCGAGTGGCACATTCAGTGAGTGACAGCCAGCTCAGAAATTACTGTGTCTGTTCGCTGCCCCTTCATCCCCCAAGTGCCAGTTCCGACTGTTAATAGCCACCCACTGCTAGGTGCAAACTCTGTGTAGCAGGATGAATGTTTGGCAGGCTAAGTGCTATTACCACCCTGCTGCCCACAGCCCGCCCCTCGCTTTCCTGGTGCCCTAGGCCATGGCCTATGTGGCCTTGCCTGAAATCCGGCCATGGCTGTATGACAAGTGTAGCCATCACAACCCCTAATAGCAAGTACAGCCAACATGCCCAATGTATAACACAAACCATCATAATGCCTCCGTGTAACAGGTGCAGCCATATGCCATATCACAAGTACATCATTATGCCAAGTGCAGTGTATCCAGTGCAGCTATCATCTCATCTATATAACAAGTGCAGCTATCACATATGTAATAACAGCCACCATGTCCCATGTATAACAAGAACAGTCATAATGCCTCTGTGTAACAGGTGCAGACAGTCATCATTAACCCAAGTGCAGTGCAGTGTATCAAGTGCAGCTATCGTCTCATCTACATAACAAATATAGCTATCACATACCTAATAACAGCAATCATTTCCCATGTATAACAAGAACAGCCATGATACTCCGGTATAACAAGTGGGGTCATATGTCATATAATAAGTACAGCCATCCTGTCTTCTATATAACATGTGCAGCCAGCATTTCTTCTGTATAAAAAGTGTATGGTTCGTGTATATCAAGTATTGCCATCGTGTCCCCCAAATAATAACAGCCATTGTGTCCCCAAATAACAAATGTAGCCATCATGTCTTCAGTAAAACAAGTACAGCCATCATGTTCCCTAAACAACAAATGTAGCCATCAAGTCTCCTGTATAACAAGTGCAGCCATCATGTCTCCTGAATAGCACATACAGCCATCATGTTACCTGTATACCTAATGCAGCCATAATGTCACCCATGCCCCCCCCCCCCCCCCCCCCCCCGTACACCAGGTGCAACAATCATGTCCCCCGTAAGAAAAGTACAAACATCATGGCCCATATGCAATTCACTTTTTCTCCTGAGTTTTCTACAAGGTGATAATTTTCCAACTTAAATAAAATGCCTCTGACACCACCAGCAAGCAAAAAAAAATACTCAAAATAATTTTGACAGTACTTTTTTCATCTACTTTTTGGTACTTTTTCAATTGCACAGTGCTAAAAAGTTCATTTAAATTGGAGATTAAAAATTATCTACTAGGAGAAAATGCAGGTGAAAAAGTGAATTAGCCTTCATTACCTCACTATATAACAAAAAAAGCCATGAAGTCAACTGTATAACAAGTACAGTCATCATGTGCCTTTCTAACTGGTACAGCAAACATCTTCCCAGTGTGGATACCGGGTCAAGTGATGGAAGCACCCAAATATAGAACTCTATATAAGTAAGTAAAAAATAGTAAAAATCCAAGAGGTGTCTTACCTCTCAAAATGTACAACACTGATATACTGGAAAAGTTTTTTGTTGCAGCACGATTGTACAGACGACAACGAGTTTCACAGGTCTCTGCCCACTTCCTCAGGTCAATTACAAAGGTAAAAGTGCATTTGCAGCGGACTGTATGGAGCGTGGGCGCCTCTAAGGGCTTGTACGTCTTAAAAGGTAAGACACCTCTTGGTTTATATTATTTTTTAAATACTTATATAGAGTATATCTACTATATTTGGGCACCGCCATGCCTTGTATCCGTGTACTTACACCTCTTTTAGGAGGCTTAGGGCTTGATTCACAAAGCGGTGCTAACCTACTTAGTACGTCTAAAGTCTTTAGACGTGCTAAGCAGGGTGCTAAGTAGGTTAGTACCAGATTTCTCAATCAGATCGCGCACAAAGTTTTGTGCGCAAAGTTTTGCGCGCGCTAAGTCCCATAGGCTTTAATGGGCACTTCGCGCAGAGCGCCCTGCGCTCTGTGCAGTGCGCGCGTAAAGTTTTATGCGCATAAAGTTTTACACGCGAAAAGCTCGTTTAGACGTGCTAAGGGGGTTTTCACAGGCGTGCTAACAGTTAGCGCCGCTTTGTGAATCAAGCCCTTAGCCTTTTATACTTGTAGTCCTTTCTACAAATGTGAAGGATTCGAGGAGAGTGACTGCCCAGTTCCCTGAGGACTTGGAAAAGCAAGTGGGAATGGTTATTTCCCTATAGGCGCATAGGGTGGTTGCAAGGATTTGCAACCCAAATTTGTGAGTATCATTGCCTACAATTCTGTTACTAATTGAATAATCTAATGATACAGCACCATTTGGCTCCTGGTTCTCCTGTACTCTACAGGCAACAGGAGCTTTACTGATAAGGGAGCCTTAGGGACCTAGTACCATTCTACATCTCTCCAGTGTAACAAGTGCAACCATCACATCCCTATATACTGCAATAAGTACAGCTATGGTACCCCCATATAATAATAATAATAATCCAAACATTTGTATAGCTCTTTTTTCCTGTCGGACTCAAAGCACTCAAGAGCTGCAGCCACTGGGACACGCTCAAGAAGAGGCCACCCTGTAGTGTTAGGGAGTCTTGTCTTGAAAACCTTACTGAATAGGTACTGACCCTAGCCAGGATTTGAACCTATAATAAATGTAGGCATCATGTTACATAGTTACATAGTTACATAGTTATTTTGGTTGAAAAAAGACATACGTCCATCGAGTTCAACCAGTACAAAGTACAACTCCAGCCCGTCCCCCACATACCCCTGTTGATCCAGAGGAAGGCGAAAAAAACCCCACCAGGCATGGTCCAATTAGCCCCAAATGGGAAAAATTCCTTCCTGACTCCAGATGGCAATCAGATAAAATCCCTGGATCAACATCATTAGGCATAACCTAGTAATTGTAGCCATGGATGTCTTTCAACGCAAGGAAAGCATCTAAGCCCCCTTTAAATGCAGGTATAGAGTTTGCCATAACGACTTCCTGTGGCAATGCATTCCACATCTTAACCACTCTTACTGTAAAGAACCCTTTCCTAAATAAATGGCTAAAACGTTTTTCCTCCATGCGCAGCTCATGTCCTCTAGTCCTTTGAGAAGGCCTAGGGACAAAAAGCTCATCCGCCAAGCTATTATATTGCCCTCTAATGTATTTATACATGTTAATTAGATCTCCTCTAAGGCGTCTTTTCTCTAGACTAAATAAACCCAGTTTATCTAACCTTTCTTGGTAAGCGAGACCTTCCATCCCACGTATCAATTTTGTAGCTCGTCTCTGCACCTGCTCTAAAACTGCAATATCTTTTTTGTAATGTGGTGCCCAGAACTGAATTCCATATTCCAGATGTGGCCTTACTAGAGAGTTAAACAGGGGCAATATTATGCTAGCATCTCGAGTTTTTATTTCCCTTTTAATGCATCCCAAAATTTTGTTCGCTTTAGCTGCAGCGGCTTGGCATTGAGTACGATTATTTAACTTGTTGTCGATGAGTACTCCTAAGTCCTTCTCCAAGTTTGATGTTCCCAACTGTATCCCATTTATTTTGTATGGTGCTAGACCATTGGTACGACCAAAATGCATGACTTTACATTTGTCAACATTGAATTTCATCTGCCATGTATGTGCCCATATAGCCATCCTATCCAGATCCTGTTGCAATATGACACTATCTTCCTGAGAGTTGATGATTCTGCACAATTTTGTATCATCTGCAAAAATAGCAACATTGCTCACTACTGCATCTACTAGGTCATTAATAAATAAATTGAAGAGCACTGGACCCAGTACAGACCCCTGTGGGACCCCACTGCTAACAGTCTCCCATTTTGAGTACGATCCATTGACCACAACTCTTTGTTTTCTGTCCATTAGCCAGTTCCCTATCCATGCACACAAACTCTTCCCCAGTCCTTGCATCCTCAACTTTTGCACCAGACTTCTGTGGGGAACAGTGTCGAAGGCCTTTGCAAAGTCCAAGTATATCACATCTACAGCATTCCCAATATCCATATTAGCATTCACTACCTCATAAAAGCTGAGCATGTTAGTCAAACAGGACCTGTCTTTAGTAAACCCATGTTGATGCTGAGAAATAAGATTATTTTCTACTATGAAGTCATGTATAGTATCTCTTAGTAACCCCTCAAATAGTTTGCATACAACTGATGTTAAGCTTACAGGTATATAATTTCCTGGATCAGATTTTTTGCCCTTCTTAAATAATGGGAAAACGTGGGCTGTACGCCAATCCACTGGGACTCTGCTAGTTGCAAGAGAGTCACAAAAGATAAGATAAAGGGGCTTAGCTATAACTGAACTTAATTCTCTTAGGACCCGAGGATGCATGCCATCCAGGACAGGTGCCTTGTCTATTTTTAATTTATTTAGTCTTGCCTTTACTTCTTACTGCGTTAAGTATTTAATATTACAGTTAGAAGATTGAGACTCTTCTGCCTCTGTAATTTGCAACAGTGCTGTTTCCTTTGTGAAGACAGAAGCAAAGAAAGCATTTAATAACTCTGCCTTACCTTGGTCATCCACCATTGAGTTCCCACCCTCATCCTTTAGGATTCCTATACAGTCAACCTTTCTTTTTTTAGAGTTGATGTACTTGTAAAACTTTTTTGGGTTAGATTTGATATCCCTAGCGATTTGATTTTCAGCTTCGATCTTTGCCAGCCTAATTTCTTTTTTACAATTTTTATTGCACTCCTTATAATTGCTTAGTGCAGCCTCAGTCCCCTCCTGTTTTAGGACCTTATAGGCATTCTTTTTCCTCTTCATTTTATCCCTAACCTTTCTATTCATCCATAGAGGCCTTTTTTTATTCCTAGACATTTTGTTTCCATATGGGATATACATACTACAATATTGATTGAGAATACGTTTAAAAGCTTGCCATTTCCCTTCAGTGTCGTCCCCTTGTAGTACATTATCCCAGTTCACCAAACTTAGTGCCTGCCTAATTTGATTGAACTTTGCTTTTCTAAAATTCATAGTTTTAGTGGTCCCGCTGCCCCGTGGCCTATCAGTCACCAGATCAAACGTTATCATGTTGTGATCACTATTTCCCAAATGTTCTTGAACCTGCACATTTGATACATTATCTGGTCTATTAGAAATGATCAGATCCAGTAACGCATTCCCCCTAGTTGGTTCCGTTACCATTTGAGTCAAGTAATTGTCCTGTAGTGCTGCCAGAAATCTGCTGCTTTTACCAGAATGGGTAGCCTCAATACCCCAGTCAATGTCTGGAAAGTTGAAGTCGCCCATAATTATGACCTCGTTTTTACTTGCAGCTTTTTCAATCTGCTGTAGTAATCGCAGTTCTGCAGCATCATTAATAAGAGGTGGTCTGTAGCATACCCCAATAAGCAATTGGCAACTTTTATTTCCACCATGAATATTTACCCAAACGGACTCCACATCTTCGCAATCTTCCTCCATCTCATCATTGAGGACAGCTGTAAAAGAATTCTTAACAAAGAGACAAACCCCTCCACCTTTTTTCCCTGTTCTATCCCTCCTAAACACATTGTATCCTTTTAAATTAGCCATCCAGTCATGGCTTTCATCCATCCATGTCTCGGTTATTCCCACAATGTCATAGCCTTTGTCATTCAGAATGAACTCTAGTTCGTCTATTTTATTTGCAAGGCTCCGAGCATTGGTTACCATGCACTTTATATTTTTACCAACACATTTACCAATTTTGTTTACACGAAATGGGCTACTTGAAGTTTTACCAACCTCCTTAATCTTTACACTGTCCCCACCCCCCTCTCCACCCCCCATAATGTTAGGCTCCCACTGTCTTTTTACCTTATCTTGTCTACATATTGAGACTTTATCCTCCCGCCTCCCCCCAGATCCTAGTTTAAAATCTCCTCCAACCGTTTAGCCATCTTCTCCCCCAATGCAGCTGCACCCTCCCCATTAAGGTGCAGCCCATCCCTGCTGTAGAACCTGTAGCCGACTGCAAAGTCTGCCCAGTTCTCCAGGAACCCAAACCCTTCCTTCCTACACCAATTTCTCAGCCACTTATTTAACTCCCTAAGCTCCCTCTGTCTCTCAGATGTAGCGCGTGGCACTGGCAGTATTTCAGAGAACACCACCTTGGAGGTCCTTGCTTTAAGTTTATCTCCAAGTACCTGAAAATCATTTTTGAGGACCTTCCATCTCCCACTAACTTTGTCATTGGTGCCAATGTGTACCATGACAGCTGGGTCTTCCCCAGCCCCACCCAATAATCTGTCAATTCTTTCCGCTACATGCCGAACCCGAGCACCCGGGAGGCAACAGGCTGTACAGCATTCACGGTTTCTTCGACAGATTACCCTATCTGTGCGCCTAATAATTGAATCCCCTACCACCAGTACCTGTCTAGCTGCACTCCTATTCCCTTTCTCGTTACAGCAGTCTGCCCCTTGGTTGCTAAGGAGCACATCCTGCTGCAGCATTGCTACTCCTGAATCATCCTCCCCAATATTACGCAAACAAGCATACTTATTAGTGAGGGACAACTCGGGACTAGCCTCCCTGTCACTTTTTCCCCTACCCCTTCTAACTGTGACCCAGCTAGCGGCTACCTCTGCTTCTTGCTCCGGCTTTACTCCACCCACCTCATCTTCACCGATTCCATCCAGTGTCTGGATCGTGAGATCCAAGCTCATCTCCATGTTGTGTATGCGTCTCAGTGTTGCGAGATGCTTATTTAGCTCTGCGACTTCCGCCTCTAACTGAGCAACACGCACACACCCAGGGCAACAGTAAACACCCTCAATCCGCTGATCAAGGCATGCATACATGTCACAGGATGTACACTGTACAGCATAGTCCAACATGATGACTATTGTGTGGGGAAATTTTATTTAAAGTAAACTGTGGCGGTAAAAGTTGAAACGGGAGAGGGAGTGAAGTTCGGGAGTGAGTGCAGCTGGGGTGGAAGAAGGGGAGGGGTGGAGGGGGAGTGAGTGAAGTTGGGGTGGAGGAGGGGGAGTGAGTAAGGTTGGGGTGGAAGAGGGGGAGGGGTGGAGGGGGAGTGAGTGAAGTTGGAGTGGAGGAGGGGGAGTGAGTAAAGTTGGGGTGGAGGAGGGGGAGTGAGTGAAGCTGGGGTGGAGTCCTCAAAACTTAAAGACTACACCACAACGTGTTAGCACATCCTAACCAGTGCAAAGAACCGCAATATTGTTTAAATGTGTTTTTTTTTTTTTTTTTACCTGCTTCCTCTCACCTCTCTCTTTGTGCCTGTGTTGTAACGCCTGTTTTTAACGCCTATGCCACTTGTGTCGAAGCCACTTAGTGAGCAAGCCACAGACTGAGCAAGCTCAGTACTGAGTCCTTAAGCTGACCAAATACCTCCTGTTACAGCTAATCCCTCCCCCTAGCTAATTACCTGCCTGTTGCAAGCACACTAGAGGCCTACACTTCCTGTTTAATATATCATCTGTGTTACAGCTAATCCCTCCCCCTAGCTAATTACCTGCCTGTTGCAAGCACACTAGAGGAAAAAAAAAAGTACTTTTAAAAACTTTTAAAACTAACACTTGCGGCTAGATATCTGATGAACTGCAATGCACAAGCCTACCAGATATCAAAGCAGCAAAACACAAATTTACAAACAACAGCAATATAATATAATCAGAGCTCACAATTCCCAGCAGTGAAGTGAAACAGCCCACCACCATATAAAAGTGTATTTATAATTAACCAAATGATGCAAGTTCTATGGCACCTGATTTGGGGGAGTTGAAGATTTTTTCCCAACTAAAAAGGAGCAACTCAGAATCAATTGATTTGGCCAAGCTAGTTTGCACTTACAAGGAATTTGACTTGGCAGTTGCTTAACAGACACAAACAAAATACAAGGGCTGACAGTATATATATATATTGCATGCCATGGACAGTAAGTAAGTTTTATAGTGGCAATAAATACGGTGAGAAGTGTTCATTTTCAGTTCTGTGCTGCATGAATTCAAGTCCTAGCAGATCTTATATGGTTCTGCATTGATCACTGCTACTGCCTGAGGAAAAAAGCTGTTCCTGTGCCTGGAAGATTTTAGTTGCTACTGACTGGTATTTTAACCCTGAAGGCATAAGCTGGAAGATGCAGTGAGCAGGGTGAGAGGGGTCACAGGCAATCGTGGTCGCTCTCTTTCTGCATCTGCTAGACGGCATGGGCAAACTTGGCCCTCCAGCTGTTAAGGAACTACAAGTCCCACAATGCATTTGCCTTTATGAGTCATGACTTTGGCTGTAAGACTCCTGCAATGCATTGTGGGACTTGTAGTTCCTCAAGAGCAGGAGGGCCAAGTTTGCCCATGCCTGTGCTAGTGTAAAGATCCTGCAGGGAAGGACAGCTACCGCAAATTATCTTTTCTGCTGTTCGGATGATGCAGTCTCACCTTTTTTAGTATTAGAGCAGGAGCCGAACCATACAGTCATACATAATGTCATGATTGGTTCGATGATTGCAGTGTAGAACTGCACCATTCATTTTTGTGGTAGGCCGAACTTTTTCAGCTGCCGTAGGTGGTACATCCTCTCTGCCCTACTGAAATGTCCCTGTTATCCGCACACCACTGCAAGCATCCCCATACATCCATGATACGACACACCATTGCTTGTTCTTTATTTCTCAGGCGGGCCTGCCTTATTCTCATCCTTCCTTGTTTTCTTGCAAATCTGGCATTTCCAAGGCGCAAAACCGTCTCCCATTAAATGAGAAAATGTTTATTAAATGGCCGCGCGTCGCCCTAAACTGTCCTCTTCATTACACAGATTCGGTGTTAAACGCCGGGGCATCTGATAAGACGGCCCCCATAAAAGAGATCGATGCCTCCTTCCCTTCCAGTGTCCGTAAAATATAGATCCGTGAAAGCATGAGGACGTTATTTGGCCAGCAGCATAAATAATAAAGCATGTCAGTCTAGTAATTTTACATTTATTATATTAGTTAGTAAATGCTAAGGCCATTCTTATTCCCCTACAATAAAAGCTAGCCAGCCTTTTCATAAGAGCTGATTGCAATTTCCAGTAGCCTGTGTTCGCAATAAAAAGTCATAACTCATCGGAATTTGAGCTATTTGCTCTTAAGATACAAGAACGTTTTTTTCTTCTCTCTCTCTTTCTCTGCTCTGTCGCCGTACGTGATATTAAGTATTCATAGATCTGGGAAGCGGCTAAGATATGGCCAAAGTATAATTGTTCCTACTTTTCAAGTTGATTAAAATCGTTTCTGAGCTAGACGTATGCAGCTCGCTGGTAACCGGACGGTTTCGGATTTCGGAAAAAATAAATGCCGCGGTCCTCGCTAATGATTCCAATCCTTGAAGTGGCAGGATCCTCCTCCGAAGGATAATTACATCTGTTTGAGGGTTTCATTTTTTTTCCTCCTCTATTCCGACTTTTACATTATAACAGACAAATCGCATTGTATGACGCCGCAGAGTATCCTGGCCGGCACTTTGCATACATTTGCTGCTGGCTGTAAGACTTGAATGGGTTACTGTGATGGTCATTAAAGCTTAAAGGGTACCCGAGGTGACATGTGACATGATGAGATAGATGTGTGTAAATATAGTGCCAAGAATACAAATAACTAGGCTGTGTTCCTTTTTTACTTTTTCTGCCTGAAAGAGTTAACATTTTAGCTGTGCAAGTGACAGTTTCTCTCCAGTCTGGGATCTAGTTGGACTATACCAGAGATCTGGAAACTTGGCTCTCCAGCTTTTAACTACAAGTCCCACAGGAGTCTGACAGCCACAGCCATGATTCATAAAGGCAAATGCATTGTGGGACTTGTAGTTCCTTAACAGCTGGAGAGCCAAGTTTGTAGATCACTAGACTATAGCAATCCTCAACGATAAGTCATTACAGCTTAAAACTATTTCCAGGCAGAGACTAGCTTCTGAGTGCAGGGTAGAAATTAGAAAAAGATCAATATTTCAAATATTTTGAATAAAAGTAGCAACTGGAGGGGCTGAAAAAATGGTAAAGTAGACTATAAGCAGTAAAATAATAGGTACGTCAAAATAAATAAGTGTGGCTTTCCGTTCCAATGATTCACTGAGTGCAATTTCAGACTTTTTATAAAAAAAAAAATGCACATTAACGGCAAGGTGCTCAGAGCTCGGAGAGTACCGTAGTTTCGGCACTTGTCTTGACCTGAGGAATCGGTTCTAGGCTGTGAAATGCGTTTTCGGTAATGTGCAATTTTCTTAATGAAAAGTCTGAAATCGCACCCAGTGAATCATTGTAAGGTTGTAACGATCGGTGTCAGCAAGGACAGATTTTCTGATTATTGGTGATCTGCGGTATCACCAATAATACGGATGCTATATTCTGTGGTGATCTGCAGAATCACCAATAATGCGAGTATAGCAGGACAACCAAGTGTAAGATAAGTTTTTGTGTGTTTGATGCAACAGTAAATATAGATAGAGATACCCATTTTCCCAGAGGAGCTGGTAGAGGGAGGTACCTCTATAGAACACTGGAATCAGTACTCCAGCAGGCTGGAGATGCAGATGAAGTAGTGATCGGATCACCCGAGGAGCGGGTGATGCACAGTAAGAAAGAAGGTACTTATCACCTGAGCAGTGGGTGATTCTGACTGTACTGTAGCCATCAACCTGAGGAGCAGGTGATTAAGACTATACTGCAATTATCAACCTGAGGAGCAGGTGATTAAGACTGTACTGCAGCTATCAACCTGAGGAGCAGGTGATTAAGGCTGTACTGCAGCTATCAACCTGAGGAGCAGGTGATTAAGACTGTACTGCAGTTATCAACCTGAGGAGCAGGTGATTAAGACTGGACTGCAGTTATCAACCCGAGGAGCAGGTGATAAAGAGTGTACTGAGAATCCTTCACCAGAACTAAGCTCACTGGTGAGGGCAGGAGAGTCAGACAAGCAGATTCGGCAACACACGGACAGATACGGTAAAAAGACAGAAGACAGAATCAGAGTAAGGTTCAAGCAGAGTCAGCAACAGGATCTGATAGGCATAGGCACAGAATCAGTAGGCAGAAGAGTAGTCAAGGCTAGCAGAGGGTCATAACAAATAATACAATTCAATTAGTACTTTAAGCTATCAACAGAATCTGGCTAAGGCTAGGTCCACACTAGACCCGGTTGCAGGACGGACACTGCAGTCCGGATCAGGGGAAGTACCCACCGTACTGCAAATTGATGAAAGTGCATCAGTTTTGCATCAGTTTCCGTTCAGGTTTTTCCCTGACAGAAAACGTCTCCATCATTAGGAAGGAGTGGGAGGATTTTTTTGGGCCAATCATAAAGCTCAGGCTATCCGTTTTAACATCCGTTTTTGCCTGTGGAGCTGGAGATGCGTTTTCTCATTACTTTCACTACCCCTGCGTGTATCCGTGGTCCTGATCCGTTGCGTGAAAATGCAGCAGATCCGGACCTTCCGTTCAGGTTTTGAAAACGGATCCCCGCAAACGCAGACGGATCCGTTTTTTACTTGGGTGAGGCTGGCTGCTATTTTCAACATTAGTATCCGGGACTCCGTTTTTCATCAGGTTTGAAAAACGCAGCCACGGATACGTTTCCGGACCTAGTGTGGACTGGCTCTAAGTGTGGATCCCCAGCTCCTGCTGGTTCTAGCACACTTTGGGATCTGACTAAGGTCTGAGTGCTAACACCTAGCTTTGCAACAGCAGACGCGGAGCAACTGACAGGCAGGTCCTTTATATAGCAAGAACGCTCCACAGTGCCGCCAGAGTCACTCAGCCAATCTGGAGCACTGCTGGAGTCAGCTGACCGGCCGATCAGCTGACTCCCCTTCTACTCGCATAAAAATCCTGTCGCCTGGCGCGCGCTCGTGTAGCCCTCAGTCTATGTGCAATTGAAGGACCAGGCAAAACTCCAACATGTAACTGCGCGTCAGAGGCTGCCGGCTGAGACGTGCAGACAGCCGCCATGCCGCTTACCGCCGCGGCAGCATCTCCGCTATCTATTACAAAGGTAAACCCATGCTTATCTTCCTATCTTTATGCACCTATTTTTATACTGCTCATAGTTTATTTTACCATTTTTGAGTCCTCCAGTTCGTCTTCAAAACATATGAACTATTGACCTTTTCTAAACTCTACCCTGCATTCAGAAGCTAGTTTCTGCCAAGAAAGAGTTTTATGGCTGTAATTACTTATCAATGAGATTTGCTACCAATCGCTGTGGGGGGGGTATTGAATTCTAGGTTGCACACAAAAGGCTCTTTTTTTTTTTTTTGGGAGCTGTTACCGCCTGACATCATGAAAACCAAGGCCAAGTGGGGTCAACACTTCCCCAAATGCGGATTAAAGTGAAAATGCTTTTTCCAGGAAATACTTTTGAAAACAAAGAAAACCCTGTGAATCTTCCATGAGGAGATGGACTAGTCCAAAACCTGGACTCGCTGGAGTGGTCCTTTAAAAAAAAAGAGTTATAAAAAAGCAAAAAGCAGGCAAATCTTCCTTGCTGCTCATTATATCTGTACATGATTTTAATTTATTAAGCATATTTTTTATGAGGCAGTGTTGCTTTAACATTTTAGAAAAGCATTTAAAGGGAAGTTATAACATCTGACAGATTCTCCGCCATATCTCCAGCTCACACCTGTTGTTGACAATGTACAATTATTAATAGAGGCTTGAAGTAGAACACAGTAATTAAATGAGAGGAGAGCATAGCCTAGGAGGGGAAATATGATGATTAAATCTGGTTTCATGCTGCATTTCATGCACAGAAGAATTGATCTCTCTCTCTGCTTAAAAACAAAACAACACACACACGCAAAAAAAAAAATAAAAAAAAAATTCATTGTCTTCACAGCGCGCAATATGGTGACCCGAGTTCAAACATTTATTCACTGAGCGCACCTGCTTATTTTAATGTACTTCTTGGCAGGAATAATCTTAGTTATCATCCCTCCAGCAATTAGCATTTAATAGAGGAAGAGTGGAAGTCAGAATCTGAGCTGTGCCAGGCTGAAGCAGCGATGATACCAGTGGCAGCTCCATACAGTTAACTGTATTTTACTAAGCAGGGGGGCACTAAGGTGGGGGGGGGGGCACAGTGATTCCCAGGGGGGGCCAGTGCCCCAGTGTAGCGCCGCCACTGGGTAATACTTATATTTTCTATTGTGGTGTGCAGGGGTGTAACTACAAATTATAACCCCTCAGCAAATTTGATGGGGGTCCCTCTACATTCATAACACCTTGCCCCCCCCCCCCCCATTGGTGACCCTCATAGTCAGGGGGAACCATCTGAAAGGGATCAAATATATAGCCATACATTACTTGATTTTTCATCGATTGATTAAGTGATCGACTTTATTGGGAGTACTGCAGTACTGCAAATAAATCTTCACCTCTCATTCACTGGGAAAGGTTCACTCCAAATGTATAGTGCCTGCATATGAACAAGTGGCCGCCACCAAAGAAACAAACAGAGGATGAGTCACTCGGTTAAACGCATAAAAGTTTAATACAGCTCTTAACCTCTTGACGACCAGCTAACGCCGATTGGCGTAAACTGGTTGTCTGAGGGTTTCCACGGAAACGGCCGCTCGAGCGGCCTTTCCATGTGCGTTCACGGAGGGTGTCTCAGTGAACAGCCGGAGAGCTGCCGATCGCGGCTCGCCGGCAAAATGTAAACAGGCGGGGAAGAAATCCCCGCTGTTTACATCATACGGCGCTGCTGCGCAGCAGCGCCGTAAGGCAGATCGGCGATCCTCGGCCTCTGATTGCAGAAATCCGTCCTGCGCAGCTCACAGGGGGAGCGAGAGGGAGGGAGCGGGCGAGACAGCGGAGAACGCTGCGGAGGGGGCTTTGAAGAGACCCCCCACCCCCCCCCCGCTAAGCAAATGCAGCCGGCGGCGATCAGACCCCCCCAGCAGGACGTCCCCCTAGTGGGGAAAAAAGGGGGGTAGTCTGATCGCCCTGCTGCACTCCTGATCGGTGCTGCGGGCTGTAGAGCCCACGCAGCACCGATCACTGAAAAATCTCCTGGTCGGCAAATAGTTAAAGAGACTCTGAAATATCATAAAATTCAGGTTTTTATTTTTAAAATCTCTTTATTATCATTGCCCTAACTAAAACGTTGCACGCTAACTAAATCCCCCCAAACTCCCCGGGGCACATTGCGGGGAGCGCTTCGTGAAGAGGCAGAGCTTTTGGCTGTAGCTCTGCCTCTACACGCATTCATCTGCATGGATCGCCACCTCTCCCCGCCCCTCTTAGTCTTCTTTTACTGAGAGGGGCGGGGAAGAGGCGGAGATACGTACAGATTGACGCGCATGGAGGCAGAGCTGCAGCTGAAAGCTCTGCCTCCCGGGGCAGCAAAATCCACGACCAAGAAAGTCGTGGATTTTTGCTGGGGAGTTTGGGGTGATTTAGTTAGTGTTTAGCCGCGGGGATGCGGCGTTTTAGTCAGGGCAAGGATGATAAAGAGATTTTTAAAATAAAAACCTGAATTTTATGATACTTCAGAGTCTCTTTAAAGGTAACCTTAACCGAAGTAAAAGCCAGTTTTACTTACCTGGGGCTTCTACCAGCCCCCTGCAGTTGTCCTGTGCCCAGGCCGTCGCTGAGCGATCCTCCAGTCCCCCACAGCACCCCTCTTTCAGCTGGGTGACTCAACGAGCCAATGGCCACTGTGCATGCGTGGCCGAGGATCAAATTTAGAAAGGTAGCCATACATTACTTGATTGTCCATCGATTGATTAAGTGATCGACTTTACAGGGCAAATTGCAATAAATCCTCAGAGCCCATTCACTGGAAGAGGTTCACTCCAAATGTATAGTGCCTGCAGGTACCCGTGCTCATATAAGCAAGTGGCCACCACCAAAGAAACAAACATCTATCAGCCCCCTGCAGCCGCCCTCTGCGTGCGCTGTAACTGAGCCATCCCCCAGTCCGCTCTGATGACAGTATAGTACAGTATGGGCTTTCTGATGAGTAGTAAAACATCACAAGTGCCAAAGAGACGGAATTGGCCGCCAGTTTAAAAAATGGCCTGTGCATATTATGAAATCCACCATTTCCTTAGACCGGTTTCACACCTATTAGTAGCGGTGCAATGCAAGCATCGCATAAATCAGCTTTCATATGACCCTGTGCCACCGTGCAGTGACAGGGTCATTTGCATATGCCCGCCCCCGGCAAGTGACATACTTCTTGCTGTTCAGGAATAACATCACTAGGATTCGCGTCAATCCGCGCATGCGCACCATGTTGCAACAGGCTCACGTTGTTCACACTTACTGTGTCACCCATTGACTTGCAATGCGGTGTCCTTGATACTTCCGCCCTACCATGTCACATTGAGTGAAGTGTGCACGTTTTCACAGACTTGCATCTCCCTTGCGGTGGGGAAGCGTAACATGGGGCGACGCAGTGCGTAAGTGTAAAAGGGACCTCAAGTAGCCAGGTTTTTGTTTTTCATGAATATCTAGGCTAAGGAATAAACTAGTCATTTCTATCATCTCTAATCATTGCAAAAAGTCTACCTCGAAAGGTTTTATCGTTCCAGGCTCGTTTCCTGGCAACTGTGAACAAATAAAGCCATGGCAGGCAATTTGTGGCTCACAAAGGTTAATGTTAAAGGTTGCACACAGGAAAATAATGAATCGTAGGGAGGTCAGCACATGACCACCCAGGTAAACAATTTGCCGCTGTCTGGAGGAAAGCTTGAAGGGAATCTGAGGTGAAACAACGGCATTCATACCGTACAACACAATGGGGGCAGGCAAGGTGACGCCGAGTCCTTAAAGCGTATGGATCATACGTTGGCACCTCGAAATAATGGCAGGGATTATTAAAAATGACGGAAGAAAAGCTTAAAGCCAAGTTTATATTGGTTCTTTTGTCAACCAGCTTCTCCCAAAAGACCCACAACATATGAAAAAGTAAATGAAAAAAAAATCAAAGAAAACGCACCTACGGATCCTGACACGCCTCCTCAATACCGCCTACTTCTGATTAAAGCAGAAATGTAGGTTTCTGGGCTAAAACAACACGTTACATAGATCATTTTTTATTTAGAGAGTTGATTTATAAAATGTTTCATCAGCTGATCAATAGGGATGGTCAATGAGCTAATAAATCCAAGTTAATGCAAGTGGTATACTCATTTTATGCAAATGTGTGAAGTTTGGAAATGGCATTAGTACAGGTGTCAGATCTTTAAAGGGAACCTGAAGTAAGAGGACCATTGTCATTCTCTAATATATCAATGCAAGTTACCTGACTCAAAAACAACTAAAGTCAAAAGCTCGGGGTGACAACCTGATGTTTATAAAGGACATCCGAGGTGACAGGTGACATGATGAGATAGACATGTGTATGTACAGTGCCAAGCACACAAATGACTAGGCTGTGTTCCTTTTTTTTCTTTCTCTGCCTGAAAAAGTTAAACATTGGGTATGGAAGTGACAGTTTCTCTTTAGGTCGGGCCGAGTTGGACTGGGTCAGACTATAGCATAACCCTCACTGATAAGTAATTACAGCCAAAAAAACACTTTCCTGTTAGTAAATGACTTCTGAGACCAGGAAAGATAGAAAGGGTCAATAATTCAAGAATTTGAGTTCTGGCATACTTCAATGAAGGTATCATTGAGCAGAGACACTGAAACAATAAAACACTTAAACATTAGTTTTAAATATAAAATAAAACTGTGGAATGTCTAAAAAAGTCATTTTTATTAGCCTGAGGATAGATACAATAGTTTTTCTCATCAGTTTATTTTCACCTCGGATGTCCTTTAAGGGAACAAAGATGGCAGGCTTCATATTCCACTCACTTCTATTTCTCTTTAAGCAAAAATCGGTGGCCAAGTTAATTGTTCCCTTCCTTATCCTACCAAAGGAAGCCACTCTGTCATAATCACGTTCCTCCTCTCTTCTTCATAGACAATGAACGTGTTGCTTGACTGTTGCCTTGTAACGCATCTGTATAGCATTGGGGCACTGCAGAGTCACCCTCAGGATTGAGCTTGATCCTGGTGGGCAATACAAATCTTGGGTGTGTACGCACTTTAAAGTGGACCTAAAGTGTACATTCCAGAGTGAGAAGAGTAAGAATGACACTTACTATGATAGTTCATCCTCTTTTGTTACCGAATTCAGAAACAGGGTGGTTTCTGTATCACAGAGGATGAAAGCACTATGGCAGCTCTGGCAAGCACCATAGTGTATCTGTAACTATGAATACTGTAGTTGGCAGTACAATCCTCTTTTCCTTACTCCCCCTCTATTTGATTGACTGGCTCTTTGGCACATGGCACAATTACCACAGGAAGTCGTCATTGCCACAGGAAGTTGTTATGGCAAACTCTATACCTGCATTTAAAGGGGGCTTAGATGCTTTCCTTCCATTGATAGACATCCATGGCTACAATTACTAGGTAATGCCTAATGATGTTGATCCAGGGATTTTATCTGATTGCCATCTGGAGTCAGGAAGGATTTTTTCCCTTTTGGGGCTAATTGGACCATGTCTTGTAAGGGTTTTTTCGCCTTCCTCTGGATCAACAGGGATATGTGAGGGAGCAGGCTGGAGTTGCACTTTGTTCTCTGGTTGAACTCGATGGACGCATGCCTTTTTGCAACCCAAATAACTACGTAACTATGTAACAACAGGGCTGCTCTAAAAGCTACCTCCAATGGCACAATGTCTTAGAAGCCTTTGCAAAGGGCAGACACAGTGGGGAAGGGGGAGGAGGGAGGGGGCTATCCAACAAAACCTGTATTTTCTGCCACAAAAGGTCAATCATAAAACATTTATTCATGCTACTCTATTACAACTTCTGTGGACTGTGCTAAGAGCATGTAATTTATTTCATTTTAGGTTTGCTTTAAGAGGTGTCAGCTTAGCCACACCTTCCTTGCCAGGAAGCAGTGCTGCTCACTTGGAGGCGGGGCATTAAGCAGCAACAGCAATCATGTAGCAGCCGTTGTTTACATCAAAATAAATAACGGTATTCGGAAACTTTTTTTAATCCCTTAACTTCCATGAATCGAGGGAGGGAGTGCTAGGCAGTCGTTTAATAAAAGTTGAAGCTGGACGGGGGGTTTGTGAAATTCTATGTATGAAATACAATTTCATATCCTTAATATTTATTTTAATAGGCCCCCTAGGATTCTTCCCTAGCACAGGAGATAATTATAAGGAGAAGAGTTTGTTAGCCCGCTCAGAGTTCAGTTTTAAAGAGCCGGTGGGTGATTGAATCCCCGTCTCCCTAAACCCGAATAATGAGTTTTTGTGGTTCTACTAAAGACTTCAGCTATATAATTTGCAGCTGTTTGTGTAACTAAAGAATACAAAGAATCAAAAGCTCTATAACTGCTCAAACAAAAATGAAATAAAAAAAATAAAATAAATAAAGAACCTCCAGGGAATGTTTTTATGGTTGTATTTTATTTTTTTTGTATTATACCAATGAATCGTTGTCCCATCCGATAGATTTTCGGTAACTACTCTTGCTGAGGCATATTCATATTGACTCAGCTTAGTAACACGCGAGGCGAAAAAAAAAATCTATATTTTTGTTCCGCCGTTCAAAGGTTTCACGCTGTGTAAAAAATAATCTAGCGAAGGCGCCGGTAATTCAGCCTAAGTCTGGGGAAAGCTGAACGACTGCGGTGAAATTATCCACAAGCCCGGCGCAACAGGGGATTCTGGGTCACAGAGACTGTCGCTAGATGGCATAATCAAGATTTTGGGCCGGGGTTATTATTAGGAATGGTCGTCGGTCTCGCTTCATTTACTGCTTGATAATTTACCTCTGAATTTTAATTTTGATCTGAATTAGGAGTAGATTTAGAAAGCCAGAGAAACAGGCACAAACTGGTATTTGTAATATTCTGAATTGATATGTGTTTGCTGGTTAACTCAACTCAGCATTAACTGTTTAAGAGGTTTGGGGAGGCGCCCAGATTCTCTACTAGTGGGTCTAAGTATAATTACTAAACTGTAATATAGGAAGAGGTGTCTTACCTCCGAAGAAGACTCACTCGGATGGGAGATAAGGAGTCTTTATTATAAAGTGGGTAACTGTAGACAACGCGTTTCATGGGTCTCAGCCCGTTTCCTCAGGTCAATACAAACAAATAACCTTAAAGAGTAACTGTTATCCCCCAAAGTGAAATTTAAATCTCTACAGCAATGTTTTATTTAGTATTAAAGTGATCCAAAAATCCAATGCAGAACTTAAAAATCAATATAATTTTGTTACTATGTAGCCTTTTGCCCAAGCTAATGACGCAAAGCCGCATATCTGATACTGATGAGCATGCAGAGCATGCCTATGTCTGCCCGACACCCCTCTCCCCCCCAGGACCAGGTGCCGATCTATTCGCACCACAAACAGCTGACCGCTCTGACAGGGAGAGAGAGCGGCAGCACTTCCAGCGCAGCCACGCAGAGCAGCCGCCACCGAGTCACATGTGAGACATGTGAGAGAGATGCACGGTGGCGGCTGCTCTGCCGTGGCTGCGCTGAAAGTGCTGCCGCTCTCTCTCCCTGTCAGAGCGGTCAGCTGTTTGTGGTGCGAATAGATCGGCACCTGGTCCTGTTAGGGAGAGGGGGGTCGGGCAGACATAGGCATGCTCTGCATGCTCATCAGTATCAGATATGCGGCTTTGCGTCATTAGCTTGGGCAAAAGGCTACATAGTAACAAAATTATATTGATTTTTAAGTTCTGCATTGGATTTTTGGATCACTTTAATACTAAATAAAACATTGCTGTAGAGATTTAAATTTCACTTTGGGGGCTAACAGTTACTCTTTAAACAGGAGTTGTGTGGGGCACGGGCGCCTTTTAGATCTAAAAGAAACCCGTGCCCCACATGACTCCTGTTTAAGGTTATTTGTTTGTATTCACCTGAGGAAGCGGGCTGAGACTCATGAAACGCGTTGTCTACAATTAACCACTTTATAATAAAGACTCCTTGTATCCCATCTGAGTGAGTCTTCTTTGGAGGTAAGACACCGCTTCCTATATTACAGTACAGTAATTATACTTAGTTCCACTAGTAGAGGATCTGGGCGCCTCCCCAAACCTCTTAAACAGTTGTTACCCATGCCCTCAAAAGGTGTGCTAGCATTTTCCACTTGAACACCTGTCTTACCAGTGAAAAGGCCGACAGGAGGAGAGCGACCACCCTGTTCCAGACGGTTCCAGGATACCGAGCGGGAACTTTTTTTTCCTGCGTGCTTATACGGTGGTTGCAGGACTGCAATCCCTCCTTGTGAGTATACATTACCCTCAATCCCCCACCGAATATTTACCTAATGATTATGCACCATTAGGCTCCCGGTCTCTCCCCCCTTTGTACAGGCCGAAGGTTCTCCACTCCCATTGTGTAGGGACCTCCAGAGACCTGGACCAATTCATCTTGGCACTGGTCAAATAAGATTAGGCTCACACTAGGGTGTACATGTCAAACTCCGGCCCGCGGGCCAAATCTGGCCCTCGGAGCCCTCAAATTTGGCCCTCGAGGAGGGGTTTCCGCACTTTGCATTATGTTTGACCCACTCTAGCCCACCAGGGAATCTATATTGGAGGTGAAGCTCTAGAACACTAGGGAAGCCATATGGGGGAGATGGGCGAAATAACGGAACACTGTATAGGGGAGGGAGGACCACTAGACACCAGGGAACTGTAACGGGGAGGCAGGGGACCACTAAACACCAGGGAACTGTATAGGGGAGCGAGGGGACCACTAGACACCAGGGAACTGTATAGGAGAGGGAGGACCAGTAGACACCAGGGAACTGTATAGGGGAGAGAGGGGACCACTAAACATCAAGGAACTGTATAGGGGAGGGAGAACCACTAGACACCAGGGAACTGCATAGGGGAGAAAGGACGACTAAACACCAGGGAACTGAATAGGAGCAGAAGAGGGGCCATTAGACACCAGGGAACTTTATAAGGGAGGAAGGTGGCCAGTAGAGATTGAGGTTGGCCCGCGACTAGGTCCCAGTGTACAATTTCGTCCCACGTTGTATTTGAGTTTGACATCCCTGCACTAGGGTTTAATCAGTTCACCCTTTGCACACTCACATAGATTTAGAAAGCCAGAGAAATAGGCACAAACGGGTATTTGTAATATTATGAATTGATTTGTGTTTGTTTGTCAACTCATCTCAACTTTGGTCAAATAAGGCTAGGCTCACACTAGGGTTAAATCGGTTCACCCTTTGCACACTCACATGCAAATGCTTTCATGCAAATCAGTCATCCAGGAACCACTGCTATCCCTACAGCTAGGTTAAGAGTCGGGACAGGGGCGTAACTAGAGGGGAGCAGCACCTGCAATCGCAGTGGGGGCCCAGGACTGTGGGGGGCTCCAACTACTAACCTTCCCTTCCACCAATACAGGGTACTATACTTAAAGGGAACCTTAACTGTCCTAAAAAAAAGTTTCACTTACCTGGGGCTTCCCCAAGCCCCCTGCAGCCATCCTGTGCCCTGGCTGGTCCTCGACTATATTCCGGGTACCCGCCGCGGGCTAGTTTTGTTTTTGTTTGACTAAGAGTTGGCCCCTTTCCATGTGTCTCCTTGTACATGTTCCCGTCATTAAGCCCATCCTGCGCAGGCACAGTACGAGGTTTCTCTTACTGCTCAGGACGCACTTGACGAGGCCCCAGGTAAGTGAAACATTATTTTTTAGAACTGTTAATGAGAAATCCTAACCTAGAATTGAACTTCATCCCTATCAGTAGCTGATAACCCCTTTTCTTATGAGAAATCTTTACCTTTTCTCAAACGGATCATCAGGGGGCTCTGTGTGGCTGATATTGTGGTGAAACCCCTCCCACGGTGTGATGTCAGGACCATGGTTCTGACATCACACTGTGGGAGCCTTGATGCATTGTGGGAAATAACAGCTGTTTATCACTGCCAAAAAAGCAAGCATCATCTCCTTCCACTGACAACACCTGCCAGCAGTAAAAATGTCACCATGTGATAAATGTCAGAATGTAAATCAGGGAGAGGAAATATTTTACAATGGGCAAACACTGACTAAATCATTTATACATAATTATTGTAAAAACAAAGCACTTTTTTATGACATTATTTTCACTGGAGTTTTTGTGGCTACACTTGTTATGGGTGTAAAGATCATGATGGCCACACTTGTTTTACGATCCTTGTGAGATGGGACCTGAGGCAGTGAAGAGCACCAAGGGGAACTGTGTGAAAATTTGGGGGCCCGATCAACGTTTCGTTGGGGGTCCCATGAGTTGTAGTTACGCCATTGAGTTGGGCCGTGGTATAGAGGCTCTCTATAATTCCTGTGTGTCCTTCAGGACGGCGTTGGTTGAAATCTACATTCTGCAGGTGGTTGCGTGGCTCTGACAGGATGTAGATTTCTCCTTACCTGCCACACGCTCCCACCCCTACCCCCGATCTCGCCACTCTGCACCCACCCCAGCTCACTCTCCTTACTTCGATCTCTTGTAATAGATCCCTGTAATCAGACTGGCCGCGCTCTTCATCGCATGTGCGGCCCGGTCATGTGTGCACCCTCCGCCTGGAGCGTTCTACATCTGTGCAGTAGAAGACGTGCAGAATGCTCCCGGGGACGTCACGTGGCCGGTTTGTGCATACGCAGAACAGCGAGGGGCTGGAGGAAGCACCCCCTGGGGCTGGAAGAAGTCCCAGGTAAGTATAAATACACAATATGCTGCCATCTCAGGTACCCTTTAAGTGAAAAACATGGGGTGGAGGAAAAAAAAAAGACTTAAATGTAAATTTGCAAGACTGCGGACATCTGACTCACTGCTGGAGCGCGTTTGTTATACCCCCTTATTTGTAATCATCACCACAGACAAAAGCTTAAAAAAAAAAAGAAAAAAAGAAAGATCTTATAAAATGTAGAAGGGAGGAGGCGGAGTGATATCCTGAACATATGGCGAATGAGAAGACATCACACCGCATAGACGCCACACAGGCTGATGTGTATAGCAAATAGCAATTAAGGGTCTGATGAGTGAATCAAGGCGCACAGTCGCTGCTCTGAAACATCTTATTTGAGGTTACACGAGAAATGAAATTAATCTCTATTTTTTTGTTTAACTGTCAGCTTGAATATGTTAATTTTTAGATAAGCGATCTGATCGCTGTACAGACTTCGTTAATGGAAAATAAAAGTAGGTCACGTTGGTTGTTCCCCTCCGCCGCATGGAACGCGGGCTTTGACTTGTAATGATGGATTGTATTACGAGGAAATGCTAATTCAGTCATTTGAACTGTATACGGTGCTCGGAATATCAAGTTCCTGATGCGCGCACGCTCCAGTTCAAAGCGAACGCTAGCCTCGAAGTGCGTGATGGAGACAGAGATCGTTAAAGTGAACCTGAATTCTTGCACAGGACACAAGGAAAACAGAGAGAAATTAATGTTTTTTATTGATTATATATATATATGTATAGAGGGAGATACTAATTGCTTGGCAGTTGCAAACAGCTGTTATTTCCCACAATGCAACAGGGTTCACAGACAGGAAACTGTCAGGACCATGGTCATGACATTACACTGTGGGAGGGGTTTCACCACAATATTAACCACAGCGACCCTCCTGATGATCCGTTTGAGAAAAGGTAAAGATTTCTCGCGTGAAAGGCGATCTTAGCTATTGATCGGGATAAAGTTCAATCCTTGGTTACAGTTCAGCGCCACGCTCATTACTGGGTTAACGCATGCATTGCTAAGGTTCCACAGGACGTAACTAACGTAACGTGCATTACCTGCGTAACACGCATGGGGCTAATGGATTAACAAGCAGTGTTCCCCTAGCATAAATAACGGAAAAACATTACCACCGCTTAGTGCATCAAGGCCAATGTCACATGTCACTACAGGTGTACTATACAAATATAATAAAGTGACACATATTATTATAAACTCCAATGTTCTTTCAGTATTTTGGAAAATACTGCAGATCACGATCCCAATCTGATAAAGTGACTTATTCCTACTAAGCTGACACACAACCCGTTGAAGGAATTGAGTTGGTTCCTTCAGTCTCTGTGCCATCGGCATACATGGGGAAGGCAAAGGCAAACATCGCCGGTCCATAGTCAACATTTTTAATATGTGAAGTCAGATGAGAAATGGACTAGGAGATTGCGGTTAATTATTTAGGAGCAGCTGGGGTCAGGCTGCTCTCCTGTACAATCCGGCACACTCATGTGAGATGTTTGTTTAGTCTCTAGCAGGTACCATAAGTAATCACTGAAATGCGTAGGTTAATCAGTTCTCAATTACCAACCACAAACTGCATAATTGGCTCCACTCGATGAGTATGTAGATTAATTCATCATAATTTAATGCATTTTGCTTCTCTTATCTCCGGGGACAGTAATCCCGCCTTTTACGGATGAGTAAGGTTGATTAGCTATTTACCAAGCTCTTCAATAAACAAGTTGGGTGGTTTAAAACAAGGCTGGGGTTACCGTGGTCTGCCCCTAGTGGGTGGAATCTTACATATTCCTTAAAGCTCTATAACAGAACTTTTTTTTTAGTTTTGAGTAGTATGAACAAGAATAAATTATTCTTTATAGCTGCCTCTTTATAGATGTCCCGATTGAAAAAAAAACTGCCCTCACTTCCTGCCCCTGGGATCTTCATGGAGCTTTGTATAGAATTCATATAAAAGATGAGTGATAGTAATGAAAACAAACTGAGGAATATCATATTTTATATGCTATATGCTTCTTCATGGGATTTTACAACTTCCTGTTGGTGTATTAGTGTGTAATACCTACTGTGAAACATGGAGGAGGCTTGATTATATTTTGTAGTTCTATCTGACTTAAAAGGAACCCAAAGTGTGAGACCTATAGAACCCGCCATATTTACTTCCTTCTATACAATACAAGTTGCCTGGCAGTCCCACTGATCTTTCTGGTCAGTAGGGTCTAAATGGCACACTGGAAATAAGCATGCAGCTAATCTTGGCAGATTTGTCAGGGCAACCAGGTAATCATCTGTATGCAGATGATACCCAGATCTACCTACACACCCCTGACATATCCACCACTACCATGGACAAGGTCTCCTCCTGCCTATCAGCCATCTCCTCCTGGATGTCCGCTAGGTTCCTGAAACTAAATCTAGACAAAACAGAATTTATGATCTTCCCACCCGGCCATCCACGAACCTCCCAGATGTGCAGGTCACTGTTAACCACACTACCTGTCGCCCTACCTCTCAAGCCCGCTGTCTGGGTGTCACCCTGGACTCCGCACTCTCCTTCACTCCCCACATCTAAAACCTCACAAAGTCCTGCAACTTCCACCTTCGTAATATGTGTAAGATTCGCCCTTTTCTGACCTCTGCCACCACCAAACTCCTCATCCATGCCCTCATAATTTCCCGCCTTGACTACTGCAATGCCCTGCTGTCTGGTCTCCCTATGACCTGAACAGCCCCACTGCAGTCCATCATGAATGCGGCAGCCAGAATTATCCACTGCTACCATCGCTCCACCACGGCGGATCCCCTCTTTGAATCCCTGCACTGGCTTCCTATCCAGTCCAGAATCAGATTCAAGATCCTGTGTCTGACCTACAAATCTGTCCACAAAACCTGTCCAACCTACATTTCCGATCTTACTCAGAGGAACACCGCTCACTCCGCTCTTCCAATGAACTTCGCCTAACCGCCCCCCGCATCACCCAGTCCCATGCACGCCTCCAGGACTTCTCAAGAGCTGCTCCAACACTATGGAACTCCCTACCTCCACCCATTAGGGCAGCCCCCCTCTTTAAGAAGGCCCTCAAAACTCACCTTTTCACTCTGGCCTACTACCCCTCACAAGTGCTCTAAACCCACAGCTGAACTCTGGTCCCCTACCATTCGTGTCCTTACCTCTCCCTCTAGATTGTAAGCCTTTGCGCTGGGTCCTCCTCCTTTTGTGTCCTACCTGATCATGCACCTCCATTACTGTGAACCCATGCTATGCATCTGAGTGAACCTAACTTGCCTAATCTCCATGCTCCATCCAGTGACTGACTAAGCATTACCTGGTAGTCATACTATGGTGTGTGATCTGGTCTTTCTTGTATTCATGTATTGTCATTTTTCTGTATGTCCTCCCTAAATATTGTCTGTAACCTAAACTAATGTCCAGCGCTGCGTAATATGTTGGCGCTTTATAAGTACAATAAATAAATAAATAAATAAAATGTGCATTAATTAAAAGGAAATCAACTTGTCAGCCTCCATATCCCTCTCACCGCGGGTTCTCTTTCAAGTTCCTTGTGTCTATGCAGGGTACAATGAAATCTGGTCAAAACAAAAAAAAATCCAGAGGAGCCTGTCCTGGATTTGGATAAAGGTGAGTATATGGGATGGGACCATGCATTTAGGATGCTAGCAGCAGGCAACCAGGTATCTCCTATTACCTCTTACTATGGGGGAACCGCAGGACTTCTGTAAATTGTGGTATAGAGGAAAAGTTCTACAAGTCCACAAATGCCAAGCTAAACAGGTGGCTTTTCAGTCTGGATTTGAATAGCTCAGGGATGGGGCAGTCTTTATTGGGTGTGGTAGGATGTTCCAAAAAGTAGAGGCAGCATGACAGAAAGCTCTGGCTCCAAAGATTTTGAGGTGCACTCTGGGAGTGACCACGTTTATGAATCCTGCTGATCTGAGGTTGAGGCTGAGGTATGGTGCAGTTTCAGCAGTTTCTCCATGTTTCCAGGGCTCACATTGTGTAGGGATTTGAATGTCAGCAACCCTAAGGATGATGCCTGACCCTAAGGACAACCCCCGCAAATGCCTAACCCTATGACCCCTCATTGATGCCTAACCCTAATTTGGGGCAGGTAGTGCTCCATTAAACAGCAGGCAGCTTTGGCCCCAACACTAAAATGTTCAATAGATCTATAACACCTTAGTGAATTCACAATTTGGTTTTACCCATGTGGTAAATTATCAAACGTTTGATAAAGTGTTTGATAAAGCTTAGTGAATTGAGGCTTTAAGCCTCAATTCACTAAGCTTTATCAAACACTTTATCAAACGTTTGATAATTTACCTCATGGGTAAAACCTAATTGTGAATTCACTAAGGTGTTATAGATCTATTGAACATTTTAACGATAAAACATTCGATAAATATATAACACCTTAGTGAATTCAAAATTAGATTTTATCCATGAGGTAAATTATCAAACGTTTGATAAAGTGTTTGATAAAGCTTAGTGAATTGGCCTTCAACTACACAAACTGAGGCTACAAAGAACGAGTGTGTGATATCCATTATGCCACGGTTTGTATAGTCACTGGCTCTGGCCACCAAACTACATAGGTGCTTTTGGCGGGCAATATCACCCGGGCGCCGCCGGCGCACATATTGAGCACTTTGCAGTCACATTACTTCAGGTACACGTTAATATTTTTAAGTAACAGGAGAAACGCAGACCAAGGGCTTGATTCACAAAGCGATGCAAACTGTTAGCACGCCTGTGAAAACCCCCTTAGCACGTCTAAACGCGCTTTTCACGCGCAAAACTTTACGCCCGCACTGCACAGAGCGCAGGGTGCTCCGCGCGAAGTGCCCATTAAAGCCTATGGGACTAAGTAGGTTAGCACATCTTTAGACGTGCTAACCTACTTAGCACTCTGGTTAGCACGTCTAAAGACTTTAGACGTGCTAAGTAGGTTAGCACCGCTTTGTGAATCAAGCCCCAAGACTGGTAAAACATTCTTGGTAGATACATTTTAGAGTTGAAATTAAGGTTATTCTACGCTTGTGACTGATTCGCTTTAATGATCGTAAAATACAATATATTAGAACAATATACCAAATGCTAAGAACCAACAAGCAGCAAAAAAACAATTAAGAAAAAATAAGAAAAAAAACTCCATAATAGAACAATTGTAGAGAGAGGCGAATGCAGACATAAGACAGAAGGGGGCTGGGAGGGGGGATCTTCACATAATGTACTAAAGCCTCTGCTTTCTGCTTGCTTGATAGGATTGTCTCAGTATGTGGGCATTAAAATCAACAGAGACTTGTCACTTTTTTTTCACGTCACCTGTTGAGAAGCGCCTCTGCCGCATTAATATCCATCAAGCAAATCGTCGCGCAAACAAATAAAGAGAGATGGAGAATGCAGATCGCCCCGCCATCAGGAATCAGAAATACAGCTTAGCAAAGTGACGGATGACAATTCATTGCCGCGATTTACCCGTTTAATTCCCCTTCCTTTAAATGAACTTCCTAAAACAGGCCGCTTTATACCTGCGTAATGCCGCTTCCAGCCAATTTTCGCTGAATATTTGGCGGGGAGACAGGGATGCAGCGCAGAAGGGATAATTACTTTTTTTTGTGTGCTAAGAGGGATGTTGAAATCTGTCCAAACACAAAGAAAATAATCCAGCTCGTCTCTGAGGCTTTGTCTGCTGAGCCCCCACACTGCGTCGAGGACATCGACCTTCTTGTAGATGGGTTCCAGATAACAGTTCGCTTTCACGGCTACAGGGTGGGCGTGGATCGGAAAGGATAATGTTTTCTGCCCTCCCCCCACCCTTTTCAATTGTATTTTATTTTTAAATCCCAAAGAAATGTTTTAAGTGACTTGTAATCATTTCTTTTTCAAGATTTTATTAAATAGGAACTTTATCCAAGGATTGCACTTTATCCCAGTCGGTAGCGGATACCCCCTTTCCCACGAGAAATCTTTACCTTTTCTCGAATAGATCATCAGGGAGGCCTGTATGTCTGATATTGTGGTGAAACCCCTCCCATAGTGTGATGTCATGACCTAGGTCCTGACAGTTTGATGTCTGTGAGCCCCGTTGCATTGTGGGAAATTACCTCCTTTTCCAACTGCCGAGCAAGCAATTTCTACCTCTGGGCATAGAACTCTCAGTAACGAGCATTCCGTACAGATCCCTAGCAGAAGTAAAGATGTCACCTCCAGTGATGCATTTCAGAATGTAAATCGGGGAGAGGAAAGATTTTACAATAGGCAAACACTGACTAAATAATCTATGAATACATTTTTTTAAAAATAAGCAATTTTATACTTTATATAATTTTCACTACAGCTTCTCGTTAAAAATAACGGGTAATGTCTATTTTACAAATACACATTTGACTCAGGGTGCTGCCAGACACTGTGTTTGCTAACTTTGCCAGGCCACAATTTCCAAGACCAGATTTATACTTTTTTTGTCCGCTTTCCTTGCCTCCCCATGGTGCCCTTCACAGCCTTGGGGCCCATCTCACAAGGGTCATAAAACAAGTGTTGCCAACATGAGCGTCACACCCATAACAAGTGTAGCCACAAAAACTCCTGATTAGTAGTTAAGGCCCCCCACAGCTCTGGGCTGCCCTGCGACCCTTTAATAAGGGAACCCCCAGATATCCAGCCACTTCTCGTCCATCAAACCAGCTGTGACCATTGCTGCTGGTCTCTTCTTCTGCATCTGGAAATGCTGGTGCCCCACGGTGGCTCCCTATTGGTCCACTAGTTGGAGCAATGAGAATTTTCAGCATGAAATGTACTGGAAATCTTCCTAGTGCCTCTACCTGCCAGACCCCTCTTCCACCATGAAATGTCCCCCTCCGTGGTGAGAGTGGAAGCGGTGCAGCTCACGTATCCACTGGCATGCATATCTTGTGTCTTCTCTCCATAGCTGGGGGCACCTGGGCCCTGTGACCACTCCGCATGTACTGATGGCGGGGTCACAGAGTACAGGAGCCAGGCGGAAATCGAGAACGACGCAGAACACAGGAGGAGGTGTGCCAGGTGAAGCTGCAACATTTGCCACAGGCCCGGCAAGTACATGGTGGAGGAGACTGGCTGAGGTCCATTGAGTCTGTTGGTAATCGGGAAATCAAGCGCCGCTGCACCAGTCGAGAAATTTTGAGCTAGATCTTTCTAGCCGGTGCGCTTGTTGGCTCACTGCACTGACTGCATAGCTCCCGAGTTTGGCATGGCTATAGCAGCAATGCTTTAGTCTGCGGCCCACGCATGGGTTATTAGGCGATCCGGTGATCGCCGGACCCCAGTAGCAACCCCAGTACTAACTTGAAGGGGGAATAGTATTTAACGCCGCAAGGAATTTTAGTGGCAGCAATTCACCAGCGCCAAAATTGAATAGATGCTTTTCCAGCAGGTTGGATCATTAGTTGGTGGCTGGATAGTGTAATGGTTAAGGGCTCTGCCTCTGACACAGGAGACCAGGGTTCGAATCTCAGTTCTGCCTGTTCAGTAAGCCAGCACCTATTCAGCAGGAGACATTAGGCACGTCTCCCTAACACTGCTACTGCCTATAGAGTGTGCCCTAGTGGCTGCAGCTCTGGCGCTTTGAGTCCGCCAGGAGAAAAGCGCTATATAAGTCTTTGTCTTTATTAGTTGCTATCTATTTCAAAAGAAAATTAAGCTGAATGATCGATCGGCCATGTTGGGGCATCAATCTCTGCCAGATTCAATCATTATGATCAAATCTGTCAGATATGGATGCCCCAAATCAAGTAATGTATGGGCACCTTAAAGTGTACTCGAGACAGGGGATATAAAAAATGTATATCTGGGGCTTCCTCCAGCCCCTCCGGCCTGATCGCTCCCCCGCCGCTGCCTGCAGCCTCTGCAACTGGCGCCGGTAAGTCGTCCAGTCGGGGCCAGTCGGCGCAGACGCAGACTGTGCCTGCACAGTATGCCCCGGACCATAGGACTTTTCAGGGCAATTTGCGGTCTAGGCTGCAGGCAGCGGAGGACGGTGGCACAGGAGCAATCAGGCCAGAGGGACTGGAGGAAGCCCCAGGTATGTATACATTTTTTTATAACCCCATCATCTCAGGTTTACTTTAAGAGATATTATTGCTACTGCTCTGACACTTCGCTTTGTTGCTGCCGCTTTTCACAATTGTCGCTTCAGTTGTCATTTAAAAGTACAAAAGTATATCCATAATTTTTTTTTCTTGATATTTCTGCTTAGAGATAAAAAATAACAGTCTAGGTTTATCTTCCTGTGAAGGAAGAGAGTTCTTAAAAGCATTTAATGATTGTGAATTGTTTTATCTGCGTACGAGAAACATCCTTTTACAAGTACAATTTACAAAGTGAGATAACTAAACAAACTACATACTGAGAAAAAAAAGAACTGAACTTTTCTGCATTTTCTGTAGAGGCTGGCGGGGTTCAGGGGGAACGGTACAGAAAGAAGCACATTGTTTTACAGGTCTGTTGCACTCTAGCAATATGGTAAATCGTAAAACCTACTGATATTTATATCAGGGTTAAACAAATCATTGGAAATGATTTATCAGATTCTGTTAGCAGAAAGCTATGTGTGTCTTAAAGGGTCTGAACGTTCATATAGAGATCTCCAATCATGTGTACTCTGTAAAATACATCCTATCAGATAAGCACCAGTAACTTGCAGCTGTATGACTCGATAACTGCACAAAGCAGGAAGCATTGACACTCTGGAGTAAACAGCTACACTAATTAGCAAACTATCACACCCACTAGGCATTTTGCTGTGAACAAAATATTTGGAGAATGTGCTAGTATTCTTGAAGAGCGGCACTTTAAACGCATTAATCAATAACATTTTTACCCATAATAACATCTTAAGAACCAGAATTAAACAAAACTATATATATATATATATATATATATATATAGATATATATATATATATATATATATATCTCGTCAAAACACTAATATGACAGGTACAGCCAGCATGTCCCACTTTAGCATATTCAGCAACTGTAGGCCCGACCCCACAACAACTATAGCTATCTTGTCCCCATATAACATGTGTATCCGTTATGATCCCCCTCTCATGACATTACAGGCTATGGCTCTCCTTTATCACTTCCCATTGTAGCCTTTCTATACTAATGTCTCATATTGCAAATTGTACCATTAGAACGCCGTCTCTCATAGAGACCCCATCCATTGTCATTGTTTTACAATTCTCAAATGCTGCCCCTGGTTTTGGAGACCTGTTCCTGAATTTTCTTTTTAAGCTACTTTCCTGCAAAAATAAAAAAATAAATAAAAGTCTTCCTTGAGACACCAACCCTTGCAAAAAGATTTGTACTATGAGCTGTTGCAATTGTTCCAAACGCATTTATTTACTTCCTGAGCACTGAGCAGACTGCCATGCTCTCTCCCCTGCACTGAGCAGGCTGCCAGGCTCTCTCGCCTACACTGTGAAGACTGTCAGGCTCTCTCATCTACACTGAGAAGACTGTCAGGCTCTCTCCCCTGCACTGAGCAGGCTGCCAGGCTCTCTTCCCTGCACTGAGAAGACTGTCAGGCTCTCTCCCCTACACTGAGCAGGCTGCCAGGCTCTCTTTCCTACACTGAGAAGACTGTCAGGCTCTCTCCCCTACACTGAGAAGACTGTCAGGCTCTCTCCCCTACACTGAGAAGACTGTCACTCTCTCTTCCCTACATTGAGCAGACTGCCAAGCGCTCTCCCATACACTGAGCAAACTACTAGGCTCTCTCCCCTGCACTGAGCAGACTACCAGACTCTGTCCCCTGCACTGAGCAGACTGCTGAGCTCTGTCCACTGCACTGAGCACACTGCCAAGCTATCTCCCCTACACTGAGCAGACTGCTATGGTCTCTCCCCTGTACTGAGCATACTGCCAGGCTCTCTCCCCATACACTGAGCAGGCTGCCAGGCTCTCTTCCATGCACAGTGCTGACTGCCAGGCTCTCTCCACTGGACTGAGCAGAGTGTACCTGAGATGACTTGAAAGGAGAAATTCATACATACTGTACCTGGGGCTTCTTCCAGCCCAGTTCAGCCTGATCGCTCCCTCGCCAACATCCTCCGCTTCCTGGATCATCCGCAATCCTCCCGGTTACTTCGGGCTGTCGGGGCTAGTCGGCGCAGGAGCAGTGCTGCGCTGAATACTCCCGGCGCGCGTGTGGCCAGGCCATGCATGCGCAGTAAGCCCAGACTCCCACAGTTACCGGGAGCCATATCGGTTCATCCACGAGGCAGAGTATGGTGGTGAGGGAGTGATCAGGCCGAAGGGGGCTGGAGGAAGCCCAATGTCTTGCTTTTAAGTTAAGTTACCTCAGGTTTATTTTAAGTTGCAATCTTACCAGAGAGATTCGGTCTATGCCTTCCTCTTGCAGTCTAAACAATGGGAAAATGCAAACCAGGCATCAGCAGCCACTCCCACAAAACTCTCTCTGATGCTTTTGACCATGTAATTCAAAGTTCAAAAGAGAATTTTTAGATGCCGAAGACTCATTTCACAGAATGAGGAAATATTTGAGGACTCTGATGACTAAGGTGGCCACTAACAGTCCAATTTTCAGCGAAGAATCATTTGAGCGATCAGATAATTGTGATTATGAACGACTGCAAACAATTCTTAAAGTGAACCCGAGGCGAAAATAATCTGATGAGATAAACTATTGTTTTTATCCTCCTTTTTTTAGCTACCCCGTGGTTTTATTTAATATTTAAGCATTTACAAAGCATATTGAATGTCTTATTGTGTCTACACAATGGCAATCTATAAAGTGTCCCAGAGTTAAAATACAGTAACTATTGACCTTTTTTTCTATCTCTCCCCTGCCCTCAGAAGTTGTAATCTGCCAGGCAAACTTTTATGGCTGTAATTTGGTTATCAGTGAGGTTTACTATATTCCCACCACGGTACAGACAAGACAGAAGCTGTCATTTGCATGCCTGAAAATTAACTCTTTCAAGCGGCAAAATAAAGAAAAACAGCCTGGTTAGTAATATGCTTTGTACTGCACACACACATAGTTATCTCATCCTGCCACATGGTGCCTCAGGTACCTTTTTAATGCCATAGTTTGACAGCAATTTAGTCCATCAGAAAAATGTTTTTTTTCTAATTTGTTGTGAACGGTTGGAAGTACAGATTGGTTTGTTGATGGTGAAATAGTCAATGCATTACAACACGTGTTATTTCCAATCCCATTTACCTGATTACTCAAACGATTCTTCGCTAAAAATTTGCCACCCCTAGACGGTATCTCAGAATTTCTGTCAGAAGATGGCCTTTAAAGTGGACCTGAACTCTTGCACAGGACAGAAGGATAGCAGAGAGAAATGCACCCTGTATGTATTTAGAGAGTTTAGCCTGTCTAATTCCCCATCATATGTGACTAATTGCAAGTTGTAATTTGATCTCTCAGCTATTGCAGGATTTGTATCAGCTGTAACAAAGAAATGTTTTTTTACAGGTTACTATGCTGTTGCTTATCTTTGAGAGCAGAGAGGAAGTTTTGAGTTCCGGCCTGCTTTAACCTCCTTGGCGGTAACCCTGTGTGTGACACGGGGTAAGCCGCCGGAGGGTGCCGCTCAGGCCCTGCTGGGCCGATTTACATAATTTTTTTTTCCTGGACGCAGCTAGCACTTTGCTAGCTGTGCCAGCACACTGATTGCCGCCGCCCCGCGCCCGATCACTGCTATCCGTTGCGGCGCGTGCCCCCCCCCAGACCCCGTGCGCTGCCTGGCCAATCAGTGCCAGGCAGCGCCGAGGGGTGGATCGGGACTCCCAATGACGTCACGACGTCGCTGACGTCGGTGACGTCATCCCGCCCCGTCGCCATGGCGACGGGGGAAGCCCTCCAGGAAATCCCGTTCTTTGAACGGGATTTCCTGATCGGAGATCGCCAAAGGCGATCGAAGCGGGCGGGGGGATGCCGTTGAGCAGCGGCTATCATGTAGCGAGCCCTGGGCTCGCTACATGATTTAAAAAAAAAAAAAAAAAACTGCTGCACTCCCTCCTGGCGAAATTTTTCATACCGCCAGGAGGGTTAAGAAAGCAGCTCAACATACGGAAAACTCATCAAAGTAAGAACATTAAAACGTCTAGCCGCTTAAAATGGCATTGTCATTAACATACAGTATTGTCCAAGAAATGTTTGGAAACTTGCCTAGTGCAGTAATAGTTCATGCCAGAGTGACCTCTATTTGGACTCCTGAGCTTCTACGCTCCTTGATTTAGCACCCATTATCTCTAATGAACTTGTGTTTAGCAGTTTCCATACCTGTTCTGGGCGGCTCAGAATAATTTAGATAAAAAAATAAGTTGAGATTTTAAACAGTGTTACACCTATGACTTTAGTGGTGATTCACTAAACTTATCTCATGAATTGTTTTACTTATTCACATTTTACCATCTTTCTTAAAGCTAATCTTTGAAATTAAAAGACCGCTACAGCGCAAAAAGTAAGCAGCTGAAATAGGACAGAACCAACAGGTGTTGGTCAAGTCCATCTCCTCGTGGGGATTCTCAGGGTTTTCTTTGTTTTCAGAAGCATTTTCTGGATGGCAGTTGCTAAGGACCTGTTTCTACTAAACGTGGATACTGGATGCAGAAAAACTGACTCCAATGAATGCCTGTGGGCCTGTTCTCACTAACGTGTATGTCATTGTATGGAAAAACAGATGCATGATGCAGAAATCTGCATCAGAAGAATTGCGTGTAGTGGAAACAGGCCCTAAATAGCCACATCCAGAAATCTGGATGCAGAAAAACTGATACAGAAATGATGCAGAACTAGTGGAAATAAGCCCTTGTCAGAATCAGAATCAGAATCAATTTTATTTCGCCAAGTAAGTTTGCACCTACAAGGAATTTGTCTTGGCAGTTGCTTAACAAACACAAACAAAAACAATACAAGGACAGACAGTGTGTATATTACAAGTCAAGGACATTATAAGTATAGTGGCAGTAAGCAATGTGAGAATTGTTCATTTACAGTTCTGTGCTGATTACTATCAAGTCCTAGCAGCTCTAGCGTGGTTCTGCATTTAGTATGGCTACCGCTTGAGGAAAAAAGCTGTTCCTGTGTCTAGAGGTTTTGGTAGCGATTGACCGGAATCTTACTCCTGAAGGCATGCGCTGGAAGATGGAGTGAGCTGGGTGAGAGGGGTCAGAGGCAATTTTGGATGCTCTCTTTCTGCACCTGCTAGCGTAAAGATCCTGCAGGGAAGGTAAGCTACAGCCAATTATCCTTTCCGCTGTTCGGATGATGCGCTGCAGCCTCCCCTTTTCTAATGCTGAGCAGGAGCTGAACCATACAGTCATAGATGATGTTATGGTGGATTCAATAATTGCAGTGTAGAACTGCACCATTAAATTTTGAGGTAGGCCAAACTTTTTCAGCTGCCGTAGATGGTACATCCTCTGTTGCGCTTTCTTGACAATAGTGGCCGTATTGTTATCCCATTTTAGGTTGTATGAGATCGTGGACCCAAGAAACTTGAATGACTCTACCTGGGTTATTGTGGATCCATTTATGGTTAAGGGGAGGTGCTGGGGGGGAGATCTCCTAAAGTCTATTATCATCTCCATGGTTTGAGAGCGTTTAGTTCCAAGTTGTTGCTGCTGCACCAGGAGGAAAGCTGTCCCACCACCTGCCTGTATGCAGATTCATCCCCGTTTTGTATAAGACTAACTACTGTTGTGTCATCTGCAAACTTCAGAACCTTAACAGATGGATCTGTGGAGATGCAGTCGTTGGTGTACAGTGAGTAGAGCAGTGGGGAAAGCACACAGCCCTGGGGTGCCCCAGTACTGACGGTCAGAGAGCTTGATGTGTGTTTACCAAGTCTAACACGCTGTCTCCTATCGGTTAGGAAATCGGTTATCCATTTGCAGATGGATTCAGGTATGTGTAGCTGGGAGAGCTTGCTGTGTAGCAGAGATGGCATTATGGTATTAAATGCAGAGCTGTAATCTACAAATAAAATCCTGGTGTAGGTTCCTGGGGTGTCTAGATGCTGTAGTACATAATGCAAACACATGTTCACGGCATCATCTGCGGATCTATTAGGCCTGTAGGCAAATTGCAGAGAGTCCAGCAGGGGATCTGTGATAGATTTCAGGTAAGCCATTAACAGTTTTTCAAATGCTTTCATGACCAATGATGTCAGGGCAACAGGCCTGTAATCATTTAAACATGTAGGTTTTGAATTTTTTGGGATTGGTACAATAGTTGACCTTTTAAAACAGTCCGGAACAATTGAGAGTTCGAGAGATGCTTTGAATATGTCTGTGAATACAGGAGCTAATTGATCGGCACAGAGTTTCAGGCATTTCGCAGAGATAGAGTCTGGCCCCATTGCTTTCCTAGTGTTTTGTCTTTTGAAGAGTCTGCTTACATCTGATTGGCATATTGTTGAGCATGCACATCTGGGGACAGGTCAATAGATTGTGTCTGGCCTCCTGTGTTGTATAGTTGCTGAGGCACCGCAGGGGGTGGAGACGTTGGCTGGCAGGAAGAGTGTTCAGTTTGCCTGCTGCAGAGATGGAAATTATGCGAATTGACTTGGTGTGTTTGGCTTTTGTTGCTAGTGCAAACCTGCAATAAAATGTATTCAGTTCATTTGCAAGCTGCAGATTATTTAGTGAGGGCGGAGATTTCTTCCTGTAGCTGGTAATTTCATGCAGAGATTTCCATATTGTGAATGAGTCGGCGTTTGAACATTCACATTATAAATCGCCAGTGCAATCGCAAGCACTGAACGCTTTTGTGAGCGCTTTTTAAAGCGCTTCTCCCTGCGCTTTTAGATCGATTTGCGCTTTTCTAATGGCTTTTTAAATCGCTTTTGTCCGGCAATTTTTTTTTCTTCCTGATGAACTCTTTGACCTGGAACAGAATAAATACAATGTATTTATTCGTAAAAGTGCTGGGCATATAGCTTTTCAAAGCGCCTTTTCAAGTGATTTGCGATTTCCCCATACTTTGTATTGAAGCACAAGCGCTCAGGAAATGGTGCCGGAGCTGCTTTTGCAATTGGAAAGAAAGCTCATCGCTCATGTGAGAACACTCACATAGAGCAACATTGCAGAAGCGCTTTTAAAGCAATTTTTGAAATCACCAGTGCTTAAAAATAATCGAAAACGCTTACAGTGTGAACAAGCCCTTAGTCTAAAGCCTGATAACATGCTTTTGCTCGTGGTTGCAAACTTGCGACTTCCGGTGCATTGCATCATGCTAGGTATGAAATGTCCCATAGACTTACTTTGGTGTAGCGTTACCCTGCAGCAAAACAGGGTAATGCACCGCATCAGTGTGAAAAGGGCCTCAGTTTCCTCCCTCTGAGCACAGTCTAAGGGCCCGTTCATGGTGCAGGGGAAAATGCCACATTTACTGCAACGCAGTGACACGCAAAATTGCATGCTAAATGAATCCTATGTTATTAACAATTTACTCTGTCAAACAGATGTAACTGCACGACAGGCTCACTGAAGTGCAATGCAAAATGCTGACCTGCAGCCGCAACATGCTGACTGCAAAGTCGAATCGGACCCAATGCAAGCCTATAAGAAAAGCTAAGTTTACCATCAAAATTGAGCACCGCTGTCCTGGCTCATCCTAACCCCGCTGGTCCCGGTAACCAGTAATCATATAGGCTTCCTGTTTGTAAAAAACAAAAACAATGAGAAGCGTCCTGCAACTGAGAAAATTCTCATTGGTTTATGTGGACCAATGAGAATTCTCCTTGCTAGGTAGGATTCACATGTTTTTTTTCTTTACAAACTATAAGGAAGCCATATGCGGGCGACGTGAAAAACAGGAGAAATACCGGTGGACGGGGAAGCAATTGGGTTGCGGTGCAAATGTAATGGATGGAAATGGCAGGTGTGAATGCGATCAGCGTGGATGAGCTGATCATCCTGAGTGGATGAACTGACCGCACTGTTTCCGCATTTGCTGCATTTGCATTGTAGTGTGAGCCCAACCTTAGCTGGTTTTGATGCTGGAGAACGAGAGGTCTCAACTCTATTCTTTGTTTCGCTTTAAATACTTAATCTGAGTTTACGGAGTGAAAAATGAAAATAATGAAAAATAAAATGAATCTTTTTGGATATTTGAAGTTATCAGAGACAAGAAAGAACATTTCTCTCTTTAGTGAGTTGGGGCCATTGGGGAACACTCTATAAAACTCATACAGGTTGACTTCTACCCTCAGAGTATTGATTTCTCGAGTCTGTGTATTTTTGTGGAACATGTATCACTTTAGAGCCGGAGACTGTGTGCTTTTTGCCGTTCTTCAAAGTGATTAGGAAGATTAGACAATCATTTGTACAGACATTGTCTGCTTTAGTGTTACAAATTGTCCCACGGAACGCTGTGTTTATGTGAGCGTTCTGTAGACATCAGAGAGAAAGACTCTGTGCCTACAGGGGATATCGCCGTCTCACACTTATTAGGAGATACAAATGCAAGAAAAGCAAAAGTTTCAAAACTCGTCCAACCTATAAATTCCAACCCTCAAAACAGTCAGCCACAGAAACATAACTATAAATTATGAGGCCTACTATATACCTCATGGGCTTGATGCTTAAAGTAGCGGTAAAATTGCAGTACAATTTTACCGGTACTAACGGCATGGCAAAGCAGATGGTTTCAGCGCACGGTGTTAGGCGATGCCATAGCAGTAATGTTCTTCTGCACGTGGCACGTAAGGGTAATTACTCCTTCCTCCGAGTTACTATGACTCAGAGGGGGAATAGTATTTACCACCGCCAGGGTGAGTGTCATTCGTCTTAACCTGTGGTCCAGCACACTGGAGCTGACAGCGGCACAACGGGAAGGACCAGCAGGACACAGAGGTACTTCAGATACTTCTGGAGGCTAAAGGAAGCCTCAGGTCTGTACAATTAAACTTTTTCCCTCACTTAACATTTCCTTTAATCTCCCTAGCGTTCTGGACGAGCTGAGCTCGTCCAGTGACGCCGGAGGGCACCGCTTAGGCCCTGGTGGGCCTATTTGAAGATTTTTTTTTTAAACACGCAGCTAGCACTGTGCTAGCTGCGTGTTTCTCCGATCGCTGCCGATCCGCCCCTACCCGCTGCGTAATAGGGCCCCCACCCCAAGACCCTGTGCGCAGCCGGGCCAATCAGTGCCAGTCAGCACTGAGGGGTGGATCGGGACTCCCTATGATGTCACGATGTTGATGGCGTCATTCCGTTCGTCGCCATGGCGATGGGGAAGACCTAAAGGAAATCCCGTTCTGAACAGGATTTCCTGATGGGCATGATCGCCGGTGGCGATCGGAAGGGTGGGCGGGAATCGGCAGGGAGGGGGGTATCATGTAGCTATTGATAGGCTAGCTACATGATTTAAAAAAAATTAGAATTAAAAAAACATGCGTGGCCGTGCAGAATCAGAACGCCAGGGAGGTGGTTAACCGGTTCTGGAATTAAAACTATGCAGCACATGTAGCTACTTAGGCCTGATGCTGCGTAGTTTTAATGCTGTCTGAATTCAAACACAGATGACAGGACACAATAGCGCGTACCGGGCGGGGCAGATTTCAGCTGTGTAAAGACAGCAGAGTACCGTAACTTGGTCAGGAGCAGTTTCTATTGGCTTCTGACCTCCTAATCACTGTGAGACAAATTACAGTGATTGAGAAGTGAAACAAAAGTTACTGGCAGGTAATACAGATGGTGGGCACCATATTCCTTTCATTCCAAATCTCTTGCAGTTCATGAACTCATTTTATATGCATTTAACAGTTTTAAACTTATTATGGTAAAAAATGTTTTGCAATTTTTCAGAGGGGAAATACCTGTTGTACAGTGCAGCGAATACCTGTTGTACAGTGCAGTGAATACCTGTTGTACAGTGCAGCGAATACCTGTTGTACAGTGCAGCGAATACCTGTTGTACAGTGCAGTGATTCTAAAGAACTGACATCTCCATGCTCACACCTAGCTAACCTTAAACCCCCCCCCCCCCCCCACACACACACACCTTTAGTCACATGGGCATGGATGGAGCCATGATTGCTTTGTAAGCTACAGCCACGCCTCCCTGCTGACAGCCAATCATCTTTTCGGACTGACTGAGAGGAGGGAGGGCATAAGCAAGCAGCTGGATATTGGTGAGGAGGCAATAAGAAACTGTGAATTCATGCAGTAGGCAGTGTTGGACTGGTAGCTGGAAAAGCTGAGGAAATGCACTTGTTGGCCAAGCAGCAGCAATCAGGTGTTGCTGCTCACAGTGAAGACTTGCTGCACGTTTCTATTTGGAGTGATCACACAGGGTTACTGCTGCTTGGCCAGCAGGTGGATTTCCTCAGCTTTTCCACCTCCCAGTCTGACACTGGCAGTAGGTACTGTAGTTTCCTATTTTACTTTGCAAAAGCTACAATTTATTTGAACTTGAATTACCTCTTCTTATTGGTCTTATCTCATGATTCATCTCACCTAGGACCTGATGCATTAAATTCCGGTAAAGTTGTTGTGGGGAGAGAGAGCACAGTAATTTAAATGTTACTAGCACAGGGGGATCTGCTAACTCAATAGCGCCACGTGCGTTAGTAGGTCAACGCATGTGTTGCTATGGTAACACTAGTTACCATACTACTGCACACGTTACCGCGGTAAAGCACGGGCCGCTAATGGGTTAACGGCCAGTGCTCCCCTTGCGCTAGTAACATTTAAATTACTGTGCATTCCCTGCACACGCCAACTTTAGCAGGGTTTAGTGCATCAGACCCCATGGGGCGTATTTAATTTACTTTTTCTCTTAAGTTTTCTCCCAGGTGATATTTTTTACACCTTATCAAAAAAATGCCTTCTAAGCCACCAGCAACCAAGAAAATACTCAGAATTTTCACCGACTTTTTGGTACTTTTCAATTGCAGAGATCTGAAAAGTTACTTTAAACAGAAAATGAAAAATAATCTTCTAGAAGAAAACTTAAAGCGGGATTGTCATCATAGAAATCAAATTTCAACAGAAACTGGTCTGAGTGTATTAAGTGATAAAGATGCTAATCCTGCATTCAAAACTTGCAAAACTTTTTCTGCTGTTTTGGATTGGAGTTGTCACATACTTGCACTGGCCCTAGTGCCAAAGAGTGCCAAAGAGTTGCATGCTGGGAGTTCTTTTTATCTATAATATATTCCTCCTCTTCCATTTATTTCCCTGCCTAGCTTTCTTATCTGAAACACCTCTGCTCACTTGTGTTTACAAGCAAGGCTGAGTTGACTCAACGATTGGAGGATAATACAGTGCAGTTCTTAGTATACACCTCAGTGGGAGTGTCTGAAGACTCTGGGAGGAGGGCAGCTAATGAATACACAATGAGCAAGAGAAGGGAGGGGGAAAACAAGAGTCAGGGAGGATATGATGTCAGCATTAGCTTGGCAAGATGGCCACCGCCTAGAATAGGATTTTCTGCTTTTCCTTTATAAAATTCACAGGAATCATTACGTGGATAGCACAATACATCTGTTATGTAAGTAGAAGTAGTATTTATCTACTTATATATGTATTTTTTATTTCTAGGTTAGCATGGGTGTCGCTTGTTCTTTAAGGTGGCCATACATCAGACGACGTATGGGAAGATTGACCAAGAAACAGCTCTCTCTCTGATTGAATCTGATTGGAGAGAGATCTTTTGCCTGCCTATATACCGATGGATGATTCCCAATCAATTTCAGCATGAAATCTCTTGGGAATCGGCCTTGTGACGCCTCATCCGCTGCCTCGCCGGCGTGCCCCCTAATTTAAATTGTGCCCCATGCAGTATACTTTGCCCGCTGGCTCCGTGCTCTGTTCTCCAAGCACATGCACATGCCCCATGTGGTTGTTGGCCTAACGTGTGGGGATTCCGCAGGGTTCGTCACTGGTCCCGATATCACATGCCGTTACCACCACGCAGCCGTTCCAGCATGTTGGCCCTACATCTTGCAGTATCTCAAATCAATACATGAGACACCATATTAGGCCCGAAATTGGTCGCATCCTCGATCGGGCATGCTCTTGGCGGCACCGATTTTCATCCAATTATAATAATCGAATCAGATGATTGATCAGCCACCAAGTCGCCTGGTGTATGGCCACCTTCAGAAAAAACAGTGAACTGAACAAGGGCCCTCATTTGTTTATCTCAGAAATTATCTCTCCTCTTAGTTGAGGTGAAAAATAAGAAAGATGAGACATGTTTTGTGATCCAATTCACTTTTTCTCCTAGGTGATAATTTTTCGTCTTCTGTTTAAAATAACTTTTTAGAACTGTGCAATTGAAAAAGTACCATAAAATAGGTGAAAACGTACTGTCAAAATTATTCTGAGCATTTTCTTGCTTATTAGTGGCTTAAAAGGCACTTTATTGAAAAGGGCCTTGATTCATTAACCGGCACTAAGCCAGTTAGTGTGCCTTATCACTTAGTGGGCACAAACTACTGCGCTAACCTTATCTGAGGTTAGTGTGCCTTATCTGAGTTAGTGTGCCTTATCTGAGGTTAGTGTGCCTTATCTGAGGTTAGTGTGCCTTATCTGAGGTTAGTGTGCCTTATCTGAGGTTAGTGTGCCTTATCTGAACTTAGTGCCCCTTAAGTAGCTTTGTGCACACTAAAAGATGCACAAAGCTACATTGCGCACTACACCGTCGCATCGTGTTGCACCGTGCTCAAAGTTCGGCGCATTACTCTGTGCGCGATGTAGCTTTGTGCATCTTTTAGTGTGCATAAAGCTACTTAAGGGGCACTAAGTTCAGATAAGGCACACTAACCTCAGATAAGGCACACTAACCTCAGATAAGGCACACTAACCTCAGATAAGGCACACTAACCTCAGATAAGGCACACTAACTCAAAGTTATGTGCGAGACTCTATTGGCTGCTAGGCAGGAAAGTGCCCTGAAATGGCTGAGCCCAAACCTAACTACCAGAGCTGACTGGATCAAATGCATAGATAGCACCCTCCCCTACAAAAAGTTGATTTACCGTATGTACACCGTATATCTACATTTCATAGGATCCGGGAACATTAAATTAAATACAGATGTTGGGTCGGAACTATGCCTGGCTGCTTTGTGACTGAATAGTGGGAGTGCTACCTTGGAACAGCTAAATGGTGCTACTTGTTAAAGAGACTCCGTAACAAAAATTGCATCCTGTTTTTTATCATCCTACAAGTTCCAAAAGCTATTCTAATGTGTTCTGGCTTACTGCAGCACGTTCTACTACCACCATCTCTGTAATAAATCAACTTATCTCTCTCTTGTCAGACTTGTCTGGAAGGCTGCCAAGTTCTTCAGTGTTGTGGTTCTGCTATGAACTCCCCCATCCAGGCCCCTCTCTGCACACTGCCTGTGTGATATTTAGATTAGTGCAGCTTCTCTCTGTTCTATTATCTTTTACAAGCTGGATAAATCCTCCTCTGAGCTGGCTGGGCTTTCACATACTGAGGAATTACATACAGGCAGAGCTGTCTGCACTCTGCAGGAAGAAACAGCCTGACACTTCAGTGGAAGATAGCTGCAGGGGGAAAGAAACACACAAATGATCTATTGAGATTCAAAAGGAAGGCTGTATACAGCCTGCTTGTGTATGGATGTATTTTCTATGTGTGGACATACTGTACATCAATCTACTTCCTGTTTTGGTGGCCATTTTGTTTGTTTATAAACAAACTTTTTAAAACTATTTTTAACCACTTTTAATGCGGCGAGGAGTGGCGAAATTGTGACAGAGGGTAATAGGAGATGTCCCCTAACGCACTGGTATGTTTACTTTTGTGTGATTTTAACAATACAGATTCTCTTTAATGTCAATTTATCTTGCCTGTCAGCACCGATCACTCTCTTGAAGTTCTGTTATGCATTGCAGTGCCTTCACGTCTAGATTACACCCAAACCCCACAGGATCTAGTAATGCCTTTTATGTTTGTGATTGCTTACCGTTGGTTGCTAACCTTGTATTCTTTCCACTTTCTACGTAACCAAATATGACTTTTCTTCATGTAGTATCTTTGCTGTTTGATATAACCATTGACTATGCTAATTACGATTACGTGAAATTTTGCATGTATTTTCGCAATTACAGCCATTCAAAATTACGATTTGGACATTCAACTAGTTTTGAGTAATCCAGATAAGGCACACTAACCTCAGATAAGGCACACTAACTCAGATAAGGCACACTAACCTCAGATAAGGCACACTAACTCAGATAAGGCACACTAACCGGCTCAGCACCGGAAAACTCTTTTTTACTCCGGCGTTAACACTTAGCGCCGGTTAGTGAATCAAGCCTAAGATATGAAAATATCACCTGGGATAAACTTGGAGTAACAATGAATTGGATTGGACCCAATGTCCTATTGATCTAACATACATCTAAAATACATCTAACATACAACAGTGTCGGAACTCCACCTTTAAAGAGGAGGCGGCTTTTTGACAGAAACAAAAACTGGGAAGCCTGGGATTACCTAAACACAAATGAAGGCAGTGGGTATACTGAAACCAAACTTTTTTGGGGGGAGGCACCCTTTAGTGACTTTGAGCGTTAGACATGAAATGGTGGTGGATGACATGACAAAGCAGAGAGGAAGTACCCAAACATACTTGAGTGTATGTGGACACTGACCTGAGCTGGTGACAGGACTAGAGGTGGAAGGTTCAATAATTTCTACAGTAGGGGAAGAGGAAAGAAAAAACAAAACAAGAAGAGGTTGGGAATTAATCACACACTGTATGGAAGACAGACATAGAATGAGACAGGCGACATTCATGCAAACATACAGGGTTTACAGTGAAATACAAACTGTTAGTACGGAAATATCTCAAGACAGGAAGCAAGTGATATGAATATATGTCAGCATTCAGCTGCTGCATCACCAACACCAACCGGGCATGCACATTCTCTGCTGTGGCTTAAAGGGTACTTGAACATGTGACATGATGAAAAAAACATGTGAATCCTACTTAGAACTTGCCTTTGTTCACTTTTTTTTTTCATTGCAAAGGATACATAATCCACTGCTTTATCTCTGATTACAGCGCCAGATCTCTTGATAACTAATTAGAGGTCATAAAATGCCTGCATGGCAATAGAAACACTTAACGAGAATCTTTAACAAAAAAAGCCCCTGGGGGGCACTTACCAAAGGAGTGGGAAGGCTGTGGATCTTAAATAGGCTTCCCCCTTCCTCCTCAGTAGAGGAAGTCCAGTGCTGAACTTCCCCCCGTGAGGATCTCCTTGTCGGCCGATTGACGGCGTGCACACATGCGCAGTAGTAGCTCTATGCTCACGCTCTGGAGAAATAACCGAGCACAGTTGGGTCTGCTATATTGTGCAGGCGCACTATTTACATTGGAGCCCGAGCAGAGAGCAGCTACTGCCCATGAGCACAGCAGCAATTGTAAATATTATTGCCCCATCTTTGTCCGAGGGAGCCAGCGCTGGATCCAGAAGGGTGGGAAGGACGGGGGAAGCCTCTTTAGTATCCAGAGGCTTCCCCCATCCAAGGTAAGTATCCCTTCAGGGCCACTTTTTTATTGCAGGTTTACTTTAAAATAGCAGTGTGATGTTAAATCAGTTTCCAAGTTAGATTTTTCAGCCCTTAAAACCAAGAATAAGAATTAGGAAAGTTCTATTCTGGTTAATTCTACAGGTACAATTATTTTCAATATAAAACTTTAGTTTATTTTCACTTCAGGTTTAAAGGAGTACTATCGATTGAAACGACTTTTTTTTTTAATACTCTATATTAGTGTACACATTACCACTAGTGCTAGGGGCACTTTATTTATTCACCCAGGTCTCTCTCTCGCTATCCCTGCTTAAAAATTCATTTCTCACACAGCTCATAGTAGTTTGGGTCACCCTGAGCTGCTTGGTTACTCTGTCACACAGCTCACAAATATATTTCACTGTGTCACTCACAGCATGCAGCAGACATGAGGAGAAATAGGCTGATCTGAGGTGGTAACAGGTAACTAAATGAGCTGGAATATTGCTGGAATATAACAAGCTATACCAGGAGTCTGTGTTTACACTCAGACTGGCTGCCTGCTTGTGGTGATTCACTCCAGGCTGCATCCACTTTACAAGCTGCTGAGAGGGGCAGACCACTGTCTACAATTAGCATTATTAGTATCTTTATCAGTAAAGAGAAGCAAAGATAATAAACACACATTGCTAGAATCTTTAACCCCTTACCACCATATCAACAAGATTCTTTCAGCAAGGTGATAATTAAACTATAAACTGAGGAGTTGATAGCATCTTCCCTTTGCAGAGACATGGTCTAGCCCTCTGGGAGCTCAGTATTAGATACATTTTGTATCCAACACTGACGCCAAAACTGACGGAGGATTTTACAGCTGAGAGGAACAGCTGTGTGAGGATTTAAATTGCTCCTAGTACTTGCCCTAATGTGTGCTACAACATACAGCATTTAAAAATAAATGCATACATCGATAGTATTCCTTTAATTCAGATGGTATTAGAGGTTGCGTTTCATCACAATGCTCAGGTAAGCAGATTTTTTTTTTCAAGTAACAATTGTCCCTTACATATTTACCTCACTTCATGTTTCCTTTAGTTTCTCAAATAAATCCTGGAAACGGTTCTGTCCTGCCAGGCAATTTCTGTAACTTCTGGTACATGCAAACTGGAGGAGGTGAAGACGAACGTCTCTCTCCTCAGGCAGGGCTTACAGAACGTGCGCTCCCAGATAGCTGAGGGCTGAGTTAGCACGTTGGAAGATGATATGCGCCCGCTGCAGCTGCAGATTACTGCTACACAACAGGAATTTAGAACCCTCTGTAGTGGTGGACTTACCTCCTTCAAGTAGACACCAAAAAAATCATTGGTTTATAATAGACAACAATTTCATTCACAATACTCCAAAGTGCTAAAATAATTTGGAGTATTGTGAATAAAATTGTTGTCTATTATAAACCAACAATTTTTTTGGTGTCTAATTGGAGGAGGTAAGTCCACCACTACTTTTTTTTTAAATGAATGGTTTCATCAATACAACATGTAATGTAAATAGTGACGGATGGCGGCTGGGAGGCTAATCCATTTGTTAGGGGTGTTTGTTTTTTTTTTACTTTCTTTTCATAAACACAACTCCTGCCTAAGTAGTTTTCAGTGGTATAACCCACTTCTAGCAGGAATCCCCGTTACAGCCCTAACGGCTTAGCTCTGCTGAGCTGCTGAATATGTGTTTACATTGTTGCTAGGCAACCAGATCCCAGGTGCAGAGACTCGTTTGTGAAGAGTCATAAGCTGCTGGGAGAATCAGTCCCATCTACACCATATGATTCTTTGTCAGATTCGATTCAATTCATTGAATTTATTTGATTTAATCTGACATGTCTGATTCATGATTCGATTCAGTTTGAACCGAATTGAATCGAATAATTAATTGGACATGTCAGATTGAATCAAATAAAATTGAATCGAATCTGACAAAGGATCATATGGTGTAGATGGGACTGATTCCTTCTCCCAGCAGCTTATGACTCTTCTCAAATGAGTCTCTGCACGGCATCTGGTTGCCTAGCAACAATGTAAACACATATTCAGCAGCTAAGTGGAGCCGTTAGGGCTTTAACTGCGATTCCTGCTAGAAGTGGGTTATACCACTGAAAACTACTTAGGCAGGAGTTATGGTTGTGAAAAGAAAGTAAAAAAAAAAACACCCCTAACAAATGGATTAGCCTTCCAGTCCTTCATAAGTCACTATTTACATTACCTGTTGTATTGATGAAACCATTCATTTTTTAAAAAAAAACTTTTTACACTATTTTAGAAGGATGTTTAATAGTTTATGCATAAACCACTTTTTATTTTTTTCCTCATTCGCGGAAGAACCCCTTTAAGACGGCTCTGGCACCTCTGTTAACTGTTTCAGTATATATTTTTGTGTCCTGTGAGCTACTTGCATTGATTTTGGATTCAGCAACTCTACCCAGATTGATCTCTGACCACTCTCTAATTACTGTGATGCTGTGTTGGTGTCAGGTCCCCCCTTCCCCACTTAGGTATTGGAGACTCAATTTATTTTGGTGACATCTGTTTCCTGCGGAAGACACTGTTTCAATATACAGTATGTATCAATATGTAGTTTTCCATATACATAGGGATAAAGAAAATATCGCGCTAGTGTGGGAGTCGTTCAAAGCATACTTGTGGGACTGGGGAGTCTTGATTGCTAATGTCACAGGGTGTAAGGCTGATACTAGTAAAAGTGTGCAGACGTGGAATTGCAGATACAACAAGCGGAATCATATTATCGGTATGTCGCCAAACCCACCGACGAGCATAAAAATCAATGAAGGAAGTTGCAAAGAGCATAAAAATCAATGAAGGGAGTTGAAAAGAGACCATAAAAACCTAACTGAGGAGGTACTGAAAGTTGGCTTTTCTTTAGTAAACAGCTCTTCTCTGAGCGAGGAGAGGCGGCAGGAACACTACTCACTAAGCCTTGCTAAGGCGGGAGACTAGATCTTAGTAAAGATGGTCCCACCTCTATTGGAAATCTAAGTGCATTATTGGACCATTAGATCCAATGCAACGCTATGGGCCTAGATTTAACATCCTGTCAGATAGATCAAATCAATCGAAATTGATCAAAATTGGCCGCGAATAGATTGATAGATTTGATAGAATCGATTTCCGATCGATCAATGGCTGAAAACAACCAGCGTATGGGTCCCTTAAGACCCCAATACAATGTGTTCCAGGTGAGTTTTTGGATGAAAGTATCCAGGCAGATGCTACAAAGTTTATGTGCGAGACTCTATTGGCTGCTAGTCAGGAAAGTGCCCTGAAATGGCTGAGCCCAAACCTAACTACCAGAGCTGAATGGAGCAAATGCATAGATAGCACCCTCCCCTACAAAAAGTTGATTTATGTACACAGAAATACGGTCTCTACATTTCATAGGATCCGAGAATATTAAATTAAATACAGATGTTGGGTGGGAACTATGCCTGGCTGCTTTGTGACTGAATAGTGGGAGTGCTACCTTGGAAAAGCTAAATGGTGCTACTTATTATTGTCAATTTACCATGACTGGTTCTGCCTGTCAACACCGATCACTCTCTTGAAGTTCTGTTATGTATTGCAGTGCCTTCACGTCTAGATTACACTCAAACCCCACAGGGTCTAGTAATGCTTTTTATGTTGGTGATTGCTTACCGTTGGTTGCTAACCTTGTATTCTTTCCACTTTCTACGTAACCAAATATTACTTTTCTTCATGTAGTATCTTTGCTGTTTGATATAACCATTGACTGTGCTAATTACGATTACGTGAAATTTTGCATGTATTTTCGCAATCACAGCCATACAAAATTACGATTTGGACATTCAACTAGTTTTGAGTAATCCATTTGTAATATTGCATAATTTTTTACGTAATTTTTGGCCAACTTTAAAGGTTAACAGCAAAGCCCCCATACATGTCACCAAAATTGCTACATACAGTATGTTAAGGAGAATAGTCAAAAAGACTTTGTGGTTTTTGAGAAAATCGATTTTGAAAAAAAATGTAACTTATTTTCCCGAGTTTAAAAAAACATTTCCTTTGCACCACTACAAGGTCTTGTTCCCACTCTTCTCCTTAAAGGGGAACTTCAACTGTAACGATTGTGGAACTTTCTCCGTGATCAGCGCTAGTGTTGGGCGAACACCTGGATGTTCGGGTTCGGGCCGAACAGGCCGAACATGGGCCAGATGTTCGGCATGTTCGGCCCGAACGCCGAACTCAATGGAAGTCAATGGGACCCCCGAACATGCCCATTTTAGGGGTCCTATGGGGTCGCAGGCATAAGGGGGGAGCATGCCCCGATCGCGGGGGGGTCGGAAATTCCCCCCACCCCCTCCGCTAGCGCTCCCCCCTCTGCCCGCTTCCCCATAAAAAAAGTTTAAGGCAAGTTAAATAGTACTTGGTGGCTGGCCTGGCACTGGCAGTGAAGTGAGGAGGAGGAGGAGTCCGAGTAGCAGAGTGACGCGTTGAGGCCGGGCAGCGGGCGGTTCAGCGGTAGTACCCTTGTGGTACTTCCGCCCTTTCTCTGACCTCACGTCCTCTACGTGATGACGCATACGAGGGTACGCGTGACGCGTACCCTCGTATGCAGCGGAAATCCTCCACAAGCGTATATTTGCAGGCACCCAGCAAAAGGTGCTACGCATCTGTAGAGGGAAATTCCTGTCGGCAGATGGCGCTGGGGAGTGCAGAGGAACCAATCCTCTGTACCTCCACAAGTGCCAGACAGGAATTGTACGAAGCGCAGAACGCAATCGCAAGAGAGGCGATTGCGAATGAGATTGAGCAAAGGGACAGGTTGTATGTGTGTGTGCCAATCCAGTCGCCACCCCGCGACCGCGCACACACAACAGCAGATACGAAATAGGAACGGAAATAGGAACGCGATCGCAAGAGGTGCGATCGCCAGACGTGACACAAGGCAGATCAGAATAGAATACGAGGGTAGCAAAGGCACAGCAAATAATACAATAAGGAGATACGGAAAACAACAAACGCTAGCTAACCGCGAACACCGCACTCATTTGCAACAGTGCACGCGGTTATGCGCGATCTCCACGTGATAAGCACAATAGAGACAAGCACGCCTAACTAACCGTTAACAGACAAACATGAAACAGAGGACGCGAGCGCTTGCTTAACGGTTACCTCACCGAGCCTCCAGCAAGCGTAGCAGACAAGACAGACACACGAAAACAGGGACAAACGAGAGATAGGATCCACAGCACTAGCGAAAAGTGGCTAGCGTGATCCAGGTACAGAGTAGCAGAACAGAAGGATCCCCAGCGCTAGCGAAAAGTAGCTAGCGTGATCCCAGAAGACAGAACAGAAGGATCCCCAGCGCTAGCGCAAAGTAGCTAGCGCGATCCCAGGAGACAAAACACAAGAGATAGCTGGTAGCAACCGCTGCACCAGCTATACTCCAAGAACAGAGATCAGAACCATTTCCTGTCGACCACCATTGGGACAGGACAATGGCAACAGGCAAGACAAGACAGAACAGGCAATACAGATAATACAACCTGACTGGGCTAGAAGGGGAGCCTAAAGCAACCCCCAGGAATTAACTACTGTATACTAGATAGCAATAGCTGACACTCCAGCAGTGTCCATCAGGAACAGACCATGGAAAGGAAATGACCAGCAAAGCCTTCTGGGAAACATAAAGCTCTTATAGTGCCAGTCATCAGAGAAGGCAGGTAGGGGATTTGCATAACGAATGTATGCAAATTCCCCAGCAAGAGAACAGACCAGATACTTGCAATGGAAAGACAGGTCTCTGTTCCAGAGACCTGCAGCCCACAGACTAGAGGAATGGACAAACAGCTGTCTGCCTGTGCAGCCAGCTGAGCGGATCATCACATCAACCTAAACAAACATACTGCCATTAAGTTACATTTGTTATGTTAATTAAAATAGATAGGTAATATAATCTCTTACCCACCCTGTTTTAAAAGAACAGGCAAATGTTGGTGATTTCATGGGGGCAGCCATCTTTTTGGTTGAAAGGAAGCGACATGGAGAATGAGACACAGTTCCAACTGTCCTGTGTCCTGATCACCCCTCCCAGCTGCGCTGCTAGGCTTCAAATCTCTAATTCAAAATTTAAGAAAAAAAATTGCACCAAAACAGCAGATCAAGAACAACAACATCAGAAATCCCATCATGCTTTGCACAGCATCAGGGGAAAAATGCCCGGGCAGTTTTTTTCTGTGCAGCTAAAAATGAGGCTTGGGTAAGAAAAAACTAAGTTCTGATGCTGTGAAACTGTTAAAGAAACACCAAGACTTTTCAGTGCTGCTGAGTAGAATTTTTTAGTTTGGAGGTTCACTTTAACATACACAGCAATTTTAGTGACAATAGCCTGTATGGGGGCATTGCTATTAACCGCTAAAGTTGGTATGAAATGATGCTAAAATTAAACAAAATTGTTAAATTACAGTTCCTGATTACGCTTACAAAGGAAATGAATTAAGTTTTTCTCCGAAATTTCACATTACGATTTTACATCATAATTGTAAATTATGATGCAAAATATGCAAAACTTGTGCTCATCACTAATGTTCATACCATTTTATTGTGCTTCAATAAACTTCTTATTTGTTGGAAGAAGAGGATGGAACTGATATAAACAGCAAGTGGCTGCATCTTCTGATCAACTAATTACCAGTCAGGGCCAGTTTAAGCAACAATGGGGCCCCAGGGCAAAATAAACCTGGGGGCCCCCCCCAACATATACCCCGAAACAAAAATCGGCATTAGGGGACCTTTTTTGCAGCTGGTATAGTCAGGGTGTGAAGCCCCAATCGGTCGGAGCTCCACATTCTGGCTACCCCAGCCTGCATGGGAGACAAGGGGTTAAAACGTTTCAGGAGGGGGGACCCCACATAATTTTTTTTTAAATTCCCACACTCTAAACATAAAAAAAATTGGGAAAATAGGAAAAAATGCCAGGGATCTTCATACAGCCATATTGCGGCTGTATAGCGATCCCTGGCCAAAGCGCTGCGGCTGCGTATAGACCCCTGAAAACCCAGTCAGGAAATTTATTGCGCTTTCATTTGATGCATGTAAAATTACACTACCGTTAGGTTTGCTACTAAAAGTGACATTTACCGCATTTAAAAGTATACTTTTTTCCTTCGAAACTTTAAAATCGATTTTCTCAAAAACTATAAGGTCTTTTTGAAAAATTGTTTTTTCCTCTTATTCCTAATGATCTCCTTAACATATCCTGCAAATTTAGGGTTTCTAGCATTGAAGGTGGATTTGCTATTAACCATTAAAGTCGGCAGGTTTTTAAATGTGTATTTTTTTCCTTTGAAACTTTAAAGAGAATCTGTACTCTAATATTCTTACAATAAAAAGCATACCATTCTATTCATTATTTTCTCCTGTGCCCCTCTGTGCTGTTTCTGCCACTCTCTGCTGCAATCCTGGCTTGTAATTAACAGTTTTAGGCAGTGTTTACAAACAAACTAACCAGCTTCTAATAGGCTCAGCTAAGCATAGTGTATGAGTCATTCAGAGTATGCAGGGGGCCTGCAGAGGGTGTGTATCGCTTCTACCAATCACAAGCAGCCCTGCACATTCCACACAATCAAGCTTTAGCCCGACAAACAGGACAGAGGAAAGATACATTGGGCTCGATTCACAAAGCGGTGCTAACCCAGTTAGAGACTTTAGGCATGATAACCATTGCACCACTCTGGTGAAAAGCCAGTTTAGGTGTGATAAGTTTAGGCATGATAAGTTTAGGTGTGATAAGTTTAGGCATGCTAAGTTTAGATAAGTTTAGATTGCTTGCAAAGTCCCGCACGCAAAGCAGCGCCATTAAACTTTATACGAAGTGCACCAGTCTTTGCTAGCGCAAAACTTTTGATCAGCTGTGCACTGCGGTGCTAACGCAGTTGGCGCTTAAACTTATCACACCTATACTTATCACACCTAAACTTATCATGCCTAAACTTATCACACCTAAACTTATCACACCTAAACTTATCATGCCTAAACTGAGTTTAGGCATGATAAAGGGCTTTTCACCAGGGTGCTAACTGTTAGCACCGCTTTGTGAATCGAGCCCCTTGATTTATTACAGAGACAGTGCAGTTAGGAAAGACTGCAGTAAGCCAGAGCAGATTAGAACAGGCATAGGAACTTATAGGATAGAAGAACTAACTAAAATCGATTTTCTCAAAAACTTTAAGGCCGATTTGAAAAAAAATGTTTTCCTCTTGTAGCCACCGGGGGCCCCTACAAGCTCTGGGGCCCTGGGGCAGCTGCCTCCTTTGCCTCTATGGTAGCGCCGGCACTGTTACCAGTGCACAGGGGCTTCAGCAATAGTGTAATGGACATCTGTGTAGTCACAAGTTCAGCACACCATTACATCCCAGAAGGCCTTGCCATCGTTTTTTCTATTTTTTATATTGTAGGGAGCAGTGGCGTAACTACAATTCATGGTGCCCCCAGTATAACTTTGATAAGGCTCCCCCAGTGTTCACACCCATTTCCTTGCCTCCCTTCGATGCCCTTCATGGCTTGGGGGCATCTCACAAGGGTCATACACCAAGAGCCTGATTCACAAAGTGGTGCTAACAGTTAGCACGCTGGTGAAAAGCCCTTTATCTTGCCTAAACTCAGTTTAGGCATGATAAGTTTAGGTGTGATAAGTTTAGGTGTGATAAGTTTAGGTGTGATAAGTTTAGGCATGATAAGTTTAGGTGTGATAAGTTTAGGTGTGATAAGTTTAGGTATGATAAGTTTAGGTGTGATAAGTTTAGGCATGATAAGTTTAAGCACTAACTGCGTTAGCACCGCAGTGCACAGCTGATCAAAAGTTTTGCGCTAGCAAAGTCTGGTGCACTTCGCATAGAGTTTAATGGCGCTGGTTTGCGTGCGGGACTTTGGGCCTGATTCACAAAGCGGTGCTAACAGTTAGCACCCTGGTGAAAAGCCCTTTATCATGCCTAAACTCAGTTTAGGCATGATAAGTTTAGGTGTGATAAGTTTAGGTGTGATAAGTTTAGGCATGATAAGTTTAGGTGTGATAAGTTTAGGCATGATAAGTTTAAGCGCCAACTGCGTTAGCACCGCAGTGCACAGCTGATCAAAAGTTTTGCGCTAAACTGAGTTTAGGCATGATAAAGGGCTTTTCACCAGGGTGCTAACTGTTAGCACCGCTTTGTGAATCAGGCCCCTTGTGTGCGATCTAAACTTATCACGCCTAAACTTATCACACCTAAACTTATCACACCTAAACTTATCACGCCTAAACTGGCTTTTCACCAGCATGGTGCAATGGTTATCACGCCTAAAGTCTCTAACTGGGTCAGCACCGCTTTGTGAATCGAGCCCCAAGTGTGGCCATCATGATCTTTACTCCCATAACAAGTATAGCCACACAAACACCTAAGCCCATATGCAATTCACTTTTTCTCCTGAGTTTTCTCCAAGGTGATATTTTCACAGCTTGTCATAAAATGCCACTTAAACCCCCAGCAAGCAAGAAAATACTCAAAATAATTTTAATAGTACTTCTTCAAGTTTTGGGTACTTTTTCAATTGTAAAATGCTTAAAAGTAATTTTAAAGGAAATATGAACATTATGACTTAGGAGAACACTCCGGAGCAGTGACGTGCCTGTTGGAATTTAAGTATGATATGTTTGAATTCGGAGCTCTCAGTCACTTTACATACCTGGTTTTAGGAAAAAGATTTGCTCTGCAGAATGTCTCTTAAAGGACATAGAGACATTTGGAGGAATTACAGTTCTGAGGTTCAGTAGAACATAGTACTGTAATTCCACAAGGCCAGAGTGCGGGATATCAGCTCGAGATGAACGGACATCCAGGCTGCCTGCAGCGACATAAACATGAGCCATTGTTATGAAAACATTCTCATAGTTCATTCAACAATGGTCACCGTCTTAGGAAATATTACCTCATCGGTTTATTAGGAGAGATAACGCCATATTTGGCTTTTCCCATCTGAGCAGGCGCAGATAGGGTCATCCAACACATGCTATTATCAGCCAATTGCATACGATGGGGACTGGACTGTCCCTGCTGGATGATGTGACATTTAACTCTTTAGAGCAGGGGTCTCAAACTCAATTTACCTGGGGGCCGCAGGAGGCAAAGTCAGGATGAGGCTGGGCCGCATAAGGGATTTCACAATCATCATCAGCCGCCCTCCCCACAAACCCCCCCCCCCCCTCCACCGTCCCTTGCATTGATTTTTTATTTCAAAATCAAATTCGCACTGAAGCGAACTATTTTGCCTATTTTACCTTATAGTTCGCTTCAGTGCTCCCATTACAAGTAATCCGCCGTGTCCCCGCCGCAAAATGAGGGCTGCAGAGCCCCCAAATCGCCTAAGGGGCAATCCGCCGGCATTTCCTGGAAGGGGCAGAGCTTTCAGCTTCAACTCTGCCCCTCCTGACGTCAATCGTGGCGCATCGCCGCCTCTGCCCGCCCCTCCCACTCTTCCTTCACAGAGAGGGGCGGGGAGAAGCGGCGATCCGTGCAGCGATTGATGTCAGGAGGGGCAGAGCTGAAGCTGAAAGCTCTGCCCCTTCCAGGAAATGCCGGCGAATTGCCCCCCGGGCGATTTGAGGGCTCTGCAACTCTCGTTTAGCGGCGGGGATGCGGCGGATTACTTGGGAGCACTGAAGCGAACTATAAGGAAGCTTTTGCTGGCGCGGGCCACAAAATCTTGTATCGAGGGCCGCAAATGGCCCGCGGGCCACGAGTTTGAGACCCCTGCTTTAGAGGCTAGTATAAATCTAGGCCAGGAGCTACAGAGATCACTTCAGACTTCCAACTTCCACTTTCTACTTTCTTTCTAGTCACTTACTACCTTACTGTAACTTCCTGCTGTATATAGGCCTAAATGCAACGTAGCATAGATGATAAGATAAAGCCTGGTCTATTCACACGGAATAGACCAAGAGCCTCAAAGCTAAAGATGACTTACTACAGACCGATTGCTTAGCTGAGGTAACAAACATGTAACGAAGATAAGATTGCTGCTGAACACACCTGTACATCTGTTTTTCTGAATAAACTCCGTAAACTTTGAAGACGTCTAAGCAGTTCTATCTTCTGTGCTGTTGCTGTGATGAGTGTCAAGTTATTACGCGTTCTGTGATATGGTGCCAAACAAAAGTGTAGTGTTGTTGCCCATAGCAACCAACAAATATTTATTACAGTACCCAGGGAATTTGACACCTGGTGTTGATTATTTACAGACAAACCCTTCCCCCCCCCAAAAAAAAACAACAACAAATTTTTATGGGAGGGTTGACGGGTTGGGGAGCCAAGCGTGTTGCTACAGGCTGTGTGTAGAGAGCGAGGATACGCATTGCCCACGGGACAGGAAGTGGGAGGAGTGCTACATCTGGTGCAGGAAGTAGTACAGTCCCCTGCACTGCCTGCTGCTATTTTTCTGAATGTTGCTCAAACTATATAAAAAAAGGACCCAGATGGAAGAACACAGTGACTGAGCACCACAGAGGCACCCGTAGCCATGGCTACACCCGGTGCTGTGAGCACCTGCAACCCTATGGTAGGTACGCCACTGCTCAGGAGAAAAAGTGAATTGCATATGGGCCCTGATCTGAAGTATAGTCCCTTGTATCGGAGGAAGGAAAGGTTAGTAGTTGGGACCCCAAAACAGTTCTGGGCCCCCTGGAATCGCAGGTGCTGTTCTTCTCTAGTTAAGCCCCTGGTAGAAAGTCAGTTCAGGTCAGCTTTGAAAACAAGTTTAAAAAATGCCAGCTTCCATCTGTCTCCCCTAACTAGCGCCTCTTAAAATCTCGGTTATTTCCATAAACAGACAACACATTTTTAGCCCGGGAGTCTTGTAATAGCTCTACACAGTGCTCAATGCCCTGCCAGCTCTCACAAGTTTGATCCAGTTAATCTCCATTGCTGCTTGACCCATTTTGCCTAATTGTAACAGGAAGCATTTTTCTCCTCCAGTAAATTGGGCTCTGGGAAGCCGACGAGAACAGAAGATCCCGAGCTGAACAGCCTGACAGTGTTTCCACTTGAAGTGCTGGAAAAAGACAGATGCGTTTACACCGAGCCCGGGACGGCTGCCAACACAAAGCCCGGCGAAATAATCCCCCATAAAGTCAGGTGGATGCTGTGTGAAGTGAGAGGCTGAAAGGATTCCTTGTGCGACTGTCACAGTTGCTAACTTTACAGCAAAACTTTTTCTCTGTTGGCTTATTGATAGAAGAGTTGGGAAAGGCATACAGATTGTTTGACGGGAGGGGGTGGGGGGTGCCGACTTGGCGCAGGGGGAAAGCATAAATATTCCTTGCCATCTTTTCATTCTGTGTCACAAACAGGTGTCGAAGGCTGACAGTATCCCAGGTCATTTTTAGACTCTTGGTTACAGCAAAAGGGAATTAATGCAAGCTGTGGGCAATTATTCACACACACAAAGAGATGGCCAAAGGCCTCTATATTAAAAGTTTACGGTATAGCAGCACAGCACTTTGGTTAAATGGCATAAATCTGTCACTGCTGAACAAGTTATTTTAGTCTTTAACCTCCCTAGCGGTATTATTACTTCCAGATTTTAGGGGCCATAAGCGGTGCAATTTTTTTCACAAACTTTTAGAACCTAAAAGCAGGAAAAAAAATCCTGCCGCTAGAAAGATCTGCGGCAGCCCTGCACATTACTCACCTCCTCTGGATCCAGTGCTGCAATTCTCCCTCCGTCCACCGGGTGGCATTCTACCCCTATAGTGAGATCGCCGTCTGTCATCGTGATGTCACCAGGGGGATCGAGAGCCTCTGCAGACCAGAAGAAGAATGACTGCCACCGTCTGTATCCCGGAGGAGGTGAGTTACAAACGCCCGCTGCACAAAGGTTCTGCATTTACCTCCCGGCGGCTATGTCAAGTCAGGCTCAGGATTACTACATTTGGCTTCTTTTTTTTCCACCTCGAGCATGACTTGGGGTTACGGCCAAGGAGGTTAAAGGACAAATAAAAGCGTGAGGTATGTGGAGGCTACCATATTTTATTCCTTTTAAAGTGTAACTGTCGGGCATAAAATCAAAAAATCAATTCTTTATTTTTATCTGGTAAACAAGTAATAAGGATGCTAACCAGGCAATCCAAAAGTTAAAATCTCTATTACTTTTCTTGTTGATAAATGATCATTCCCCAGTTTACCTGACCCTTATTTGGTACGTTGCCGCACAAAGGAAGTTGCAGGGCATGCTGGGTTGTCTTTTTTTGCTTATTTATTTCCCCTCAGACTTAACTAATGTACAGAAGCAAAAAAGGACAACCCAGCATGCCCTGCAACTTCCTTTTTGCGGCAACGTACCAAATAAGAGTCAGGTAAACTGGGGAATGATCATTTATCAGCAAGAAAAGTAATAGAGATTTTACCTTTTGGATTGCCTGGTTAGCATCGTTATTACTAGTTTACCAGATGAAAATAAAGAATTGATTTTTGATTTTATGCCCGACAGTTACACTTTAAGCAATACCAGTTGCCTGGCTATCCTGCTAATCCTCTACCTCGGATACTGTCAGACATAGACTCTGAACAAGCATGCAGCAGATGCTTTAGATCTGACAAGATTAGAATGCTTGTTTCTGGTGTGATTCAGACACTACTGCAGCCAAATAGACCAGCAGGGCTGCGGGGCAACTGGTATTGTATAAAAGGAAATAAATATGGCAGACAATTCTCTGATTATTGGGAGCCAGTGCCCACACTAACAGTGCCGAATCCATACATGTCCAAAGCAGGAAATGTTGTTAAAGTGGACCTGAATTCAGTACTTCCTCTCTGCTCTAAAAGATACACAACCGCATAATAACCTTTTAATTTCTTTGTTACAGCTGATACAAATCCTGCAATAAATCTGCACTGTTTCTACTTCCTGCTTTCATGGAAGTAGACATATTGTTAACATCCTACGCTTTCAAATGAGCTTATCTGCCATGGCAGTCAGCTGACACAGGGGAGAGATCCAAATACAACTTGTGATTAGTCACAGATGAGGGAGAATTAGACAGACTAAACTCTCTAAATACATACAGGGTGCATTTCTCTATGTTTTACTTCTGGCGTGTGCAAGAGTTAAGGTCCATTTTAAAGGATAGCCCAACTGAAATGTGACATGATGAGATAGACATGTGTATGTACAGTGCCTAGCACACAGATAACTATGCTGTGTTCCTTTTTTTCTTTCCCTGCCTGAAAGCATTAAATATCAGGTATGTAAGTGGCTGACTCAGTCCTGATTTAGACAGGAAGTGACTACAGTGTGACCCTCACTGATAAGAAATTCCCCTTTTTTACCTCTTTCTTGCTCTCAGAAGCCATTTTCTGCTAGGAAAGTGTTTTATATTTGGAATTTCTTATCAGTGAGGGTCACACTGTAGTCACTTCCTGTCTGAGTCAGGACTGAGTCAGCCACTTACATACCTGATATTTAACTCTTTCAGGCAGAGAAAGAAAAAAAGGAACACAGCATAGTTATCTGTGTGCTAGGCACTGTACATACACATGTTTATCTCATTATGTCACATTTCAGTTGGGGTATCCTTTAAAGGGATACTGTAGGGGGGTCGGGGGAAAATGAGCTGAACTTACCCGGGGCTTCTAATGGTCCCCCGCAGACATCCTGTGTTGGCGCAGCCACTCCCCAATGCTCCGGCCCGCCTCCAGTTCACTTCCGGAATTTCTGACTTTAAAGTCTGAAAACCACTGCGCCTGCACGCCCGTGTCCTCGCTCCCGCTGATGTCACCAGGAGTGTACTGCACAGACACAGACCACTGCGCCTGCACGCCCGTGTCCTCGCTCCCGCTGATGTCACCAGGAGTGTACTGCACAGACACAGACCATACTGGGCCTGCGCTGTGCGCTCTTGATGACATCAGCGGGATCGAGGACACGGCAACGCAGGCGCAGTGGTTTTCAGACTTTAATGTCTGAAATTCCAGAAGTGAACCGAAGGCGGGGCCGGAGCATTGGTGCGCCAACACAGGATGTCTGCGGGGGACCGTTAGAAGCCCCGGGTAAGTTCAACTCATTTTCCCCTGACACCCCTACAGTATCCCTTTAAGGTGTTTTACTAAACGTTATCCCACTACTGTACAGTTACCTGGTCAATCCACAGAAACACAACCAAGCAGCCCCATGAAAGAAAATAGGTCAGAGGAGTGCACTGCATTACGTTTGCTAGCAATTAATATCACCGTCTCAAGATGAGTAATTGGCCAACTCATTTCTCTCTTTTTTTTTTTTTTTTATTCAGCTCATACTGGTAATTTGATTGAAGGTGGGATGTTTGCTTTTTCCAGCGCACGTTTCATTGTTCAACAATCGCTCGTTTAAAAAAAGCAGAGGAAAGCGCATGCTGCGTTCCAAAATCAAAGTTCCTAAATTTAATTTAGCAGTTTGAAGAGTATCCCCCATAGTGAGGAACGAGATCATCATTCCACAGCAGCAAAAAGTCTCCAGAGGAACTCGACTCACTCGACGATTGTTGGAAGCCAGTCGTAGAATTACGGTAATTAGTAGTTTAAACTATTAATAAGTCGGGCTGCCAAGTTGCGGGAGAAGAAAATTTGCATTTTCAAAAAAGCAAATTAGACTCGGCAAGGAAAAGAAAAAAAATACACAATAGCAATTTCACCCTCGCGATTAGCGTCATTTTTCCAAGGCCGACCGCAGTCAGCATTTCCATTGTTGGCTTATCCATCATGGCACAACAGCTGGAAGGATGACATTTGGAAAATGTTCAGATACTTTGTAGAACCCTCAGGTAAAAACTGAAACAAAAGGTGCACACCAGAAAAGAACCACACAAGCACTATGTTCTGGAAGTTAAAGGGAACCTGTAGGGGTAAAAGTCTAGGGGAGAAGTGAAAGCTAGTATTTTGCCTTGGGCCACGTTTCATATTGATGCATTTCTGCCGAAGCAGCTCTGGAGCAGGTAAGTGTTAAACTACTCCACTGCGCTAATCTACAGAAAGAGGGGGGAGCTGGTCCCCCATGTTCCCTTCAGTTACGCCACTGAGTTTCAGGCTGTTCAATAAATGTTAAATCTTAATAAACAATTTGGCCCGTGACTTAGATTATGTCAGGGGCGTAACAATAGACCCTGCAAGGGATGCAGCTGCAGGGGGGCCCAGAAGCCACAGGGGGCCCCATTCTGAGCGACAAACAACTAAGGGCAAGGAGAGAAAAAAACTTTCTGCTCTCTGCACAATTGTTCTAATGACTGCATCTGCTCAGCTACTGATGAGGGGCTTTCTAGTGATTTCTAGTTACGCCCCTGGACTATGTCTTAGATTTTGGCCCCTTCCGTGATTGAGCTTGTCACCCTTGCACTAAGGCTTGCATGCTAGTTTCTGAAAGGCATCCATGTTCATTGTTATTTTGGGATTTGAGTAAGAGAGCATTACCAACACTACGGAGTCTATATCACAGGTGTTGAACTCCAGTCCTCAAGGGCCATATCCATTTCAATGTTTAGGATGGGCTGAGAAATGTGCTCTACTTGATGAACCACAGCTTTCAAGCTAAACAAAAATGTGTGAGGGCCAACTATGAAAAAATAGCTTGGGCCAATAAAAGAACAAATTTACATTCTATCTTAAAGTTTCTGAAAAATCGATCACAATTTTCCACCATGGCTGGTAGAAAGACATTGGGCTCGATTTACAAAACGGTGCTAACTTTAGCACTGGCCCTTAGCACGTCATGGGCCTGATTCAGAAAGCGGTGATAACTCAGTTATCACGCCTAAAAGACTTTAGGCGTGATAACCTTTGCACTAGCAAAGTTATCACCGCTTTGTGCTGTAACTCGCGCGAAGCTACCGCGCGCACGCGCGTACGCCCGTACGTGCGCGCGCAAAGTCCCATAGGGCTTAATAGGTGCTTCGCACGAAGCGCCGGGTGCTGCGCGCGCGCCTGCGCGCTTGCGCGCGCAAGGCTTTGCGCACGGAAAATTCGCGCGAGTTTCTTCTTATCATGCCTCAACTGAGTTTAGGCGTGATAAAGGGCTTTTCACTCGCGTGCAAACACTTTGCACCGCTTTGTGAATCAGGCCCTTAAACTCAGTTGAAATGTGAGAAGTAGTGATTGTGCGCAAAGTACCGCGCGCAAAGTTTTGCGCGCGCACTGCACAGAGCGCAGGGCGCTTCACGCGAATGGCCCACTAAAGCCTATGGGACTCAGCACGCGCAAAACGTTTTGCGCGCGGTACTTAGCGCGCGATCTGATTTAGAAAACCGCTGCTAACCTACTTAGCACCCTGGTTAGCAGGCCTAAAGACTTTAGACGTGCTAAGTAGGTTAGCACCGCTTAGTAAATCAAGCCCATTGTCTAAAGAGAACCTGAACTGAAAATAAAAAGTCAAAATAAACATACACAGATCATACTTACCTCCCGTGTAGTCTGCTCATCAATCTCTTTCTCCTCTCCTGCATCCTGTCTGTCCTCTGTGATCGATGGCATTTTCTGTCCTCCATTTTGAAAATGGTCATTACCCCATAACAGCTTCCTGGTCAGCACACTGTTAAACTGTTATATCGCCCACTTGAGCCATAGGGAAACATGGACATTACCTTACACATTCAGTTGTAACTGACAGCAGCTGATAAATAACTGACAACAACTGGTATATTTCAGTTTTGACAAAATATTGTCAGAACTGGAAGGGATCACTGTAAGAAGAAAATGGTGAGCTTCTAAGAGGAACTGATGGTGAGATAAGTATGTGATATTGATGTGCAGCTACATTATGCATTTATTTTAAATAATTTTACTCAGTTCAGGTTCCCTTTAAGAAATGTGACTTTCGATCACATTTATTGATCAATAAAAAAAAATTATATTTGATTGCAGGAAATACCTGAGAAACACTTCATAAAAGCATTAAATTAATGTTTATATTTTTACATTATACATAGTCCATCATTGAGGCAAGCCACCTCTTTCTCCTCCTCCCTCCCTATACTGTTGTGAATTGTTGTTTTATATTTGGATTTCTTGTTATTAGTGTTGAAGTTGAATGCAGAACATTGTTCCGAATTCACCTGAACACCACACTTCAGCACCATTCAGCACTGAACCTGTGGACAGGGTCAGGAGGAAGTCACTTATTTGCATGTCATGGTGCGTTTTTACATGATTCCATACTTCCTTCTTCCAAAGCCAAAAAGAGGAAGTATCGGAGTCACGTGACACGCGACCATGAAGCACAAGTAAAGGACCTCCCCCTGACGCTGTCCACAGGTTCAGTGCTGAATGGTGCTGAAGTGTCGTGTTCAGGTGAATTCGGAATGATGTTCCAAATGTGAACATCAATACTAGATATTACAATATGACCATAGCCAAGTCACCTGTCCTCTCATTGAACAAGAAATCAGCAGTGCAATGATGCTGCTGTCTCGTCTTATAAGAATGTAGCTAAACACTAGAAGAGCCGGATCACCCCCAAGGCAAACCTAGGCAGTTTCCTAGGGCCTGTAGACAGAATAGGGGCCTGGTGGATGCTAGCCACCCTCAAATCTTTTTTTTTTTTTTAATCCAGGTAATCATAAGCAGTTTGCAAAAACTGCTGTCTTGCCTAGGGTCCCTTTTCATCTTAAAGGACCACTATCATGAGAAAAGTAGGCAGTTAAAATCTGACAGAACCGACAGGTTTTGGGCCAGTCCATCTCCTCATGGGAGATTCTCAGGGTTTTCTTTGTTTTCAACAGAATTTCCTGAACAGCAGTTTAACTGCTAACATAGTAAGATACCAGCCAACCCCCCTAATCACTTGCACACTATTTTGTCAGTTAGACTTTGCAACTGCTGTTCAGGAAATGCTGTTGAAAACAAAGAAAAACCTGAGAATTCCCCATGAGGCGTTGGACTGGCTCAAAATTTGTCGGTTCTGTCAGATTTTAACTGCCTATTTTTTTCGCAACAGTAGTCCTTAAAGGGAACCTGAAGTGAGTAAAAGTATTTAAAATAAACACATAACGTAGCTGCAAATGAATATTACACACTAACCTCACCGTCAGTTCCTCTCAGAAGCTCACCATTTTCTTCTTACAGTGATCCCTTCCAGTTCTGACAATATTTTGTCAGAACTGAAATATACCAGTTGCTGTCAGTTATATATCAGCAGCTGTCAGTTACAACTGAATGTGCAAAGTAATGTCCATGTTTCCCTATGGGGCAAGTGGGTGATATTACAGTTAAACAGTGTGCTGACCAGGAAGCTGTTATGGGGTAATGGGCATTTTTATAATGGAGGATGGAGAATTCCATTGATCACAGTGGACAAATGGGCCGCAGGAGAGGAGAAAGAGATTGAGGAGTAGACTACACAGGAAGTAAGTATGACCTGTGTATGGTTATTTTTACTTTTTATTTTCAGTTCAGGTTCTCTTTAAAGAGGAACTCCAGTGAAAATAATGTAATAAAAAAAGTGCTAAATTTTTACAATAATGATGTATAAATTATTTAGTCAGTGTTTGCTCATTGTAAAATCTTTCCTCTGCCCGATTTACATTCTGACATTTATCACATAGTGACATTTTTACTGCTGGCAGGTGATGTCACTGGAAGAAGATGCTGCTTGCATTTTTTTGACAGTCGGAAACAGCTGTTATTTCCCACAATGCAACAAGGCTCATGCAGTGTGATGTCAGGACTTCTGTGCTGTGAGGCGCTGACATCACACTGTGGGAGGGGTTTCACCACAAAATCAACCATACAGAGCCGTTTGAGAAAAGGAATAGATTTCTCATGGGAAAGGGGATATCAGCTAATGATTGGGATGAAGTTCAATTCTTGGTTACGGTTTCTCTTTAAATCCTTTTCTACTAAACACAGTCACCTGAAAACAGGAAGGGGGAGTGGTCACACATTGCTTGAGGGGTGTGAATTACAAGTGTGCCCAGACAGAATTACATATCCTGTGACAAGTAAAACAGTTCAAATGTGTTCATTTCATCCGCGAATGACAGCCAGCCTCTTTCCAAAGAAGCCTTTCGGATGTAATGACTAAGTAAGGTATTCCGAAAATGTAAAACTGTTATGATAGAACATGGAAAAAAAACCCTGCAATCTATTTCTTCTCCACGCTTTGATTCTCCCAAACATCTGATCTACATTATTGTAAATAGCGGCAATACCAGCGCCCAGGCTTTTTACATCTACCTTGTATTCTTGCCTCATTTTAATCTTTTGCTCTCTCTCTCTCTTTTTATTTGCAGAATTTCAATAAAAACAACACAAGGAGGAAACACTGCCTAGGATGCTCCTCTTAGCGCTCGCAGCCATGCATCAATGCGCACAACTTCCTCTAAGAGATTATTTGAATCCACAGCTATGCTACCTAAAAGGCTTTCAATATCCCTTGATGTGAACACAAGAAATATACAGCTACAGTTATATATATAGAAAGAGTTTTGACTAATTGCATGACGCCCCGGTACAACAGCTGCACCAAGCCTGCTAGAGAAGCCCTGCAGCAAGTTGTTAAAACAGCAGAAGTCATTATTGGCACTCTCAGCACTAAACTACCATCACTTTAACTCTTGTATAAGACTCGCTGTATGAGAAGCAGTGGCGTAGCAATAGACGTTGCAGAGGTAGTGACTGCACCAGGGCCCTTGGGCCAAAGGGACCCCATGGGGCTCTTCCTCAACCAAAGTATTAGCTGTTTATTAGTCCTGTGCTGGTAATAATCACTTCTATAAATGCTCTGAATAGTAGTAATCATTAACAAACTGTTTCCCATCCCCTTCTTGCACCTCTAATACTGTGTGTGGTTGTCCTTGGCAGGTTTTGTTGCACCGCATCAAGTGTTACGTACAGAGTGTTTGGGGTGCCCAATGTAAATTTCGAACTGGGGCCCATAGCTCCATAGCTACGCCACTGATGAGAAGGGCCCAAAAAATCATCAAGGACATTACTTAACCTGGAAACGCCTTGTTTGAGCTCCTTCCATCAGGTAAATGATCAATCCGCATACAAACAGACTGAAAATCATCTTTTTTTTCCATCTGCCATAAACTTGATAAACTCTGAATCCTCTCTGAAATAACTAACACTGTTTGCAAATTGTTTAAATATTTGAAATACCTGGCATCCAATTCTTCTAGGTCTACCTCTGTTACTATCACTGTCCCCTTTATACAATACAATAACATTTCTATAGCGCTTCTCTCCCATAGGACTCAAAGCGCTTTATGCTCTGTGGAGCTGTCATGAAAAGTAATTTAGTTGTGTTACACAACGACAATAAAGTGCTTGAAACTTGAATCTATATATGTGTGTGTGTGTATATATATATATATATATATATATATATATATTGTATTTTTCGGACTATAAGACGCTTCTGACCATAAGACGCACCTAGTTTTAGAGTACAAAACCAGGGGGAAAAATATATACTAAACCTGGTGCATCCATGGTAAAGGGGCATCTTGTGGATTATGCCCCCTTTGTACCTCTTGTGTCTCCCTGGGTCCTCCTCTGTCCCCTTTGTGTCCCACTTGTGTCCCCGTGTCCTCCTCTATGCCCCTTTGTGTCCCCCTGTGTCCCCCCCTGCACGGGCACAGTACAGGGAGTCTCTGCCATTGCAGCGGGTGGGGGCGAAAAAGTGAGTCTTACAGTCCAAAAAATACAGTACATAACATAAATATATATATATACTGTATATGTGTGTATTTATGTATCACGCTGCGCTCCTTATCTCATGAAATGAATCCATGCTGATTATTTATACAGACAAAAGAGAAACAGATGATTAACACTGCAGAAAATAATGATTTGGTATTTAGTATTAATTCCAATTTTTGTTTTTCAAGTTGCTAATTAATTGAAATTCTTTGCCCAGAGAAACACAAAAAAATTCTCCGAACGCGATAAAGATGTAAATATAATTTGTTCGTTGCACTAATCTTTCTCTTCCCAACCATGATTTAATAGCTGATCTGTTTTTCTTTGTTGTGACCTTTCGTGTCTCTTCCTTGCAAGCCGCTAACGAGTCTTTCCGAATAAGCCATGTGCCAATCAAAAACCAAGGTCACCGTTTCTGATCTGGGCACGGAAGAATACACAATCAGACCTGGAAACGCAGTTAATGTATTGACGGTAATTAACACCTCCGCTGGAACAGAGTGGCGCGCTGGAAGGAGAATGTGCTGGAACTGAAGTTCATTATTAGAGCGCAAAAGAGTACAAGGTCTTCCCGGTTGCTTCTGCATATTTTTCTGCAGGTTTGTGGAAAAATAACTATTTCGTTTTTCATTTAGCGCCTTTAAAGTCCCATTCCAGGCATAAATGTTTTCCTATATCTGTGCAGCACTTGTTTTTATCAGTCTGAAAGCTGTTTGCTTAGCTAAAGCGAAAGAAATTATTGAAAATAAAAAAGTTAAAGGATACCCGAACTGACATGTGACATGATGAGATAGACGTGTGTATGTACAGTGCCTAGCACACAAATAACTATGCTGTGTTCCTTTTTTTCTTTCTCTGCCTGAAAGAGTTAAATATTAGGTATGAGAGGCAGAGAAAGAAAAAAAGGAACACAGCCTACTTATTTGTGTGCTAGGCACTGTACAGACACATGTCTTTCTCATCATGTCACATGTCAGTTCGGGTATTCTTTAAGTGTAAAACATCTGGTCCAGAGCAACATCCTGCACCACAGACAGATTCAGGACTGGTTCACACTGGGGCGCTTTTCAGTGCCAGCGATCAGCAATGCCCTGTTACTAATGTATGCTTATGGGATCATTCTCAGTGCAGTGTTTGCAATTTGCTTAAATCGCAATCATGTTGCGTGCAACATTTGGGGCACGATTGTGATGTGATTCTTGCTCTATTAGATGGGAATCACAAACGCAAATCACGGTAATTTCACAACGCAAAATCACGATCGCTATTCGCAGTTTGCCTTCCACTGTTCAGTCTGAACAATTAGATGATTTTTTATATTTTTTTTACATCTGTGTCTAGAGGTGGTTTGTAACATAGGCGGGAAAATCCATCAAGTTTGCAGATAATACCTCTCACATGTACCATTTCTCCTGCTGTCCACTAAATACAACAATGAAACATTTGTAAAGCGATTTTCTCCTGACTCAAGACTCAAAGCGCATAAGCTCGTCTCAGATCAGCACATAGTCATAGCTCCCAACTGTCCCTCTTTCGGAGGGACAGTCCCTCTTTGGGAGCCCTGTCCCTCTGTCCCTCCTCATTTGTCCCTCTTTAAGGACTTTGTCCCTCTTTCTATGTAAATATATATATTTCTCTACTAAAAAATGTGTTTGATTGACTCTAAACTTTATTCACATCCTTTAAATTGATATATTACAAATTTTAAAATATTAATATGAAGGAAAATGAACCAGGATAGAAAGGACCAGTGTGGTCTGAATTGTAAAACATGCGTGACTAGGGCTGTGCTGGGGGCGAGTCAGGGGTGTGGCTTAAGTGTCCCTCTTTCTAATCTCAAAAAGTTGGGAGGTATGACATAGTGATGTGTACAGAGGGAAAAGTTATGTGATCACAAATACCAGACTAAACAGGTGGCTTTTCAGCTTTCATTTAAACATGTCCACGGTTGGAGGGACCTATTGGTTCAAATATCTTCACACACTGTGCACAGAATTTAAACAGGAAGTTTTAAGTTTGCAGGCTTCCTGCTGAATCAGATTTTCAACAGGAAGATTTCAGCATGAAATCTACTGAAAACCTGTTCGTGCTGCCTGCTGGGTGCCCCCCCTCCCCTCCCGTTCAGAGAGTAAAGGTAGCAGAACTTCTCTCACTTGTCCTCCAGGCCTTCGTCCAATGTCTCCTCTCCACTGCCCAGGCTTCTTCCTGTCTCCTCACTCCTGTGAAACTGTGTGTCCCTGTTGCTAGAGGCCAAACAGGAGCACCGTGGAACGAATCTTACATGACTGCTAGAGGCCTCTAGTATTTGGCCTCTAGTGTTTACATGTGTTAGTGTGTTACATGACACACAACTCCACGAGTGAGGGGACGGAGAGGCCCCAATGGTGGAGAGAAGACACAGCAGGACAGGTGAGATAAATGTTGTTGCTGAGTGGATCAGGCCGAAACTGAATGCTGCTAGTGATGTGCCCCTGATCCTCCACCGATTGAGCGAATCTTCCGTTCCTCACGATCGACAGAATCGAACGATTTTGGCCGAAAAATCAATCATTTGAGAATCATTTGTGTCATGAAGAGGTGGCATATGAGGAAGACGTTTTAGGTCACTTTTAAAGTAGAAACAATGGTTAGAGGACTATTTCTGCGGGAGGTCAAAAATACAAGTGAGACAAGAGCTGTGTAGGTAATTTGAAAGCAAAGTAAAGGTGTCTGAATGTAATTCTGAGGTGAATTGGGAGTCAGTGCAGAGATTTGCAGAGTTTCGCAGCAGATGAAGAGCAATAATATGGATAGATCAGTTTTGCAAACTAACCTATTCCCACTCTGTCACAATTTTGCCGCTCCCAGCCACATTAACCACATTGGTAAACCCCCCTAAAGACCAGGCACATTTTTACTAAAATAGCCACTGCAGCTTTAAGGCCAAGCTGCAGGGCCACACAACACAGCACACAGGTGATCCCCCCCCCTCCTTTCCTCTCCACCAACACCAACAGACCTCTCTGTTGGTGGGGTCTGATTGCCCCTAAGTTGTTTATTTTTTTTAAATAAATATTGATATCTTCATTTTCTTATTATTTTTTTCCTATTTATTTATATATATATTTATATATATATATATATTTTTTCCTTTTTTTTTTCAAATCCCTCCCTCCCCCCAGCCGGCCAATCATGGCGATCGGCTGTCATAGGCCTCTGCCTATGAGAGCCGATCACTTCCTTGTCCCCCAAGGGGACAGCCGTGTCACACGGCTGTCCCCAGTACAGAGCTGCTGCTGATCGCAGTGCTGTACATGTAAATAGACAGTGGTTTTGCCGTCTAACAGTTGAAGGTGGGGCGAAGCTCCGCCCCTTGAGCAGGAGATGCGCGCGCAGCCTGCTCGTGATCTCCTGCAAAACAGAGTCCCAGGACTTGACACCAATTGGCGTTAGGCGGTCCTGGGGCTGCTACCGCGGCCACGCCCATCGATGTTAGGCAGTTGGCAGGTTGTTAAAAGTAGTCAAAAACAGTTTTAAAAAGTTTGTTTATAAACAAACAAAATGGCCACCAAAACCGGAAGTAGGTTGATTTACAGTATGTCAACACATAGAAAATACATCCATACACAAGCAGGCTGTATACAGCCTTCCTTTTGAATCTTAAGAGATCATTTGTGTGTTTACCCCTTTTTCCCCTGCAGCTCTCATCCACTGAAGAGTGACAGGCTGATTGTTTCTTCCTGCAGACAGCTCTGCCGGTGTCTGTAATTCCTCAGTATGTGACAGCCCAGCCAGCTCCTTTCACAGCCTAACAGAGGACGATTTATCCAGCTTGTAAAAGGCAGCTCTCTTCTCTCACTGTCAAGAGAGCAGAGACGCTGCCTAATGTAAATAACACACGGGGGTCCACCACCTGTGGGCTCAGGCACTCCCCCCCCCCCCCCCCCCATTGGTCCCTGCTCACCAGATCATTACTTGTCCTCAACAGCCAATGTCTGTCACCAGGTTTTTATACCATGGATGTATCTTGCAATCAACTCAGACTACTAAAAGTACTAAAGCAAGTATTGCCACCAGGGCTAGAACTCGATTTTGAAAATGCATGGGATAAAGGGTTTTTAAACTCAGAAAAACGAAATTTGCATTTTCAAAATCGATTGTCGCAAAAGTTCTATTTGAAAATTAGTTTTTTTTTTACTTGATTCCAATATTCCTTCTAAAATATGTAGCAATTTTGGTGATTATAGCTTTGCTATAAACCGCTAAAGTTGGCATGAAATCATTACGTAATTACGGATACATTACATGAAAGCAATTGCATGTCCTAACCGTAATTACGTATGGCTGTAATTGCGAAAAATTACAAGCAATTTTGAATAATCGGAATTATCAGATTACAATCATCACCATTTACTGTATATGTTCAAAACCTGCACTTATTTTTTCAACCCCCGACGATTGCACTAAAATAAGAAGTTTTGAAATGTTGTTTTCAGAGCTTTTAAGGCCACATCGAAAGAAGCCAAAGGAAATTGCAGCAATGTAAGCCAAGGGCATCTGTCTTCCTCAAGTGGCTACTGATGTTCAACATATTCCGATGCAGCATCCGTACAAGGAAAGCACTTATATATGCTAAATACATGCGCAGGAAGAAATTAATGCCACACCGCTAATAAAGAGAGACAGGTGGCCGTGAACAGCTTATGCTAATGAGACAGAGATTTTCCAGTCCATGCTTGCACTTTCTTCCGACCAAATGAATTGCAAAATCAACAGAATTGTTTGGAGAGTGGCTCTAATGGAATATGGAGCTTTGGGAATATCTGAAGGGTGCTGGATAAGAATTCGGAAAGGACATCCAAATTTAGAGGGTCAACTCTAAAAATCATATTTGATGGATGAGCATTGGCAAGCTGAAACACCCATTGCTACCTTGTGCCATCCTATACTAAAAACCCCTGTGTCCCTGCGTCCAGCGTTTGTCCCTGTTATTTGCTACTGCGCATGTGCGCAGTAACGGACATGGACAGCTGGAAGGGACCAGGGAGCGAGGTGGGTGGGGGCGCGCGGTGGGTGCGCGCATGCGCACTGACTGGCGGCGGCGGCGGCGGCAGAAAAACAGACCTAGAGCCCGTTTTTAAACGGGCTTAGGTCCACTAGTTCATCTAATAATATATGCAAGCATAAAACAAAAAACTTTTTTGCAACGTTCACAACCTGCACAACTTTCAGTTTTTTGTGGTTTAAAACTTACCAATGCCTGCAAATTAGTTTAGGGAATGCCAAGACAGTTAGGTAAAACTAGAAAATAAACAATATCAAACTCTTAGATGTCAAAGCACGGTCTTGGAATCACTTTACACTTTCTCTAGAAGCTTACTGAATATCCTGGAGACGGTGAGCTGGGCACAGGATGAGGCAAATGTGACAGCTCACACTGCTGGTGCTCAAATCCCCGATGGCCTTAAATACTATTCCACCTCTGAGTCGTAGCAGCTGGGAGGGAGAAGTAATTTGGGGTCTGGGGATTGCCAGAAGCCCGAATTATCCTTACAGGCCTCGCACACTATAGCATTACTGCTATAGCAACACCTACTGCCTCTGTGAAAATCACTTGTAACTCCACATCTGGACCGTGGAATAGAATTTTGGCCACCACGTTGCAGAACGGATATTAGTGTTCGAAAATGGGCAACTAAACTTACCAAAAGGGATAAAACGACTCACATCCAAAGTAAGCAATCCAATGTACTATCAGCACACCAATTTTTCGATCAAGCATGCACTTTTATTGAGCCATATGTTTCCACAAAAAGTTAGCCGACAATTGACCACACACCTTGACAAAGGGGGACCCTGCACGGCCCCCAAAACAATTGTCAGCTAACTTTTTGTGGAAACATATGGCTCAATAAAAGAGCGTGCTTGATTGAAAAATTGGTTTGCTGATACATTGGATTGATGATTATTGCAGGGGCATTGCCTATGCCGCAGTATCAAGCACCCTAACGATACTTGATGGAGTGCCCAACCACAACCACTGGATTACATCCAAAGTAAGACTAGAAAATCTATTATGGAAAAATGTAGTCAAGGGCAATATAAAACCATGGCATAGATATTTAGTATTTATATACCGCTGACATCTTCCACAGTGCTTTACAGAGCATATATTATCATGTCATTAACTGTCCCTCAGAGAAGCTCACAATCTAATCCCTACCATAGTCATATGTCCATTGTAGTTTAGGGCATATTGAGGGGGAATCCAATTAACTTATCTCTATGTTTTTGGGATGTGGGTATAAACCAGAGTGCTCCCAAAAAAAACCCCCTAGGTCTGGAGGGAATTAAATGTTATCAATTTTTTTTACAAAGGGGTTCTTTACAGTAAGTGTTGTTACAATGTGGAGTATTTTACCACAGGGAATAATTATGGTAAATTCTAAATCTGTATTTAAAATAAGCTTGGATGCATTCCTTACATTAAAGGGTCTCCACAGCTATAGGTAGGGATGTTCAGTGAGATGCAAGTAACTCCACGTTGATGCAGGAGTATGTACATTTTAAAACAAGCTTGCATGTATTCCCTACATTGAAGGGTCTCTACAGGTCTCCACAGTAGGGTCGTTTAGTGAGAATCGAATACAGTAACTCTGCGTTGATGCAGGATTATGAAAATGTTGCATGCAAATGTATGCAGTTAAAAAATCGGCAGAATTTGATCTTTTTTTTTTTTTTTTGCCTAAAACTGAATTTCATTAGTACTGAAGGTGCAATATTGTGCCCTGGACACAAGGGGGTGCCTCGGTTCTTTGTGTGGAGACAGCCAGTGGCAAGAAATGCCCCTACAGGTATGCAGAGACTTGCATTGTTCACCTTCAAGCAGTTTTGCACTTGTTTATATTATGTGTAGGCTTTATGAATATCTGATCCTTGTCTTTAGAAAGAACAGTTTTCTTTATGTAAAACCAACTTTGCATTTAGTATTTGCAACAGTGGTACACTGCAATGCTGGGGGGGGGGGGTCATACTTTCTGACTACCCAGCACAACAAGGCTAAGAGCTGGATAATGGAAGAGGTTACACAGGCTGCCCAGAGCAACTGCAGCTCTGGGCTTCCGATATCACTAAAAATAAAACACAATGGCAGCGCAGTGTGATGTAACGCTGCCTTAGGTCGCACTGTGCTGCCTTAGCGATAGCAAGTATTTAGACAGGTACAAGACAGGACTATAGATTGGAGCGTAACTAGTAGCAACCGCAGCTCTTAGTCATGTCCACAGAAGCAGAGCAAGCAGGCTAACAACAGTCACCAGCAAGCATCCACCCAGGCAAGACTACAGGATAGAACGTAACTAATAGCAACTGCAGCCTATAGTTGCGTTCCCAGAAACTAGAGTAGCAGGAATACTACAGTCACCAACGTGGTGATGGTAGAATCCAAGCTATCTGGATAATGGACTTCACTGATCCACCCCGGATGCAGCGAACGTCCATCAAGCATGGAACTAGGCAATACACAATAATAAGAAAAATAACAAATGGCTCAACTAAGGGATAAATATATATTAGCAAGTCTGCATATATATTTATCAAGAACTAGCTAAAGCACAAGTAATAAGGTCGCATATAACTACAATAACAGAACTATACAGAGTAACAGCAGATCAGCGTACTGTCCACTATGACGGGCGGGGTATGAAATGGGAGGCAGACTTTTATGCTGGCATCAGCCAATGGATGCAGCAGGTATGCAAATCTCCACACAGCTGAATGGTAATCACTAAATCCTGAGCTGGCTTAATTACTATTTGCTAACTGGCTGTGAATGCAAAGGACCCCCATAAGAAATACATGCAGAATTATGTAACAACATGCATGCAGGAAATCCAGGGCTATCTGGCCGCAGCTTAGCTGCAACAAGCAATTGGTGCAATGATGACAGCATCCATTCCTGAGCTGCCCAGGACTGCAGAGCAATTGCAAATGACAATGAGACCCATTGCAAATGCACAACCGAATGCAAGCAGCTAAGCCAGAACTGTCAGTTTGCAGCTCCACTGCAATGCACAGAATACGTCACAGGAGGGATCCTTACATTCACCTAATTCTTAGTACTTTAGTGAGATTTTGTGCAATACTGAAATCCAGCTAGAGAGTCCGCCTGGACATAAAATAACAGAAGCAAGTTTCTCTATTTCTACAGTATATACCTAAGCATTGTGTTTATGCTGTGACCTTCCATTGTGATAAATGAATGGTGTATTATTGTATTGATATTATACTAGATTATCATTTTAGTTTATAAAGCGACAGCACTAGTGTACCAATTAACACTGTAAATAATAACAGCATAAACTATAATATGGGGGAAAAGAGGTACCTGCTCAATCTAACGGGAAACGGTGCCAAACGCTTTTGTGCTCGGTAGCAGAAAAGCATTGACATCGCAAAACGAGCCGTTGGCAGCCAGCTGTGTGGACTGGCCCTAATCCTGCCACGCAGCCATGGAGGGGGTTTGCTAAAGCAAGCTGCTGAAGTGCTCACTTTTGGCACAGGTGGTGTACCCGGCAGTAACACTGCATTAATAATAGAGCACCGTGGGGGTTTAGATTCGGCGCACTCTGCAATAGATTTGTCAGGACTCGGTAAGCGGCGGCACAGCATTATTACAATTGGAAAGCGCCGGCATGTCGGAAACATGATCGGCAAGTGGACATCTTTCATTGGTAAGTAAGGAAGAAGGAGAAGGAAAGGAAGTGTTAGGTGTAGGGGTAGGAAGATTAGTGTTAAGTTTAGGGGTGGGAAGATTAGTTAGTAGGGGCAGTGAGGTTAGTGTAGGTGTAGCAGCAGCGAGAAGCAGAAGTAGTTTTAGGTGTAGCAGGAATAAGAGAGCCTAACCTTAACCGTCCCCCTAACTGCTGCCTAATCTTAACCACCCCACCCTCAAAGCCAAACCTTAACCACCCCCTCTGTATGCCTAACCACCTCGCCTGACGCAAAAAAATGTAAAATATAGGGTGTCATAATAGGCAAACATACAAGTCGGCTATTGCGGGAAAATTGGCCAACAAAGGCAATCAATAAAATAGCAGGCGCTGGGGCCACCTGCTAAATTATTGGGCACCTCCAACACCCAAATTCCCATCAATAGCCAATATTTGTATGGGGGCCTATGGCAGGGCCTGAACTCTTGGGACGCCTAGCGTTGCACTACACTGAACAGTGCATGTTTAATAAATTACCATCTGGAGTCTATTAAAGAAGCTTTGTAATGGCATAAAGTAGGATGCACTACATTTGGGATAACCAATTTTATGTTAATTATCCTAGTTTTAGAAACACTTTCTATATCTCCATATTGGTGTATATGGGTATATAACCCCACCCTCCCTGTGATGTGTAGCCTAGACTTTGATGTCACACAGTGCACTCTGGGAGGTATTGTTTCTGCTTACTTTGGAACATACAACAAACAAACATTTTGCAGTGATGCACCTGCCAGCAGTGATACATTCAAGAATGAAAATCAGGGTGAGGAGTGATTTTAAAATGGGAAAACACAGACTAAATAATCTATAAATGAATATTGTGCAATATAAGTAATTTCCATCATAGTTACATATTTATTTGGGTTATTTGGGTTGAAAAAAGACATACATCCATCGAGTTCAACCAGAGAACAAAGTACAAGACTAGCCTGCTCCCTCATATATCCCTGTTGATCCAGAGGAAGGCGAAAAACCCTTACAAGGCATGGTCCAATTAGCCCGAAAAGGGAAAAAATTCCTTCCCGACTCCAGATGGCAATCAGATAAAATCCCTGGATCAACATCATTAGGCATTACCTAGTAATTGTAGCCATGGATGTCTTTCAACGCAAGGAAAGCATCTAAGCCCCCTTTAATTTTTATTTAGTTACATTCAGCCTCTTTAAAATAGATATGCAGAATGTGGTAAGTATCGATTCCTCTCTGAATCAATTTTGATCAGAATGGAATCGATCATTTTGCCACATCGGGTCTAGAAGTGTATGGCCAGCATTGTGCTGGTGTACACTAGTGTATGTAATATACAGAATGTCGAGCCAGTTCTAGTTACAAGGGGGCCTCCTGACAGACAACCCCCCGACAGATCTTAATCCCCTCCCAAGTGGCATTAGGAGCCCCTTTTATGCTGCCAAGTCACCCCCCAATGCCCCCAAGCTGGCTGCAAGGCTCCATCCCCGGTCTTAGCTGCCATGCTCCTCCATTAGTCCATGGGTCCGTGCATTCCCGTCTTTATCTCCGCTGGGGTGTCTTCGTTCGTGACCCCTCACGTTATTAAGCAATATGCCACCGGGTCACTGAGAAGATCAGCAAGGACAGAGATGAGAATGCAAAAAGTCACAAGGAGTTTGCCAGCAGAAGTAAACCAGGGCTGCACAAACTTAACCTCGTCGTGTGGCCTGCAACACTGCGGAGCAGGAGTGACGTCACAACTATACCTAAAAACTTAGAAAATTAAATCATGTGCCATCACTCAGCAGGCTTCAAAAATATAACAAACTTTATTGTTGGGATTGCACACACTGGGATAAGCCATAAAACCAATTAAAACAACTGGATCGCTCCGTGCCCAGACATGCCGCAATACACTCACACAGACCAACCATACAGGGGTACCGGTACCAGGACGGAGGTTCTACCCTGCAGGGAAGGAGACAAGCGGAGCGGAGATGCAGGCTGTCCGGAAAGTGTCAGACTACTAGACTGGGGAAAACAGCAATGGCTTCCGAGATACAGCAAGGGGTAAGTGATAATCTTCACCCGCGTCGCGGGACTCACCACTCTTCTTCCCTGTGTCCAGCAAGGACAGGGGAGTCACTGCATTGTCAAAAACTTTGTAAGGACCACAATCAAGTTGGTGGGTGACCTGGGGAGGCCTAGCAGTCTGCTCAGGGGCTCTGGAGCAATTGCCCAGGTTGCCCCCATGGCAGCGCCAACCCTGACACCAGATTCCTGTTTATGGAAAAAGGTTTGTACACAGATAGCCGGGGAGTTTTTAGATTTCGTCAGAGGAGTAAAAATCAGTAATGACTTATACTTGCTATCTTGGTCAGCATATGTATTTAGAATCAGAATCAGAATCTTTTTTACTTCGCCAAGCACGACTGGACCGTGCCCGGAATTGGGTTTGGCAAGTACAGGGCTAGGTGAGAACGAGCAGGACATAACGATACATATATGTAAGCAGACACTATACAGACAATATAAAGGGTACAGTTACAGCATTTGAACACATTTGAACACGTATATAAGAAGTGTGCAGCCGTGCGGTCAGGCTGGGTGCTACCAGACATTCTGTCGTGGTAGGATGAGGAGGGATCTAAGAGTTCTAAGAGTTCAGATAATTTACGGCTGAGGGGAAGAAACTGTTCCTGTGTCTTGTGGTCCTGGTGTAGATGGAACGGAATCTCCGGCCTAGGGGGAGCCTACTAAAGAAGCGGAAACCTGGGTGGGACGGGTCATTAGCGATTTTTTGAGCTCTGGAGCGCAGTCTAGAGTTGAAGATCTGGTCGAGAGAGGGGAGTGGTTTCCCGATGATTCTCTCCGCTGATCTGATGACCCTCTGCACTTTGTGTCTGTCGCTGGTGGAGGATCCAGCATACCAGACCAGGATGGAGGAGCAAAGGACAGATTTAATTGTGGCAGTGTAGAAGCTCGTCAGAAGCTCGCGGGCCATACCGAACTTCTTTAGTTGGCGTAGGAAAAATAGCCTCTGCTGGGCTTTTTTCTGGGTTGAGGTAGTGTTGGCTTTCCACGTCAGGTCCTTAGAGATTGTCGTGCCAAGGAGGCGTGCACAGGGGACGTTCTCAACTACCGTGCCGTCAATGCTAATCGGGGGTGGGGTGGTGGCGCGTTTCCTAAAATTGACAATCATCTCAACCGTTTTGTAGTGTTGAGGACCAGCCCGTTCTCCCTACACCAGTGGCAAATTCTGTCAATCTGATGGCGATACTCCTGCTCATCATTACCAGAGATGAGGCCAACGATGGTGGTGTCGTCAGCGAACTTGAGGACTTTGACGGAGTCCACAGTGGACCTGCAATTGTTAGTGTATAGGGAGAATAGGAACGGCGACAGTACGCAACCTTGGGGGGCCCCTGTATTGGTGGTCCTTGGTTGGGAGATGATAGTGTCCAGCTTGACGGCCTGGGATCTATTACTTAGGAAGTCCGTGATCCAGATGCGGAGAGTGGGGTGGACTCCGAGGGCAGCAAGATTTTCTTGAAGTATTAGGGGGCTGATGGTGTTAAACGCCGAGCTAAAGTCGAGTAGAAGGATCCTGGCGTATGAGTCAGGTCTGTCCAGGTGTTCATTTACAAGCTCCAGGCAGATATTTATGGCGTCGTCAGTAGACCTGTTTGCTCTATATGCAAACTGAAACGGGTCCAGCAGGTATTCGGTCGATTGCTTGAGGAAAGGCAAAACCAAGCTTTCAAAGGCTTTCGTGATGACCGAGGTGAGAGCCACCGGCCTGAAATTGTTGAGGTCTGAGACACCCTGTTTTTTGGGGACCGGGATGATTGTGGACCTCTTGAAGCAAGCAGGGACCCTGCCTTCCTGGATGGACTTGGTGAAGATGGATGAGAGAATGGGAGCAAGCTGCTGTGCGCAGGTTTTCAGACAGGCTGGTGACACTCCATCTGGGCCTGAGGCTTTCCTTGCATTAATCCCTGACAGGTGTTTCCTGACGTCATCCTCGTACACCGCTAGGGGGGGTGGGCTTGGATGTGGTGGTTCTAAGTCAGAGGAGGTGGCCGGAGGCTCTGGGGACCTTGCTGGATTCTCAAATCTGCAATAGAACTCGCTGAGGTTCTCAGCGAGCTCGGTGCTGGGAGTTGCATGCTGTGGAGGGGGCTTGTAGTTTGTGGCAGCCTTGAGCCCCTTCCAGACAGTTCGTGTGTCTCTTGAGGAGAGGTTCTGTTCCAGTTTTACAGCATAGTTCTTTTTGGCGGCCCTCAGTTCCTTGTTTAGGGTGTTTTTTGCCCTCCTATACTCCTCCTGGTTGCCAGACTTGAACACCAGTTCCTTGCTTCTGCGAGAGATGCCGAAGTTTATTGGAGAACCAGGGTTTGTCATTCGGGTAGTGTTTGCGGATTTTTATTGGTACACACTGCTCCTCGCAAAAACTGATGTACGCTTATCCTTTAAAACAAACCTGAAGCAAAAATAAACTTATGAGATAATGATTTGTGTGTGTAGTACAGCTAAGAAATCAAACATTAGTAGTACAGAAACCAGTCTCGTATTGTTTCCAGTATAGGAAGAGTTAAGAAACTTCAATTGTTATCCATGCAAAAAAGCTTCTCTGAGCTATTGCACCTAACTTGGGTCAAAGACAGTTCTGTTTTCTGAAGCACTTAAACAATCAAGAAAACGTGAGTGGCAGGTTGGGATAAAGTTTTACTGCAGGAAAGTTCAAAGAGCCATTATCTCTGCTCTGTTTTATAGTTTAAAATACAGACTGTGGTTTGTAAACTGCAATTTTGACGGAACGATGCAATGTGATATAAACAAACCTATATGACTAAAAATAGAAATAGGAGACTTTTTTTTGCTACTAATGTCCTATTCATTATCCACACTACATATACAATTCACTATCTCATAAGTTTTTTTCCGCATCAGGTTTGCTTTAACCAAGTCGGAGTAACGCTTTACGTAAATGTATTAGTATACAGGTCGTATAAAGAGTCACGACCAGGAGAGTGAGAAGAATTGTGATGCTGCCGGACCTCGGCGGGTACGACGATCAATTATTGATGTGGCATCTGCATGCAATAAGCACTCCTTCACACTTGACCTTAATCATAAAATTGCAGCCATCTGAGTCAATCTGCATTAAGTGCAAGGTTAAATAGGCAAACACTCTTGATGGGGCTCGTGTGGCTACAGAGCGAGGTGATAATCTCTGGCTACGCATCCCTATAACAAAGTAAACGGTACCATCGGAGAACAGCAGGTGGAAAATGATGACGCTCACCAAATTATACTGTAAGTGCAAAGCTCTTAACGTGGGGGAGAGCGACGGGAGGGAAGACAAAGGAGGCGCGCAACGTACAATTGCCACTGTTAAGCTCCTCTGCTATTACCGGGCTGACAGGGTGATGTTTCTACCCATATGGCTGGAGGGTTGTTCATGTTATAAAAATAAAATAAAAAAAGAGTTAACTGTACCTAGTCGATAATGTAATCCGGTTAGCGGGGCGATGCCGAGATGGGAAATTTAATTTTTAAAGACTGAAATGAATAAATGATAAATTACCGGAGCACCTGAGATGTCAGAAGTTCAGGAGGCTAATGGCAGGCATTTAAAGACGAAGATTGACCTTTACCGTGATTTCCACCTGTAACGGAGTTTTCTTTCTCCATCTTTAAAGTGTAACTGTCGGGCATAAAATCAAAAATCAATTCTTTATTTTTATCTGGTAAACAAGTAATAAGGATGCTAACCAGGCAATCCAAAATTTAAAATCTCTATTACTTTTCTTGTTTATAAATGATCATTCCCCAGTTTACCTGACTCTTATTTGGTACATTGCCACACAGAGGAAGTTGCAGGGCATGCTGGGTTGTCCTTTTTTGTTTCTGTACATTAGTTAAGTCTGAGAAGCAAAGAAAAGACAACCCAGCATGCCCTGCAACTTCCTTTTTGCGGCAATGTACCAAATAAGAGTCAGGTAAACTGGGGAATGATCATTTATAAACAAGAAAAGTCATAGAGATTTTAACTTTTGGATTGTCTGGTTAGCATCCTTATTACTTGTTTACCAGATAAAAATAAAGAATTGATTTTTGATTTTATGCCCGACAGTTACACTTTAAAGAGGAACTGTAACCCAGGATTGAACTTTATCTAAATCAGTAGCTGAGACTCCCTTTCCCATGAGAAATCTTTACCTTTTCTCAATTAGATCATCAGAGGGTTCTGTATGGCTGATATTGTGGTGAAACCCCTCCCACAGTGTGATGTCAGGACCCAGGTCCTGACATTTTCCTGTCTGTGAACCTTGTTGCATTGTGGGAAATAACAGCTGTTTCCAACTGCCAAGCAACCAGTATCTCACTGGCGAACTCAGGGGGCTATTCCGGGTGTCTGGAACCACCCCCCTGCACTGAGCTGTGTATTCAGCCAGGGAAGCCCGCATAATATAAACAGCCTCATTCTCCCTCCCTTCTTACTTCTGGTGCCTCCCTCCAGCTAATAGAATGAGAGAGGCAGCCGAGCTTCCCTCACAACCCTCACAAGAAGATGCAGCCTGCAGTGAGAGAATGTTGATTATGGAGTCCTGGACTCTCCACAGCACAGAAGTGTCAGACATGATGAAATTAGAGTGCAGGCAAGCTGGTTAATATGCACAATATAAATATAATGGTGTCGCGCCCAATCAGACAGCAGCAAACTGTAAAGGGTTCCCAATTCCTATAAACTGTAAATGCACAAAAATATACAGAATGCGCTCGTCAAAGGAAATAAAAACTTTAATATAAAGGCAGGTCCTATGACCTAGTAAAAGGGCATTAGCCCAGTGGCATAAAATAGACAATAAAACAGTGTTTCAGTACTGAATTGAATTTGGCACTCAGTAATGTGCAATGAATCCCTACTGTAGGAGTAGATGTCTCCTACACGATGGTATAATGGGTAATTGCAATAGTAATTAATCCAAGCGTATTTTTGATGATTGTAGAGGAAGCAATTGCTGATATTTTCATGCGTAGTAGCAAACAAGGTATTAGGCTTGCAGATGTATAAGCAAGTGAAGCAGGATAGTAGCCAGCGTTATGCTTGTTCAGTGCTGGCAGACAAACAAAGGTTGTTAGTTGCTGTTAGTTGCTAATATTTTCATGCGTAGTAGCAAACAAGATATTAGACATGCAGATGTATATGCAAGTGAAGCAGGGTAGTAGCCAGCGTTATGCTTGTTCAGTGCTGGCAGACAAACAAAGGTTGTTAGTTGCTATATCAGTACTAAATAAGGTGAACCTGGAAGCGATCTCACCCTCCTTGGAAGTAGTCTCCTTTAGTTGTTTGTCCTATGGCGGATGAAGTCTTCTAGGAAGCCGCTCTATCTCATCAGCCCCGGCCGGCGGCTAGATGAGAGAGACTTGATCTGCGTGGCAGTATCGGGCAAGCGTGCCCGGCTTCCTGAGGGTCCGGATAGTATAGGTGGCGTGGGTAGCGCGGATGTTGCAAGCCTCCAACTCGGCAGACTTCCGTACAGCTGCAGCAGCCTCTCCGCACGGAGCTCCGACACACCTCCTTCCCCTGTGCGGCGTGACGTCACGACTCTAGCCTCCGCTGACGTTTCGAGAGGAACGCCTCTCTTTCTCAAAGCTTGGCTACTGGGGGATAGGAGGATGGCTTTTTATGCTACATGATTGATTGCTTTACTGAAAGGCATACAACTCAAGATCTTTGTTTAATCCATGCGGGACTAATGTGTTTAAGTTAAATATCCACATGGTTTCACGCCTCGACATTTCCAGTATAAAGTCTCCGCCTCTCCAAGATCTTGTTACTTGTTCGATGACGCAATATGTGGATCCTTTAAAGGAGCAACCATGTTCTGTCCTATAGTGTGCTGATAAAGGGTGATCTTTATTGCCTTTTTTGATGTTGTTGCAATGTTCATTTAGTCTCTCTTTTAGGGCACGTTTTGTTCTGCCCACATAATGCTTAGAGCACGGGCAGGTTAGCACGTAAATCACCCCTTTTGTATCACAATTTGTTACATTTTTCAAACTAAATGTTTCGTTCCCAGAAGTGATCTGATAAATCCTTTCTATAGGGGAACTCAGTTCTTTGCATGCTCTACAAAATCCACATCTTTTAAAGTATCCATTTAACTTATTTGTTCCGGTTTTCTTAATTGTGGGTGCTAATAAATTACCTATATTTCTAGATTTTTTAAAAATTACTTGTGGGTATTCAGACAATAAAGGGGTGAGTACAGGATCTTCCCTTAATAAACCCCAATGCCTCCTCACTATATTCCTTACTTTTAAAGCCTCGGATGAGTATCTCATAACCACACTGGGCTGCTGAAAAGTGCGGTCAGTAAATGTCTCCCTCTCTTCTAACAAGGCTGGTCTTGCAGTGCCTATAGCTTGCTCCCTAGCTCCCAGGATTATGTCCTGTGGATATCCTTTGCATTCAAATCTGGCTTGCAGAATTTGGGCCTCTTTTTCAAAATCATCTACTTTAGAACAGTTTCTCCTAAGTCTTAGGAACTGGCCCTTGGGTATGTTCATCAACCACTTATAGTGGTGACAACTATCTATATTTATGTAGGTATTAGTGTCTACTGGTTTTAAATAAGTTTTCGTCAAAATTCTGCCCTCTTCTTGATACACCGTCAAATCTAAAAAATTGACCTGCTGTCTACTAAATTCAGCGGTGAACTTTAGGTTATAATGATTGTGATTAATCCAACCTATAAATGTCTCGAGACTAGCTCGCGTCCCCCGCCAGATGAAAAACGCATCATCTATGAATCTCCTCCAGAGCACCAGGGAGGGTCCGGGGCCCTCTGGCCCATTGAGAACATGACGCTCCCAATGGGCCATGTATAGGTTTGCAAATGAAGGAGCAAACCGGGTCCCCATCGCCGTCCCGGTGCCCTGGAGGAAATACTGACCTTCAAAAACAAAATAGTTGTGCCCCAAAATAAATCTAATACTATCCAAAAGAAATTCTATCTGGTCCTGGGGTACCAACTTAGCCTCCTGTAAAAAGAAGTCAACAGCCTCTATGCCTTTCTGGTGAGGAATCACCGTATAGAGGGAACTTACATCGACGGTGCAGAGCCAGTATCCCTCTGCCCATACGTAGTTATCTAAAATTCTTAGGAGATGTCCCGTGTCCTTGATATATGTGGGGGTGGACTTCACTAAATCTTGAAGGTAAAAATCTACATAGCCAGAAAGGTTTGATGTCATTGACCCGATCCCCGATATAATGGGTCTCCCTGGGGGGCTGGTGAGGTTCTTATGGATCTTCGGGAGATGGTAATATACAGGGATCCTAGGATTTTGTTCATATAGATATGCGTATTCATCTTCATTCAATATGCCTTTGCATTTGGCCTCCATTAAATGGGTTTTTAATCTCTTTAAAAACTTCACAGTGGGATCCATTGTTAATTTTTTATATGTGTCCTCCTGAGTTAATTGACGGAGAGCCTCCTGATGGTAGTCTTTTATGTCCTGTATAACTATCCCCCCTCCCTTATCTGCTGGACGAATCATAATAGCAGGATCATTCTGGAGGTCCCTCATTGCCTTCCTCTCCATAGTGGTTAGATTGTCCGCGAATTTGGTGTTGAGTTTCCTGATATCTTCTAATACTAAGGTCTCAAAGGCGTTCATAGGCTTACTGGCCTCATGGATCGGATTGAACTTAGACCTGCACTTCAGCCCCGAGTGTTTGTATTGATCAGTTTGTGTAATTTCAGTAATCAGATCAGTCTTTTTCAAAAAATACTTGTTTAAGCAGAGCTTCCTTATAAACTGTTTAATACTGATGAAGGCCTCAAATTTATTGAGCTTATTGCCAGGTGCAAACTTAATTCCCTTTGCCAGAATATTATGTTCTATTGTGGAGAGGGTTCTTTGACTCAGGTTGAAAACTCCTCCCTCTCCCATTATGGGTACCGTTACTAACTGTCCTCCTATTTTCTCATCTTTCTTTGAGAGCCCCCTCCCCCTCCTCCTCCTGGGCCTCCCCTTATTCCCCCTCCTCTGATATACTGGTCCATCTTTTGCTGTTGTTGTAATTTGTCCGGCGGCACCCTCTGTACTGACTGTTGTTTGGTAATGCTCCTGGTTTCTCTCTGAAAATTTGGTACTCCGTATTTTAGGGCTGTACGGTAGTCCAAAAAATGAACATGGTTAATATGCACAGCATGATGCAGAGCTTGCCTGGACTCAGGGTCTGTGGGCAAACATCTGTCTGGTCTCTCCCCATTGTTATAATGACTGCATGTGTGGGTAAGGTGTGGATAACAAGCTGAAAAGTTTTTGACAGTCCCTAGACTCCAGGAGGGCTTCTTTCTGACTTGTGTGAGAGACTGACAGGGACAGGAGTCAGATTACAGGCAAGTAGCCTGTCTGATGTGGGACTACAATACAGATAAGTTCTCTGCTCCATCTCCGGGGCTATTCTCAATTTCTCCACTCCTCTCTCTGGGCTAGTGCAACGCCAAAATGACAATAGCAATCGCTAGCAATTTGTGAGTGTGATTTTGTGAAGTGATTTTCAGAGCGATTTTTGAATGAATTGCTCAAAAACATGCTACATGCAGTATACCTGCGATTTTGAAAAAATCACAACGCTGCTGTGGGAACATCCACATAGGGTAACATTAGCCAAGCGCTTTTCAAATCACTGTTGATTTGAAAAACGCTCAGAAGCACTCTTGGAGTGCACCAGCCTCCTTCATTCACCTTTGTTTCTCTCTTCCCCTAGAGCTGGCTGTGTGTTCTTGTCATACAGGAAAGCTAAATAAAAGTGCAATCCTGGTGAGGCAAAATATTATTATTTAGTATTTATGTAGCGCCGACATCTTCCGCAGATGCATATATCCCTGCATCATATGGGTATCGCTTGTGCTATGTGACACTATGTAGCATATTCCACTGAATTGTCCAAACTAAGTCTATCTCCTGTTCCTCTCTTGGGGAGTTGTTCCAGCGCTGTACCCCGTTCACATTTGCTGCTACCAGAAGCCCTCAGAAACACTCGTGTCCTTGAGTACTTTCAAAGATAGGCAGCTCCGTAACACGCCAGCTCACTTTTGTGCATGGGCAGTATGGAGCCACCTGTATTCGGAAGCACTCGGGACATACGTGCTTCTGGACCTTTCAGGAACTCCCCCCCTTAAAAATCCTGCGTTTGCCCCTGTATCTCCCTCTATGCATATGTATATCAATAAGTAGTAGATCAAAATGGAAGTCCGCACCACCTCTTTAGGATAAATCTTTGTTTTATTAGTATCAAAAACACATTAAAAAGAACCAATAGGCAAGACAGTCCGCTGTTTCGGGCTCCTGTCCTTCTTCATGTTGCCAGGTTCTGAATACATGTTCACACACACATCACATATATATACACCAGAGCAACCAATCAGATTCAATATTCAAATAGGAGGACCTGATGGGGAACTGCTCATTTAAATATAACACTCCGCCTACCCATGTATCTCTATGGGACATCAGTATCCATTATGAAACACTGAGCATATAAATTAAAAATCTCAGTTTCACCTCATGTAGAATAATTATGAATACAGGCAATATCCCCAGATGTATCACAACGTCCCCCTGGCTATAGATCGCCTTAACCTCATTCAAAAAGTGTATCACCAGTTTGTAAACAAACTGCGTGATCACTATCCAATCAGAACGCTATACGCGTCCGTGTCATGGTCCGCAACACGCCCACATCACGTGGGTGTCTTAGCCGGCCAATCAAAATAGGCACGCGTCAAATGACGCTTATGACGCGGCCAAACGTACGCATGACCAGAAGGACCATGCGTAATGCGTCAACCGATCTCGCGATGTTGATGCGGCCGTACAAACGCGAAAAAAACGCCTGTCAAATGCCAGACAAAAATACGCAGTGTTAGTGTGACCATGCGAACGTGCAAAAAACGCCTATCCAATAAATGCGCAATACCAATGCGGCCATGCGAACGCGCAAAAACGCCGATCAAATGTCAAAATAAAGACACAAAAACTCACCCCAGGCAATACACCGCTATGTCAAAGGGGAGAATGTGTGTCACAAACACATGCAATTTAGGGAGGCAAATGCAATAATATATAGCCAGAAGAACATACATAACTCTATTAATTCTAAAATTAATTCTAAAAATTCTAAAATGGATAGAGTTATGTTGGTGTCTACCTTTAATACTGTTAGCCATCATGTTGAAAAATGTATCAAACGTAATTGGAGTATTTTGGGTGACTCATTGCCATATATACCTGAATTTAAACGGCCACCTATGTTTTGCTATAAGAGACCTCCTTCCCTTCGCAGTAAACTTGTACACTCAGATATTACCAACCAAGCCATTTCTAAGGGACATTGTGGCACCTTTCCGTGTCTCAATTGCCACATCTGCAATAGCCTTATTCGGGGTGATACTATATCACATCCTACTAGTGGAAAGAAATATAAGATACATGGCAGATATTCGTGCGATTCCAGCTGGGTAGTCTATTTACTTAAATGCCCTTGTGGTAAATGTTATGTGGGTCAAACGACCCAAAGGCTCAAAGACAGACTGGCATCGCACAAATCTGCCATACGTAATCATAATAGTGATCAAGCTGTGTCAGAACACTTTACCCTTTTTAGACATAATGTCAGCCAACTTAAAGTATGTATCATTGGTAGTGTCCCCCTAGATAAAAAAGGAGGTGATAGGCTGTCCAAACTTCTTAAAATGGAATCTAGGTGGATTAGGGAATTGGATACGATTAACTCTGGATTAAATAGGGACTATGACTTACGCCTTGATTGGTAGTTGATCTGTTCTTGTTGTTTATATGTTTATTTAAGAGTTCACTTAGGGGTCTTTGTTATATTATTTTAAATTTTAAAGTATAGCAACCAATACTAATTAATAGAGTTATGTATGTTCTTCTGGCTATATATTATCACATTTGCCTCCCTAAATTGCATGTGTTTGTGACACACATTCTCCCCTTTGACATAGCGGTGTCTTGCCTGGGGTGAGTTTTTGTGTCTTTATTTTGACATTTGATCGGCGTTTTTGCGCGTTCGCATGGCCGCATTGGTATTGCGCATTTATTGGATAGGCGTTTTTTGCACGTTCGCATGGTCACACTAACACTGCGTATTTTTGTCTGGCATTTGACAGGCGTTTTTTTTCGCGTTTGTATGGCCGCATCAACATCGCGAGATCGGTTGACGCATTACGCATGGTCCTTCTGGTCATGCGTACGTTTGGCCGCGTCATAAGCGTCATTTGACGCGTGCCTATTTTGATTGGCCGGCTAAGACACCCACGTGATGTGGGCGTGTTGCGGACCATGACACGGACGCGTATAGCGTTCTGATTGGATAGTGATCACGCAGTTTGTTTACAAACTGGTGATACACTTTTTGAATGAGGTTAAGGCGATCTATAGCCAGGGGGACGTTGTGATACATCTGGGGATATTGCCTGTATTCATATTTATTCTACATGAGGTGAAACTGAGATTTTTAATTTATATGCTCAGTGTTTCAGAATGGATACTGATGTCCCATAGAGATACATGGGTAGGCAGAGTGTTATATTTAAATGAGCAGTTCCCCATCAGGTCCTCCTATTTGAATATTGAATCTGATTGGTTGCTCTGGTGTATATATATGTGATGTGTGTGAACATGTATTCAGAACCTGGCAACATGAAGAAGGGCAGGAGCCCGAAACAGCGGACTGTCTTGCCTATTGGTCCTTTTAATGTGTTTTTGATACTAATAAAACAAAGATTTATCCTAAAGAGGTGGTGCGGACTTCCATTTTGATCTACTACTACTATTCTCTGTGGTATCCGGAGACAAGCCCTGCACACCTCACCCCCCTTTCTTTTTACTAAGGGTGGTGTGCCAGAAGAGTGCGATTGGCTCTTTCTTATGTATATCAATAAAAAAAATCACAGTATTGGAGGGGTGGTTATAAATAATGGCAGTTGGTGCTGTCTAGTTTTTCTCCTGGTCTGTCAGCAGTAAAGATGATGACCTGCAGGCTCATTGTGGACAACGTGAACAGATTACATGGCAAAGACCAATCATTTATTGATCTCTCCTATTTTTTAACTTCTCACTTTGCAATGTATTTATTTATTTTTCCACTTTTTGCTAAAGTTTCTCTTTAAAGCACTTTACGTCATCCCAGTGGTCCTGCCCACATTTCAACAGTTGCAAAAAGCTATGGGAGTCCTGTTGACACATCTGCTTCTGTTTCAGATACCATAGCACTGTGTTACTTGGCAACACCGTTTAGTGCATTAGCTTTGCTCAAAATGTTTTTATTTCTTTTTTTATATTTCGCTGTCTTTGTGTTTCATGATTTTTTATTTCATTTTCTTTAAAGCCTACTGTATGACTGACCTTAAAGTTACTATGCTAATGAATGCAGTAAGTAGATCAAGTGACCTTGATAGAAAAAGGAACACTCAAAAGAAGAGAAGAAGCCCAATATGGTGTAGTACAGCACTGGGCACACTACGGTCCGCAGGCCGTGCGCCGCAAACCCGGCCCACAGGTAGGGGGCCCGGATTCTTCTACTCACTCCCCGCAGAGTTGCGAAGGGTTAACAATCAACAACTTTCTGCTTCGGTGTCAGTTCTCTATAACCACAGGGTGTCACATGAGATGCCCTCAGGACAACCTGATGGTGTGTCATGTGATGCGTGTCATGTGACGCCCTGTGGCCATGGAGACCCGACGCAGGAAGCGGCGAGTAGGTGAGTGTGAACCCTTGGTTTCCTTAGGCTTACCACTCTGCAGGGAGGGAGGAGGAGGAAAGGAATGTTAGGAATGAAGCCCGCAGCATGCGACCTGGGCCGCGCAAAGTTTGCCCAGCCCTGGTGTAGTATGTCAAAAATGTTGAAGTAGAAATTAAGCTAAAAAGGTACCCAGAAACCAGGAGTGCCAAACAGCACCTTCAGTGCATGTGCAGCTTCTCCCTCTATAAGAATAGAGACCGCTGTCTCTGCCCTACACAGGAGGGTGACATGTAATATGGGGGATTGAGAGGCACCTATACTGTATATAAATGTTTAAAACATTGGAATAGTCATGAAAATCAAGATAAGAACTGCTTACCCAATACTAAAGGTCTCTGAATGCTTGAAAAAGAAGTTACCCTGGTGGGTTCTGGGTCCCCCTCCCAAGTTAAGTACTCCCCAGGGGCTGGGGTTTTGTTTGTAACAGATTCTCTTAAAAGAGGCATTATTGCGAATTTGAGGGAGGTACTGTTACTGGAAGACACTAATTTTGAAATCAGTTGGGACGTGCATCATGCATATCGCTACAGATTCAGTGTGTATCTAAAGTACTCCTGAACTGAGAGTGATAGGGAGGCTGCCAGATTTAATTCCTTTTAAACAATACCAGTTGCCAGGCAGCCCTGCTGAGTCTCTGCCTCTAATATGTTTAGCCATATACTCTGAACAACCATGCAGATCAGGTGTTTCTGACTGAAGTCTGACTGGATTAGCTGCATGCTTGTTTCTTGTGTGTGATTCAGACACTACTGATGCATGAAAGATCAGCCAGGCAAACTGGTATTTCTTAAAAGGAAATAAATATGGCAGCCACCACATCTCCTTCAATTCAGGTGTACTTTAACAAAAAAGGAAATACATATGGCAGCCTCTATATACCTGTCATTACAAGAAGAAAACGTTAACCTTCTCCATGATTTGCAGAGCAGAGTTCTTCAAACAAAGAGCAGGCATCATTGTTGGCCATGCCAAAAACTGAACATGCCACTTAAGCACAGTAAGAGATAAATTACCCTCAAACAAGAAGCAATGCATGCAGGAATTTTATGTTGCTACATTAAGCCCTCTCAATTAATAATTGATTTGTAGAGAATTGTAAGTAGTGCCTTAGCATATGTCATTGCAAAAAATATTAAAGCCCAAGGTGGTTTTTTTGAGAATAAGATGAGAAGCCCTTAGCGAGGGTCGTAGTTACGATATTGGAACATTGATTTGCTAATTTTTTTCTTGTGTTAGAAACAGACGTTATTAACTTCCAATAACTGATATGAGTTGAATAGCTTCACAAAATGCCTTTGTAGGAGGCACCACAGTCACTTGCTATGAACAGGGCCGGTTCTAGTTACAATGGGGCCCTGGGGCAAAAGTAACTTGGGCCCCCTCCCCCCCCACAGCCCCCTTGCAGCCAAACCTCCTGCCCCCCAGGGCCTCTGCGCCATCTGCCAGGACTGATACAACCCCCCCATCACACAATAGCATTATGTGTCTGTCACATGTCCCTTAAAAAGCCTTTTTGGGGTTCCCTTTATTCCCTACCTCCTTTTCCTATACGGAGTGTACACAAAGCATCCCCGCTCTCATGGGTCACCATAGCTGGAGGTGAGAAGGGCACCTTGGGGGTCCCTCACAGGCTCTGGGACAATTGCCCCCTTTACCTCTATGGAAACGCCCGCCCTGGCTACGAAGAAGAGGAATCTACTCAAAAGCCATAAGGGGCCATGCAATAGGTCTGATAGTTGACTGGGCCTAGCTACTTGTTGCTTCTGTTAAAGAGAAGGCTAAGAAGACTCACAGAGACCACAAATGGTTGTTTCAATGCCCAGGTTAGATGCCTGTGATTAAAGTTGTCAGTAACGTATTATGTAGGTGTGTTTGCTTTTCAATCTAGCAGATTACCAGTAATTTTGTTTCACAAATCAGCTCATCTCTCTAGCAGTACTTGCCAAAGAAAGCCAACGTGGATAGATAGAGCATAGTAGATCCTACAATCTAGGAGCTCTTCAGCTGAAAATATTATTGTTGTCCTGTGAGTTACCGATTGAAATCTTTGTTGTGTCCTCTACATAATTCCAGCAAACATTACAGACCAACCCCACCACAAGATGAACTAGAGTTCCTGCTAAAGATACATATATGCAGTAGACTTTTGGTTCTAGAGACAATGATGACCTAAGCATATATTGGGTAAGAGTCTACTCTCTGTACAGATGTACCCCAACATCTGCTAATGACTCATTAATCAGCTGTGACGGATCTATTTGGCCAAGATGCCTACTGCTCTTCCACCCCTTTCCTCTCCACAGGACCACGCATGCTGTTCAACAGAGAGCCAAGCGACCACACACAAACTATCACCTGAAACCATATGCTGACAAGGAGAGCTGCAAGGGTTTGCTTCAAATTTTGCCACTGATGTCCTAGAACCTAAGGGTGGCTTCCACCTTCTCCAGGATACATAATCCTCTGGGGACAGGTGGCTGATTTTTGGAGTTTATGGAACTATGGATCTGGTGCTGGCAATGAATGAACAACTACACATTTTGAATAGTTACTACAGACAAACCTCCAAGTAAACTTAAAACTTCACTCTAACCTAATACTTCCACCATGCGTAACCGACCAGCTAACCAACCTAACCCTCACCTAGCCAGTTACCAACATAACTCTCATCCAAAGCCTAATGCTAGCCTAATCAATAAACTTCCCATTAAAAGCCGGTTGCTAATTCGAGCATAACTCTTACTCAAAGCCTAAAGGTAACCTAATACTGAAATCTATAAGTACTCTAACACTCCCTCAAACCCCAACAGCCAATTTCTAGTGGTAATCTAATCCTTACCCAAAGTCTACCAGATACCTAAATTTACCATGAAGTTTAATAATAAAATAACTAACTTTAACCAAAAAGTCTAATGTCAACCTAACCCTTGCCCTAGACCAAATACTAATATTGCTCTTACCTGAAAATTAATGCTAACCTTGCCTTCTTCCTTCCTTCTTTCCTTCCCAAAAGACTAAAGCTAACCCAACCCTCACCCAAAGCCCAGTGCTAACCTAATCCTCACCCAAAGGCCAAATCCTAACCTAACCCTCACCCAAAGCCTAATGCAATCCTAATCCTCACCTAAAGGCAAATACTAACCTAACCCTTACCCAAAGCCTTACGGCTAACCTGATCCTTAACCAAAGACAATTGCTAACCTTGCCCTCGCTCACAGCCCAATGCTAACCTAATCCCCACCTCTAGGCAAATGCTAAGCTAACTCTCACCCATAGCCTAATGCTAACCTAATCCTCACCCAAAGGCAAATCCTAACCAAATCTTCACCCAAGGCCTTGTGCTAACCGAATCATTACCCAAAGACAAATCCTAAGCTAGCCCTCACCCAAAGCCTAATGCAAACCTAGCCTTCACCCAAAGGCAAATGCTAACCTACGCCTCATCCACAACCCAGTGCTAACTTATTCCTGATCCAAAAACAAATCCTAACCTAACCCTCACCATGGCCTAATGTAAACCTAATCCTCATACAAAGCTTAATGCTAACCTAACCCTCTCTCAAAGCTTAAAGAGGAAATCCAGCGAAAATAATGTATACAAAAAAAGTGCTTAATTTTTACAATAATCATGTATACAGTGGCTTGCAAAAGTATTCGGCCCCCTTGAAGTTTTCCACATTTTGTCACATTACTGCCACAAACATGAATCAATTTTATTGGAATTCCACATGAAAGACCAATGGAAAGTGGTGTACACATGAGTAGTGGAACGAAAATCATACATGAGCCCAACATTTTTTACAAACTCCAAAGTGGGGTGTGCATTATTAGTCAGCCCCCTTTGGTCTGAGTGCAGACAGTTACCCATAGACATTGCCTGATGAGTGCTAATGACTAAATAGAGTGCACCTGTGTGTAATCTAATGTCAGTACAAATACAGCTGCTCTGTGATGACCTCAGAGGTTGTTTAAGAAAATATTGGAAGCAACAACACCATGAAGTCCAAAGAACACACCAGACAGGTCAGAGATAAAGTTATTGAGAAATGTAAAGCAGGCTTAGGCTACAAAAAGATTTCCAAAGCGTTGAACATCCCACGGAGCACAGTTCAAATGATCATTCAGAAATGGAAGGAGTATGGCACAACTGTAAACCTACCAAGACAAGGCCGTCCACCTAAACTCACAGGCCGAACAAGGAGAGCGCTGATCAGAAATGCAGTCAAGAGGTCCATGGTGACTCTGGACGAGCTGCAGAGATCTACAGCTCAGGTGGGGGAATCTGTCCGTATGACAACTATTAGTCGTGCACTGCACAAAATTGGCCTTTATGGAAGAGTGGCAAGAAGAAAGCCATTGTTAACAGAAAAGAATAAGAAGTCCCGATGGCAGTTTGCCACAAGCCATGTGGGGACACAGCAAACATGTGGAAGAAGGTACTCTGGTCAGATGAGACCAAAACGGAACCTTTTGGACAAAATTCAAAACGCTATGTGTGGCGGAAAACTAACACTGCACATCACTTTGAACACACCATCCCCACTGTCAAACATGGTGGTGGCAGTATCATGCTCTGGGGGTGCTTCTCTTCAGCAGGGAAGCTGGTCAGAGTTGATGGGAAGATGGATGGAGCCAAATACAGGGCAATCTTGGAAGTAAACCTCTTGGAGTCTGCAAAAGTCTCTAGATGTGCAAAGCTGGTAGAGACATACCCTAAAAGACTGGCAGCTGTAATTGCAGCAAAAGGTGGTTTTACAAAGTATTGACTCAGGGTGGCTGAATAATTACTCACACCCCACTTTGCAGTTATTTATTTGTTAAAAATGTTTGGAATAATGTATGATTTTCGTTCCAGTTCTCACGTGTACACCACTTTGTATTGGTCTTTCACGTGGAATGCCAATAAAATTGATTCATGTTTGTGGCAGTAACGTGACAACATGTGGAAAACTTCAAGGGGGCCGAATACTTTTGCAAGCCACTGTAAATGATTTAGTCAGCATTTTTCCATTGTAAAATCTTTCCTCTCACTGATTTACATTCTGACATTTACCACATGGTAACATTTTTACTGCTGGCAGGTGATGTCAGTGGAAGGAGATTCTGCTTGCTTTTTTGGCAGTTGGACCCAGCTGAAAACAGCTGTTATTTCCCACAATGCAATGAGGTTCACAGACAGGAAACTGTCAGGACCATGGTCATGACATCACACTGTAGGAGGCGTTTCACCACACTATCAGCCATACAGACCCCCTGGATGATCCATTTGTGAAAAGGAAAAGATTTCTCATGGGAAAGGGGGTATCAGCTACTGATTGGGATGTTCAATTCTTAGTCATGGTTTCTCTTTAACACTAGCATAATCATCACCTGTGGCTTATCACTAACATAACCCACTCAGAATGCCTCTCAGTTAACCCATACTCTTATTCAAATCTATCAAAAGCACTACTGCAGACACAAACTAAACTAAAAGGGTATCATTAATGCCTACAGAAAACGGTATTGTTGCCTAAATAATTTATTTGACTCTCTACTGCTCTCTACCTGTGAATTCATGAACAGCAGACATTTTGCAACCACCAATCCCTCCATATGGCTTTGGACAGAACACAGTGACCTGCAAAGCACCACAAAGTGTATAGATAGTACAATAAATTCAAGACTGTCATCACGAACCTCATTATCACCACGTAAAAAAGGCTTCAGAGGCATTAGGCATAGATATGGTTAACAGATGATTAGCATTGTGGTCCCATCAGGAAACGAGGAAGTAATTTAAAATGGACATTTTTTCCCTTGAGCGGCGTTTCAATATCATACATAAAAGTCACAGTTTAAAGGCTAATTCCGTGAACGGAGATTAGCTGAAATACCAATTAGTATGCAAGACTGATATGAAAGACAAACACACAAGGCAATGAGTGCTCCATCCATCAAGGATTATTTGCATGTGTAAATGTCAAAATATCACCTCACGGTAACCTTACTGAGTATGTGAAGCCGGGTATCATGGGAGCGCGGTGGTCATGTGACAAGCACTGGAGCTATTTAGAGAGGAGCTAGAGCTTGCCATTGCTCATTGTTATTCAACTATAACAAAAACTGTAACACTTTCTCATTTAAAAATATGAGATATGAGGAATTTTTTTGTATAGCAGATATTGAGAACCTAAATGGGTCAATGGAGTATTATGATTATTAGATTGTGCCTGGCTACTTTAAGATGTCTAACTGAAAACACACCTAAAGTGAAGAGAGAGAAAACACAGTAAACTAAAATTTCTCTTGAATAACCCCAGCAGAAGTGGAACTTCAAATTATAGTGCCCACCCCCCCCCCCCCTCTATTTTCCCTATGTTTTATGATCCTCCATCATTATTCCTCCACCACAACACCTGATGGACCTCTGTGTTGGATGGAGAAGAGCCCACAGCTCTGGCCTCTCATGAAGTTGCATGGACTTCTCCCCCTGTACGGATGTCCCTGAACCTCAGGATTAAAGTACAACTCAACCCAAAATCAATATTATAACCAAATCAAAAATAAGTCGAACTCATATATAAGTCGACTCCAATATTTGACCCTCTTAAACTGGATTTTTATTGACTCAAATATAAGTCTACCCAGCAAAGTTAATGGCTGCACTTGGGGACCAGCAGGAACGAACAGCTGCACTTGGGGACCAGGAGGGGTTAATAACTGCATACTGTATTGCAGGCATTAACCCCTCCTGGCCCTTAAGTGCAGCCAATAACTCCCCCAGGCCCCCAAGTGCTGCAATTATTTACCCCCCTTCCTGCAGCCCAGTACTTTTCCCCCTGCCCCTTTCCTTGTTAATTGTTGTGGCCAGGACTTTCAGACCTTTGTTTTCTTGGCATTTCCTTTATCAGAGAACTGTCATCACTGGGTAAAGTGCTGCAAATGGGAATGTCACTATTAGTACACACATTACTCAGTGTGCTCAGTGTTGCTCATGACTCAAGTATAAGTCGACCCCTATACTTTTATTTAGAGTCAGACCTACATTTCTAGACTTATAGTCAAGTATATACAGTATTTATAATAGCAAAAAGGTTATTTTGAGACAAGTTGTCTTGGCTGACTTGGGTGTCGCTATAGACATAATGTTATAATGTTTATAGCACTACAGCTGGATTTTCAGTGTAATTCGGGTGCCGGCAATAGCTGGATCCCGAATTACGTGTCTCTTTCAGTTGGTAAAATTTGGAGGGGGAGATAGTATTTCATTCCACTCACACTGCGCCCAATAAACCGGGCGGTGTAATAATACGTACGCTGTGAGTTAACTATAAGATATATATGGACGCAAGATAAAGATCAAACTGCCTTTTTTTCATGAATTACATGTGCTTGTGAACCTGTAGTGGAGCTTGCTTCTTGCCCTTTGCAGATTCAGCTGTCAGCAGGGGCGTAACATTAGCCTGTAAAAAAGCCGCAAGTAAAAATGGGTGCAAATATACCAGATAGTAGAATATCAGTAACTTAAAGGGATCCTGAGCAGTAAAAAAAAATTAGACTGGTACTTACCTGGGGCTTCCTCCAGCCCACCGTAGGCTGCAAGTTCCCCCGGCGTCTTCCTGGCTCCTCTCCCGGTCCTGCTGGTGGCTCCGTTACCACCGGAATTTTGGGCTGAAGGTCGGCCGGTTCTACCTGAATGGGGGCGCTCAACATCAGTACGCCGACCGCTACGCATCATCGCACCAGCCGGCGTGGCAGTACTGCGAATGCGCGGTTCAGAGTGTCCTTTAAAGAGTAACTGTCAGGCTGCAGAAGCTAATTTAAACCTCTATTCTCCTGTGTTAAACAGTTTAGAAGGAAGCCCAAAAGCAATTAGTGAAGATAAAAATCTCAGTTACCTTTGATGTGTGCTTATCAGCAAGTCTGTTATTCTTAAGAAGACGCAAGCCGCATACCATACTGCAAAGCATTCTGGGGCTCTCCCCTCGGCTGCTAATGAGACGTTACAGCAGCTTGTAATCGCTTAGCACTGATAAATCTCCGGGGCAGAGTACACTGCAGGGGTCAGCTATTGTTCCTAGCCACATGGCTCATTAATATTCACTGCACACTGTGTTATTTAGTACAAGCTTATCTGTGATCAGGAAGCAGGCAGGACATGACGACACATTTGACAGAAAAACATGGAGCCTGCCATGAGCTGTCAGGAGCATCTATCTCTGCATATACTATATACAAATTCTGTGAAATCCAAACGTGGACAGTGAAATGCATATGTAATGTAAGTACAGCCAATCTTTAGCTACTGATATATGTGTTTATTTTCTCTGAGACCTTATACCTAACAGCTCCTCTTTAAAGGTGTCCCGCTTTGCACAGGGAGAAGTGACCATACATACCAGTAATTACTTTTAATAAGTTAAAATTGTACTTAGTAGTACTTCTTGTAAAGTGGTTTTAGGTTCCTTTCAGGCCACTGCAGAAAATCCTGTAACTGGGTACTCTGTACTTGTGTACTTTGACGCCCTGTTCACTTACGGTCAGCTTTTGTAGCTTTTTGAGTCCAGACCAGCATTTTAACACGTAATTTGTGACCACAAGTACTAATCCTAATTATGGCAGTTTCTAGAAACTAGAGTAAATTATTGCACCCCGCATTCTCTCCACTCAACAGCAGAGCAGAGAAAAGTTGAGATTGCTTATTCTACAAAGTCCCATAAAAAAACAGGAAGAACGTGCAATAAAATGTATTTATTGAAAGCAAATGAATACCTTCCTTATCACGGTTGTACCGCATCAACCGCAGCTCCTTTCAGCTATTCTAAAGTACATTTTTCATCAAGTTTCATTTTGGAACGGGCATTTTTTTATTGGTGAAGTTTGAGAACATATTTAGCTATAACTTTGAGTGATGGGTGAATTTATTTATTTTTTTACATGCTTAAAGGAAACAACAAGCATTATACGCTGCCCTATGATTTACTTACCGAGGGCTTCCTCCAGCCCTTTGAAGCCGCTATGTCCCATGCTGCATCTCCGATTGCAGCCGCTGGCCCGGGGTCCCCGTCGGTGGAGAGGCCGACCTCGAGGTCGTCCTTTCTAGAGGAGGTCGGCATCTGCACACGGCGTGGACGGGGCTGTGAGCGAAGATGCTGCGAGGGACATGTTGGCTTCAAGGAGCTGGAGGAAGCCCCCAGTAAGTATATCATGGGGCAGCACATAATGCTTGATATTTCCTTTAAATTAAACCTGAAGTGAAAATTTTTGCAAAAGTTAGATACTTCCTCGACCTTGTGGCTATAGACCCAGGACCCTCTGAAAATATTCGCCAAGCCTTGTTGAATATGCTCTTGCGGTCAGAGGCGTAGCTATGGGGTGGCAAGAAGGGTCATATGTCCCCAGGGGCAGCACTGTGAGGATGCTCAGTACAACTACCGTGTGTGTGTGCCCCCATGCACATGTCTGCCAGAAGTGCCCTCGCTTCTCTCCCTCCCTCCCTCTACAAAAGGAGTGCAGAAAACAGCAGAAGTCTCACCAGCTGCGACGTTCCGGCGATCACATCATCTCTCCTCTGCAGTGTGTCCTGCATACTCTCCTTGGTAACAGCTGCGTCATGTGACAAGAGACGTCACTGTTACCAAGGAGAGGATGCTGAGAGGAGAGATGATGTAATCGCTGGAACGTTGGAGGCGGTGAGTCTTCTGCTGTTATTAACACATCTGGTAAAGGGGGGGGGGGGGGGGGGGGGGCACATTTGACTATCTGAATGGGGAAGGGGGCATGTTTGGCTATCTAAACAGGGAAAGGGGGCACATCTGGCTATGTTAACAGCATTTGTACATTTAGTTCCACCAATGGCCACACCCACATGCTGATGTGCAGCCACGCCTATTTTTTGCTATCTGGAGGGGGCAAAAGAAGTATCTTTGTCCCTGGGCACTGAAAAAACTAGCTACGCCTCGGCTTGCAGCCATACTCCAGCCTGTGCAGCAGAGTGCTTCCTGAATGGAGAACAGCTTGTACTCAGGAAGATAGCGCCACCTAAGATGGAGAGGCCAGGCTACCTTAAGTGAACCTCCGGACTAAAAATCTACTCAGCAGAACTGAAAAGGCTTGATGCTTCTTTAACAGTTCCACAGCATCAGAACTTTGTTTTTCTTACCCAAGCCTCATTTTTAGCTGCATTTTTAGCTAAGCTCCACCCATCAAAGAAAACTGCCTGGGCTTTTTTTCCCTGATGCTGTGCAAAGCATGACGGGATTTCCTATGTTGTTATTCACATTGCCTAGCAACTGGGAGGGGTGATCAGCACACAGAACAGTTGGAACTGTGTCTCATGCTCCCTGTCACCTCCTTTCAACCAAAAAGATGGCTGACCTCATGAAATCAAACATTTGCCTGTTCTTTTAAAACAGGGTGGGTAAGAGATTATATTACCTATTTATTTTAATTAACATAACTAATGTAACTTAATGACAGTATGTTTGTTTAGGCTGAAGTTCCTCTTTAAGGCAGAGGAGAGGGGTGGGGCCAACTCTTGAGCAGATAAAAGGTCCCTTCAGAATTTTTTGCTGTTTGTGAAGCTTGTTGCATTGTGGGAAATAACAGCGTTTTCCAACTGCCAAGCAAGCATAGTCTCCCTCTGTGCATAGAACTCTCAGTAAACAAACATTCCGCACAGATCACCTGGCAGGACTAAAGATGTGACTACCTTTAATACATTTCAAAATGTAAAGCAGGGTGAGGAAGAATTTCACTATAGGCAAATACTGACTACATAATTTATAAGTGAAAATATAAGCAAGTTTATTTATTTTGTTATTTTAAATACAGTTCCTCTTTAAAGGGAACCTAAACTGAGAAGGATATGGATTTTCCTTTAAAAATAATACCAGTTGCCTGACTCCTCCTGACCCTGTGTCTCTAATACTTTTAGCAACAGCCCCTCAACAAGCATGCAGATCAGGTGCTCCGACTGAAGTCAGACTGGATTAGCTGTATGCTTGTTTCAGGTCTGTGATTCAGCCACTACTACAGCCAAAGAGATCAGCAGGGCTGCCAGGCAACTGGTATTGTTTAAAAGAAACATTCATATCCCTCTCAGTTTAGGTTCCCTTTAAGGCTCGGTTTACACTGCACAGATGAAAAACTGATCTATGGAACAGGTCAGTTTTTAAAAGACATCAGTACCCTCAGTATTACCGTGTTTCCCCAAAAATAAGACACTGTCTTATATTAATTTTTGCTCTAAAAGATGTGCTAGGGCTTATTTTCAGAGGAAGACTTATTTTTGGGCAAACACTGGTAGTTTTCCTATACAAAATGTACATACTGTATGCCATGCTGAAACACGTGCACCATACACAGAGCTGGTTTGCAGATATTGGCTCTCACAAGAAATTGATTCTGCTGATCATGTGAGTAAGTCTTTTTCTTGCAGGCAGAGAACTCTGTCAGGCTCCCCAGAACATAGGATAAGCTGTGTGTGTGTCCTGGGAAGAGGTGACGTGCTGCTGATGCTTATCACCACAGATCAGGTGGACTGGCTCCAACATAAACACAAATTGCCTGACACATATACAGGACTGTGTAGAACTCACATTATACTGCTGCTCTCCTGTATCCAGGCTTTGTATTCATGGTGACTTGCTGGTGTCAAGTGGGCTGCTAGCTAGGGCTTAAATTCGGAGGAGGTCTTACATTCCAAGCATTCTTGAAATTCCTGCTAGGTTTTATTCTCAGGGTAAGTCTTACTTTAGAGGAAACACGGTAGGTAGCTAGTGGTGTCCCCAACTGGTGGTAGATCACGTCAGTGGAATGCAGAGAGCTGGGTGATTAACCTCTCATTTACGCTCTGCTCAGGACTCTACATAGTGAAGGAGGCACTAGAGGAGGGTAGAGAGCCACCTTTCCATCACCAGGTGCCTGTAGGCACGTGCTTACAAAGCCTTATTGTAAATCCGGCCCTGGGCACCACCTTGGGGTCTTAGAGTCTGAGAGTATGGAGAGGTTAGATTATAGTGAAATATCAACAAACATTGCCGATATTTCACAATATGAATCAGGTTGCAAAATATCTATTATTATTCTACTTATTCGACTTTTTTAAATGTATGCCTGGAAGTACGGTACGAGAATACTGGCCGCAGTTATAAATGGACGCGTGTGTTGCCGCAAAGCTCATGTCTAACCGCAACGTTCAATGCCCGCTCGGGAACTTTTTGGGGGCAGGAGGGGTCGCAGCATAAGAGGAGAGCTGTGACCGCAGATCAGTGGGGAGGGGGGAAATCCCCCCCCCTCCCTCACCTCGGGCTCTCCTCTGAGTGCTCCCCTCCTGCAATCAATCATTGGTGGTGCTCGTGGCAGCCGCGGCAGGCAAGCTGAGCACATACCTCCTTCTGGCCGGAGGTCTCCTATCACTAAGTGCTTTATGGAACTTCCTGTGTAAACAGGAAGTTCTATGAAGCTCTTAGTGATCGGAGGCCAGAAGGAAGTATGTGCTCAGCTTGCCTGCCGCCACCGCCGCGGCTGCCACGAGCACCACCAATGATTGCAGGAGGGGAGCGCTAAGAGGAGAGCCCGAGGTGAAGGGGGGGGGGGGATTTTCCCCCCTCCCCACCGATCTGCGGCCACAGCTCTCCTCTTATGCTGCGACCCCTCCTGCCCCCAAAAAGAACATTAATTTCATCTTTCGGCTTGGAAATGTACAAAACTGACTTTGCCGAATCATAGCCGTTATAAAAACCGATAAATTCAGGCACGGCGCCGATTTGGAAGGTTAATCATAACGGTAACCAAGCTACAATGGGATGAGCCTGCGCGTCCATTTCATCTTGCGGCTAAATAGCCGTTTTCGCTGGAAGTAGCCTAAGGGAAGTAAGGATCATTTATTTTGTCGCCTCACTTATTCTCTAAGGTCAGAGAGGAAGGTCTGAGTTTAGTTCCACATTAATAAGATTTCCAAACATTGAATTCTGCTATTATTTGTAAAGCTTCACCTGTAAAAAGGAGAAGAGAAATAATATATTATTTATCTTAGAAGAAGCATGATTGCAAGTTTTCAATGGATTCTGTCAGTGTAAGCAGCACGGTCACTCCAGAAATGGCATCTTCACAGCTTGGGTGTCACAGGCAGATGTCAGCCAGGATGGTGAGAGAAATTCTCAGAGGATGTTGTATTTTCTTTGCTGTCATAAGGTCTCTTATCTCCCACAATTCCCAGAGAGAGAGAGCCCCCCCCCCCCCCACGCTGCACAAAGCACATTCATAGCTAAGCAGGAGCCAGCCATCACGCCATAGACCACAGTAACAAGGTGAACAGTAGAAGAAGCGGCTCAATACTTACGGTTCAGCGGTAGGCTGGCGTTGCTGATACCCAGTTTGTTTAATGCTACGCAGGTATAGTTGCCGAAATGTTCTTCTGTTACATTGGCCACGTGGAGGATCGATCTGGTGCTGTAGTTCTTTATGAGGATGCCTTTCTGTCCATTCGTGAGTCTGATAAAGACAAAGGAAAGCAATTATTTTAGATTGTTTGGAGCGGGGAGCCCCTCTTGTGCTGTGAATGTAAACCTCAGCTGGCTGGTAGGAAAGGGCAAGTTAGTAGCGAGGAGATGAGGCAGCACATTCACAGCTCCAAATTGACTGTAGACTTTATTCCCATCTTTTAAAGAGAACCTGAACTGAAAATAAAAAGTCAAAATAGCTATACACGTCATACTTACCTCCTGTGTAGTCTACTCCTCAATCCTCCATTTGTAATTTTACAATGTACATTATTCAAAATGCGCTACTTGCTGCATATTTCTCAAAAGTAAAACGCTCATAATGTTTTTCAGCGGAGACCCAGAAGACGTCGTCAAGAGCATGCCCGATCAAGAACGCCACCCATTTTGGTCTGAAACTGATCGCAAGCTCGATCGAGTGATCCGCGGTAACGACAAGCGTTATCGGAACGAGGGACACGCGCGACGGAATCCCCGGTGCTGTCGCTCCTAATCCTAATAAAATGTGCCCCCCTTTCAGTAAAATGTGCCCCCCCCCCTTTCAGTATACTTTACCTGTTGGTGTCTGTTGATGGCTCTGCGTTTTGGCCCCCGTCCACATACACGCGCTCCACGTGGTGGCTGGCACATATGTGGGCTCATGTGTGATGTCACACATGTGCCCACATTACAGCAGCAACCATGTGGGGTGCGTGTATGTGGCTGGAGGATGGAGGGAGGAGCTGGCGGCAGACATCGACAGGTAAAGTAAACTGCACTGGGCACCGGAGGGGGGTGTGTATATTTTACATTAGGTGGGGACAGCTGCCGGGGATGGCGAGGCGGCGGATGCGGTGTCACGAGGCCAATTTCGGAAACATTTCATGCTGAAATGTATTGGGAATCAGCCTGCAGTGTATGGGCAGATAACAAACCTCTCTCTGATCAGATTCGATCAGACGGAGATCTGTCTCTTGGTCGATCTACCCATACGTCTTCTGATGTATGGACACCTTTAAGGTGGCCACACACCATACAATTTTTTAAATATCTGTTCAATTTAAGAACTGAAATCCATTTTTCTGATTGATTGTAACATTTCAAAAATATGACCAATGTACCACACACCTGTGTTCAATTTTTACCCAATTATGATAAAAATGATTGGAAACTCGGAGAAAATTGCTAGGGTGTGTATATTAATACATTGACAATATAACACACACCATACAATCTTTAGAAAAATTGGTGAACAATTTCAAGCATTCCGGATTGATAAATAAAAAATAAATAAAAAGGGGAAATCCAATCAGATTTTTCAGTCGAATGAAAAAAAAAAAAAAAGCTTTCGATTTTCTCCAATCATATTTATCGAATTGCTGTAAAATCGGATCATTTTATTGTACCATGTGTGGCCACCTTACGTCTTATCAGGGTTGCCTATTTAGGTCTGATACAATTAAAGGGATTGCTATGTATCACTGCCTCTCATTTCTTATATATATATATATATATATATATATATATATATATATATATATATATATATATATATATATATATATATATACAACCAGCAGCCATGCATAAGATTTCAATAAAGAATAATCTGCTAGACAAAGTAATATGGTGCCCTTGCCAGCAGGAGGCGCCCCAGGCAATCGCCTGTGTTGCCGATGCCAAAAATATGTCCCTGAATTATCCTTTTGAATTGACACATTGAATTTTGAGGATACTGTTCAGAGTGAGGATTGCAGCAGGGTCATCCGCGTCCCAGCACAGAGCCAACTGCTGACAGGGTTTATATTATATAACACTCTATACAGTATATTAAATCAGCACTTTACCGAAAAGAGGACACTAATGAGTAATAAACCTTTGTTTCACTCTAGGGGTTTCAGATCTCTTCACAAAGTCAGACTGTATGTCGTAACCTTAGGCCTTCCTCGCTGTTAAATACGATGGCGTGATAGCAATGAATCAAGCCCGGTTTCTATGTTTGAGTGGTTTTATGTCATTATTTTAAACTGAGCTCAGGCTTCCAATTAATCAAGATGAGCGGATTCTTACCAGTTACTAAGGGTGATTAGGGTGATTTTTTTTATGCATTTTAGAAGGAAATCATTGTAGGCTGACATGAACCTGACAGTAACATGTACACAGGACTAGGTAAACACTTTTATATAGGATCACACTGTTACAGCTAGGCTCAGTAGCGTAGCTTAAGAGCTCTGTACCCCAGAGGCGGGTTTTACATTGGGCCAGAATTCTGGAAAGGTCACAATGGCTCGGGCCTTGAGCGGCTGCAGCCCAAGGGTACACCTGAAAATGAAAAAGAGGCGGATACATATGAAAGAGGAGGCTTCAAATGGGGAGCAACACAAGAAAAATGGAAGCGAATGGCCATGCAAGCTGTTCAAGGAAGAAAGGGGCTTCAGTACATGGATAAAGAGGGTTGCACATGGAATGGGAGGGGCGCTGCTGTACCAAGAAGGGAAGTCACAACACATTTGGCCTAGGGGCAGAAAAGGTATAAATCCAGCCTTGCATTAGGCCCACTCAAGCCCTCTATAAGTAATGATGACTGATATGGAGCACCACAACCTGCCAAGGACAGCTGCAGATACATATAGGCTGGGGCAGTCTACATATAGGTGGTCAACAGTCTATCAATGGAGATTTACAGAGGTGATCATTACCAGCTTAGCATCAATAAAAAGCTGATAAAGTGGTTGAAGGGGCGGCTCTTACTGGGCCCCACTGGTTCAGGGGCCCGGTGCAGTGGCTACCTCTGCACCCCCTATTGCTACGCCACTGGCTACACTATATTTGAAGGGTATCAAAAAATGGTGCAGGAGGCGCGCCGGTAAAAATGGTAATAGTAGAAGCTGCAATTAGCAGCAATAAATGTTAATTATGGCGCCTGATAAGTTGGTGCCCGCTATTTCTCAAGCTCCATAATTATAGTTCATTGCTGCTAATTGCGGCTTGGAGTGAAACTATTGGGATTAGAGTTAGTCAGCAGTGGGGTGGTTTTGTAAAGAGTAAGCAGGATTCCTTAGAGGGTTAAGTATGGTCACTATGGAGGAATTAAATTTTGGCACCGGAGGGGGTGGAACATGGTTAGGCATGGGAGTGGTTACGTTTAAGCAGCTGGGGGGGTTAATGTACGGAACCGTGATGGGTGTACTTTTGGTTAAGGTTAGACACCAGGAGGGAGTGGTTAAGGTTAGGCAGCGGGAGTGGGTGGAAGGGTTGTTTAAGGTTAGGCACTGGGGGGTGGGCGGAGGGTTGTTTAAGGTTAGGCATACTGAATCAGACAATTTGTGTCTTCAGTGGGGAGGTAGGTCCACCACTTCCTCCCATTGTTCAACTGGCACCTTTTGATAGCTAGGGATCAACTTTCACCAAAGGCCACTTGTTCAAAACTGAGCTATCTCTGATTGATTCAAAAATGTAGAAATAAAGAGTAAATCTTTCTCAAGCGCTTCTTTATCCTGTCTCAGTGTAACGGACCATGCTGCCTGTTGACTCAGGTTCAGGTTTGTGATGTTTAGTGTCTTGACCCTTAGCAACAAAATCTGAAATCAATAGTTCACCTTGTTCCTCATAGAGTTTATCAGAGGAAGTAATTCGCCTGGCCCTTATAAACTGGATTTTAGGTTTTTCTTTGATCAGAGTTGGTAGGTGATCTCTACTAGTAGTCAAAAAAAGAAACCCGCTCTTGTCATTGGGCTTGAGATATAAATTGGTTGACAAATCTGCTATCCTGTGAATACAAACTATCTGAAAATAGTACCAGGGAATTAGTAATCATGCACCAGGAAACAGGAAAAAAGGGCGCATATGGCTAATGGACAAAAAGGGCGCACCATAGGCTGCAATGCAACATATCAGCTTTCGGGCGCCAGAGAAGAAATTAGGGCACCCAATAAAAAGCGATTACCAGGACCGTGAAAACTATTCCTGTACAGAATAAGGTTTGCAGCAAATATCGTTTACAAATCGTTTTGACTTTCAGTTAAATTTATTTTATCGTTTTTAAAATTCGCTTTCAGAAGGACAAATCTGCAGAAAGACAGAAGTCACTCTTTCCAGAGGAGTGAAATCTTTAGCCACTATGGAATTTCAATATTTTCAAGTTCAAGTAGCAAGGCTTAAAGAGACTCTGAAGTCTCTTAAAAATCATCTTTTTATTATAAAATCTTGTGTAATATGTTAGCCCTACCTAAACCGCCGCATCCCCGCCACTGTAATCTATCTAAATCCCCCCAAACTCCCGGAAGGGGGGGGAGGGGGACTTCCGTGAGAGGCAGAGCTATGAGCCGCAGCTCTGCCTCTTAGTGCATCTATCAGCCTGGATCGCCGCCTCTCCCTCGCCCCTCTCAGTCTTACTTCACTGATCCGCCGCTGATAGACGGGGCATGGAGGCAGAGCTGCGGCTCATAGCTCTGCCTCACACGGAAGAGTAGAGGGCAGCAAAATCCACGTACAAGGAAGTCGAATTTTGCGGGGAGAGGGAGGAAGAGTTAGGGGGGATTTAGATAGATTTCAGGGGCGGGTATGCAGCATTTTAGGTAGGGCTATCATATTACACAGGATTTTATAATAAAAAGATGATTTTTAAGAGACTTCAATGTCTCTTTAAGAGATGCCAACCGATTTTTGAGACATTCAAAAAGAAATGTTGCTTATATTAATAATAACTTAGAGTGTCTTGCACACAAATATTTTCCAATGTAGATATGTTTGGAGTCAGGATTGAAATTTAACTGCATGCAGAGCAAAGAGAATTTATAATGTCTATTCTTGAATTTTATTTATGGCATAATTGCTTTAGATTTGGGGATGTTTACTTTATGCAAATTAGCGGTGTACCCAAGGGAGCCCCCTGTGCTCACAGTCTTTCTAGTTTAGAGATGATCGTTTTTTAACCACTTGCCGACCGCACGCTTATACCGTGCGTCGGCAAAGTGGCAGCTGCAGGACCAGCGACGCAGTATTGCGTCGCCAGCTGCAGCCTAATTAATCAGGAAGCAGCCGCTCGTACGAGCGGCTGCTTCCTGTCAATTCACGGCGGGGGGCTCCGTGAATAGCCTGTGGGCCACCGATGGCGGCTCGCAGGCTAAATGTAAACACAAGCGGAAATAATCCGCTTTGTTTACATTTGTACGGCGCTGCTGCGCAGCAGCGCCGTAAGGCAGATCGGCGATCCCCGGCCAATCAGCGGCCGGGGATCGCCTCCATGTGACAGGGGACGTCCTGTCACTGGCTGCACAGGACGGATAGCGTCCTGTGCAGCCCAGATCTCCCGGGGGTGGCAGGTAGGAGAGGGAGGGGGAGGATTTCGCCGCGGAGGGGGGCTTTGAGGTGCCCCCCCCCCGCAAAATGCCAGCCAGGAGGAGCGATCAGACCCCCCCTGCACATCATCCCCCTAGTGGGGAAAAAAGGGGGGCGATCTGATCGCTCTGAGTGCCCTTTGATCTGTGCTGGGGGCTGCAGAGCCCACCCAGCACAGATCACCTAAAACAGCGCTGGTCCTTAAGGGGGGGTAAAGGGTGGGTCCTCAAGTGGTTAAAATGCATGTATTTTGTGGAATTCTTATTTACTTGAATTCACAAGCTATATTAATGATTTACTTAAAAGAAAACCACTATCATGAAAAATGTAGCAAATGTAAAATACATACATATAAAATAAACATTTCTCCCAGAGTAATATGCTCTATGAATTACCTTTTTCCTATGTTGCTGTCACTGTAGGTAGTAAAAAGCTGACAGATTTTGGACTAGTCCATCTCCTCATTGGGGATTCTCAGTATTACCTTTATTCTTTACAAAAGCCCTTCCTGGAAAGGATCTATGCAAAGATACTGTATCAGCCAGCTTCCCCACTCAATGACACACTATTTTGACAGTTGGACTGAGGAACCGCACTTCAGTAAGTGCTTTCATAAATAAAGAAAACCCAGAGAATCCCCCAGAGGAAATGGAATAGTCCAAGACCTAACAGATCTGTCAGATTTTCACTACCTACTGTAAATGACAGTGACATAGGAAAAATTAAAACATAGTTAATTTTACTCTGGAATAAATGTTTATTTATATGTAGCTATTTTTAATATTTTTGTGATAGTTGTCCTTTAAAGAGAATCTGTACTCTAAAATTCTTACAATAAAAAGCATACCATTCTATTCATTATGTTCTCCTGGGCCCCTCTGTGCTGTTTCTGCCACTCCCTGCTGCAATCCTGGCTGGTAATTTCAAGTTTTAGGCAGTGTTTACAAACAAAAGACATGGCTGATAAAAGCTTGTGATAGGCTCAAGTAAGCCGAGTGCGTGAGTCACACAGAGCTTGCAGGGGACCTGGAGAGGGTGTGTATAGCTTCTATCCTATCACAAGCAGCACAGCACATTTCATCCAGACTGCCTGAGCCCGACAGAGGAGAGAAGATTAGCTCATATAACAGAGATAACACAGCCACTGTGCAAGTAGGAAAGGCTTCAGTAAGCCAGACCACATTAGAACAGGTATAGGAGTTTATAGGATAGTAGAAATAAGGATGAAAATTTTGTTACAGAGTCTCTTTAAAGGGACCCTGAGCAGCGCATGAAAATGAAAATCTGCACTTACCTTGGGCTTCTTCCAGCCCCCCGTAGCCTGTGAGGTCCCTCTGCGTCCTCTGGCCCCCCTCTTTAATCCCGATGGCGACTTTGTTAGCCCGGCAACTTTGGCCGAAGCTGTGCGCAACTTCACATGCAAGGCCCGTCCGCGCACCTGGCTCGATCACATGCCTGTCGCCATAAGCCTCCTGTGCATGCGCTGTTCAGTATATTGAGAACCGCGCATGCAATGGAGGCTTACGGAGACAGGCATGTGATCGAGCCGATAATGCGAAGTTGAGCACAACTTTAGCCAAAGTCGCGCAACTAACATAGGCGCCAGTGAAACCCAGAGGATGCAGAGGGAACTCGTAGGCTATGGGGGGCTGGAGGAAGCCCCAGGTAGGTGCAGATTTTCATTTTCAAGCGCTGCTTAGGGTCCCTTTAAGTTGGGTAGTTTGGGAAACTTAGAATAGGTGCAGGGTAACCAGGTAGACACCACTTTGAAGTTTAGTCTAAAATCATCGAAGGACTGCTTACAGTCTAGTAGAAATATTGGAAATGGATGCTAAATTTGTTAACAATTTATAATCTCAAGCCCAATGACAAGAACGGTTTCATGAACATTCAGAGCTGCCATCTCTCAGCTATGATCAATGATTTACCTAAAGGCCAATTTATATGGGCCAGGCGGATTACTGCATCTGATGAGCTCTATCAAGTACAAGCTCAGCTATTGATTTCAGATTTTGTTGCTAAGGGTTATGACATTGAACAGCGCCTCTCTCTAGCTGAGTCAGTAGGCGGCATGGATCGTTATGCCATAAGAAAGGATAAAGAAGCTGTCAGAAATATGTTTCAGAAAGATTTACTTTTTATTTCGTCTTTTGGGAATCAATCAGAAATAGTTTTCATTTGGGCACTGGAACACTGGTATTTAACCAAGGTCGTTCCTAGGGTGTTAAAACTGTTCAATAGCCATCCTTGAAAGCCAGAAGCATTTCCACTGAGTGCAAATTTGCATTGCGAAAATTCCATTTACTACTGAAAGCAATGCAATTTTGATGGAATAGTTTCCATTGAATGCGTTTTTTGTAGTCCATTCTCTTCTGAAAAAAAGCTTGCTGCCGATTTTCGCACCATTTCCCATGTAATGATTGACAATTATGCTAGAAGCTTATGGATCCTTATGGAAACACAGCCTATGGGATTGTTTTGCAACACTGGACATAAATTACAAAAACCTGATTCAAGCTCATTTCTGGGAGAACCCAAGTTTAGCACATTTCCTTGCCTGAACTGCCAAAATTGATCAGCTAATAATAAAATGGTGATACACTTACACATTCTGTTAGAAACCACGCCCTGGCGCTTTCTGCCTGTTGGTGGCAGTGTTGTCTCTGGTGCGTCTATCCGATAAAGGCGCATGGAAATTTGAGCGTCCAGCAATGTCGCTAGTAAAATATTCATATTACATACTGATATTTTACTATAAAGTGTTAAGTATTAGTATTAAATACCAATATTTTACTACAGCTAAACCTAACCCTACTCCTACACAGAACCCTCCCACCCAATGCCTAACCCTTAACCCCCCACCACTACCTTCATAAAGCCTAACCCTTAACCCCTCCCCCCCACAAACTACCTACCTAACGACACTAACAGCACTCTGCAAATGATAAAGTACCAAAATGTAGGTGACAAAGGACTGTCAAAATTTTATAAAACTGAATATTTTCTTGCTTGCTGGTGGCTTAGCACCGCAATTTTCCCTCCGTCCTCTGGATGGCGCTGTAACTCTGTAGTGAGATCACTGACGGCGATCTCACCAGAGTGATTCAGAGCCTCGGAGGACAGGAAGGAGAATGGCTATCGACGACTGGATCCCCCGGGAGGTGAGTAAAAACGCACTCTGCACGCTATACTCTGAATTGAGCTCCCGGTGGCTAGCCGCTTACCACCAGTGAGGTTAAAGGGAACCCAACGTGAAAATAAACTGAGGAGATAAACAACTGTATTTACCCTCCTACTCCCCAAAATGACTTTTTTTTTAGATGTTCCGTGGTTTTATTTTATATTTAAACATTTACAAAGTAGATGTTTTGTTATCTCCCTAAATGAAAATACATGAACTATTGAACTTTTTTTTTCTCCCTCTGCTCTCAGAAGTTGTATTATGCCAGGAAAACTTTGATGGCTGTAATTTGCGTATTAGTGATATTTACTGTATTCCCGACAAGGTACTGACAAGGTAGAGGCTTTCACGTCTATGCTTAAAAATTAACTCTTTCAGGCAACAAAATAAAACAAGTAAAACAGTCGTGTTGTTAATATGTTTTGCACTGTACATACACATGTTTATCTCGTCATGTCACACATCGCCACGGGTACACTTTATATCTCCAGCAAGCAAGAAAATACACAAAACCTTTCACCTAGGATAAAACTTAGGAGAAAAAAGGAAATTGCATATGGGCCCATGTCTCTAGCTAAGCTGCCAGCTAGGCTTGGTTTAACCGCTTAAAGGGACACTTAAGTCAAACAAAAAAAATGAGTTTTACTCACCTGGGGCTTCCAATAGCCCCCTGCAGCTGTCCAGTGCCCTCGCCGTCTCCCTCCGATCCTCCTGGCCCCACCGGCAGCCACTTCCTGTTTCGGTGACAGGAGCTGACAGGCTGGGGACGTGAGTGATTCTTCGCGTTCCCAGACACATTAGCACCCTCTATGCTGCTATATGGTATATGATATATGCTATAGCAGCATAGATGGCGCTATTGTGACCAGGAACGCAAAGAATCACTCGCGTCCCCAGCCTGTCAGCTCCTGTCACCGAAACAGGAAGTGGCTGCCGGCGGGGCCAGGAGGATCGGAGGGAGACGGCGAGGGCACCGGACAGCTGCAGGGGGCTATTGGAAGCCCCAGGTGAGTAAAACTCATTTTTTTTGTTTGACTTAAGTGTCCCTTTAAGTACCAGCAGACTCTGCCCCCTTAAAGTGACACTTAAGCCTAAAAAAAACCCGAGTGATTCTTCGCATTCGCAGCCACAATATCGCCCCCTATGCTGCTATTGCGGCCTTCCTTGCCGCAATAGCAGCATAGGGGGAGATATTGTGGCTGGGAACGCGAAGAATCACTCGCGTTCCCAGCCTGATGGCCGGTGATGGCGAAACCGGAAGTAACCGCTGGCGGGGACAGGAGGATCGGAGGGACACGGCGAGGGCACCGATGAGCTGCAGGGGGCTGAGGGAAGCCCCAGGTGAGTAAAACTCATTTCTTTTTTAGGCTTAAGGTTCACTTTAAGGACCAGAGACCGCTGGTGCAGAAACAGCGGAATCCCGACGACGAATCGCCGCACATAACCGCCGCAATCGCTATCATCGCTGCACGTCGGGATCCTGGGCTACCCACTCTGCCATCTCTATGACGGACCCTGGCCAATGGGAGCTGCTTACCTTGAAAGACAGGGTCAGGAGCCAATGAAAGCGGTTCCTGACCGGCTCACAGGAACTCTGCCATCATAGAGACAGGCAGAACAAGTGAGCTGTGGCAAGAGTGACGGAAACGGCGGATGTGCGCAGTGGCGGCTGATTGAAATCTACACCCTGCCAGCCAGGCAACCACCAAAACAGGGCGTAGATTTCAATCAGCTCGGTCTTAAAGTAGTTAATAATTAATACCTCAGTATACTTTATATGAAGATAAAACAACATAAAAGCAAAAAAGAACTCTAGATGTATCACCCATGCTGAAAAAACAAGAAAACATTTCCAAAAATGGAATCTCCCTCCCAAAACCCAGGCCCAATTCTTGAGTCTTCACTCACACCTATGCTGGAGAGATTGCAATTCAACAGGATCTTTAACACATATCCTATGGGAGTGTCCAATTATTAAAGAATTCTATCTATTTCCAACATACTAGACACGCATTTTGTTCTCTCCCCCCAAATGGCCCTCTTCTTAATTGATAGTCATTTAATCCCCCCCCCCCCCTTAGAAAGAATGTAATTCATATCATATGTGCAGCTCGCCAATTAATTCTAGCTAATTGGAAAAATAAGGAACCCCCTTCCATAACGCAACTAATTTACACTGCATGCTATAATCTATACATGGAGGAAAGACTTACCCCTACCCGCCAGGCCATGAAAAACCCTCCTCCTCACAAAATAAACTGGCAACAGATAATATCCCGCTTCAGTTTGCCGAATAACTCCACTTAACATGAAAACAATTAAGAATCGCAAGCAGACTATATATAAGACTTCACGCGGAGTATACCAGAATAGTCCACCCCCCTAAAAACTTTCCCCTGTTCTACCCCCACCTCCCACTGCTTGACGAGCCCTATCCTAACAGCTTCTCTCTCTAGTAGGTTCTCTTGAAAGGACCATAGAGAAGCTTAATCAAACCAAAGTCACTGCTTTTGACAATTGGTTTAATCTTTTTAATTTGGACACTGGTTACACATCTTGTTTTGACTTATGTTTGACTTATGTTTGTGTTATAATTTATATACTCTACTATAGGCCTTTATATCTAAAGGTACCTTGTAAGTGCCCATAGACGCTTTGACTTATGTACCAAGACAACCCTATTCACCAAGGGTTGAATTACCGTATATACTCGCAAGCAAGCCGACCCGCATGTAAGCCGACCCCCCCACTTTTACCCCAAAAAACAGGAAAAAATGATTGACCCTCATGTAAGCCGGGGGTAGGAAACGCTGGCCGCGTGATCCCCCCAGTATGTCCCAGTATAGCTAGTATAGTGCCCAGTATAGGTAGGTAGTGCTCAGTATAGCAAGTAAAATGCCCCAGTATAGCTAGTATAGTGCTCATTATAGCTAGTATAGTGCTCAGTATAGCTAGTATAGTGCTCATTATAGCTAGTGAAGTGCCCCAGTTTAGCTAGTATAGTGCTCAGTATAGGTAGGTAGTGCTCAGTATAGCTAGTAAAATGCCACAGTATAGCTAGTATAGTGCTCAGTATAGCTAGTATAGTGCTCAGTATAGGTAGGTAGTGCTCAGTATAGCTAGTAAAATGCCCCAGTATAGCTAGTATAGTGCTCAGTATAGTGCTCAGTATAGCTAGTATAGTGCTCAGTATAGCTAGTGAAGTGCCCCAGTTTAGCTAGTATAGTGCCCAGTATAGCTAGTATAGTGCCCCATTATAGCTAGTATAGTGCCCCCAGTATAGCTAGTATAGTGCCCCCAGTATAGCTAGCATAGTGCCCCCAGTATAGCTAGTATAGTGCCCCCAGTATAGCTAGTATAGTGCCCCATATAGCTAGCATAGTGCCCCAGTATGGGTGGGTGGGTAGGTGCTGTCCCTCCCCGCTCCCCCTGCGGCCGCCGCTGCTGCTATTACCTCAGGCGGCGCCGCTTCCTCTATCCCCGTCCTCCTCCGGTAGTAACTCATTCACAGCAGCGCGCCTCTCGCTGCTGTGATGACGAGGAAACCATAGAGAGCGGCTTCCTGTAGCGCGATGCCGTTACTATGGGAACCGCTCTCTATGGTTTCCTGCGTCATCACAGCAGCGGGGGGCGCGCTGCTGTGAATGAGTTACTACCGGAGGAGGACGGGGATAGAGGAAGCGGCGCCGCCTGAGGTAATAGCAGCAGCGGCGGCCGCAGGGGGAGCGGGGAGGGACAGCACCTACCCACCCACCCACACATGACTCGCAAGCAAGCCGACCCCCCAACTTTTGGCCCACTTTTGGGGGGTCAAAAATTCGGCTTGCTTGCGAGTATATACGGTAAGCTTGTATGATGCTTGACCTTGCATTTATTGTAATTTTTGAAAATGTTTAATAAAAATTAATGAAAAAAAAAAACCAACAACATAAAAGCACAAGGCAATGCCACCTACTTTTTATCGCCCTTGTACCACTCGAATGATGGAGATGGGACGGCCGCTGTTTCGCATCTGATTAATCCTGTTTTTCCTACGGACACTCCTGATGGCGTTAATTCCAGAATTGTGGGTGCAACTGGAAAGATAAAATAAATAAATATTATATACTCGGCTGCATGCACTGCTCAATATAATGTGGTTTATAAATAAAACGGCAAGTGTTAGCAAGACAGCTGCAAACTATTCTAAAGAGAATATAAAAATGATAACGTGGTCAAAGAGCATGTTTCATCTCATTACCACAATAAGTGTGATTACTATCTATTTATAAAAGTGTTTGTTCTGGTCAGATTTGCCAGATTAGAACAATACCAAATGGATTTCAAATACATTTGATAACATTTAGAATTAAAGCAAACTTAGCGTTTTAATAACCTTGTGAGATGATTGTATATGTGTTTTACTAAATGTAAATAAAACATAAGACTGAGTCTCATTTTTTTTTCAGTTTAAAAGGAATCTGAACTGAGAGGTATATGGATGCGGGGAAGCAGGAAAAGAGGGCGCCGGTAGCTAGTGGACAAAAAGGGCGCAGCCATTCACTCCCATAATAAATATCGTTTGATAGGCGTCGAACAGGAAAAAAGGGCGCCGGAGATTATTAACGTTTACAAATGGCGCCCGGGGATTTTTAATGTTTTATAACTGCGATTGTGATGATATAAGTTTACAAAATACCCTCGTGACGAATAACGTTTACACAAATACTAAACATATTTATCGTATTTAACTAAAATATTATTTAAAATTGTATTCCTTACTGTTTGTAAAACATTGTTATTCACAAAATAAAGCGATCAGTACGTAACATAAATTGCAATATATTTTTGACAGTCACAATTTGTAAAACATTATTATCCACACAATAAAGCGATCAGTAAGGGGGGTTCTTAGGGTTAGGCACCACCAGGGGAGATTTAGGGTTAGGCACCACCAGGGGAGATTTAGGGTTAGGCACCACCAGGGGAAATTTAGGGTTAGCCACCACCAGGGGGGTCTTAGGGTTAGGCACCACCAGGGGGGTCTAAGGGTTAGGAATAGGTACAGGGAGGGTTCTGTGTGAGAGTAGGGTTAGGATTAGTTGTAGTAACATTTCAGTAATACTTACAAATGTTTTACAACAGTTATTACAAATGTAGTTATATTTTTATCATCGTTATAAACAATATTTTTAGATTTTATTGTATGAAGAAATGATAAATGAAGGTTATTGACAATAATATACAATTGTAATGATTAAACATATAGTTTTTTTTAACAAACGTAGTTATACATTTCACTTTTGAAACGGAAGATTATCGTTTTCACAATTTGCGATTTCATACACATTATTTAATGTTTTTTAAATTTGTAAAACATTATTTGTAAATTAATTACAACACAATATTTTTATAAACGCTATTACCGCTTATTGTTTACACCCTTTTTACGCCCTTTTTCCCGACGCCCTTTTTGCATGTACGCGGATGCGGCCATATTTATTAAACAATGCCAGTTGTCTGGCAGTTCTACTGATCTTTTTGGCTGCAGCAGTATCTGGATCATACGTCTAAAACAAGCATATGTTTAATTCAGTCAGTCTCCAGTCAGAAACATTTGATCTGCATGCTTGTTCACGGTCTATGGGTGGCCAAACACAATACAATAAAATGATCTGATTTTTCAGCAATTCGCTAAAAACTATCGTATCTCCCGGAAAAAAATCGAAAGCTTTTTTTTCATTAGACTGAAAAATCCGATCGGATTTCCTATTTTTTTCGATTTATATCGATTTATATCGATCTAGATATTTCTCTTCAATTTTTGTAAAGATTGTATGGTGTGTGTTGGATTGCCAGTTTATTAATATACACGCCCTAGCAATTTTCTCAGAGTTTCCAATCAGTTTTATCATAATTGGGGAAAACATAGGTGTGTGGTACATTGGTCATATTTTTGAAATGTTACAATCAGTCAGAAAAATGTATTGCAATTCTTAAATTGAACAGATATTTAAAAAATTGTATGGTGTGTGGCGACCTTATGGCTAATAATATTTAAAGGCTGAGGATTAGCAGGCAACTGGAAAAGTATAATCATATATCCCTCTTACTTCAGATGTGCTTTAAGGACTAATTCTAAACAGCAGCCATGACAAATCTGCCTTGCTGAGCTAAAAAACAAACAATCAGAAGTAATGACTCCTTGAACTGTCCAACACTAAAACCATATCGGAAATTTATTCTCAGTCAGAGAAAAGTACTGTGAATTCTGTCAACTTTTCAGGCAACAATACTGAGTTCCACAAGTTGTTTGACAAGCTCATTTGCCTAGATAACAATCGACTATACTGGAGAACAGAAAGGGTCTTCAGACAATTTTTTAGTAGGGCTAGTACTACACATACCTATGTTTATCTCATGATGTCACATGGTACCTCAGGCCTGCTTTAATTCCAATTCTAAATAGCTGTTGATTGATGTCAAATGTGTCTGCTAATGTGCCTATTTATAAATGTGTCTGAAGAATGCCGTAAATGCCTGTGCATAAGCTTGTCTCAGATCAGTGCATAGTTGCGGTTTGGAATGTGTTACAGAGGAAAGTTTTTGGATCATAAATGCCAGACTGAACAGGTGGCTTTTCAGTTTTGATTTAAATGCCTCCTGGGCTGGAACTATCTATGATTGGATGTGGCTAGACGTTCCAAAGAGTAAGGGCAGCATGACAGAAGTCTGTTTTCAAAGGTTTGAATAATTTGACCCCTCTGGGGGGTGGACATTCAAATGATTATATCCTGTTGATCTGAAGTTGTGAAAGGTGTAACACACTTGCAACAGATCCTTGAGGTATCCGGGGCCTAGGTTGTGCAGAGATTTGAATGTTAGCATGTCAGTTGTGAAAAGGATTCTCCATTTCATGGGTAGCCAGTGGAGTGAACAGAGGATTAGTGCTATACGGCAATGGTGGGTATGGCTTGCTGACAGGCTTGCGGCAGCCACCCCCTATCAAGACAGCTCCAGCCCTGGACACGTTTAAATCAAAACTGAAATGCCATTTGTTTAGACTGGCATCTATGATCACACAACTTTTTCCCCTATAATACATCAAAAATCGCAACTATTTACAGATCTAAAACAAGCCTATGCACTTTTCTTAAAAGACATGAACTTATTCGAACACATGTTTTTGATTGTTATATTTGGGCCCCTAAGTTTTTTAATTCTCACAGCACTGCTGCAATAAATATGACAAAAGACGTAATACACAATGATTTCATTATTTGCTTCTTTTATCCTGATTTTAAGAAGAACTTTTCCAAAAGATAGTAGTACAGGGAAAAATACATTAATACCAATTGCAAAGTGAGAAGTTAAAAAAATAGAAGATAGATCAAGAAATGATTGTTACTCGCTGTGTAACTCGCTCATATGGTGTGAACCACAAGGAGCCTGTGGGTAATCATCTTTAATACTGGCAGATGAGGGGAAAAAAAAAAAAAAACCAGATAGCACCAATTACCATTATTTATAAACATAACAATGTGATAGCCTAGCTAAAGGGTTGTTTTTTTTTTCAAATAAATATACTGTATATGCACAGGGGGAGATTATGCTTTTTTGACAATTGGAAAGAGATCTTATTTCTCCACAATGCCACAAGGTTCACAGTGAGGAAACTGTCATGACCATGGTCATGACATCACGCTGTGGGGGGGGGGGGGGGAGGGTTCACCACAATATCAGCCACACAGGCAGCCCCCCACCCCCACCCCAGGAAGTTCAATCCAAGGTTAACATTGCTCTGTTAGGCTTCAAATTAACACCTACACATGTGGTTTAAAAAAATGATTCACTATAAGGCCTTGTTCACATTAGGAATCGTCAGCACAATCACAAGCGCTGAGTGCTTTTGTAAGCGCTCTTCCCAGCAATTTCTGAGCAATTTCCAGTTTTTAGAAGTGTTTTTTTAACCACTTAAGGACCGGCTGGATTTTCTATGATCTGTGCTGGGTGGGCTCTTCAGCCCGCAGCACAGATCGTGTGGCAGGCAGGGCGATCAGACTTCCCCCCCCTTTCTTCCCCACTAGGGGGATGTCCTGCTGGGGGGGTCTGATCGCCGCCGGCTATCTGTGTGTAGCGGGGGGGGGGGGGGGGGCTCCTCAAAGCGCTATTCCCCCCTCCCTCTCCTTCTCTCCCTCTCCTTCTCTCTATGGGCAGTACAGGACAGCGATCCGTCCTGTACCGCCTCTGATAGGCTTCAGCCTATCAGATGCCTGCGATCCCCGGCCAATCAGAGGCCGGGGATCGCCGATCTCCTTTACGGCACTGCTGTGACAGTAGCGCCATGCGACGTAAACACTGGGGATTTCTTCCCCGGGTGTTTACATTTCGCCTGCGAGCCGCGGTCGGAGGCTCGCAGGCTGTTCACGGAGACTCCCTCCGTGAACTGACATGGAACGGGCGCTCGAACGAGCGGCCGTTTTCATGGAAACACCACTGCGAACAGCCGCCGCCTATTGGCGTTGGCTGGTCGTTAAGTGGTTAAGCGCTTTTGTTAGGCGATTTGAGCTTTTCTTCCTGCAGACACACAGGAAGTGAACATTTTGACCTGGAACTGAATAGATGTAATTTACGTTTGGAAGAAAAGCGCTCTGAAAATTGTTTTTCCAATCGCTTTTTTAAGCACTTAGCGATTTCCCTATACCTTCTATTGAATTGCAAACACTCAGGAAATTGTGCAGGACCCGCGTTTGCAAATGGAAAGAAGGCTCATCGCTCATGTGAGAACACTCACATTGAGAAACATTGCTTTTAAAGCGCTATAAAAATCGCCAGTGCTTTTAAAGTGTACCAGAGATCGAAACATAGGCAGAATCGATGCTGAGCCACTTATCGGGGCCGATCGCGGCTGAACGGCAGAACGCGGGAGGATGGTGAGGAACTCACACGTGCTTATGGGGCTGGAGGAAGCCCTGGGTAAGTATCGATTCTGCCCATGTTTAGATCTCTGGTTTACTTTAAAAAATCGAAAAGCGCTCATAGTGTGGACAAGCTCTTAAAGAGTAAAAACCCCTTTATTTGAATTAAAGAAATAAATGTTGATAACAAAGGTCAAGTAATTATATTAAAATAAATTAAAACTACAAAATAAAGTAACAAAAAAACGTTTTAATCACCTTATATAACGAAAGAATGTGGCTCACAACCTGTCACATTACAATAATGATGCGCTGGCATGCTGGGTAATGAAAGCTCATAAATATAAACTACATGCTGATACAGCAGTCTCAGCTGCTCTTGGCTGCCAATCGCTGTATCCATCACCTGGGTCATAGCAGGCCACTGTGGTAGCTGCTAAATGCTGATTAAAGAGGATCTGTAGTGAAAATAACATAATTAATAAAATTGCTTATTTTTTTTTTACAATATTAATTTATAGATTTAGTCAGTGTTTGCCCATTGTAAAATCTTACCTCAACCTGATTTACATTTGGAAATTTATCACATGGTGGTGTCATCTTTAGTCCTGCCAGGTGATCTCTGTGCAATGTTTACTGCATGTACTATATGCAGAGAGAGATACTGCTTGCTTGGCAGTTGGAAGCAGCCATTATTTTCCACAATACAATGAGATACACACACAGTAAACTCTTAGGGCCATGGCTCTGACATCACACTGTGGGAGGGGTTTCACCACAAAATCAGCAATACAGACGTCCCTGATGATGTATTACAGAAAAGGTAAAGATTTATATTGGGAGAGGGTGTATCCGCTACAGACTGGGATGACATTCAATCCTGGGCTAAAGTACCTCTTTAAGTCAGGGGTCACACTTGAGTCCTTAAAAAAACAGAAGCGTTTTTCCGCAGATAAATCCGTAGCGTTGGCCAACAGCCAGCTCAGAACAGCTGACTGTCGGCAATAGGGAACTGCTTGCGATGAGAAAAAAAAAGCAGCAGGGCCGTTTTTTCCCCAGCGCATTATGTGCATTTTTGCATTGTGAAAAACGCATGCAAGTTTTGGCATGTGCAACCTCTTCCTTACTCTGCACCAAACAGTTGAAGAAACTGTTCCCAGCAGGCATACATGCAAAAACAATGTCGGAAAATGAGGACACAGGGCAAAGCCAAAAAACGGCTCACCCTGCTCCTGCAAAAGTCCCGGAGGCATTAATTACTATTCCCCCTCCAGGGACGCCATGGGAAAAGACATCATTCGGCTGTGAGCTGTTGCTGGCGGCCAAATCACGCTGTTTTTATAATAATTTGGGCTCAGTCTTTTGACGGAGCCCAAATTGCTGTCTGAGCACCATTCGAGCTGTAATTCACATTACGGCCTATGGCGGCGCATAGTGCGCCCACATTTCCTGCGCCGTTGGTACCTGTCTCATCCCAGCAGACTTGGTTAACTAATTTATAAGTGATTTATCCATCATTAGCTTCTTTCTACATCGAGACAAGCAAGCTCTGCATCCGCCTGCGCACGCAGGACGAGAAAAACGACCAGTCCCAGAGTTGAGCTTTAAAAGCAGACTTTTCCTACTATTCTTTTAGACGATTCCATTACGGAACAATACAGGCAGCTGCCGGGAAACCCCACTTAATGTCAATCAAGGCTCAGCCGTCAGGTCTACTGGGCCTAATATCCTAGCGCACGTTCTGCATAGAATTTATAAATGTCAAAGCAGGCGGGAAGACGAGGCGGGATGGCGAGCCAGTCACACGGTTATAGACAGTATGCAAAACAATTCGCAAGAATGGGTTTTTGTCTTTTAACATTTTAATGAGCTTGGGGACTTTTGTGCATATTAGTTATGTCGCCCTAATTACTCATTATAATTCTAATGTGCATTTTATATTTAATTACAATGCTTATAAAGCCCTGCAATGGACAGTAAATTATTATAACTAGCGAGCGCGTAATGAATATGAGCTGAATTTATTAACTTCGACACCCGGCCGCCCATAGTAGGAGGCTTCCAATTTACCTTTTGTTGATTATCCGCATAATGTGATTAAACAAACTTTTAATGGAATTTTTATTTGGCCTCTCGATGAATCGTATTAAGTGCAGGTGATTCTAGGGGGTTGTTATGGATCAGAGTTATTCCTTACATTTTATGGTATGGTTGTGCTGTTTCGTCCTGATAATATTATGGAGAGTAAACGTATAATTATGATGGAGATGTGCAGTCATTGCGGGAAAATTGCTCTGCTACGGATTATTCAATAAAGCAGACAAAGAATGGGGCAAAGTGCAAGAGCTGGCGAAACCGGTCGATTAAAGCAACATCAGCAAAAGATGAAAGCTGATTGGTTGCTATGGTTAGGCCGTAACTCTATGACTCTTGCTGGTCAATCAGATTTTAACTAATGTGGAAGGTTCACAGTGGTAGCGGCACTACTGTGATGGTTGCCAGCTAGGCATTGGATGCTCTGTGTCATCCAGGGGCATAACTATAAATCATGGGCTGACTTTTTTTTTGGTCCCCCAATTTTCGCACCCTTGCCTACCCCTGGTGACCCTCACAGCCTGAGGGGCATCTTACAAGGGTCATAAAACAAGTGTGGACATCATAATCTTTACACATAATAAGTGTAGCCACAAAAACATCTGATCTGAAGTATAGGGGGCAGTATAAAAGGTATCCAGTCCATGGGGTATCATGTTCCTTGCAGTTGGTGGCAGGCAGTGACATATTGGGCCCCTAGTTGCACCGTTGCTGTTTACTCTTCTCCAAGGAGGTTGGAGCATTTCCTCTCCTCATCTATGGAGGTGAAATCTAGGATACGTGGGTGGAGAGTCTCAGGAAGTGGGCAGTCCTCACAGATGCGTGATTGCTGCAGTTTAGCAGGAAGTGGGCCTCATCTTCCAGGGCCCCCTGATCACACTGCCTGCACAGTCTCTCCTCTATGTCTGTCTCTGTCCCACTTTCTCTTTCTCTAGGCTGTGGGCGCTCAGACAAAACAGGCTCAGGGTCTGGGAAAGGGTAGGATGCGCCCATAGACATATAGCTATGTTCTTTACAGTTCAGGAATAATGTATAATATGATGAGACAAGATATCGGTGCTCCTACCTTAAAGGAGTCAGACTCACGTGCAAGATAGTGGTAAAAAGCTTCTACAATTTTATTATTAGGGCACAATCGACTAATAATAATAAAAATGAATAAGCTTTTTACCACTACCTTGCATGTGAGTCTGACTACTTTAACCAGCCGGGCGGTATGGACGAGCTCAGCTCGTCCATCACCGCCGGAGGCTGCCACTCAGGCCCTGCTGGGCCGATTTTCATCAAATAAAAAGCAGCACACGCAGCCGGCACTTTGCCAGCCGCGTGTGCTGCCTGATCGCCGCCGCTCTGCGGCGATCCGCCGCGAGCAGCGGCGAAAGAGGGTCCCCCCAGCCGCCTGAGCCCAGCGTAGCCGGAACAAAAAGTTCCGGCCAGCGCTAAGGGCTGGATCGGAGGCGGCTGACGTCAGGACGTCGGCTGACGTCCATGACGTCACTCCGCTCGTCGCTATGGCGACGATGTAAGCAATACAAGGAAGGCCGCTCATTGCGGCCTTCCTTGTTTATTCTGGGCGCCGGAGGCGATCGGAAGAACGCCTCCGGAAATCCCTCTAGTGGGCATGAAATAGTTTTTTTTTTATTTAAAAAAAACCCTCCCGCAGCCGCCCTGGCGATCTTAATAGAACGCCAGGGTGGTTAAGGTAGGGACACCGATATCTTGTCTCATCATATTATACATTATTCCTGCACTGTTAGGAACATAGCTATATGTCTGTGGGCGCCTCCTACCCTTTACAAATAAACTAGAAATAATGGGTATCAAGTGTAATCAAAATTGAATATGGCTTTATTATAACAAACGGAATATAAAATCAAACAATTAAAATCTAGAAGAGATGTTGCGGAGTTCCGCTTTAACATCCCTGGCCGGCCATAAAATACATACACATGCACTCTCAGCCCACTCAATCGCCCCCAGACAGCCTGCCTAGAGTTCTATGCTGCGCAAAGTTGTAGCAGATGATTAGACTTAGATAGAGGTGAGAAATAACATCAGTTTGGCTTCCACCACACTAAGGTTGCATCTTAGAAGTCCACATATGTCAAAGCTAAAGCATCTGGAGATCAAGAGTATGCATCATATAATAGCAGATATAACAGTAGGTCACTGGATGGATCTCACCAACAGTCTGTAGCCTTTCTGCTGCGCTGCAGCTCCTGATCCTCGGGCACGTCTAGGAGGTGTGTTGGGGCCCTTTCCGGATGCTCACTAGGGGATTTTTGTTCAGCCGGCACAGTGCTACGTGGACCGGTGGGTGACTGGCGTCCCAGTACAGCCTAAAGCTCGGTCTCCTCGTTTTGTATACGCTGAACGCCGGCGCTGTTACCACTAGAGGCTCATGGGTAAGGCTTGACTCTGCTGAGAGCCGATGGGGCGGCCAGGCGTATGCTAAACTTCCGCCCACCTCCTACCCTTTACCGGTTATCTTTAGGGGAGTGCATACTTGGAATCTCCCAACTGGGCCACTTTTTCTACCAGGAGCTGCGACCTACCCTCCCACTGGATACAAGGCCGAGTGAGGTCGGTACTTCCTCACATGCTGGATGAGTGGTTGCTGTTACAGCGACCCAATTTTGTGAGTATATTACTTCTCGTTTACCACATCTTCTGGTGTTTTAGTGATAATACACCAGATCGGTCTCCCGGTCTCCCTGTGTCCTTTTGTCTTCCATAAGAGCTTGAGGCTCACGATCTGTCTTTCTTTGGGGTGGTGTAGCCTCTCCAGATACGGGGCCATTGTGTACTCCCTGTGCAGTGATTGGTAGTCTGTGAGTTTCTGGGAGTTTTACATGTCGTTCTTCCATTCCTCTAGATATCTCACCTTGCAGCTTTCTATAGTCCATTACATATATGTGTGTGTGTGTGTGTTTTTTTTTTCTTACTCATGTACTGGTAAATAGTATAAATAAAGCTTTCCATTTGAAAAAACAAAACACTATATGTTCTCATTAAGATCCCAATTCGCCCTTCTGCCAGCTATATGCCTTTTAGGTTTATTCTGCAGCCCCTAAAAGTCCATTAACAAGGCAGCCAAAGCACTGGTAAAGCACATTAAAGCACACAGGTGTGGATGAATCTCAAAACAGATTTAAAATATTAGCGCAAATATTGCTTCTTGGGGTATCGCTTCAGCATCTCCAGTTCAATTTTATTATGCAAATTGGCAGATAATTTGTTTTTCATGTGTGAAAAATCCTTTAAAATTCATTTGGTGCGTCCTTATCGCTAAACCGTCCTGACACCTGGTACCCACTAAGCGTGAAGAGACAGGAAGCACCTCTGAACAACAGATGCTTAAACTCAGCATCAGGCAGCGGCAAGCGCGCTTTGTGCAGCGGGTGTAATACTCCCCCATAACATCTGTTTTTTTCAAAATTCTCTCGCATTTATGTACAATGAAACGAAAAAAGAAGCTAGTAATATGGTGCACATGTAATAAAGGTGAGGATATTGCCGTTAGTAGAATATCAGTAAAATGAACGATGTTCTACTACTTAATTCTGTAATGTTTACTAATAGTTTACAATGTCCTAACCTACCCCTACACACGTCAAAGGATAGTCCACCAGCCTCAGGATTACATGGTTATAGATTGTGGGGAGTCCTAATAGGGCAAGAGGTCCATCAAGCCTCTCAATACAGTCCAGAGCATGCAAAAATTCCCCAATGTAGGACCCAAACTTTAATAAAGCTTGGTGTAATTGCCTTCTTAAAACAGAAGGAAATTTGCAATAATTCAGTTATAAGTGAACATTTGTGGTTACCCACAATGCACTACCACTAAATATGCAAATTAATATACAATGTCCAACTTCTCTTTATTTCATGAATGCAGTAATGCAGCATAAAAACAGCACAACATTTCGGGCTAGTCACCCTTTCTCAAGTGCACACACACAGCCCCGAAACAGCACAACGTTTCGGGCTAGTCACCCTTCCTCAAGTGCACTTGAGAAAGAGCGACTAGCCCGAATCGTTAAGCTGTTTTTTTATGCTGTATTACCGCATTCATGAAATAAAGAGAAGTTGCAAATTGTATCCTCTTGAGGGTTGAGTCCTACATTGGGAAATTTTCTCATGCTCTAACCTACCCCTACTCTCAGACAGAACCCTCCCTCTACCGATGCATAAACCGTGACCGCTAACCAAAAAATTGGGTCTAATAAATAGCACCATAATAAGTACCTCAACAGAAGACCAGCATAAACTTTATACACAAGAAAAGAGCTTTGGATTGAAGAACAATATATGCATGACAACCAGTCAATGCTGAACAAAAAATAAGTTTATTGAGGACATCTACACAAAACATTAAAAACACTTAAAAACAATAGCGTGGCATTAGGGGGCCAAATGATAAATTTATAAATCCAAAATACAATAAAAATGACCACTGTGAACAATGGTTTGTAATAACCATACAATCAATGATATATGACACAGCGCGGCAGGAAGACAAATGTATACATTACTGAGTACAAACAATAAGTCAATGACTGAAAATATGCTATCTATATATATAATAGACTTAGGGTACGTACAGACATACGATAACGATCGTTCGTTCTGAACGACGAACGAAGTTAAAGGAGGTATCGGCCGATGATCGTTTGAAGAAAGGCTACTTTGAACATCGCTTGTGTACGAACGATCTTGGAACGAGCGTTGCGTGCGCAACATGATTTATAAACTGATTTCAAACACAAGTGTCAAAAAGAACTGTTTGAGCATGTGCAAAGCTTTGAGAACGAACGATCAACGACCGATCGTTGTACAGACATTACTTTTTGAACGATGGTCGTTGGAAAAGATCTGGCAGAATGGATCGTTCTTTACCAACGACATATCTCGTTGGTCGGTCGTTTTAACGATCGTTCGTGCACTTTTTACGAACGATCGTCGGGCAGTGCCGTCGGTAACGATCGTTTTAAACGACTATAGTCGCATGTCTGTATGCACCCTAAGTGCCTCAACCTTCAAACAAAAAGAAGAAGTACTTTGCATGAGAAAATTTATGCGTGCTCAAACACCAAGTTTAAGGCCTCTTTTCCACGGACTGTTGAGCTGTGTGCTCAGCAAGCAGTTACCAGGCAGCAGTGAGCAGATACCAGGCAGCAACAAGCAGTTACCAGGCAGCAGCAAGCAGTTATCAGTCAGCAGTGAGCAGATACCAGGCAGCAACAAGCAGTTACCAGGCAGCAGCAAGCAGTTACCAGGCAGCAGTGAGCAGATACCAGGCAGCAACAAGCAGTTACCAGGCAGCAGCAAGCAGTTACCAGGCAGCAGTGAGCAGATACCAGGCAGCAACAAGCAATTACCAGGCAGCAGCAAGCAGTTACCAGGCAGCAGCAAGCAGTTACCAGGCAGCAGCAAGCAGTTACCAGGCAGCAGTGAGCAGTTACCAGGCAGCAGTGAGCAGTTGTGAGAGTTTGAGAGCCATTTCACTGCCTATTCACAGTCCATGGAAAAGAGGCCTTACCCTAGCAAGTCTGACATTGCAAATCTGGCCTAATTGGCTATTCATGAGGCAATGCTCATGCAAATGCATGCACAAACCAATACCACAAAGTAGTCACCCTGCTACATGCTACATTAGCACTATCCGGCTTAGTGCACACCAGAGTGGTTCAGCAGCGTTTTGCGATCCACTTGCGGCTGCGGATACACTTGGGTAATGTATTTCAATGGGCTGGTGCACACCAGAGTGGGAGGCGTTTTGCTGAAACGCATACTCCCGAGGTGAGGCATTTTTTGGATTGCGGAGGCGTTTCTGCCTCCAATGTAAAGTATAGGAAAAACGCAAACCGCTCTGAAAAACGGCAGTTCAGAGCGGTTTTGTAGGCGTTTTTGTTACAGAAGCTGTTCAGTAACAGCTTTACTGTAACAATATATGAAATCTACTACACCAAAAATGCGGTACTTATCCGTTAGCCGGGCGCATCCGGCAGGTGGCGCTAATTACTATTCCCCCTCCAGGCCGCCATGGATAGTAGGGAAAGATGTAACTCTGGTGGAGTTTTGTCGCCACCTGCCGGATGCGCCCGGCTAACGGATAAGTACCAAAAACGATTTACAAAACCGCAAAATGCTAGGTGAAATGCTACAGAAAAATAAGAAAAAGCGTTTCAAAATCTGCTAGCATTTTGCGGATCTGCTAGCAGTTTTTGGTGTGCTCCACGCCTCCAGGAGCGCCACGGGGAGGATTTCCAATGCCCCCTTTTTATACAACTGGGGGGACCGCAGGGTCCCAGGCTCTCTCACTGCCTGGAAACCACAGCGGCACCCCGGAGGGGGAGGCTGGGTGGGGTGGACGACCCCCCCCCCAAGTGTGGCCAGCGCCGGGGAGAGCCATCTGCACCCACCTCCCAATATTAAAAACAGGCACTTACCTTAACGTCCATTGCGTTCTGCTACATGCGCATTAATTTGGGGGCACCACATGAGAAAGGAGAGAAGCATGGGTCACCCCGAGCTTTAGAGCTCAGGGCTGGCTCACATACAGCACTCCAGAGGGGGGGGGGGGAGGACAGGCGCACTCACTCCAGAGTTCACACCACCGGAGCAAGCCATCCACCACCTGCCTCCAAAGGATACAAACTGCACAAAATGCTTTCCATGAGAAAATTAATGCGCATGTAGCAGAACCCAATGGACGTTAAGGTAAGTGGCTGTTTTTAATATTAGGAGGTGGGTGCGGACGGCTCTCCCCAGCGCTGGCCACGCTTGGGGGGGGGGGGGGGGGGGCGGCTGCGCCACCCAGCCTCCCACTCCGGGGTGCCGCTGTGGTTCCCAGGCAGTGAGAGAGCACTTTGCAGTATTGGTTTTTTGACCCTGCATAGTTTGGCATGCGAAAGCAAATGCATATTTGCATGAGCATTGCCTCATGAATAGCCAATTAGGCCGGATTTGCAAAGCCAGACTTGTTAGGGTTAAACTTGGTGTTTGAGCACGCATACATTTTCTCATGGAAAGCCTACTTATTCTTGCTTCAAGGTTGAGGCACGTACTCTATTAGATAGATAGATGCGGCGTATGCTACGACGCGGGTTGGCTAGTATGCTATAAAAAGCTAATAGTCACCCATGAAGCTGCCGTCCTAAAACACTACCATAACAATGACAGGTTCAGACCTCTATTGATATACAATCCAAATTGGTAGTGAACTGTAAAGAACCTGGCATTGACACTGAAGCAAAGTGCGAAATAGTAAAGATATAAAGTACAGAGTATAGTTACCTGATGGCTGGTGATGAAAGACCGAAGTGGCCCCCTGTGCGCTCTCCCTCCACACGCATCGCGGATTGCCGCTTTATCAAGAGGTGACCAACCCTAAAGATGTGCCCCATTAGATAGAGAGTGAACGCCGTGCGCCAAAAGCATGGGGGGCGTGCAGAGCCAAATTACGTCATGCGTGGCCACGCATGAACGTGATGACGCGGACCAATTGAGGCCAGAGGCCCTAAGCTACCTCCTATGTAGTTATTTTCACATGCAGTTAATTAACAGCCTGTCTTTAACTTTAGAATTCTGGAGTTATTTTGAGGATTGAAGAGTTAACTTAAAGACACAAGAGTTAACTTTAGGTTTGCCTGAGGTAAAATGTTTCCTGAATACTACATGCTTTATCGCCATGGTGATAACTATAGAAACCTTATTAAAGACAGGAGATAAGCTTAGTGAATTGAGGCCATTGAATGGTCTGACCTCAAGGTCCCCCGTGAAAGTACTACATGGTGGTTATTGCTAAATATAGTCCCCTGTGCATTAAGTTTGAACAAGTCCTAATCCTTCCTCACTATCTGCAAAAGCAAGAAAACTGTTCCCGATAAGCTGATCTTATTCTAACACGTATAGAATGTAAAAGTCTTAACAAGTTCTAGATTGTACAGTGAGCTTGAAAGAATCCATATCCTTTAAATGATTAATGAGCAGGTTCAGCTAATGCCCTATATAAAAAGAATCATCTTCTTTCCAAAGGCCTTCTCTGCTTTTTCTTTTTTTTTTTCTTAGGAAGAGTGCTTAATTTATTGTTTAGACCACTGGCGATGAATAAGGAATCTAGGAGCAGAGTTCCCCGTCACACAGAGATAATGCAGATATAATTTTAGACCTACAGGACTTACAGAAGCAGCGTGATATATTAGACTTGATGGTTTTTTCCTTAGCCAGTAATTGATTGATTTGAGTTATATTGCCCTTGAATTACTATAAGTAGGAGCTAACTCTGCAAATCACTGTAATTAATGACTAGAACAATGAGTCGTTGGTGTTCTGAAGCCATGAGGGGGAGGGAGGGTTATATTCAGGGAATTTGCAAATCACAGCTTGCCAATTCCTATAGATATAGAATGTAGATCTTCCATTTCCTTTCGGAAGAACAATAGCTCTTAATGGGTAACAACTGTGGGTTCACGCTTGAACACGCGCACACACATATGGGCATACAGGCATTCCACACAGACACACAAGCAGACATGCGTGCGCACACACTGCATATGCGCATGCATGCACGCGCACACACACACACACACACACACACACACACACACACACACACACACACACACACACACACACACACACACCACATATGCACAAACAGGCACATGCATGCACACACACAGACATAGACACATACAAGAGGCATGCGTGCACGCACACACCACACATGCACCTGCAGGCACATGCATGCACAAGCACACATACACAAGAACACAAAAACAGACACACGCCCGCACACACTCCACACTTACAGCAATCACATGCACACAAACATACACATAGGCACATGCAAACCCACACAGGCAAATGCGCTCATTTGCTCATCAGCCAGCAACCCTTTTTCTCCTAAGATACACACACATGCAATAATTGTCAACTGACAATCTCTTGCACAACTAGTGTGTGTACAGCAGCCGTCCTTCATTGCTTAAATACTGTATCTGGCTTGTCTGGTCCTTAACAAACAATCGTTTTTTTTCCTTTTTTTGCTCCCACACCATGCACTAATTATCGTCCCTACCAGAGCCGGATTTACAGCTCAGGAGCCTGTAGGCACACGCGTTCTGGACTCTGGTGCCCTAAACTCCACCTCTCAACTCAGGCCACGCCCCCATATTAGGTAGGCATCCCTCCTCCTGTCTAGGTAGCCAGATTTTCCCCAGTAATTGTTAATCCCATTAATCTAGGTAGTAGATGTGCCCCTCCTCACATATAGGGAGCCAGATGCACCCCTGCCCCAGAATTAAGTAGCCTCCACCCCAATAGCTAGGGGGACATTTGAGGAGGGGAGCCACCTCTCCTACATAAGGAGCCTGTAGGCATGAGCCTACATTGCTTTATGATAAATCCGGCCCTAGTTCCTACACTCCCATTCATAGCAACAGAACGCATTTCTAGTCTGAAGGCTAGCGATTCCTCTGTAGAGCACCATGTTTCAATTTGTTGCTTCAAAGATCATTTCCCGATTCCCGATGGGCGACAATAATCACGTGTGTATTTATCGTTGAGCTGCATAAACACACTAGATCAATCTCAGCCAGGGCGGCTGACAAAGACCGCCTAGGGCATGAATCACGTATGGCATTTAATATAAGTACAGTAGCTGCCTCACGTTAATAAAAAAAAACTAGCATGCTGTCCTTAACGACTCCCAATGACCGAGCTACTGCCAGGCATAGTGTTCGCCCACTCCCCCCACACACAGCCTATGGACGAGTTTGTATGAAACTTCGCCACAAACTGTCACCTGAGGGATCAAGCCCCGATTGCTGCTGGGTGACAAAAATTAAAGGTGTGTACTCACCCTTATGGCATCCCTAGACTCTTCTTTCTGGAACACCATGCTTTGCTGCTGCTCCTCTCCCCCAGGCTGCCCTGCTGCTCCTCTCCTCTAGGCTGACCTGCTGCTCCTCTCCCCTATGCTGACCAGCTGCTCCTCTCCCCTAGACCACCCTGCTGCTCCTCTCCCTATGCTGACCTGCTGCTCCTCTCCTCTAGGCCACCCTGCTGCTCCTCTCCCCCAGGCTGCCCTGCCTCTCCTCTCTCCTAGGCCACCCTGCTGCTCCTTTCCCCTAGGCCACCCTGCTGCTCCTCTCCCCTATGCTGACCTGCAGCTCCTCTCCCCTAGGCCAACCTGCTGCTTCTCTTCCCTATGCTGACCTTCTGCTCCTCTCCCCTATGCTGACCTGCTGCTCCTCTCCCCTATGCTGACCTGCTGCTTCTTTCCTCTAGGCCACCCTGCTGCTCCTCTCCCCTATGCTGACCTGCTGCTCCTCTCCCCCATGCTGACCTGCTGCTCCTCTCCCCCAGGCTGCCCTGCTACTCCTCTCTCCTAGGCCACCCTGCTGCTCCTCTCCCCCTATGCTTCTTTAAGAACAAACTGCGCCAGCCACAATAAGTAAACCACAGTGATAATATCTTATGCTTAATTAGAAACTTAGCTCAATACATATGTGAAAAAAATTCTGAGTAAATGGAAAGTCTTTTTCCTGAGTGTTCGCTATCACAAGGCCTCAATGTCAATCAGTTTATATATGTGACAGCGCTCCTCTTCATAACCTACAAACAGAACACAGATAAAAATAGCACATAGTGCATTACTGTTTTTTCAGATCATAAAACATGCGTCCAAAAACGTGCAAAAGTGACAACACTGTGCTCCACTCGTGATGAACGGCAACCCCCTCACACCAGCAGCTCACCAGATGGACACCACCTCACAATCCAGGTGGGTCTAGCGCGGAGCCTTAGAGCGGCCAACTGCAAATACCAGCTTCCACAATGCGTATATCCACAGTAGAAACAAATCCTCTTTAATGTACAGTTCCACTTGTAAAATACATAAAAACATACATAGCGTAATACAGTTGAGGTAGTTAGCAAAGTCTGCGCAGTGTCAGCGCACTCACGTAATTTAAGAAGATAACAGGCATCTCGGGTCTCATAGCCCAAAAGTATCTAGCTGCTTGTGGCGGTGCCGGCGTCCCGATCCTCCGCTCCCTGTAGCTGCTACTTCCTTGGTATGCGCGCCTCTTATGGCATCCCTAGACTCTTCTTTCTGGAACACCATGCTTTGCTGCTGCTCCTCTCCCCCAGGCTGCCCTGCTGCTCCTCTCCTCTAGGCTGACCTGCTGCTCCTCTCCCCTATGCTGACCTGCTGCTCCTCTCCCCTAGGCCACCCTGCTGCTCCTCTCCCCTATGCTGACCTGCTACTCCTCTCCCCTCTTCTGACCTGCTACTCCTCTTCCCTATGGTGACCTGCTGCTTCTCGCCCCTATGCTGACCTGCTACTCCTCTCCCCTATTCTGACCTGCTGCTCCTCTCCCCTATGCTGATCTGCTGCTCCTCTTCCACAGTATCCCCCAATTTTCCACTTCCTGTCCCATGACAAGAATTATACCTGCAAGGGTGTTCCATGGCCCAACACTGATACTTCACTTATATTGTACACGGCAGTCTCAGAGCCGTAACTGAAATTAACAGATTTTGTCGTTCCACGAAATGAAGTTACAGGAACCACAATCTGTCCTTTATCCATTTCCAGCTGGCTTCTGCTGCTGCTGTGAGACTAGAATGTTCTGTTCAGGATCTGAGGTGAAAGGAAGATTACTGCTATATATGGGACACATGCCAGTGAGAAATCATCACAAGGGTTAAATGGGATCATTCGCTGATAAGGCCTCCTCCGAGGGTTGTTGGGTTTCACTGCCAATGTCTATCCTAGGAGTTTTGGTCCTAAGATGACAGGGTGAAGGTGGCCACTAATGGTCCAATTTCTAACGAAAAATTCTGATTGGATTGGTTGCAAATAATTTCCACAGATGGGCACAATCGATTACGAACAATTATAAAAATAGTCGTCCGATTGGATTTTGGTCAAACCAAAATTTGGATTTTCTATTTGGTTGGGATAGATAGGAAGCAAAGATTGGTTCGTTGATGGTGTAGTGAACAATTTTTCTTCCGATCAGAACTATCTGATCACTCGAACAATTTTTCGCTAGAAATTGGATTGTTAGTGACCACTTTTAGGTACCTACTCAGGGCCGGATATCTGGAAGGGCCACAAAGGCCTGGGCCTTGGGCGCTGCAGTGCAAGGGGACTGGACATATGAAAGACTGGTCGCTACATGTGAAAGAGGAGGCTAAAAATGAACAACAACACATGAAAAAAGGAAGCTGATGCCCAAGGGCATGAAAGAAAGTGACTACTGTACATGGATGATACACATGGAATGGGAGGGTGCTGCTGAACATGAAAGGGGAGTCACAGCATACTTGGCCTGGGGGATCAAAAGATGTAAAAAGCCTTGCACCTACTCACTAATGAGGGCCTTTAATGCCGCACCTGGGATAACCACACCTTGCCCCTCCCACCACCGCTTCCATTGTTCCAACATCATTATTCATACATACATAAAAGCATAAATTATCAAGGCTGGGTTCACACTATGGTGGGTTTTTGCCATGGACAGTGGCAGGGCGTTTGATGTCATTGTCCATGGCATGAGCCCCTTGTTCAGAAGAGGCACTCCTATTTATATTAATACCCAGTTTAGCTAAATTTTACGGCAAGGCCTAGCTATCAGAATCAAGAAAGCAACATGGAACCCTAATCTTGGGGTCCCCCTTTAGTGGTTAACAAAGCCTTTTGCCTGTCCCCGGCCTAACTGGCAGAAATCCAATTCACATTCGAGGTCCACCACTATGAAATAAAAAAAAGCGGAAAATTCTAATATGATGCCAGGCAAGGGGATCTCAAATTGCTGTAAACCCCCAAGCACTTACCCAACTTCCATCTCCAATGATTTCAACTGTGCTAGGTTAGGTTCTACGAACATTTGTATCAATTATTATTTTTGTTAATGTTTATTATTTTTATGTATGTTTATCGCCAACATCTTCGGTAGTGTTGTACATAGAGAAATAGTGGGGAATCTACTGTACATGAGAAGTTCAAGACACTGTACTATCAGGACACCCAGCAATACAAATACATAGCTTTTTGTGCTTTGGGATGTCAACAATACTGGTACATGTTCATATGATAAATTACAGCAGAATACGTAACACTAGGAGGAGTTCCCTGTCCTTGCAAGCTTACAATCTAGAGGGCAGTGGGTGGAGACACTAGAGGAGGAGACACAGGAGGATGAGGCAGTGATCCTCCACTGCAACCTACAGCAAATTATAGGCTTGTGAGAAAAAGTGTGTTTTGAGAATACATTTGAAGGTTACCAGACTTGGAGCATGATGGACAGGGTGAGGTAGAGCTCATGGGAAGTCTTGGAGTGCGAAGAGATGAATAAGTTAGAAGACAAGATGGTTTTTTTGAGAGGAGTCAAAGTGAGGATATTAATAAGAAAAATAGAGGGGGTAGCCTATGAAGAGCTTTAAATGATAGTGTTATGAGTCTGAACTGGATCTTATGGGTGATTGGCAGCCAATGGCTGGATTGGCAGAGACACGCTGCATCATATGAGCAGGAGGAGAGGTGGATGATGCGGGCAGCAGAGTTCAGTAGGGACTGGAGAGGAGCCAACCTAATTTTTGGTAGCACACAGAGTAGGGTGTAACAGTAGTAGTCAAGTAAGGAGATGATTAGAGCGTGTACAAGCATTTTAGTAGCCTGAAACCACATGCAGGAGATACTCAAAACATATAGAAAGTGTATAGAAACCAACAAAAGAGCTGTTTCCTCTGGAAGCAACCCACGCTTGTGAGTACCGTATATATACTCGCATATAAGCCAACCTGTGTATAATCCGTGGTACCCACTTTTCCCTCAAAAAACAGGAAAAGAGGTTGACTTGGGTATAAGTCCCCTCCCCATTATAGCCCTCTCCACAGTAGCCAGATGTGCCCCCAGAACAAGTCAGCTCCCCTCCTCATAGCCAGATGTGCCCCAATGATGATACAACTGTGTCACAAAACACCACTAGTTTGCATCGTCGATATGAGACACAGAGATTGCCACACAGGAAGAATCCCCGATCATTGCACCACTGACACGTTGCTTGCATGCTCTGCTCCACAAGCCAATGGACATAGGTAGTCTTGAGCAGTGCACTTTGCACGCCATGTTGCAGGGGATGGGGGGCACGGACACAGCAGGGAACCAGCTGGCAAGAGCAGGATCACTAGTGCCCGATCCTAGAACCCCTCTGCCAGTAACAAAACCTGCTCCACCATCCGTTCTGCTCCACTGACGCGCATATAAGCCAAGGTGGTAACTTTTTAGCACATTTTTTGTGCTGAAGAATTAGGCTTATACGCGAGTATATAAGGTATATACTCTGATTTTTACATATTTGGTGCATTGCATAACGATATCAGCAATAGTGTGTTCCCGGCGTACGTGTGTCCTTTTGTCTTCACTAGTCTGATTTTAGTAGCCTCTTGTGTAAGAAAGGGTGGAATTCTGGAAATGTTTTCGAGATGTAAATAGCAACTGAGCTGAATCTCCCTGAAACTGAACTGAACAATATCTAATCAACACTAGTCAGTAGCGGAAGCCTTCCGGCCAGTGGCGTACCTGCAATTCATTGGGCCCCCCAGCAAAACTTTTATGGGCCCCCAAATGTTCACACCACTTCCCTTGCCTCCCCTTGGTGTCCTTCATGGCCTGGAGGCCCATCTCACTAGGGTCCTAAAACAAGTGTGGCTCTGGGCCCCCCTGTGATTGCAGTTACACCCCTGCTTTCGGCTTTGTTTAAATATTTTTATTTAAAATTGGACTCTCTATGATGTTATGTGATGTTACCGATTCTTTCTGATTGATGGCCTACGCTTGAATATGGATTCCGCTGACAAAATGGCTTCCCCCATCAAAGGCAGTCAAACACATCCGCTTTTATAGACTACTTTTATTCAGCGCCAGCTCCACGCTGGCAGTCTACTACCACCAGCGCTCGCACGTCGGGAAATGGCGTTATAAGTAATGATTAACCAGGAATTATGCTTTTATTGCAGCCATTTCACTTTGTCTCCATCGAAGACTCGCGCTATAACTAAGATGCATAATTACAATGTATCTGCTTACGAGCCTGTCCCCCTTTTTTTTTTCCTGTGTCATTTATTTTTTATGGCCGAATAAACATTTTATGATCCGCTATGGATTTATGGTTGTAAATTAGTAATTACTCAGATATTTTAAGCAGCGCACTAACTCAAGCGCCGAGCGCTATTTTTGTGCCCGCGAAGCATTCACTTCCCATGAAAGTTTCATGACAAACTTTACGGGCCTTTGTCGGAGAATCCATTAGGTGCACCGGTGGGAGATAAGGAGCGCGCAAGATTGAAAATTCCCCCCATTTAGGCACGTTTCCCATCATTGTTATTTTTAAACCGAGACATTACTCTCTGCTCACTTGGAATTGAGGAGTTTATTTAAAGCCCGGAACCAGCCACAAATGCGCTCCGAGTCCTGTGCAGGGGCAATATCCTGTTTGTATCTGTATAGAAGATCACTGATTAGATAAAATAAATGACTTTTGAAATGTGTGGTCAGGAGACCCTGTATCAGTCACTTCCTAGTGGTGCAGATTTAGGGCTGGTTCACACCGCAAAGCGAAAGCTTTGGATGCGGAAACATCGCGGTAAGCTCATTCGTTTAGGAGGTGCAGTGATCGCACCGTAATGTTCACATTGCTGCCATTTACATCCTTTGCATTCACGTCTCCACATATCTGCAGTCTGTGCTGTCCGCTGCTGTACCGAAACCGATCCGAGACCAGGAGAAGCATGGGGCTTTCTGTTGGAGTGTACATATACAGTGTGAATCCTACTTAGCAACAGAATTCCCTGTTGCAACAGGATTCCCACTGGTCTTCTGCAGAACCCATGGGATACCCCATGCTTGTTCTGGTCTCCGATCCCCCGCAGTGGACCGAACAGCAGCGGCGGAACCTAATCCAAGGTACAGGTGAGGATTTGCCATGCGGCTATCTGCCCAGTTGGAATGGACATTGTTAATTCCCATATACTTCTATTATGTCCAATTGGCGGCGTTGAAGATACGGTTGTGAAAAAGTCAGGACTTTGCATCTGTTGTACAGTCTGTGTGAATTGCATTTACATTCCAATTGACTGTGTGAATGCATATTATTAAAAACATACTATACTTTCATTGTCCGATTTTGCGTTTTCCTGCTTTCCAGAAAATGCTGTTGTTTTTTTTGTAGTAAGAATGGGGCCTAACTCAGACATCTGTGCTTTGCAACCCAGCAGTCTGAACTACATAACAGTGCCAAATCAAGCAAGTGTCCTGCCCACTGAACCCGCTGTTAGCTCCTTTTTCCAGTTTGTCTAAAGGAGGAACTCCAGTGAAAATAATGTAATAAAAAAGTGCTTAATTTTTACAATAATTATGTATAAATGATTTAGTCAGTGTTTTCCCATTGTAAAAGCTTTCCTCTCCCGGATTTACATTCTGACATTTACCACATGATGACATTTTTACTGCTGGCAGGTGATGTCAGTGGAAGGAGATGCTGCTTGCTTTTTTGTCAGTTGGTCCCAGCTGTAAAAAGGTGTTATTTCCCACAATGCAATGAGGTTCACAGACTGGGAGGGGTTTCACCACAATATCAGCCCTACAGACCCCCCCTGATGATCCGTTTGTGAACAAGAAAAAGATTTGTCATGGGAAAGGCGGTATCAGCTACTGATTGGGATGAAGCTCAATTCTTGATCACTTTGGCATTCTGCAAGTTGCCAGACAGAATATTGAAAGGGGCACTGTAGAGAATCCAGGTATATGAATCCACAACTATATCAACAAAAGAGAAGTGTTCACTAACACATGCTACATTCTTGGCAGAGGAAGGCCTAAATGCTCGTCACGGCTGAGAACCATCTGATGGGTGTTTAAGGCTTAAAGTGTACATGAGGTGTAATAAAATAATAAAAAATACCTACCTAAGAAGAGAGAAGCCTCTGGATCTTGCAGAGGCTTCCTCCTGGACACCACTGTTGCTGCATGCGGACCCCTGAAACATATCTGACAGGAGCTTATTGGATATGGTATTGTGGCCGTGCTCCATGCCATTTACAAATGTGGCCATACTGTGCAAGTACGGCCATGCCTGTGCAGTAAGCCAAAGCTGCTCTTACACGAGGGGCTCCTACAGTGCAACTGCACATGTGCACAAAGAGGAGCGCAAATGCGATTTACAAGTGAGTCCCAGAAAAAAAAATGAGTCCCAGAAAACATCTGTGGTCTCCAGGAAGATGCAAGAAGTCTCTAGAGGATCCACAGGCTTGCCTCTTCTTGGGTAAGTATCCTTCTTTTTTATTTTATTCCGCCTCGGGTTTGCTTTAAAGAGTAACTGTCAGGCCGCAAAAGCTAATTTAAACCTCTATTCTCCTGTGTTAAACAGTTTAGAAGGAAGCCAAAAAGGCAATACTGAAGTTAAAAATCTCTCTTACTTTGATGTTTGCTGAACAGCAAGGCTCCTTATTCCCAAGCTCCTAAGGAGGCCGGCAGGACGCATAACAGATACTGCAAAGCATTCTGGGGCTGCTTCTTCTCCCCACTGCACTCCCTTGGTCCTCCCCTTCATTTCCCTATCCCGCCCTAAGGCTGCTTTCACAGTGAGAAGCTACAGGCTCATGTTACAGCAGCTTGTAACAGCAGCCTAAACTCACAGCACTGAAAAATCAATGTGCTGTTCACAGGGCACATGTTCCGTTAGAGTATACTGCAGGAGTCCGTTATTGTTCCTAGCCACATGGCTAATTAATATTCACTGCACAGTAGTGTTGTCCGGATCATGAACCATTAGGATCTTTGATCCGGATCTTTTTTGTGAGTCGAATCATCAGGAAGCAAGGAAAGGGAGGATATTACATCACAATTGGCTTCATACAAGACAGACAAACATGGAACCGGCTGCCATGAGCTCTCAGGAGCATCATTCTCTGCAAATACTATATAAAAATTCTGTGAAATCCAAACGTGGACAGTGAAATGCATATGTAATATAAGTACAGCCAATATTTAGCTACTGATATATGTGTTTTTTTTCTCTGAGACCCTATACCTAACAGCTCCTCTTTAAGAAACAGCAGCAGCACTTTTGGTGGTCAAGTAAGCCAAGTCAGGGTCCCCATGAATTTGTAGTTGAATCAATTTTTTTCTATAGATTCTCTCCTAATAAAAAGTCTATGAAGTCTATGTACATGCAACCTATTTGGTCATGTACATTTATTTTTGTAAATTTTTGATTGGTTGGCTATAATCATGTGACCATGTGCCCTTTCTATTTCCTGTGTAGGCTAAAACAAGAAACATAAGTGATGTGCGTTGTCATGATCGTGCCTAGCCAGAGACTCCCAAAACGATCTCATGATCAGACTGGTCACACGCCTCTCCGTCTCATGTCCCATAGATGAGTTGACGCAGGAGGACTTGATCATCTTAACACGTCATTCTTCTGGCAGAGTTTTTGGAAAGAAACCTTTATTGAGACCCGCTGAAAAACAAACAAACCAAGAGCAGTGCCTTTCTCTTCTTTTTGAATGTCGTTTTCAGCCGATCATCTCTTCCAGCAATACAGGTGCTCTTTAAACACTAACAATACCCCAGGTGAAACTACTGAGATAAAGTTAGAGAAACCCAATCAATGCGGCTGGCGAGATTGCTTATTGCTCCCACAAGATCAGACTAATCAGAAGACCATTAACTGCAGATTAGTTTAGGAACCGAGAGAAGATATGGAGTCCCGGAAGCAGTGGGGTGCCTTTTATAGTAATCAAAATTTGGGAAAGCGATTTTTGGGTTCACGCACAGTGCAGAAGATTATTTTCTCCTCTTGAGGGGAATGTCCTCAGCCAGGTTCAAAACCCATGCAACGTTAATGCTTTTATGTAATAATGAATGTGTCCAAAGAAAGATTAATATGTTTTCTTGTAATCTGTAGCTCAACATCTGGAGGAAGTTAGGAGCAGAAAAGGATTAAGGAAAGGGGACCCTTCTCAAGATAGCAGTTATTGCCCACTGCTGATGGTCGCCTGGCTTATTTTTAGTAAAATTTGGTGGGGGCTAGCATCCACCAGGCGCCTAGAGTCTCTCCAGGCCCTAGGCAACTGCCTAGGATTGCCTTGTGGATGATCCAGCTCTGGTTAGGAGTAATGACTACCAGATTGTTTTAGGTTCATTGTAAAATAACATTTGTGCACATTGTTTTGGGGGAAACAAAAATGTGGTTGTCAGAGGAGCCACTGACCTTAAAGTGGATGTTTACCGTTCAAAAAAAGGAAAAGTCAGATACTCACCTAAGGAGAGAGAAGGCTCGGTCCTAATGAGCCTTCCCTCTCCTCTCCCGGTACCCGATCCAGCGCAGGATCCCCCGTGGCAGTATTCGACCAGTTCGGTCAAATACTGCCACTTACGCATGCCTTCGTGAGCTTTCGGAAGCCTTCGGGAGCACTCGGGCTCCCGATGACGCGGCCGCTCCATACTACGCATGCGCGAGCGCCCTCTATGACGCACTCGCGCGTACGTAGTATGGAGCGGCCCGTCTTCGGAAGCCCGAGTGCTCCCGAAGACCTCCGAAGTCCCTGCAGCGGCGGACGTGAACGGGAGAGCCAGCGCAGCACCGAGGGCACTGGGAGAGGAGAGGGAAGGCTCATTAGGACCGAGCCTTCCCTCTCCTTAGGTGAGTATCTGACTTTTCCTTTTTTTGAACGGTACCCATTGGCTTTAAAGAGAAACCGTAACCAAGAATTGAAGTTCACCCCAATCAGTAGCCGATACCCCTTTTCCCATTAGAAATCTTTTCCTTTTCACAAACGGATCATCGGGGGCTCTGTATGGCTGATATTGTGGTGAAACCCTTCCCACAGTGTGATGTCAGCACCTTACAGCACTGAGGTGCTGACATCACACTGTGGGAGCCTTGTTGCATTGTGGGAAATAACAGCTGTTTCCAACTGCCAAAAAAAAGCAAGCAGCATCTCCTTCCAGTGACACCACCTGCCAGCAGTAAAAATGTCGCCATGTGATAAATGTCAGACTGTAAATCAGGGAGAGGAAAGATTTTACAATGAGCAAACACTGACTCGTTTAGACATAATTATTGTGAAAATGAAGCACTTTTTCTATTACATTATTTTCACTGGAGTTCCTCTTTAAGGTGCCCCTAGGCACCCATGTTACTTGCGGGTATAAAGGGAAATTTGTGATGTTTAGTTGTGTATAGTGTCCATCAGAGCCGGCCTTTGGGGGGGGCAAGTGGGGCAATCGCCCCAGGCCCGGCGCTTGAAGAGGCCCCGCGCACCGCCACTCAGAGCCGGCCTAATTTAATATTCACAGTCTGCTGCGCGGGCGGCCACCGCCGCCGATCGCTCACTGACCCGATGCGCTTCCTGTATGTGTGGAGCGCATCGGCATCCTTTCCCTCCTCTGCTGCCCGGCTGCTGGGTGCGCTCTGCGGTGACGTCACGAATGACGTCATATGCATGCGCAGAGAGAGCGCTCCCCGCGGCAGCCCGACCTGAAGAGCCGACCAGGACTGAGCGAGCAGGAGTCACTGTCTGCAGCAGCAGCCGCCGGACCTGGACGGAGGCCAGGCAGAGCAGATACCGGTCTGACTCCTGTACCAGGTGGGAGGATTATTTGTGCGGCCGTTAGCTAATTAGTAAATTTGGGCGGGACACTGGGGCTGGGGGAGCATAATTATTGTATACTAGCTACATACTGGGCACTATGCTAGCTATATACTGGGCATAATACTAGCTATATACTGGGCACTATACTTGCTATATACTGGGCACTATGCTAGCTATATACTGGGCACTATGCTAGCTATATACTGGACACTATGCTAGCTATATACTGGGCACTATACTCGCTATATACTGGGCACTATGCTATCTATATACTGGGCATAATACTAGCTATATACTGGGCACTATACTTGCTATATACTGGACACTATGCTAGCTATATACTGGACACTATGCTAGCTATATACTGGGCACTATACTAGCTATATACTGGACACTATGCTAGCTATATACTGGGCACTATACTAGCTATATACTGGACACTATGCTAGCTATATACTGGACACTATGCTAGCTATATACTGGGCACTATACTAGCTATATACTGGACACTATACTAGCTATATACTGGACACTATACTTGCTATATACTGATCACTATGCTAGCTATATACTGGACACTATGCTAGCTATATACTGGGCACTATACTAGCTATATACTGGACACTATACTAGCTATATACTGGACACTATGCTAGCTATATACTGGACACTATGCTAGCTATATACTGGGCACTATACTAGCTATATACTGGGCACTATACTAGCAATATACTGGGCACTATGCTAGCTATATACTGGGCACTATGCTAGCTATATACTGGGCACTATACTCGCTATATACTGGGCACTATACTCGCTATATACTGGGCACTATGCTAGCTATATACTGGACACTATGCTAGCTATATACTAGGCACTATGCTAGCTATATACTAGGCACTATGCTAGCTATATACTGGGCACTATGCTAGCTATATACTGGACACTATGCTAGCTACTGTATATACTGGACAATATGCTAGCTATATACTGGGCACTATGCTAGCTATATACTAGGCACTATACTAGCTATATACTGGGCACTATACTAGCTATATACTGGGCACTATACTGGGCACTATACTAGCTCTATACCGGGCACTATGCTAGCTCTATACCGGGCACTATACTAGCTCTATACCCGGCACTATACTAGCTCTATACTGGGCTCTATACTGGGCACTATACTAGCACTTATGGCTCTAGGCCCCGCATGTGACACTCGCCCCAGGCCCCGCATACTCTAAGGCCGCCTCTGGTGTCCATAATTCAGACATAGTGGAAACAAGGCCTTGGGTTGATTTGTAAAACACATTAATTATCTCTCCTTAGCTCTCTCAACTCATAAATCATCCTTCCTTGTCTGTCTTAAAGGGGAACTGAAGTACGTCCCCCCAAAAACATTAGATACTTACCTTAGTAGGGGGAAGTCACTGGGTGGTCCAGCTGAGTGGTCATGATTGAGGAAGCCAATATTCTACCGCTGAGCTGTGGCTTCTAATTATAGTAGAATATCACTAGATTTATTTATAATTTACTCTAATTTTACCTAATCCTCTTTTCACACCAATCAACTCTCTACTTACTCAATCGCAGTCTTACCTCAGGTAAGAGGTTTAAGGATAATTTATTGGACACAGGAAAGGACGACACGTTTTGCGGGGTCTATGATAGGTGCTCACAGTCCATGCGTGCAGCTGCAAAAGACACTGTACTGTAGACCTGAGGAAGCAGGCAGGTCCTGCGAAACGTGTCGTCCTTTCCTGTGTCCAATAAAATGATTATCCTTAAACCTCCCACTCATGTCTATACAGTACTCATCTTCTTTCTTTGATGCCCTGGCCCACCAACACAAGTGATTAGCCTTAGCCTCACCCTCTGACAAGCTTGGAATTAAAATACCTCTCTTCTCTTGAGCTACCCCCATACCTAACCAGATCTGTTTTTCTTCCTCCCACCCCAATTTATGATGACTCCTAAACCTGGCCAATCCCTGCTCCTGATACCTTATCCCCTCTAGGAAGAATTCCTAATCCTTACCTGAGACCTCCACAGATTGTTTTAGGGGGTGCCTTTAGCAAGGAACTCACATTCACACATGGTGGACTTTTCTTGATTGCGCAATATTTTTGGAAGGCAGTCGAGTATAAAATGAATACTAAGCTAAAGATTAATCTTTCTTTTCCCCCTTGTTGGCTCTCCTATCCTCTTGTATTCCAAAGGTTTCAAAACCCATTAAGAGGCTAATCTCACATCTACTGGCAGCTGCCAGATGGACCATTGCCAGCTCCTGGTAAACGAATGTTATTCCTATTACTAAGCTGGAGGCAACATTGGAAGACATTAGACTAAATGAGATATTGCTTAGCATTGTAGAGGACATTGGGGATACATTTAATCACTCATGGAATTTATAGACCCATCACGAGTTATTCTCGTATTTACATTTGCTAGTGAATGGAAGGAGTGGACCCTATTGTGCAAAGAGAATTTAATACTCGTCCCGTACTCCATCTCACCTTTCGCAAGTGCTAGAGTACCAGTGTTTAAACAGCTTTAGCACAGGATTGAACTTCATCCCAATCAGTAGCTGATACCCCCTTTCCCACAAGAAATCTTTACATTTCCTCAAATAGATCATCAAGGCATCTGAATGGCTGATATTGTGGTGAAACCCCTCCCACAGGGGTCATCACAGTTTGCTGTCTGTGAACCACGTTGCAATGTGGGAAATAACAGCTTTTTCCAACTGCCAAGCAAGCAATATCTCCCTCTGTGCATAGAGCTCTGAGTAACGAACATTCCGTACAGATCGCCTGGCAGAATTAATGATGTCACCCCCTGTGATACATTTCAGAATGTTAATCAGGGAGAGGAAAGATTTTACAATGGGCAAACACTGACTAAATAATCCATAAATGACTACTGTAAAACAATAAGCAATTTTATTCATTATGTTATTTGCACTACAGTTGCTCTTTTGGCCAGTATACTAACTGCAAGAAGTTTGTATATTCCACCTGAAGTTTCTTAAGTTTTCTCTGGGCACTCCAGATTTCTTCCACATGGGGCTTTGGCTGCGGTGAAGAAGATCTCACAGTCAAATCGCTACCATAGTCAGTCATAGTCGTATGTTTCTATTGTAGTCTAAGGACAATTTTTGGGAGTACGTATCGATTCTCCGTGTATTTACTTGGGAAACGGATGATGCTAATAGAATACATTATTCTAATTCTCCTCTTCTTCGCTACCTACAACTGAAACTACGGCTTCCCCACAACCTACAATTCCCACTAACCCCTCTACCAACACCTAATATTACCCCTCCCATTTATGCCTAACCCTAACCCCTGTACCTATGTCTTACCTCTATCCTACCACTAACCTCACACTAACCCTCCTGCACCTACATACCCGTGTGGATATCTGACACTAAGCTCGTGATAGCCGAACCCCCATGCATTAGCTGATTGCTTCCTGTCACCTACGGACTCACTTTCTGACACCCAAAGATAAGCCATTGCAGGCCATGGTGGCGCCAGTGTCCAACTGCCCCACTCAGCACCCTAAAAGCTGCTAATTAACATAACAGTCTATGGAACCCCTTCCGAAATCAGTACCCAAATTTTTACCTGATCCCAATGTACCAAATATGTAGGAAGTGGTATATAAATATTGACTAATGCGATATATAAAGTATAACCATTAGATACTTTGAAAATAGAAAATATTTATTAATACAAATAACAGCTAGAATACCTTTTTAAAAACCCATGGGATGGCCATCCCACCACGCAAACCTCCAGAATCGCCCACACCAGGTGCACCACTCACACAAGCCACTGACTAAGAGCATATAATCGGGGCCCCGGCCTCGAGCAGGAAGCAAAGTTCAAAGATGTTAGTGCAAAGCTTGTTGATGCGAAGCTTGGAGCTGGCAGGCAGATACACTGCCACTTACAGAAAAGAGTCACAAATCCTTGTGGACTCGCAGCCACATAGACAACAGAAGCAGCATTGAACTATTAGCCAGACCATGCAGACTGACAAGGCTTGATAAGCGGTAGGCAGTGACAGCCAGATGCACTGCCACATGAGGAGGGAAGGCCCCAGATCATAACAGCCTCACAACACTGTAGCCAGCAAAAGCAGCAACAAACATAGTAGTCAGGAGAGCCAGGCAGACTCCATAGATGGCAGCATATATGATTGTGTAGATCTCACCAGCTCATCGGTGCAGAATCATCCATCGTATGCTCTATATCAGCAACTCCATGCGGACAGTGAGGAGTGTTAAGTTCATCGGGAGCTCACCATCAGTCAGCGGTCTGTTGCGGTGGTAGCACACAGGCAGTGTGGCGTTCCTGGATCAGCTCTGACGGCCCGGTGCGCAAGGGGCGGTCATGCTGGGCAGATGGTATAGGCCTGATGCTCCATGGAGGCTACGAGGTGGCGTGGCGTCCCATGTAGCGAGACGCGTGCTGTTCCCGACAGTTTCGCCGGCTTCCGGCTTCTTCAGGGGGTGTGATCCCAATATTTGTGGGGTACCCAATTAACCTATCTGCATGTTTTTAGGATGTTAAACAAAAAACAGCATATCTGGAGGAAATCCACACAAACATGAGGAGCAGGGCCATTTCTTGGGCAGTGCACACAGTGTGACTGCCCTAGGCACAGACTGGCAAGTAGAAGAAGGGGGGCACAGGCAGAAGGACATAACCGCTAGGGAGCTGGTGACGTGCGGTGCAGCCAAATGGAAGATTACCAGCTCGGTCACTTTCTTTGACTCCTCCTGGGCTACCTGCGTCAGAAGTCAAGTCATCATCACGTCACCACCGCGTGATGACATCTGATGTCCTGTTGCGGTACTGCACGCTATCAGTGCACGGTGCCCATGGAGGAGTCAGCTTTCCAGGCTCTCTTCGCCTGTGTGTTTTCCTGATCCCTGCTTCCTCCTGGATGAGCGGCTGGTCACTAGTAAGTAGGTAAATCTACTTGTGATCTGTGGCTGTGTGACTGTCCCTAAAGAGTTCGCAAGTCCACGGGGGTAGATAGCGACCCCCGCGCCCTGGGTGCAATTTAGCTTAGAAACTGCCCTGATGAGGAGAACATATAGGAGGGTTTCAGTGATTTTTGTACTGACCCTGTACTCAAGAAAAATACCCAGGTAAAGAGAGAGATCAGAATGCCCAATGGTTCGGTTTTCCAGGTCCTGGTGGGAGCTGGATGGTCACTCATCTGGGTTTGTTGTTGTTTTTTTTGGGGGGGGGAGGAACTATTACCCCTAAGGGAGCTTTATCTGCATATTCATAAGGATGGAGGCACGCATGTCCTGAGGACAAAAACAAAAAACACATCTAGACAATGCATTTTACGGGCACTAGCCCACTTCCTCAGGTCAATACCCAATGCCTTGCTGGGCGGTGACCGGTGAGTAGGGTATGGGCGTCTCTCATCACTGGTCTAGGTTTAAACAGGGGATCTTTGCACTGCAAGACTAGATCGCTCCGGACCATGCCACCAGGATATCAGGGCTACTCTCAATAGCCTTGATTTACATCTCAATACCCTGAGACCCGATCAGTCATAATACGTGTAAAACAAACTATAATCCAATACCAATAAAACAATGATTATATATTATATATAATGCCATTGTGTTCTCAGTCTTGTCCTCCATTTATTCTATTCTAATTGCAATTCAGTGGTAAAGATAAGTTTCTCAACCGAGGAAAATTAAGGCTGGACTTTGAGAAGTACCCAAAGGCTTTCAGTATAATGACTTTATGCGGTGCCGCTCCCCGATCATCGCTTAATGCGTGTCAAGCCCCGGCCGCAGCCCGTATTTCAATGCCGCAGGGCTGTATCATTGTCCTCTGCCGCGGCGTGGACAGCGCTCTAATGCATTCGATTTTCTAAATGGCAGAAAAATAATTAATATTCCCCAATCAAGAATGATTAAAGCAACGGCCCAGCTCATTTGGAAATATTTGGAGGAATTATACTGCTGAGTCCTTGCGTTGTAAAAGTTAAAGTGCCGTCGATATCTTAAAAAGCTGAGAGCGTGTTTTATGGCTAGATGGGAGTTAAATTCCACAGAATAACAGGGACACTGTTCAGCTTCTTAAAAGGGAAAAAATATCCACTTTTGATGTCTCGAAAAACAATTCTCTCCAGTTTAGCGCTATTAAAAGGTTCCTACCTGTTTCTCATGCACGAGCAGACAGGGAGCCACAGGGGGCCCCGAAGTTGTAGGGGGCCCTAACGTCTCAACCTCCCCTCCTTCCAATGCAGGGGAAAAGCAGGGAACTTTGGCGCACGGCGCTCAGCGCCAGAGCTGGGCGCTGTCATAGCAGCAATGCGATCGCCAAACCCCGAATTACATCTCAGAGGGTGAATAGTATTTAACCCAGCTGGGGAGAGTTTAGCGGAAGCAGGGAGAGCCGTCATTGGGCTTCTCCTTAGTCCAACTCACTGGTGGTCACATAACACATACGCCACAGGTGGCCTTCCATGGAGGCAAAGGAGGCAATTGTCCCAGGGCCCCAGAGCCTCTAGTCCCCCCCCCCCCCCCAGGTGTCCCTCAACTTAAATGTGCTCACTAGAGCTCCTAGAATTATTTTGAATAGATATTTTATATAATAATATGCCATCGAGACAGATGAGATGCAACTCTGGAGAGCACAGTTAAGTTGGGGGTGATATGTGTGTTTGTGTTTGTGTGTGTGTGTGTGTGTGTGTGTGTGTGTAGGGGGGGTGGGGGGTAGGGGTTGGTAGCCTGCTCAGGTTATTACAGAGTTTCTTTAAAGTGAACCTCCGGACTAAAAATCTACTCAGCAGAACTGAAAAGGCTTGGTGTTTCTTTAACAGTTTCATAGCAGCAGAACTTTATTTTTCTTACCAAAGCATCATTTTTAGCTGCATTTTTAGCTAAGCTCCACCCATCAAAGAAAAAAAGCCCGGGCTTTTTTCCCTGATGCTGTGCAGAGCATGATGGGATTTTCTATGTTGTTATTCACGTTGCCTAGCAACTGGGAGAGGTGCTCAGGACACAAGACAGTTGGAACTGTGTCTCATGCTCCCTGTCACCTGCTTTCAACCAAAAAGATGGCTGCCATCATGAAATCAAACATTTGCCTGTTCTTTTAAAACAGTGTGGGTAAGAGATTATATTACCTATCTATTTTAATTAACATAACTAATGTAACTTAATGACAGTATGTTTGTTTAGGCTAGAGTTCCTCTTTAAGTCGCTGGTCCCCTCTGATTATCTAGTAGGAGCATTTCTATGGAAAAGCACAGGGAATCATTGCAGTTTTCCAGTCAGCAAAAATATCCAGCAGGGAATATAGCGAAAGCCATAAGTAGGCCACACACACATTGATTTTCTGTTCTATTCCTGGTGGCTGGTTGGTGTAATGGTTAAGGGCTCTGCCTCTGACACAGGAGACCAGGGTTCGAATCTCGGCTCTGCCTGTTCAGTAAACCAGCACCTATTCAGTAGGAGACCTTTGGCAAGACTCCCTAACACTGCTACTGCCTATAGAGCGCGTCCTAGTGGCTGCAGCTCTGGCGCTTTGAGTCCGCCAGGAGAAAAAAGCGCAATATAAATGTTATTTGTCTTGTCTTGTCTATTCCTGGGAGATTTGATTCCTCTGACTGCATCTGGCAGGAATCGATTGCACAACTTCAGATTGATCATAATTTCAGATCGTTCTTCAGATCAACTTCAATTGTCATTTTCATAGATTTTTTTTTTTTTTTTACCACAAATTGATCAAAAATAATCGATCAGACAGGAGATCTGCATTGATTGGGGGCCGGGCAGGATCGGTGGTATATCATCAAGAAATTGCTGTGGTTCAATTTATTTTCAAAAGATTTTTATGCTCAAAGCTATTGAAAATTGATGTGCAGTATGTACAGTATATGAAATCAATCCGTCTCTGATCAGAGAGGGATCGATTGTCTTCCCACCTTGGGTGACATCTGTACGTGTATGGCCACCTTTAGGCTGGTTTCACACCAGGACGTTGCGTTTTAGGGGACGTTATGGTCGCATAACGTGCCCCTAACACAACGCCTGGTGCTCCCTGCTTTGGACGTCAGAGTGAGCCGCGTTGTGCAGCTCACTCTGGCGTCCGTGATGCCGTGATGCGCACTCTTGGACGCATGCGGCATCACGTGGTCCCGCCGGTCAATCGCCGCACAGAGCGGCCGTTCCAAGAAGTAAACACTGCACGTCACTGAGTGCAGTGCATATTAATTAGCCATGTGCCTGGCCGCTCTCCGCTCCTCCCCAATGTTACTGAGCATGTGCAAACAGTCTAACGCGGCTCTGCCGCTTCCAAAGTACTGCATGCAGTACGTTGACTTATGGCGCAGCGTTACTGTGTAAGGCAACGTGGGCACTGTGAACAGCCCATTGATTTTTCATTACTGTGCGGTGGGCTGCGTTACAGGCTGCTCTAACGTGCGCCTGTAACGTCCCACTGTGAAAGCAGCCTTAGACTGCTCACAGTTTCTCTATCTTCAGTATGCTAATGTGGACTCTAAATGATGAATGATAGAAGCAAAGGAAAATTATACAGTGCAAAAACTGCCCTCGGCACCTGTATAAACAATATCTACAGAATAGGACAATAAAGATTTAGTAGCTGATAGCACAATACGTGTGTCATTGAAAAAAACAGTAAAATTGGCATAAAATTGAAAATTTACTGTGGTAATCTTCTAAAAAATGGCTTTATAAGGCCAAATAAATATAAAAACAGTTCTAGGTACACTTCTGAAATGTAACACAGCCTGAAGCAATAAGCAAAATGTTGAATGAATCACAGCCTGGTGCATGTTTAGCAGGCTGTAGCAGAGCCAGGACGAGGCAGAGAGGCTCCAGCCTCAGGGCGCAGTGTAGGAGGGGGGCGCAGGGACGAGCCGAGGCAAAGGCAAGAGAGGCTCCAGCCTCAGGGCGCAGTGTAGGAGGGGCGCACAGCTCACTCAGCTATCATTCCTCTGTTGTGTTTGGAGAAAAGAGAAATAAGAAAAGGGGATACACGGCAGTGACTGCAAGCCAGATAACTAGAGATGAAGGTGTTGGAAGCCCTGGGGCGCCTCTTAGTCTAATAGCAATCAGTGTGTGATGGCTGGGGGGGAAGGGATGAAGGGGCGCACTTTGGTGTCTCAGCCTTTGGTGCTGGAGGACCTTGTCACAGCTCTGGGCAGTAGCTCCACTTCTGTAGCGGCAAACACATTTAATTCCATGTTTGTCCAAAGGTTTTCTGCAGTTTCATGTATGGTATATAAACAGAGCCTGTAAGTAAACCCCCATTCAGCGGTTTATATGGCTATGCCTTCTACAAGGGGCCTCTATAGCATGGTAACCACTGGTATCGATCTGGTTACAGTCGGAAAAAGGCAGGCACATCATGTGATCACCAATTTGCAAATGTCATACATACCCTTCTTCAATGCTCATGTTCCAGCAATGTCCATGTGTGCATGCACAGCTAGCATTGGTCTTATGACTATGGCATGTTTACATATGCGCAGCACAGTGTAATACAGCATGAGCACATTCAATTCACACCAAGAGCTTGGCTACAAGCGGCCCCTCCAGAGTGCAGTCTGTGTCAATGATTCTGTCAGCTCTGGCGGTTACTCTTCACCATACCTAGTATCTCTAGGTGTGTCTAGCCTGCCTGACCCATTTATAGATCTGACTCATCTGACACTCCATAATATCGTCTGGTCAACTGCACTTTCCCTGTCCTAGGAATCCAACTACGCCTTTCAGCTGCCTACCCTGACTCCAGATTGTTACTTGACCTTGGCTTCTTCTACTTCTGCATGTATCATTAGCTCCGCAATGTCCTCTGTTCTCCCTCTCTATTTAGCGTTGACCTCAGGAGCAGGGGCGTAACTGAATGTATGGAGCCCCCTGAAAAAAAGGTAGCATGGGGTCCCCCTGGGTCCATAGGCCCCTAAACCCCCTACCTCGTAAGTGCAGCCAGAACTCCACCATGCTCAACAACTGCAAACTCTGTGCTGCCAACCTCTGGCTGACTCCCAATCCCGATCACTGACTCCCGATCGCATGGCCATTAGGAGTCATGTGATAGGGAGTCAGCGAATAGCAGCAGAGAGTGTGCAGCTGTAAAGCATGGAGGAGACCTGCAGGTAAATATTACACAACCACCCCCAGTGGGATTTGCAGGGGTTATGTGGCTGGATAGTGTCATGGTTAAGGGCTTTGCCTCTGACACAAGAGACCTGGGTTTGAATCTTGACTCTGCCTGTTCAGTAAGCCAGCACCTATTTGGAAGGAGACCTTGGGCAAGACTCTCTAACACTGCTACCGCCTATAGAGCGCGTCCCAGTGGCTGCAGCTGTGGTGCTTTGAGTTCGCCAGGAGAAAAGCACGATATAAATATTCTGTGACTGTTATTGCTACGCATCTGACTCAACAGTACCTACATCTTGAAAATAATAGCAAGTCTCTGAATTGCTCATAGTAATTATGAGATCATGTCTCACTTCTGTTTCTTGTGTAAGCTAAAACATCAAGCTGGAATGAGACATGGTCACATGATTAGGACCAGCCATTCAGAGCCTTAAAAGTACATCATCTGATCATAACATTAACATGTTTCTCCAAGAATTCTCATTGAGTGGAAGTGAAATAGCATAAAATAATAACCTCTTGTTAGGAACCCTTCAAACAGTCAGTTAGTGTAGGACAGACATTCAGGGCCCTTTTCCACTTGCAATCGCTAGCGTTAGCACTAAACGCAATAATCGCTCCACCGCACGATTGCGTTTGTGTAAAAATCGAATTGCGGTAGTGGAAATAACCTACCGCGATTCCTATGTTATTTAGCAAACCCTAGCGATTTTAAAATTGCTAGTGATTTGCGCTTTTGCGATTCAGCAAACGCAATTGCGCTAGTGGAAAAGGGCCCTCAGAGGTGTAGTCGCTGATCATCTCAGATAGCTGTGTCTGTGCCCCACCCTCTACCTGTTTAAACATATAATGATGCTGAGCCAATCAAAATCTCTGCCTGGGACGGCTGCTATATGCTTTACAAAGGCTGCTTCAAGTCCCATTGCCACATTTTAAAGATAATACTTTTAGCCACAGAAGTTTTATTTGACAAAAAAGACCAGATTGGGACACTCTGCTTACTAAGCTATAAACAAATATGAGGTTTAATAAAAAATATGAATATATAAATAAAAATCAATTTAGGCCTGAGCACAGCAAAACACATCCAGTATTCTGCAGATCCAACACAAAGCTTTGGGACTAAATGCATGAGTCAAAACACGAGACATCAGAATAATACTAAGGCCTCTTTCACATGGGAGGCTGATGGCCAATCAGCTGATCCCGTGCATCGGCCAGGGAGGGGCTAGCGCTCAGCATGGGCAGTACAGAAATGGCCATCACATAGAGCCACATCTGAGGGCAGGCGCATTTAGACGCCACAACATGCAGTTTTCTGCCAGTTCAACCCACCACGTGTCAAAGGCTGACATGCGTGGGGATACAAATGCTGCCATTCAACTGCAGTAAATCCAGAAAGCACTCGGTGGTGAACAGATGTAAAGTGACTTCCCTGGGAAGCATCCAGTTCAGCCATCTGTGTGAAAAAGCACTTAAAGCATACCTGTAACCACTTTTAAGATTAATTGCTGCCCACATTGGTATGGGCCATGAAGGCTGATATATCTGTCTGCTGGGTCAGTTTTAGTTTAGCCACCCCTGGTCCCCATATGCAACCGGTAAAGTCTTTTACAATAATGTAGAAGACAGAGAGACAGGAAGAGGCTGAGCTCCTCACTTTGTTCCGCCTTGTTGCCGTCCATCTTAGCCCTCTCTCCTTGCAGTGTTGACCCTCCGTGTGTTCTTGTGTGTGTGGCTGTCTTGCCCCAGCTCAGAGTGTAGAGAGCGAGCTGGAAGGTGATAGAGCGAAAGAGTTTGCACACCACAATGCCCCAACAATAGTTCTGGGGCCGTGGCCATCTTGAATAAGGACAGATTTGGTCATTTTATTTTTGGGAAAAAATTAGGTCTAGGGGGAATAATGAATTGGTTGATATGTTTATTTATATTGGTTTCAAATGTTACAGTTGTACTTCAAACCTTGGGCAGTAGAAGAACCAAGAGCCTCTTATTTTCTACCTTATTTTTATCACAACACTGTACTTTCCCTTTAAATGTTCCAAACTTTTGAAAATGCGGAGCTGCTGGGATGAAGTCATTTAGCACATATTCAGAATTCTTGCAGCAGCTACAATCTTAAATTGCCTTTTATCTGCTCACATATGAAGAGGTTTGCTAGCGTCTGTTGTCATCCTCCAGCGGGATTAATTTAAACATCAAAATCAAGCTGTTTTAGTTCCAGCCTGGTAACGTCGGCGTAGAGGGTTTCTGAGCGATTTGATGAGTTTGTTGATAATGTAAAAAACAAAAAAGTTTCCTGTCGTTCGTGTGTCCTCGAATTTGCCTTAGAGAAGAACTTCTAAGATTTATTGTGAAACACAGTTGTCCACTGTGGTCTCCTCCATTGTGATAAGTGCAAATGGAGAGCTTCTTCATTCACATTGTGCTTAAAATTCCAGGACTGGAAGCAAGATCTTTTTCTAGTGTGGGCATTGCATATGACAAATATATTGCTCTTTATTGCTTAGCTCGGGCATGGGCAAACTCGACCCTCCAGCTGTTACAGAACTACAAGTCCCACAATGCATTTGCCTTTATGAGTCATGACTGTGGCTGTCAGACTCCTGCAATGCACTGTGGGACTTGTAGTTCCGTAACAGCTGGAGGGCTGAGTTTTCCCATGCCTGGCTTAGCTACTTGCCGACCGCTCCATGCCGATTGGCGTGAACGTGGCGGCAGCCCCAGGACTGTTCAACGCCAATTGGCTGGAGTGGGGTTTTGCAGGAGATTGTGCGTGCTAATGCACGTGCATCTCCGCTCTGTCATTAGTCTCCCAGCGGCGAGAGGCAGCGCTGTACTGTGGAGAGGCACAGGAGCAACCCGCCGTCATAGGCTGATGCCTATTACAGCTGATCGCAGTGATTGGCTGGCTGGGGGAGGGAAGGAGGGGCGGGAATAAAAAAATTAGATATATAACCCCCCCCCCCCCCCACACACACAAATACAAAAAAAATAAATACACAAACATGCCGGCGGGGATCAGACCCCACCAACAGAAACCTCTGTTGGTGGGCAGAAAAAGGGGGGGAGGGTCACTTGTGTGCTGAGTTGTATGGCCCTGCAGCAGGCCCTTAAAAAGAACCAGAGCTCTGGATGAAAAAAATGTTATACATACCTGGGGCTTCCTCCAGCCCCATAAGCCTGGATCGATTCCACGCCGTCGTCCTCTGCTTTCTCTATCCGCCGGTACCGGGTCCCGTAGTTTCGGCCAGTCAGACCAGTCAAAGTGAGCGTAAGTGCGTCACTGCCGGCGGACGCGGCCAATTTTCCGCATCACAGGGGCTCCCTCCATATACTTACGCATGCGCCTCCATACTACGCAGGTGCATGCGTAAGGATATGGAGGGAGCCCCTGTTCATGGGAAAATTGTCCGCGTCCGCCGGAAGTGACGGGACCCGGTACCGGCGATAGAGGCAGCGGAGGATGGCGGCGTGGGAGCGATCCAGGCTTATGGGGCTGGAGGAAGCCCCAGGTATGCATAAAAGCTTATCTTTTTTTACATTTAGGTCATCTCTGGTTCCCTTTAAAGCTGCAGTGGCCTGAATTGTAAAAAATAGCCTGGTCACTAGGGGGGTGTAAGCCTACGGTCCTCAAGTGGTTGATTGACAGATATGAAGGAGGTGTTAGTGGGCAGAGAGTTGATAAACCCAGCACCTTAAAGTGGCATGAAACTAAGCATGTCTTCACTGCTCTAAAAGATTAATAACAGCAGCAAATCTACTGGGAAAAAAACAAACAAAAACACAGCACTTTCTTCAGTAAGAAGCTCAGCAACCTATGCCGAAGAAGTGATTACATTATGTTTTGTTTACGTTTCCTTATCAGCCACAATTAGCAACTATTCCTGGCAGTGCTTTATCTCAGCTGCATGCTTTACAGGAGCTAAAAAAAAAATAAAGGAATGGGTCACTAAATACTTTTTGATATATCAATATAGCAGCTATGCAATAAAATGCAATGGCAACTTTCTGAGTAGATAAACTGCATTTTGGGAACTTATAATTTGTAAACAGAGGGCATTATTTGTACACTAAAGCAAATGTTCCTGCATGGGTGATAAAAAGTGGGAAAACATGTTTTTATTGAATGTTATGTTAGCGTTTCATACAGCTTTAAAATTGCAAAAAGCCATCTTTCTTTCACCTCATCTGGGAATGTCCTGTTTTAACTGACTATTGGAAACAATTACATTTCTTCATGATAAAATGGGCTGTCCTATGAATTCCGACCCAATTCTATACATCCTCGGAGTAATACAAGGTGTAGGGTTAGATCATTTTATAAAAATTGTTCTATCTGAAGTGCTGTTTATGGCAAATCAGGAGGTGGCGTGCAGATGACTTGTGCCCAAGCCACCCACGCTTGATAGCTGGATTAAGCGTGTTGATGCAGCACTATCCTACAAAAAATTGATATATACACACTGAGAGGCTCTCTAGAAATTTCACCTGGTATGATACAGGTGGGAAAAGCATTGCTAACGACCAATACACATACATGAATTGTATATTATTGCATTCCTAACATTTCACGTAAACTCTATTCTTGATTGGCACACTGTTATGCCTTTTGCCGTTGTCATTTATACTGCTCTGTATTTATATATACTCCTTCAATGTTCAGGAAACAACTATTTTACAATGTGTCGCTCACACTGGACATTTTGCTTATGTCATATTGTGAACAATGTATAATATACCTTATATACTCGTGCATAAGCCTAATTTTTCAGCGCCAACAATGTGCTGAAAATTTACCCCTCAGCTTATTTGCGTGTCAGTGTAGCAGTACAGATGATGGGGCAGGTTTTGTCACTGGCAGAGGAGTGTAAGGCTCTTGCACTAGTGATCCTGCTCTTGCCAACTGGCTCCCTGCTGTGTCTGTGCCCTCCATCCCCTGCAACATGGTGTGCAGAGTGTGCTGCTCAAGACTACCTGTGTCCCCTGGCTTGTAGAGTGTGCAAGTAATGTGCCAGTGGGTGCAATGATCAGGTGTTCTTCCTGTGTGACAATCGCTGTGTTTCAGATCTATGCCATCATCTAGTGGCATCTTGAGGCACAGCTGTATTATCCTTGAAGCACGTCTGGCTATGGGGAATGGAATTGACTTGTACTGGTGGCACATCTTGCTTCTGGGGAGGGGGCTTATATGTGAGTCAATCACTTTTTCCTTGTTTCTGAGGGAAAAGTGGGTACCTTGGCTTATACGGAGGTCGGCTTATATGCAAGTATATACAATGCCTGCCTTGTACTGTGAATTTTAAATAAACTATTTTTGTTTAAAAGCTTGCAACAAGAGGGAGCATTTCCAGTCAATAGAAATGATGCACGTTTAAGAGTTTACAGGTATAGGAAGGGTTTGCCAAAATCTGAAGTTCTTTTAGTTAGTATTTATATAGCACTAACATCTTCTACACCGCTATACATAATACAGTCGTTTTGTCACTATCTGTCCCTCAGAGTGACTCACAATCAAATTCCTTCCACAGCCATGTGTCCTTATCAAAGTCTAAGGCCAATTTGGGGGTGAAGCCAGTTAAATCACCTGTATGCTTTTGAAATGTGAGAGGATACCAGGGTGCTTGGAGAAAACCCATGCATAAACACAGAGAACATACAAACTGTGTGCAAATAGTTTCCTGGCTGAGATTCTAGCTAGGGACTCAGCACTGCAAGGCGAGAATACTATCCGCTACATCACTGTGCAGCTTATTCCTGACATAGCAGGAGGGCTAATCCATTCTTTATTCAGCTGGATGAATAGAGAGATATGATGGCATATGAAACTTAAAGGACAACTATTGCAAAAAAATGTAAAATTTTAAATACATACATATAAATGTGCATTTCTACCAGCGAAAAATACATCATAGATTACTTTTTTCCTAAGTCGCTTTCACATACAGTATGCACTAAAAAATGGGATAAAGCTGTCATGTTTTGGACTGCTCCATTTCTTCGCAGGGGGTTCTTAGTAATTTCTCTATTTACAAAAACACTTACTGAATTGCAATTGCCCAGTCTAACGGCCAAAATAGTGTGCAAACAAGTAGTGAGGCTGGCTGACATCTTTGTATAGATTTACTGTATATACTCAAGTATAAGTCTGGAAATTTAGGTCTGATTTGCTTCATAAAAGTATAGGGGTCGACTTATACACGGGTCACTGACACTAGTGATGGGCAAACAGTGTTCGCCACTGTTTGGGTTCGCCCGGATTTTGGCCTGTTCGGGTTTGGTTCGGCACCCCCCGAACCCCTCAGTCCCAGCATAAAGGGAGAGCATGCCCCGAGCGCGAGGGGGGGGGGGTCGGAAATACCCCCCACCTCTCCCTGCTAAGCTCTCCCTTCTGCTGGACCCTATAAAATTAAATAGAAGTCCCCCAAAGTACCTGTAGCGGGCTGGCAGGAAGAGGACAGGAAGCGGGCAGCCGGCGATCACAGGCGCTAGTACCATCTGGTACTTCCGCCCTCTCTCTGACGCACTTCCTGTTTACATTTGTAAGTCGCGTCAAGAGAGAACAGAAGTACCGCGATGACGCGTACGAGGGTACGTGTCATCATGTAGATGATCGCGGTACTTCTGTTCTCTCTTGACGCGACTTACAAATGTAAACAGGAAGTGCGTCAGAGAGAGGGCGGAAGTACCAGATGGTACTAGCGCCTGTGATCGCCGGCTGCCCGCTTCCTGTCCTCTTCCTGCCAGCCTGCTACAGGTACTTTGGGGGACTTCTATTTAATTTTATAGGGTCCAGCAGAAGGGAGAGCTTAGCGGGGAGGGGTGGGGGGCATTTCCGACCCCCCCCGCGCTCTGGGCATGCTCTCCCTTTATGCTGGGACCCTATAGGGGCCCCAAAGGGACATGTTCGGATTGGGTTCGGGGTTCGGCCCGAACATGCCGAATATCGGGGGCATGTTCGGCCGAACCCCCCCGAACCCGAACATCTGGATGTTCGCCCATCACTAACTGACACCACTGATCACAGACTAATGTGTGTACTAATAGTGACATTCCCATTTGCAGCAATTTAACCAGTGGTAAGTGATACTTTGAAGAAAGAAAATGCCAAGAAAACATAGATCTGAAAGTCCTGGCTAGTGGCCACAACAATTACCAAGGAAAGGGGCAGGGGGGAAATACTGGGCTGCACAAAAGCGAGTGAATCATTTCAGCACTTGGGGCCCTGGAGGGAGGTATTGGCTGCACTTAAGGGACAGGTGGGGTTAATGGCTGCAATACTGTATGCAGTGCAGTCATTAACCCCTCCTGAGCCCCAAGTGCAGCCATTAACTTTGCTGGGTAGACTTATACTTGAGTCAATAAAAAATTCCAGCTGAAGAGGATTGAATATTGGAGTTGACTTATACACGAGGTCGACTTGTATTCGAGTATATATGGTATGTCCAGCAGGTGATTTTGTAAAAAATAAATGTAATACTAAGAATCTCCCAAGGAGAGATGGACTAGTCCATCAGATTTGTTAGCTTTTTACAACCTACTGTAAGCAACAGCAACACAGTAGAAAAGTAATTTATAGTGCATTTTAAGCTGAGAGGAATATACATTTTATATGTATGTATATTAAATAAAAAAAAAATTGCAATAGTGGTCCTTTAATTTTCAAGTAAATAAATGTAAAAACAAACAAACAAACAAACAAAAACATCTGAACTGCTAAATCTGTGTAAGACTTGGAGAATCAAGGAATACACCAATGAAAAAAGGGCATTCTTTCATAAATATGCTATTGGCAAGATTAAGGTACTTTTTTATAGCTTAGCTTTTAGCATAACTTACTCCCAGAGAAGATCGTCTGAGACAAGTAACTAGACAGGCCATAGAAATACAGGTATGCAAATAGGAAAGAACTGGACATGGATTATGTCCATCAACAGTTGTGCTCAGTGACCAGCAGGGTATTCAAATCTCCAGGGTCACTGCAGGAGTGGTAAGCTCTGGAAGTAGATGTAAGCAAGACTAAAAGACTTGAGAAGAAGAAATACTATTTGGCTGACAGCAGCACAGCTGAGGGGACCTGGAGGACACCGAGGGACCTTAAATACTTTGGGGGATGAAAGAAGCCCCAGGTAAGTAAAAGTCATAATTTCCCACGTCTCACTTTAAAGTGGAATAAACTCTGACACAACAGTCAATAAAAAAGCATTTTCCTACCTTTTTATTACCCATACAGTTATCATATTTTCTGTTGTGCACAAGTAAAATTGTCTGTCAACAAATTACAAATTCCCAAAGTACAGTTTATCTGCTCTGAAAGCTGCCATTAAATTATATTGCATAGCTGCTGTATTTATATATTCAAATCTATCTAGTGATCACTTCTCAGCTGCACACATACTAGACGCCAAGAAAGTTCAGTTTCTGCACTAATGTTTACTAAATGTATCTGACAAAAAAATGTAAGTGAAAGATAATTTTATTGTCACTTCTGAAGCAGCCAGAAGCTGCCCACTGAAGAACAAAGTGCTGTGTTTAACCGTTTGAATACTGTTCTGCTACATTTTTATTGTGGTGGTAGATTTTATGCTGTAAATAATCTTTTAGAGCAAAGAGGAAATGCTGATTTTCATTCTATTTTAAGCTACCTAGTAAGAATCATGCTGGGCACGTACCTTAAAATGCAATGTAATTTAATATGAAAAAAACAAAACACAATTTTATATTTTAGAAACTGAAGCCTAACTTGAGAAATGAATGATTAAATACAATCGTTTATTAATTGAATCAGACCAGATTATTGAACAGGAAAGCCTCAAACATTTCTCTAATTAAATCAAATCTGAAACATATTTTTTTTACTACTTTGCAATATTTTTTTTTATTAATATATTGTATAAAACTACTGCATTGAAAGGACCACTATCGCAAAAAAAAATAAAAAAAAAAATTAAAATACATGTAAACACATACAAAAAAGAAATACATTTCTTCCACATTAAAATGAGCCATAAATTATTTTTCTCCCATCTTGCTGTCACTTACAGTGGGTAGTAGTAATCGGAGAAAACGCACAGGTTTTGGTCTAGTCCATCTCCTCATAGGGGATTATCAGCATGACAAGCAGTAGCCAGTGCGCAATCCCTCTGCGGGTCACCCCTCCACACACAATATCAGTATAGTAAATATGAAGGAGGCACTCAATTGGCTTTCAAACTTGCGTTTTATCAAATCCCAGTAATACACGACATGTTTCGGGGCATATCCCCTTCCTCAGGTGTACATACATTGAGTGTCACACAGTGAATAAATGCATACTCCTAATCACCACACCCTTGATTGGACCACCTTCATCTTGTCAGCTGACAAGTCATCTGATCACTGACATCACAGAGTCCAAAGTCTTGTTAACCCCTTAAGGGCAATGATCAGAGGCACTACTAAATATGTCTACCCCGGTAAACCTGATCAACACATCAAATCACTGCATGTTAGGTATCCTAATTCAAATAATACTGCAAAAAACCTCTACAGCAGTTGGTTGGACCACAGGTAAGATGGATCTGTGGTCCAACCGATTGCTGTAGAGGTTTTTTGCAGTATTATTTGAATTAGGTTACCTAATATGCAGTGATTTGATTTGTAAATCAGGTTTACCGGGGTAGATGCTGGCCAGCCGCCATGCTTGTTGCACACTTGTTTAGCAGTAGGACGGAGCTACTGCCATTTACTGAGTGCTTTTTAAAATGAAGAGAACCCCGAGAATCCCCCATGAGTAGATGGGCTAGTCCAAAACCTGTCAGTTCTGTCAGATTTCTACTACCTACTGAAGGTGACAGCAACATAGGAGAACAGTAATTTACGGCTCATTAAACTCTGAAATGTACTTGTATTTTATATATATGTATATTATATTTGTATGTGTTCACCTGTATTTTAAACTTTCGTGATAGTTATTCTTTAAATCTATCCATGTATGGCCAGCATAAGGTGACTTAACTTGTTGCCATTTGGCTCAGTAAAATCCCAGTAGGAGACCTTATCTACAGGAGAACATAAATAAATAAAACTACTCGGAAACTGCTTGGACGACATTCCCCCGTAAACCATATCAGGGAAAAAAAAACATGAAATGACCTTAATGTGTATCTCGGGGGAGGACGCAGATAGGATACGTTGGAGATCTACAGATACATTACAGGATTGGGAGCGTTCAGCCTGGATTACTATTTCATCTATGAGGACTTGTGGAACAAGTGGTGGAGCTGCAAGGGGTGCTGCCGGGAAATAGAAAGAAGGAATTGAATTCTTGGAGGATTAATGAGGTTTTTGGATGGTTTTCAGGTTGAAACCAACAAAACTAATGGGAGTAAATGTAGCTCTGGGGTCTATGTCGGAGAGGCCTGTTTGATTACAGTACTTGCCAGCTACACAGTAAAACACTCCACTGTTTGAACAGAGATCGGGTAATAATTCAGCAGAAGAACGTGTTGTAAGGCATGAGCTTTGAGAACAAAGCAGTTCCTCTGGGTCTGAGCTGCACTACGGAATGAAAACTACGCACCTTGCAAGAAGTGAGACACATCTTAGTGGGATGGAAAGCATGGTTATGGCACTGCAATTCTACAAAGGGTGGAAGACCCCCTAGAGCAGTGCTCCCCAACCCTGTCATCAAGGCCCACGAACAGCGCATGTTTTGTGGAAATCCACAGAGGTAGTTAATCAGCTCTGCTAAGATTTTAATTACCTCACCTGTGCATGCTTGTGGTTTTCTGAAAAACTTCTACTGTTGGTGGGCCTTGAGGATTGGGAAACTCTGCCCTAAAGGTTTGCTCTAAAGGAAAGTTAACCTATATACTAACCAAAGGTTGTAAGTATGCATGGGACCTGTGGGAGGCGCAGTTGTGGGCAGAGGCTTAGTGTGGGCAGTGACTTAGGGTGGGCGGTGCATTGTGTGGGAGGCAGCTTAGTGTGGAATTTGAGGGGTGCACGCAGTTGCAGGTGCATTTATGCATATTTAAGTATGCAGACACACCTGTTAGAAGGCGAAATAGTGTGGCCAGCGCGGTTGTAGGTGGCAGCTTAATGTGGGTGGTGCCTTAGTGTGGCGCGCAACTCTTTTAAGAATGATGGGTTTCCTGGTAGTTTATAATTATATGTATATAGATATGGACAATTAGCTTGAAACACATTAGCCACTATTATTATTATTACTTAATATTTGTATAGCACTGGCATCTTCTGCAGCGCTGTACAGAGTATATTGTCTTGTCACTAACTGTCCCTCAGAGGGGCTCACAATTTAATTACTACCATAGTTACCACTGTTTCCCCAAAAATAAGACACTGTCTTATATTAAATTTTGCTTCAAAATATGTGCTAAGGCTTATTTTCGGAGGATGTCTTATTTTTGGGGAAAACACTGGTAGTTTTCCTGTACAAACCGTATATACTGCATGCCATGCTGAAACACAAGCAGCATACACAGAGCTTGTGGTTTGCAGATATTGGCTTTAACTTACAAGAAATTGATTCTGCTGATCATGTGGGTAAAGCTGGCCATACACTAGGCAGATTAACCGCCGATCGACAGCAGATTCAATCACTAGGATCGAATCTGCTGTCAAATCGTTCACGCTAAACGCTAAATTTCGATCGATTTCGCCCCGAAATAGATCGATCCCGTCGATCGCTCCGTGCGGGAAATTACCGTCGATTGCCCGCGGGTAAGGAGCGCATCGATAGCGGCGTACGATCGATGCAGGTATACATTACCTGAAGCTGGCTCCTGGCATCTTCTCCACATCACCTCCCGGCTCGCATCTTCTCCGCATCACGGCATCCGGCGGCGTCCTTGTATAACTTCCTGTGTCACTGCAGTGACAGCGGAAGTACAAATAGAGAGTGTGTCCTGGAAAAAGGTGAAGAGGTGAAGTGCTGCTGACGATTATCACGGCAGATCAGGAGGGCTGGCTCTAACAAAAACACAAATTGCCTGACACATATACAGGACTGTAGAACTCACATTATACTGCTGCTCTCCTGTATCCAGAGTTTGTATTGAACGTCACGCCCAATCCAGGTCTCTTGCTGGTGTAATGTGGGCTGCTGCTAGGGCTTACATTTGGGGGATGCCTTATATTTCAAGCATGCTAGGAATTCCTGCTACAGCTTATTCTCAGGGGATGTCTTACTTTAGGGGAAACACGGTATATGTTTATGTATGTATCATGTAGCATATGTATTGTGGTTTAGGGCCAATGTAGAGGAAGCAAATTAAATTACTGGATCCATCAGTGAGCCGCGGACCTTCCTTCCTACTATCTGGACGTTGCCTTAGTTGGTCTAGTACCATAATATTTGGAGAGGGGGTTAAAGGGAACCTTAAGTGAAATGATGAGATAGACATGTGTATGTACATTGGCAGGCATACAAATAACTATTGTATATTTCACTGATAAGGAATTGCAGCCATAAAACACTTTTCTGGCAGAAAATGGCTTCTGACTGCAGGGGATAGATAAAAAGTGTCAATTGTTCATATATTTTAGATCTCTGTGACACAGACACACTGTCATGGAGTAGAGACTGTGGTATATCTAAAATAATAATTTGGGAGTAGGAAGATAGGTATAATTGTTTATCGTACCAGTTTATTTTCACTTAAGGTTCACTTTAAGCGACATTCTCCCCTACATGCCTCTATAAATTCACTTGCTTGTAAGAGGCATACAATGTGGATTAGTAAACTAGCAATACACCATTTGTTTTTGTAATGCAGTAAACTAAATGAAAAGATCAATAGTGATACAAAGCTATTAAAAACTAAAGCCTTCTAAACGTTTTAATTTTAAATTAACTGAGCACTGATGAGTAAACTATCTAAAAACATGATACAGAAGATCTTTAATTATATTACTGGAGTGAATCAAGCTATATAAAGTCTGATTAATTTTGATATTAACGTTGAAAACACACACTTCCGAAAAAAAGGCAAATTAATACTGTTCAAAAAAAACTTTACCCAATACGGCTTCTCCTGTTATCCAAGTGCTGCTATTGATGTTACCATCCATCAGGTCAAAAGAAATGACCAGACTATAGAACACACACAAGTTTGAAAATCATAAAATCTTTATGAAATGATTTAAAAAAAAACAAAAAAAAACCTGACAGTCATTTTCTTCTATTTTTCAAGGCTGAAGTGTCATCCATCCTATAAGAGCACTTGCCTTGCTGGGAAACAATTCTGCCCAAGGCTGCAGAAACAGTATATTGTTCTGGATGATCATGGGCCGGGAAATTACAGTATATTATGGGTCCACTTGCTATTTATTGTTTTTTTTTTAGAGTTCTTCCAAAACCAGAATACAGATAAAAGTTTAACAGATACCCCAACCATTTTTGTTGTAATGGACAGAGTTCAGAAGACTAGACAATTCAGAGTTCAGAAAACTACACAATAAAGTATAAGGTTTTCATAATAGTATCTTCAAAGGAAGGTATTCATATTTATTTTTGAAAAAGATATTTTAACCAGTCATGTGCAAAAATGCAATTTTTTATTTTTTTTCCATTCATTTCCACAAAAATAATGTTAAATTCGATTTTTGAGCGAAAATGTCATCGAAAATAAGTTTTGTTATTGTTTATGGTTTTACAAATTTTCGCGGTAGAAATTTAGATTTTTTTGCTGCAAAAAATTTTACAGAAAAAATACTACTTTTCCGCGGTTTTTCTGTAAAATAATGATGTTTCACATCTTTGAGAAAAATGTGAAAATACAAGATATTTTCAAGAAAATGTTCTCGAAATAGCATTTTTGATGCGAAAATGACTTTGCTGAAGATTAGCAAGCAACACTGATTTGAATGACTATCCCATTTTTAAGTTCAGTCAAGTTCTTTCTTATGCTGGGTTATAAACATTTTTCTATTCCTTGCTGAGAGGGGAGATGGGTGGTTATAGCTGTCTGTGTCTTGGATTGTTCTATCCCTCCCTCTCCCTGGCACCTTCACGGCTTTTTGTAGCTTGACTAGGCTAACTAGTAATTCCAGGGACAGGCAATGAGGACAATAATAAAACACTAGTCGGAGATTCTTTTTTTCTTCCCCATTCTGTAAAACAAAACAGAACAAAACAAACAAACAAACAAACAAAAAAGTTGTATTACTTGCTCTTGCTTTCAGTCTTGAAGATATTGCTACACTTCCTGTGTAGACAGGAAGTAATGGAAATTCTTGCAGATGAGGACAAAAGAAAGCACAACACTTCAAATAAAGTTCTAACCGCTGTCCATACTATCCAACTGCAAATGTATTCATTTATTTTTGGAATGGGGCTGAATTGATTACCGTCAGAGAGGCCATATTGTAAAGATCACCTCAAATGCACACCCTGCTTTTGTCCAGCTCACCCAAATGCCAGTTTTCTTTTTTTTTTAAGATAGTGCCAAATAAAGAACAGCGGGTTGCCAAGGGCAACAGCTCATTTCAGTCTTGCACCACATTTCCTAAATGTTCTCTGTGTTTCTTGGCCGCCTATAAAGGTTCAACGTTTTGCTGATTGCCAAAAAGGCCGAAGGCAATTTTTTCTCCTCTCATTTAGCAGGGCAATCTGACATTTTCTGAATGTATTCCATCTTATCAACCTTTGGACCCGCTTCAAAAACGGCATTAACATCAAAACCCGCTCTGAAATGATGTTGTTTATTAAAAGAAGGGGGCTTAAAGTCGCGAGTTTGAAAAAAATACGCTCTTCTATTGTGTCTCGTCAGAGCAGGAGAACACATCTCCCCGAAATTGGCAGTGCTATGACCCATATGCTTGTTTGGAATAATCAGATAATTAAAAGCAAAATAGCCAGTCAAAGAAATAGTAAAAGAGATCTTAGAAAAGCTGCAGCAGACTGTCAGGGTAAGGGCCGCTGCCAAGACCTGCTTCTCTGTGCCGAGTAGCTTTCCTACAAGCACTCCAGTAATCTCATATTTGTTTTATTTTTCGAAATGCGACAAAGTTCACCGGAAAAGAACAGCCAAATTACCAGTGGAGAGGGAAAAGCTAAGCTGGTAGTTTGACTAGTATAGTAGGGTCAGCTGGATAGCATACTGGTTAAAGCTGTTGTTTTGATGTAGAGATTGATTCTTTGACCAGGTTCCCGACTCAAGCCAGTAGATATAACAGTAAGGAATATTTGGGCAAGACTCCCTAATAATCCTAGTCGTCCTGGTCATCCTGGCACTTTAAATTCACCAGGAGAAAATTGCATTATGATTTAAAAAAAAAAATACGTTGTGCACGCCACAGCCAGTTCTGGGACAACGTTGTTATATTTGTACATTACGTGGTCATCTATGTAGAGTTGAAAAAATAAATACGCCCGTCGAGTTCAACCAGAAAAGAAGATACAACACTAGCCTGCATCCTCGAATATCTCAGCTGACCCAAAGGAAGGCTAAAAAAACCCTTACAAGGCTTGGACCAATTAGCCCTATAAGGGAAAACAAATTCCTTCCTGAGTCCAGATGGCAATCCAATTAAATCCCTGGATCAACACTGCCTGGAATTCCCTTGGCCATGGATGTCTTTCAACACTAACAAAGCATCTAAGACCCCTTAAATGTAGGTATAGAGTTTGCCATAACTACTTCCTGTGGTAAGTCTTTCCACATTTTTGTACCCGCTTCCGGACCTCTGGTATGCATATCAACGCCCCTGTGGTCATGACTTCAGCACCAGGGGCGTAGATATGCATATCTTTTCATTTACCTCGCCATTCCAGATCGCCACGCCAATGCCGCTCGTTTCCGTTGAAATCCCGTTGTTCATGATTAGTGAATGGGAACAGCTTGTTCCCAAACCCAACCACAGTGCCTGTGATGAATGAGACGGCATCAGCGAGACGTCGGCTTTCATTAACAAAAATGAAAGTAAACACTGTTACACTTACTACTTCCGCGTACTGTCTACAGAACTCGGCAATTAAGTGTAGCACCATCTTGTGGCCAAAAAGTAAAAATGCACCCCCATACATTACTTTATATAGAAATATATACTTTTTAAAATTATTTTTGAACACCTTACACCCCTACCCTATAGTAATTAAAATTAAACACTTGTAATACACCAAATTACACTATTCAAAAAAAAAAAAAAGAGTTATCTTATGGACTGTTAATATGTATGTCATGAGGGTATATTACTGTTACTTTTGCAAATAAAGGCTCGTAATTAATATAGTATTAAAAATCACTAAATGGAAAAAATACACCTTTATTTCCAGATAAAATATTATCGCCATACATTGAACTAGGGACACAATTTAAATGTAATAACCAGGACAAATGGGCAAATAAAACATGTGGGTTTTATCTATCGCTGCACATTTTATTTTAAATCTATAATGGGTGAAAACTGAGAAATAATTATTTTTTTCTTATTCTTCCCTTTAAAATGCATATTAAATAAAATAATTCTTAGCAAAAAGTACCAGTTGAAGAAAGCCTAATTAGTAGCAAAAAACAAAACAAAACAGTATATAGATCATTTCAGTGTGATAAGTAACAATAGAGTTATTGGTGAATGAATGGGAGGAGCGTGATGTGATTTTTTTTTTCTCCATATGCAGATCGTGTCCCTTAATGTCTAGTGCACCCCTTCCTCCCTTACATGGTCCCTTTGTGTCTAATAGTCCCCTCCCTCCCCTATACAGTTCCCTGGTGTCTAGAGGTCCATCTCCCTCCTCTATACAGTTCCCTGGTGTCTAGTTATCCCCACCCCTAAACTGTTCCCTGGTGTCTAGTGGTACCCCCTTACACCCTTAAACAGTTCCCGGGTGTCTAGTGACTCCCCTCCCTGTCCTATATAGTTCCCCGGTGTCTAGTGCCTCCTCCCTCCCTAGACAGTTCCCTGGTGTCTAATGGTACCCCTTTGCACCCTAAACAGATTTATCGTTCAAGTGAACCTGATGTGAGAGGCATATGGTGGCTGCCATATTTATTTCCTTTTAAGCCATACCAGTTGCCTGGCAGATCTCCCTGCTGATCTGTTTGGCTGCAGTAGTGTCTGCATCACACACCTGAAACACGCATTTGGCTTATCTGGTCAGACTTGAGTCAGAGCAACTGATCTGCATGTCTGTTCAGAGTCTATGTCTAAAAGCTACAGATAGATAATCAGCAAGACAGCCAAGTAATCTGAATTTGTTTAAAAGGAAATCAATATGTCAACCTCCATAGCCTTTTTACTTCAGGGAACTACAGAACAATCAACTAATTGCAAGGATAGTATTTGCGGCCTGTACTGTATTTTATGTATGAAGTGCATATTTGACCATAAAAGTTACATGACAACTTAACTGAGAGGTATATGTAGGCTGCCATTTTTATTTCCTTGTAAACAATACCAGTTTCATGGCTGTCGTGCTGATCTTTCTCACGTCGGTAGTGTCTGAATCACACACCTGAAAGAAGCATGTTTCAAATGCAGTCAAACGTAAGTCAAACTTCTCTGCATGCCTGTTCTGGGTTTATGAAAAAAAGTATCAGAGACAGAGGATCAGCAGAACAATTTGCATTGTTTTAAAAGAAAATAAATATGGCCGCCTACATATACCTCTCACTTCAGTTGTCCTTTATGCCTTACTTGCTAAAATCATCAAACAAGCTGCAAAATCAATATATGGGACTGTTTCACCCACTAGAATATTGCCATGGTTGCAAGAAAGAAGAAATCTGCATCGTGCAGCATGTCTAAAAAGACAGGCCTGACTGCAAATGAAAGGTGATTTTTAAAGGGGATCTGAGATTAAAAACTAACTACAGGATCTTCTAAAAAAATTAGCATATTGTGATAAAGTTCATTATTTTCTGTAATGTACTGATAAACATTAGACTTTCATATATTTGAGATTTAAATACACACAACTGAAGTAGTTCAAGCCTTTTATTGTTTTAATATTGATGATTTTGGCATACAGCTCATGAAAACCCAAATGTCCTATCTCAAAAAATGAGCATATTTCATCCGACCAATACAAGAAAAGTGTTTTTAAAACAAAAAAAGTCAACCTTCAAATAATTATGTTCAGTTATGCACTCAATACTTAGTCGGGAATCCTTTTGCAGAAATGACAGCTTCAACTTTCTCTTCACAATATCCCACAGATTCTCTATGGGGTTCAGGTCAGGAGAGTTGGCAGGCCAATTCCATCTGCTGAAAAGCTTTGTGGAGATGAAGATTTCATTTTTCAGCACGACCTGGCACCTGATCACAGTGCCAAAACCACTGGTAAATGGTTTACTGACCATGGTATTACTGTGCTCAATTGGCCTGCCAACTCTCCTGACCTGAACCCCATAGAGAATCTGTGGGATATTGTGAAGAGAAAGTTGAGAGACGCAAGACCCAACACTCTGGATGAGCTTAAGGCCGCTATCGAAGCATCCTGGGCCTCCATAACACCTGAGCAGTGCCACAGGCTGATTGCCTCCATGCCACGCCGCATTGAAGCAGTCATTTCTGCAAAAGGATTCCTGGCCAAGTATTGAGTGCATAACTGAACATAATTATTTGAAGGTTGACTTTTTTTGTTTTAAAAACACTTTTCTTTTATTGGTCGGATGAAATCTGCTCATTTTTTGAGATAGGAAATTTGGGTTTTCATGAGCTGTATGCCAAAATCATCAATATTAAAACAATAAAAGGCTTGAACTACTTCAGTTGTGTGTATTTGTATCTAAAATATATGTAAGTCTAATGTTTATCAGTACATTACAGAAAATAATGAACTTTATCACAATATGCTAATTTTTTGAGAAGATCCTGTATAGCAGGTAACTTGTCTATATATCTTATCTAAAGTTTAGATTGTTTTAACAGTAAATCTAGCTGCAAACAGCTTCAACAGTATATAATTATTTCTTCCTGTAATACATTGAGAGCAGCCATATTCTGCTTGTCATCATTACACAAGCAAGCTGCTTTGCATCTCCTCCCCTCAGCCTGTGAAAACTCCACTCTTCTCTCTTCCTGTCTCCTGCCCTCTCCTCCCCTCTTCGCCCCCTTGCCTCTGAAATCACATGCATGCTTCAGCAAAAGCCTCCTCCTCCTCAGGCTAAGCTCCCATGAGCACTTGCAGCATGGGACTCAGAATGCCTAGGCGCTGGAGGAGCTGGGGCGTAAATACATTATTTTACATGCAATTAGTTAATATAATAACATTTAGAAAAAAGCATTTCGGGAGAAGAATGCCCAATAAACTATATGTAAGGGGCAGAAAAATAAAAGCAGAAAAAGTTTGTCTCAGATCTACTTTAACATTCAATTACAAAGGGGGCTGTATAACCAAAGACGTATTAAAAATCAATTCTTTATTGAAAGAGGAGTTACTCTTCAAGTATAAAACTCATTTACACTGCAGAGAACAAACTTCGGCACTAAAATTTCTAATTTTTGTTTCCTTTTATTTTACACTTTTTATTTCCTTGGACGCGGTCAACCTTTAAATACGCAGGTGACACTCCCCATTCCTCTTCCTGCATTACCTGTTTCATCAATACTGGGAGAAACTTCTTCATTTTGAGGGAAGCCTTGATGGCTTGGGTAGCCATTAAGAATGCTTCATTAATTCTTTGAGAAATTAAGATTTTATAACTCTGAGCCACAGGGAGTTTGGTTCAATCTGAGTATCAACGCCTTATTGGGAAAATAAGTAGACTTGCTGCAACTTTCATTACTCCTGACAATACCGTTAACTGTGCAAACTCACGGGAACCACAGAAAGGTCAATTAATTGCATGGATATTCATTGCAGCCTATACTGTATTTTATATATGAAGCGCATATTTAAAGAGGTACTGTAGTGACATATAGTAGAATGTATTAAGTTATTCAGAATATCTACTTTTGTGATAATTTTCCTGGATTCAGCATCAGAAACTCTTCCTATAGCTATATATTGCTGTATATTGGTATGTAGCCCCGCCTTCCCAGTAGACAGAGCATTCTGGGAGACAAAGCATTATTTTTACTGGCTTCAGAACTCTCGGAAAACAAATATTCTGTAGAGATTACCTGGCAGGACTACAAATGTCGCCACCAGTGATCCATTTCAAAATGTAAGTCAGGGAGAGGAAAGATTTGACAATGGGCAAACACTGACTAAATAATCTGTAAATTAATATTGTCAAAATATAATGAATTGTATTCATAGTTATTTTCACTACATTTCTTCTTTAAAGGTGAACTCTTGCACAGCACACAATAAAAAGTCTTTATTCCACATATAGTTGCTAAAGAAATTCACTTCTCTGTGTTCTATTTTTGTTTAGGCAGATCAACCTATCTAATAAGTTCTTATCGGCAACTGTGATTAGACTGCAGGAGAGCTTTGCTAAGGAAGTTCTCCATATAGTAAACACTGATGTTTTAACTCTTTCAGTGCCCTCTGCAGAAGCGAAACCAAATAAAGCTGCAGGTTTTTTTAGGCTTTCCATATATTGTAATGAAGATTTTTTTCCCATAAAGTTTATCATGCTGTAGCTAATCTTTGAGAGCAGAGAGGAAATTCTGAATATAGTTCCACTTAAAGTATTTCAAATTCATTGGATACAAAGTTACACTTTAAGAGCTGATCTTTAGGGACCTGATCTGATTGATCACAAAAATTGCTGACCAGCTTTTACACCGCAACGGTCAAATCCATCCTCTTCTCCTCTATCACAGTCTGGTATGCAGGAGTTACCACTAGTGACAAGTATAAACTCCATAGGGTGATTAACACAGCCCGAAAAGTTCATAGGTGCTCCACTACCACCGCTTGATCTCCTTCATTCCACTAGAATGAGGACGAGGGACTCCGGGTTTTCACATGATCCTTCTCACCCAGGCAGCCGCCAGTTTAAGCTCCTCCCATTGGGATGCCATTACAGAACCATCCCCCTCCAGAACCACCAAGCGCTGGAGGACCTTCTTCCCTCAAGCAGTCCTCCTGCTGAACTCCTGCTGAGTTAGCCCCTCCAGACTGGCCTCTTTGGGCCACTTTAGCCCCCTGGTAAACACTCAGAGCACACCCTGAGCTTCAAAAGCACCCCTGTGCAGCCCAGTCCCTCACTGTTGGTGAGTTCCCTATGCTTGTCCTTTAAGCTCGAATTTATATCCTCATGGTGGTATCAATGTAATTCCTTATTTGTAGGTCAGTGCTATATTTGTCAAATGTTTTTTCACTGCCCTGGCCATGTGAACCACAAATAATTCCGGGTACGCCAATTGGCGTAATTGGCGAAAAAGGGTGATTCTGATTCTGATGTTATTATCAATCTTGGTTGCTGAGAGGAACCAATCAAAATTTGTCAGTAACATAAAAGATTTTCTGGCAGTTTTATTTCAACCAGTGCATGCCTTTGTTTGTTTTAACTATAATTCTTTCAACGGTGGTTCATTTTGTTCCACAGTGTTTTTGGTACGTACGGTATTTTCATGGACTATTCAACTCTTTCTGAATATTACATTTTAAAATTTAATAAGTTGATCTCGAAAAAACTCTGTGACCCCCATATCGGAAGAGTGTGATTGCTGCCGTTCTTGTATAATTGATCCTTTGAATGCAAAGTGTGCTTTATTGCCTGTGTTGTTAAGTATGCTGACAGTACTCTGAATGCGACAAGCAGCCTCAGCAGTAGCAGCACTAATGTTAGACCTAGTTAAAGGGAATCTAAGGTGAGAGTGATATAGAGGCTGCCATATTTATTTCCTTTTTAAACAATGACCCCGTCCGCGTCTTTAATACTTTTAGCCAACAGACCAGGCCTGGGCAAACTACGGTTCGCGGGCGCTACGAAGGTGGCCCACTAGTGGTGCCGCATTCCCTTCCTCTTCTTTTCTCCATCCCGCCATTCTTTAAAATATACGTGCAGAGCACATGCAAGAAGTAACGCTACCCAACCACTCGTTTCATGGCAACGGCGGCATCATGTGACTTAACATCATTATGTACCATTGCGTCACATGACGCCACGATTGCCATGGGGATTGCTGCTGAAACGAACGATTGGGTGAGTCACTCCTTGGTCACACAACTCCAGAGGAAGGGAGCGAGAAGGAACGGGCTGCATTCAAGAGGTATACGGCCCGATTGCAAAAAAAGTTTGCCCACCCCTGCCATAGACCCTAAACAAGCATGCAGATTAAGTGCTCTGACTCAATTAGCCACATGCTTATTTCAGGGTTGTGACCCACTCACTACTGATGCTAGGAATATCAGCAGGACTGCCAGGTAACTGGTATTGTTTAAAAGGAAATAAATATGGTAGCCTCGATATCAATCTTAGCTCAGGTTTATTTTAAAAGTCAACTAAACCCATCAATGAACAAGGCAAATACAAATAGCATTTAGGTTGATAAGTGAATGTAGAGAGGATAGTTGGGTAGTGGATAAACCTCCCGTCTTGCAGCAATTGAGTTCCCCATTCAAATCTGAGCCAGGACATTATCTGCATGGAGGTTGTATGTTCTCCTTGTGGGTTTCCTCCGGCGCATACATTTAAAATGGCTGGGGGCAAATTTGAAGGCGGGGTGAAACCGAATGATGGCTCACTCTGCTGCTGAAACTTGGAGCCATGTTGCTCCGAGTTGTTGCAGTAAGTATATTATCCACCCCCTCCCCCCTTTCAGAAGATCATCTATGGTAGATACATAAGACTGACAATGGCGGTGATTAGATTGTTACCACCTTTGGGAAACAGTGAGTTAAATGACTATGGGCTCTAAAAAGTGCTACAGAAAGTGTCAGTGCTATGAAAACAATAATCCCAATGATAAGAGAAGCAAATTGCTGGACTGAATATCTGTTTCATGGGATATATATACTTTCCACTGCACTGCAGCCTCTCCTCTCTGAACTCAGGTGCTAAGTGGGTTAATATGCAGTAAGAGGAACGGTAGATGCCAGACTACATATCCCAGCATCCCTAAAACCACCTGCCTACAAGGGGAGCTGGGCTGTTGTCGGGAGGATGGGAAATGAAACAATTGCATCCTTTGGGCTAAAAAGGAACAAGATGGAAGCCTGCGCCTGTTATAGTATGGGAATGCATAAGTGCACATGGAATGAGCTTTTGCATCGGTAAAGGCATGGGGGTAACAATCACCCCTGTGGCCCCTGCCATTGCAGTCTGGCCCAGAGACTTTGGGGGCCGCTCTTCCTCCCTCTCCCCAACCGCAAGTGCAGCTAATTTGAAAAAAAAAAACCCTCCCCATTCGCTCAAAAAGCTATCCATACCACCACCTCCCGCCATGCAGTGTAGCGAGTAGTAGGAGCGCCTGCAATTGTTTTGGTTTCCATACACTGCTTCACAACAGAACACTCCCTGCTGCCATTTGCCAGCTTCTGATCACATGACCCTCTTGGGGTTCGGGGCCCACAGGGGCCCCACGCTATCATTTTTGCAGGGGGAGGGGCTTATTAATTCTAGTTACGCCCCTTTAAAGGCAATATTTTTGGCTGAATAATATATACATGTACATATGCTACAATCCAGACACCAATGTCTTTTTTACAGAAATACCTTTTTTTTCTTTAAGCAAAAGGCTTGGATCACATTAACATTTGCCGTACGGCCGGTTCTGTGGTCCGTTCCACTGAACGGGTAAAAAAATGCAGCAGGACCCAGTTTTCCAGACCGCTTCACTCAGCGGAACGGAAACGGAAGGTTTTGCAGCACAACAGGATCCTATGGAAAACTGACTTTTACAGCACACTGGCTGTAAAAACTGACCGTTTCACGGATATAGATGGCCGGATCCGTAAGCCGGCACCGGAAAAAAAACACAGATGTGAACCGGGCCAAACTGCATATTAAACGTATTACAACAGCATCGATCCATAATGTAGAAAGGAAGGAATTTGAGCTATGAGTAAGGAGCGATTGTGAGGCTCCGATACGTGTGAGCTAATTTGCATGCCCAGCTTACTAATTTCTTAATAAGGATTGGACTTTTATTATGCCAGTGAAGCAGATCTTCCTTCCTTTCTACATTGTCTACAGGGCTTGGCTGCCCGTGGTCCTGCTCCTCGGCCATAAAAAAGAGAGCAAACTATTGAGCAGCTGAATTCATTAATCAGACAAGAATGTAATAATTAACTTTGAAACGTACAGTAAAAAAAACAAAAACGAAGCATCTCTTCAGTTCCCAAATATTTACGGAGTGCTTGTAAGAGAAGAGGTGATATACAACACAGTGGTAAACATGCTGGTTGCCAAATATTTTCAAATGTGTTGCTGGCATCAAATTATGACGAGCCCATTAAAAAAATAAATATATTATTTCTCAGTTTCAACCATTTGCTATGTTGTTTTTGTTGTATTTTTAATTAGATACTGGATGCACATGATTTGCAAATCATCACATTCTGTTTTTATTTATATTGAACACAGCATCCCAACTATTTCATCACATTCTGTTGTTTATTATACTTTTACACAGCACTCCATTATTTTAGTAACGGGCTTGTAGTGTTTGGCCAATTTGTGCAAATTCCGACTCACAGTAAGTGCCCGTTTCCATTTGAGCCCCACGCGTCTGCAACACGCGCGGCGGCACTTCCGGGTCTGCGGGGACGTAGACGAATCCCATCAGCCGTGCCGTGCAAGGCTATGGGATTCGCAGCCTCCCGCACCATTTCGGATGGAGATGCCGGCCGAATCGCTAGCGCAAGCGATTCGGCCGGCCGGTGGCGCTATTGATCCCTATGGCAGAGTTTCCCTGCGCAAATCTGACCAAGAGACAGATCTCTCTCTGATTGAATCTGATAAGAGAGAGATCTGTTGGCTGCCCACACACCGCAGGTCAAATCCCGATCAATTTCAGCTTAAAATCTTTCAGGAATTAACCCGACTACATCATCATCTTCACTACTGGCAGACATGAAAAAAAAACAGACAGTACCAACTGCCAATATCTATAACCACACCTTCTAACAACGCAACAGGCTGAAAGTTTTTTGTTTTTGTTTTGTTTTAATAGATAAACATGTACACAGCCATTATTTCCCACAATGCAACACAGACAGGAAACTGTCAGGACTAGGTCCTGACATCACACTGTGGGAGGAGTTTCACCACAACATCAGCCTTACAGCCCCCCCCCCCCCCCCCATGATTTATTCGAGAAGAGGTAAAAAGGTAAATATTTCTCAAAAGGTGTATCAGCTACTGATTGGGATGAAGTTCAATCCTTGGTTACAGTACCTCTTAAAGAGGGATTGTCAGCCACAAAATCAAATTCCATTTACCCACTGCTCTGTGTTTATTATGCAGCCTGCAGCCTTACCCTGCATTGCCAGTGCTCCAATCTATTCAGAAATGTTTCTGCTGTAATTAATCTTATGTCAGACAGCCTAGCCATTGCCAACTAGAAGGAAGCTCGTCATCACTCCTCCCACATTCCTGCTTCTCACTAATTGGCTGAGGGCAGTTTAGTATGAAGCTGAAATCTGATTTATGCTGTGCTCACATGTGTTTCCAAAGCAAGCTAGCTATGACAGTGCAATTTATAGAAGAAACAAAAGTAAGGGAGGAAAAGACATCAGGATTGGTTTTAGTCAGAGGGAATTAAGATGGAAAATGCAAGGAACAGAATTATCTTTATTTACTGTATAAAATTCACTGAAATCAAAACATGGACAATGCAATACATCTGTTATGTAAGTAGAACAAGTATTTATCTACTTACAGTCGGATGTGAATGTTTGAGCAACCTTGTTAATCGTCATGATTTTCCTGTATAAATGTATATTATAAAGCTGAAGCTGTGCCAGGGCTGGATCTTTCAACAAGACAACGACCCTAAACACTGCTCAAAATACCCTAAGGCATTCATGCAGAGGAACAAGTACAACATTCTGGAATGGCCATCTCAGTCCCCAGACCTGAATATAATTAAAGATTTGTGGTGTGAGTTTAAGAGAACTGTCCATGTTCGGAAGCCATCAAACCTGAATGAACTAGAGATGTTTTATAAAGAGGAATGGTCCAAAATACCTTCAAGCAGAATTCAGACTCTCATTGGAACCTACAGGAAGCGTTTAGAGGTTGTAATTTCTGCAAAAGGAGGATCTACTAAATATTGATTTCATTTCTTTTTTGTGGTGCCCAAATTTATGTACCTGCCTAATTTTGTGTAAACAATGATTGCACACTTTCTGTAAATCCAATAAACTTCATTTCACTTCTCAGATATCACTGTGTGTGTCTCCTATATGATATATTTAACTGACATTTTGTATCATAACAACCAACGATTTATACAGGAAAATCATGACGATTAACAAGGTTGCCCAAACTTTCGCATCCCACTGCATATATGTGGTTTTTTTCTTCCCTGGGATAGTATGGCTGTCCCTGCTGCTCTAAGAAGGGAAATCAATGGATCTCCTCTCCAGGCTCTGAGCAGCGCTGTCACCCTTCTTCTGCTGTGCACATGTATAGCACATCAGGGGCAGCGGAATAATGAATATACGCATTTCTCCACAAATCTACCTAATCTAATTTTATGCGAGATAAAAGAACTCCGGCGTACTCCCTTCAGCCGCGGATCTACCTATTTGGCTCAAGCCGCCCTTTAAGCCCCGGCTTTGATTTGAATGTGTATAGGCTGCATTGTATTCATAGTCTCGTACTCGTTTACCGTGAGGCCGGGACGGATGCAAATAACCTTATGATGTATCTGCAAGCGTCGCGCCAACAAGAGATGTTAATATATACAATGGTCTCTGGATAAAGAGGCATTAAGCCGTACCTATTAAGTGCTCTATACTGTTCTCCATAATGGAAACGGTATTAAATCATCGTAATGACTCCCGATGCTGCTTCCATCAGTTAATCCGGCACAGAACCTCATCAGATCATTCAGACGTGCGGAGAAGCCAACACAAAGCACCAGGCGATACATTGTGGCGGGAACAATGTCACCTGCTCAGGGGCCTCCATACTTATCATTGGATATTACATTGCGCTGTCGGCGCAACGGCTGTGCTGAGACCGGCCACAATATAAAGGGTGACGGGTGAGGCACGGTTATGTTTAGTCCGAGAAAAAAGAAAATGCACAAATATATGGTTTATGCACGATAACGCTGCGTAGCTGCATTACTTTTAATATAATTTAGGCATGGACATTCATATTTTATAAGACGCTACGCTGATCAGCCGAAACATTAAGGCCACCTGCCTAGGTCCCTTTGTGCTCTCAAAACAGCCCGAGGCGAGGACTCCGTAGACGAGCGCTGTAATAACAGCGCAGGAGATTTGGGTGCCAAAACAGACTGTAAAAGGAATTACAGCTATAGTGGCGCACAGTGAGTAACGTCGGCGCCGTCAGAAGACAGAGCTGAAGTTACTTTTAAAACACGGGAATTCAGCTGCCAGCAATAGCTGGAAGCCGAATTACATCATTCCCCACTATCTATGTGGACCTGGAGGGGGAATAGTAATAAACGCTGCTGGGACTTGTGCAGCAGCAGGATAAGCCATATACCGGCTGTATCCTGCGCCCAAGTCTCCCAGCGGTGATTATTATGTGTATGCCTCCATAGGTGCTCTGAGGTTGTCCTGTGGTTCCTGGCATGAAGACATTAGCAAAAGAACCAGGGGCCTAACTATATTGCCCCCCCCCCCCCCTGCAGAGAATTGTTGGCCAAACATCCTCCCAAACTTCCAATATAGGGGGGGGGGAGCTTGCGGGACCCAATCCTTTTCATAATGCAGAGAGGCGGGTCCCTCTTCACTTGTTCTTCAGTTTACAAGTCCCAGGAGCCAGCCAATCACCATGGAGCTTCAGTCACATGTCATATGACAGGGTCGGAAGCCACGTGGTGATTGGCTGGCTGCACGACACTTGTCAACTGAACAGGAAGTGAAGAGGACCTATATCACCGCCAGGAATAGGTAGTGTATAACGCTCCACTGCTGCCTCCCCTAGATTCTGCTTCCAGATCCCCCACCCCAGCTCCTGGGTCCCCCGCGATGGTGGTGGCTGCAGGGGCTATTGTTATGCCCTTGAGCAGACGCTGTGAAGTGGAGCCACCTATTTAGCTTTTCCAGCACATCTTCAAGATACACATTTGGACTGATATTTGGAGAATTTGAAAGCCATAGAAAGCATGATTGAGCAGGCTAGGCCACACTCTTGCATTGCTCCATGGTCCAGTTCTGACACCAACATACCAAATTTTCAGCATTGGGTGGATGGTGACATCATCACTCTGACAGGTTCTCAGTTACACAGCCCCTCATGTAAAGCAAGTTGCAATGTACTGTGCATACTCACACCTTTCTTTCATGGCCAGCATTAATTTTCAGCAATTTGCGTTGTATCTCCTCTGTGGAATTAGACCAGACGGGATAGTCTTCATTCCCACCACGCATTAATGGAAGACTTGGACACCGGCTCTCTGGTTATTTGGGTCAAATTTACACCTCAGAAGCCAGAAATTCTGGTACTCTGAACTCCACCCTATGCCAAACCTATACATTTTCAAATCCAGATGCAAACCATAAAACAGACCACAAGTGTGCTGGCCACCCCGATTCCTTCGCTGCTCCCACCTCCCCCCACATTGTATTACAATCTAAGGCCTGAGACCCACTAGCAGTGCTTTTCTAAACTCTTGTGATTTTAAAAGCTCTTGCTAATGTAATGCTATGAGTGTGATCACACCCATAGCATTACATTATCAATAGCTTTACAAATAGTAAATTAGTGGGTCTCAGGCCTTAGATTGTACTGTAATACGATGTGTGGGGAGGTGGGAGCAGCTTTTTAAAAAAGCGCTACTTGTGGGTTCCAGGCTTTATCATACTATTATTACGTAATTGCATAGGGCTGACATGTTCTTCAGCACTTTACAGAGTACATAGTCCTGTCACTAAGAGGAGCTTACAATATAATCCCAACCATAGTCATGGTTCAAAGCCCTACCACATTATTGGTTGAAGTACTGCGCTACCTCTCTACCCTAAATCAGTAGTGCTGTAAACTGTGTAGCAATGGAACATATTCCTCAACATGCTGGTTGGGAATTTAAGTTCAACTTTATTGAGCCATCAATGGGCTAGGCAAAATGGCTAACATGTTTCAGACAGCACATCCTTAATCATATCCAGGCTATGATCAAGGAGATGCTGTCCAAAACAGGTTAGCCATTTAATCTATCCTGTTGATGCCTCAATAAAGTTGGACATGAATCCCCAGCCAATATGTTGCTGATTCCATCGAATACACTCTACCATATTATCATTATGTATTTGTACAGTGCAGATACTGTATCTTCTATATACAAAGTACACAGGCATGCTACCAAGTCCCTCAAAGATGCTCACAACCTAGTCTCTACTGTAGTCAACGCCCAACTTCATAGTCTAACTCCAATTCAAAGGGTAGCCAAATAGCTTTCACTTCTACTCCCTTTTTAATCTTAAAGGACATTTTGGGGCAGTCTAGGGGTGTTCCCCATTTATATATTTCTTCCGGCTGCCATAAAATGTGAGCTATGACTAAACACTAGTGTGTCCAAAATACGTCATTGTTGGTAAAGCTGATGGTTTTAGGATACATCCGTTAATAAAAGAGTTTTTCGGGACAACTGATGATCATTCTTTTTCTTTTACTTCTGAACAGAAGAGTACCGTAAATTCCATTTGTCAAGAAAATCCCCTTGAAATAACTTGGTCCCTCAAAAATAACAATACTTAAATATAATCCATAATCATACAATCTGAATTCCTCATCCTCTAAGCAAACAGACACTCCAGTTTAGCATAGGAAGTGTTTATTTAAGCTGTATACCACGAACAATATTGTCCGACCATAATCTAATACAAACACCCTCGCCTTACCACTACAATAGACACGGAAAGCACGGCGTTGAGCGCGGCATAGCTTTACATAACCCATCCTCGCAAATGAAATGCAAATGACCTAATTATAGTTCCAATGAAATTCATCAGTCGCTGTCAAGGTTAACGCCAGGAACTAATGGTATGTTAATTAAGTCATACCTAGCCGTGGCAATACTCCCAGGCAGACCGTAAAGAAAAAGGGGCTCTTCTCTTCTCCCGCCAAGAACATAAATCTCCATCTCGGGTCGCGGCTCTGGCGAGAGCCCCGCGGCCTAGACAGAGAGGCTGTGTTCACAGACAATGGGGTATTCTTGTGAAATAAAGCGAGGAGAGCTCCATTGTTCGGCACCGGAACGGGTATATTTACTCTTTACTAAACAAGAACGGCGTTGTTTAGACACTAATGTACCCAGTGTTTCACATTAAAGTGATCAAGTAGAACATTAACCGGCCATCATGGGAGATGCTATGAAACAAAAAGAGGCATGATGGGAGACAATGGATGAAGGAAGACGATACAACAGTTGTCTCTAATTACTAAGCTGGTTCAGACAGTAAGCATGTGAATTTTTGTAGCAGATAAGAATGTATGTCTTAAGGTGCCCATACATTTAGCGATGTATGGACAGACTGGCCATGAGACAGATCTCTTCCTCACTGAATCTAATCATAGAGATATCTGTTGCCTGCCCATACACCACAGTCTGATTCCCAATAGATTTCAGCATGAAATCCATCAGGAATCGACCTGGCAATGCTGCCTCTGCTGCCTGCCTAGCCACCCCCAAGTGTAAAATGCCCCCCCCCCCCCCCCGGTGCCCATGCTCTGAGAATCTTCATCTGTCACACTGGCACCACTCACTCCCCTGCTGTATCATACGGCATGTGTACCACCTGGTGTGTGTGTAATGTCACACCAGCACCAGCGGGACTGGTGGAATTTATCAGAGCATGGGTACGGTACATTTTATACTTAGGAGAGAGCAGCTGGAGGTCCGTTACATACATCTGTCATTGTGGTCATTACCACCATTTACCCGATCGTGCACTTTCGACCAACACTTTCCAAACTGTTTAATGGATGCATCCGATTTCAACCCAAAATTGAGTGAATCTTCAATCGGGCTGTGACATGTTGTGGCACAATTTCCACCCAATTCGATGCAGTTATCGAATCAGATGATCGATTGAGACGCAAATCACTAGGGCCTTGATTCGCGACTTAGCGCCGCTGTGAAAAGCCACTTTGTGCTCCCTAAGTAGCTTTGCTGGGCAATTCGTGCACTGCCCTGCATAGTGCGCGGTGCGACGATAACGTCGCACCTGCCGCTGCCATGGAAACATGTGGCTCAGTGCGAGGAAAACGGCTCATTGGGTGCCCTGTTTTACCGGCACCCGATGATTCATTTTCTTCGCACTGAGTCACACGTTTCCATGGCAGCAGCGGGTGCGACATTATCGTCGCACCACGCACTATGCAGGGCTGCACCGCACTGCCCTCGGCTGTGCGCAATGTGTGGGCACAAACCACCTAGCGCTGTGGTTTGTGCCCACAAACAGATTGGGCTCACTAACCGGCTTAGCGCCGGTTAGTGAATCAAGGCCTAGATGTATTGTCACCTTTAGTCACGTGTTACAAAATGTAGCACATTGCCCATAATCCAATATTGCACTATTCTTTTTATAATCTAGTTGGCTGGGGTTGCAATGCTGAGTTCCCGTGTGAATGCCTAGCCTGGCTATACTGCCTAGCAGTCTATAAGATGTCCAAACTCCTCCCGTTATCCCACCATCACCTACAGAAGGCAGACAGGGAGAAGCTGAGAGGGGAGACCAGCCAGCCTTCTCCTCAGTACATAGAGCTGATTCTGTACACAGGAGTGAGCAGAGGTAGGAAATGGGTGGGGTCAGGTGACGGCTTTGTGCAGAGGAATGGTGACATTATTTCTTGGCGTCTGGACTAGTACTGAGGACAAATCAGTCACATGGTAAAAGAAATCATAGTGGGGTCATAGTCAGATTCCGTTTTGACCACGGTGATAGTACAGTGCTGTTAAGTTACTGCGGCTGTACAGGTTTACTGCTAGATAGAGAATTAATGACCCACTTCAAAGTTACACTAAAGTATGGTATACAAAGACTGCTGCCTAAAATTATGCTTTAAAATATATTCCCAGTGTTTTTAAACGGCACCTAAACTAACACTAAACATATGAAACTGCCCCTCCAGTGTGTGAAGTACGGAACCTTTACCTACCTGTACTTGGTATCACTCCTTGTAATCTTGTACATTTGAGCATGGACATGAGGGGCACTTCTCTATTACGCATGCACAAAGTGGTCAGAGCCTGTGCAACTTGCTCCTGGTAGAGCTTAGAGAAGCGGTGCACCACAATGGACCCTATCAAAACCAATAGACAGGTAAGTATAAACGCTCCATAATAAATTCACTGGCACATTTCGCTCGTAGATTTATTGTCAGCTCAGGCACCCTTAAGTAGGTGTGGAATGGTGGAAAATGGAGCTGTGCCCTTGAATAAACCAGGAACTGGCACACGAGGTCCACAAAACAAAAGACCTGCTCCAAACTATCAGCCATGATTACTGTGAGGAGGTAAGTCACAACTTGCTCATGTACCAGAAGGGGAATCATATATTGCCAATAAAGGACTGTTGTGTCTTCATTGCCCATGCCCTGATTATCTGCTCTTGGGTGACACCTGATTCCTTCTCACCCCATAACAAAATAATGAGAAGCAATTGACTCGGCAACCCTTCATCAGGCTCACAATCTAGGTGGATAGCAAAGCCTATAAATAATTCATAAAGCCTTCCAAGTGTCCTGAAAACCCCAATCACAGGTTTACAGCATCAGCAGTATATCAGGACACGAATGTCTCCAGGTCTCTTAGCCAAGTACCCGGCAAGGAAAGCTCTCTCCCTCACAATAGCTTCTGTCCGGGGCCCCTATTATCACCTGTCATCTGTCATGTGTTATTGCCACATATTTGGCCAAAAGGAAAATTCCTCTTTGTTTACTTGTCAGGAATGATGTATTGCGTACCAAAAAAAACACAATTTCTGAAATCACTGCAGAGAACGACACCGGGATTGTTTATTAAATGAAAACACGGCATATAAAAGCAATCGGGGAAGGGGGAAAAAAAACGTATGGCAAGCAGCAGCAGATACAATTATGCTGACATGGGCACATGAAGTCAACAGTTCCCGGGCTCATGATCAATGTAATAGGAGGACGTGAGTGACACAAAGCATTGTTGGCCTAGATAGCAAAGTGAGAGTTTTATGAAGTGGATGAAGATAGCGGGATTATTGAAGAGCTCTGGAGGAAGTCTACGACAATCATTTGCTTTGCTAAGCAATGGATGATGAAATGCTGCAGTTGTTTTGGCAATATAAGAGGTTTGCCTTGTTTATTAAAGCCCAGCTGAAGTCATACAAAGGTGCCACCAGTAACATCACCTTGGATGCTACGGGAACATCACCTTGGACAGTCACATTACCACAACATCACCATAAATATTACCTGGGGGGGGGGGGCACAATATGAATGAATTTGGATCCCAAGGGACCACTTGGCAGCTTTGATGGAGAGCCCACCTGGATTGTTCTAAAAAAAACAATGGCGGAGGTTCCCTTGATGATATGATACTACTAAATGTTGTATATTTGAGAAGCATCATTTCTTACCTTCTCAGAAGGATAGACCATTATTTAATGGAAAAAAGTAATGTTTATTCGTGCACAGTAAACAACGCGTTTCACTGGGCTTGGTCCGCTTCCTCAGGTCAATACAAGTGCCTGTAGAAATTTTGGTCACGAATGTGAGCACCGAAAAAAAAAAATATTGTGACCAAATGTTCTACAGGCACTTGTACTGACCCGAGGAAGAGGGCCAAAGCCCTTGAAATGTGTCGTCTCCCATGCATAAATAAACATTACTTTTTCGATCCTAGAGATGGTCTGTTAAAAGTGAAATATCAGTCATACAATTATAATTGTGTGCAGCCTCCGCAGTGTGATTTTCATAAAACATATCTTGCAATTATCCCAACATGTCCTCACTACTTGTGTCTGCTTGTCTGCTATGCTGTTTCCATCGCCCAATTGATATTCCACTTGCCTTTAGCAAGCCGTAGTATAGTCTGGCGTGAATACAATGAGGGAATTTGATATACACGCTGATATACAAAGAAAAGATTCCAAGCGATAATAGAAAGTGAAAGGGGCGGGGGGGTAAGTATAAGAGAATAACCTTTAATAAGTCAACTAAAGAATAACATACAGCACTTGCTCAATGAGATCACTTATGGAAAAAATGCATTGTAATTTCAAGAGATACACACAATAAAGCTACAGCTAATGGCAGAAAATGGCAATCGCTCAGTGGTATGGATATCGGAGGTCAACAGACACATAACTATGATAATAACAGAACACGTGTAGTCATAATAGCAGATGAATGCCGTGCAACAAAGCCTATAGGAAATAAAAGTGCATGTACCGTAGTAGTGGAAGTACAGAGTCTAATAACCACTTAATGGTATCATTTAATAGCACAAAGTAACTCACGCAAAAAGTGCAAAAAGGGAGCCCGGAAATTTGGGCACTCAAAATATCGGCTAGTAGAATATCGGTCAATTTACCAATATTCTACTGGTATGAAGTGCTTATTACCAGAGCCAGTTCTCTCGTGAAGCAAGGTAAAACATTTGCATCAGGCACAGAGATTACAGGGTCAGCATGCAGTCAGAGTAGGAGGAGAAGCAAGAGGAGAGCGAGGTGAGGAGGTCATCATTGGGGAAAAGCAGCTTGTTGCGCTGTGTGAGGAGTCTGACAGTGAGTGAGGAAGGGGGAGGCAGGAGAGCAGCAGTGTTTCATTTTACTAGCACAGCAGAAGGGAGGAGGTGGCACTGCTGTCCTGATTGAAGAGGAATGGAGTGGCTGAGGGAGAGCAGTTTGTTTGTCACAGACTCACGGCCACAGGGCCGGATTTGTAAACTTTACTACCCAAGGCCACTGTCAGAAGCTGCCCCCCTTCAGTATAGGTAGCCAGATGACCCCTCCCGCCCTCCAGTATAGGTAGTCAGAAGACAACTCCCCCCCCCCCCATCTCCAGTATAGGTTGCCAGATCCCCCTCCTCCAGTTTAGATGACCCTGATGACCCCCCTCCCACTAGTATAGGTAGCCGGATGACCCCTTCCAGCTAGTATAAGAAGCCAGATGACCCTCCCTCCCCTTCCGTAAAGATAGCCTGATAACCCTCCTTCCTCCAGTGTAGGTAGCCAGGTGACACTTCCCCTTAGTATAGCCTGCTGCCCACCCGCCCTTGATCCTGTGGTGCCCTAGGCCATGGCCTATGTGGCCTTGCCTTAAAACCGGCCCTGCACAGCTAGCCAGTGGGCTATTGTGTTATTGTGTCATGTGAGAACATTAAATGAAGCAGAGTAAATTGTTGGGTGTTGTGCGATCATTCCAAATCAAGAAGGGGGGGGGGGGGGGAGGCGCATCCTCACAAGTTTGCCTCAGGCTGAAAAAAAGTCTAGAACCAGCCCTGCTAATTACGATAGTAAAGTTTTGGCAAACGGTACTGATATTTTACTACATAGCTAAACCTATTCTCACACAGAAGGCTCAGCAAAGCAAGGCGCAGCAAAGGTTTTTCTTCCTCCTGTGACATATGAAGCGGAACTAGTACCAGAGGATATTGTTGCACACAAGATCCAAATGGACAAACGTGCCCTCTAAGGTACCATAAAATACACTTTATTAGTAAAATACATATAACAGGTGTAGGTGTTAGATACTGCGGGTTCGACTTCGGGGGGTTGGGGTCTTTGTTTATCCCCCAACGCTCCTCCCTTATTGCTGGAATGGGGTGTAACTATCCCCTAGGGCCACAATGATCTCCTTCCACTCAATAAATAAAAGCAAATGCTTGTGGCTGGTTGCAGCAAGCTGCATCAGTTTGCTATCTACATAACCTGCTAAGCACATTAGTCATAGAAGTTTGGAATGCCAAGGGAACTGATGACCAGCTTCTATACTGCCTGCCACTATCGAATCTGTCCTCTGCGGCAGGCACACGCTCCAAAGAGTAATCAACGCTGCAGTAAGGATTATCTGGTCACCTCTGCTACCAAAACCTCCACGCACAGGAACACCTTCTTCCTCCAAGCAGTCCTCCTCCATACCTCAAGTGTCCTGCCCAGCTAAGTCCCCTAGCCTCCACCTTCCCACCTCTCAGGAACCCATTGCTTTACCTATCCCAACCTCAATGTCTATCCCAGTGCTGGTTATCATTGTCTGTTAATTGCATACATTCATTACCAATGCTGTGTGCACCGCAAATAATTCGGGGTGCGATAACTGTTGTACTTGGCAAATAAAGCTGATTCAGATTCTGACAAGGCTTTAGAATGGAATAACAATTAATCTAAAGCCTGTACTAAGTATACACTGCTTAGGGAATGCTTGTAGAGAGATATGACATCTACGACTATCTTCTTATCTCGACGACCTCTAGCAAGCATGCTACAGCTTCTCTGTTACATAATCCGAGCCGGGGTTGCCCACACATACTGTTTGCCCTCCAGTTATTGATCCACACCTCCTCTCTGGTTTACATCTCCAGCCTGCCAAATTACTCATGTGTCACCCGAATTCTTCCAAAACACAGCTTTTATCTCACATGTTCAAATATGAATCATTCATTGTGTCAGACTGATTTATCTCTTAGGGGCATGTGTACAAGGCCAGTCTGGCCTCCTTGTAGCAGCCACTGAAAAGCATGTGCTTTGTGCTACTGTTTTTCAAGCACAGCGTGTTCTATTCTACTGTGTTTGAGAAACAGCAAATATATTAAAACCAAGCTACAAACATAGCACAGCTGTGTATGTATTAAAGCAATACTGAATACTTGGCTGCACTGTGTTCATACAACAGACTAAGGGCCCTTTTCCACTAGCAATCGCTAGCGTTCACGCTGAACGCTAGCGATTGCTGAATCGCAATTACCGGCGATTCCCCGACGTATGCACTGCATAGCAAAATCGCGGCAATTATCGCTCCGCCGCGCGTTCGCGTTCCCCGCAAAAACGAATCGCGGTAGTGGAAATGACCTACCGCGATTCCCATGTTAAAAAGCAAACCGTAGCGATTGTAAAATCGCTAGCGGTTTGCGTTTTTGCGATTCAGCCAGCGCAAACGCGCTGGTGGAAAAGGGCCCTTAAAGTGGACCAGAACTGTTGCACAGGATAGAATGACAACAGAGAGAAATTCACCAAGTATGTATTTAGAGAGTTTAGCCTGTCTAACTCCCCCTCATCTGTGGCTAATCACTAGGTGTAATTTGATCTCTCAGCTGTGTCAGCTGACTGCCTTGGCAGGGCAGCTAACTTTTAAACACAGGATTTTAACCCTATGTCAACTTCCATGAGAGCATGAAGTAGACAGACTGCAAATTTATTGCAGGATTTGTATCAGCTGTAAGAAAAAAATGATCGGGCGGCTCCTTACTGCGCATGCACGGATGGACAACTGATGTGTAAAGTAATGCCCATGTTTCCCTATGGCTCAGTTCACATTATATGATTTTTAACTGAAAGCTTTTTTTACAATGCACAGCTATGGAAAGGATAAAACGCATCGTTTTTTTCAGTCTATAATGTAAAAGAGGCATTAGGGACAGGAAGTGAGGGGAAATCTGCCCAATCAGAATAAAAATACAGGGTGCAACGACAAACATGAAGACCCCCAAATCTAGGCTAAGAAATTGGGTTTCCTCACAGCCCCGAGCCCCCCTGTTGCTGTAAGAACTCATATGAGATCAGTGGCATAACTGGTAGCAACATGGGCCCAGTGGCATAACTGGTAACAACATGGGCCCAGTGGCATAACTGGTAACAACATGGGCCCAGTGGCATAACTGGTAACAACATGAGCCCAGTGGCATAACTGGTAACAACATGAGCCCAGTGGCATAACTGGCAACAACATGGGCCCCTCCAGCAAAATTTTGATGGGCCCTCCAATGGTCACACCCCTTCCCTTGCCTCCCCTTGGTGCCCTTCACAGGCTTGCGGCCCATCTCACAAGGGTCATAAAACATGTGTGGTGATCATGATCTTCTCACCCAGAACAAGCGTATCCTTAAAAACACCTGATTTGAAGCATAGTCTTCTGTATCGGAGGAAGGGAAGGTTAGTAGTTGGGGGCTCTACACACCTTTGGGCCCCCTGCGATTGCAGGCTATGCTCCCCTATAGTTACGCCCCTGTATGAGATGCCCCCCACATTTTCCAAAACTAAAGGTAGCCAAACACTGGTCGAGTGCCACCAGATCGCCAACAGATAGATCCTTCTCTGATCAAATATGATCAGAGAGGGATCTATTGGCTGCCCACACACTGCACATAAATTTTGAATCAATTTCAGCATAAAATCGATCCAAAACCTATGGAGCTGCCACCTGGCTCGCCGCCCCCAGGCCTCTGCTATTAGGCCCCCCCCCCGGCCAACAGCAATAATCTCATTTGTCCACCGGCGTGGGTCCACGGGGTCTGCGTTGTCACTTTTTCGAACGTCCTCAAACAGAGGCGCTATTCGTGCTACTGACGAGCTACTGTTTGTCCCCTATCTTTTTGCCTGATGAAGCGGGCTGTGCCTGTGAAACGCGTTGCATCTTTTGGGGTACCAATAATAAATGTATTTGTTTAATTCAGACAGTATTTTGAGTCTGCTTTCCGGAGGTAAGTCCACCACTGCCTGCCAGCAAATTAAAAAATTTGTATTACCTTCTATCCTGCTGGCGCCTCTGTTCTCTTACGATAGTCCTCTTCCATGTCCTCTTCACTTCCTATCGCGTCCTGTGGCAGGCAGAGGGGGCTCTACTGTTTGAACTTCGGCATGTCACAGCACAGGACAGGAAGAGAAGAGGACATGGAGAAGAAGGTCAGCTGAAAGAAGTGACAGCATGGACCCTGGGGACCTGCGCCAGCCGAACAGATGAGATTATTGCTGCCACTATGTTGCGTCGGTCGTTGCCGAATCGAACACACTAGCATCATGCTCCTGACCGGGCCGGCGATTGAGCAAAATTTTCCATCTGGACAGATTGACTATATCGACCAATGTCAGATGGAAATCAGTCAATTGGTCAACATTTGCGTTAACTATTTCACAGCAGATTTGATCACAGTGATCCAATCTGCTGTATATCGACCGGAAGTCGAGCTAGAGTATGGGTACCTTAAAACATATTCTCTAGCTGGAGTAGGCCTTTGATTTCTGTTTTGCAACTAGAGTATTTGTAAGTTTTAAGCGGTAACATTTCTACCTCGAACCGTGTAAACAGACATCATCTTATTACGACAAAGCTATGAAATTTCAGTATATTCTCTTGCTCCTAGCGGCTGTTTATCCCCGCAATATGTATCATTATTTATTCTGAAATTTACTTCTCCTTATAATTGAAACGGGAAAGTACCGCGCAAAAGCAACTTCTCTTTGCCGTACGGGACCAGCCAAACAGACACAATCTAAGCATCAAGAATCTTACTTAGCGTTTTGCAGCGGAAGTTGTTGTGTCGAAAGCCTTGGGATCTCACAGCTGGAATGAATCCTATGCTAGAGGAACTTTTATAGATTATTGGAGTGTAATTTTCTGTTACCAGAACACATAACTTTTTAAGCACTCGCGGTGAATTGAAACAGCGGGAGATGAGGACACCAACGGGATGGAGTGCACGTTGAGTGATTTCAAGCTCTAAACGACTCTTGTTGGAGAGGGAAGGGGGGGGCTGGGGTTTCAGGGATGGTGGGGGGGGGAGTTTGATTATATCAATTAAATCGATCGGTCATTGGCTTGTGAGGCTGAAGACAACCTAGGGGCCTCTCGAACGTTAGTATGTAGAATGTTGAACACATCATGTTTAATCGGTAAACATGCAATGCCTGACACAAAGTCAATAAAACCTTTTAAGTGTTAGCTAGTCCTACATGAAGTAAACCACTTAATAGTGTCTGCCATCTGAAATCAAACTGACGGAGATGAGATTGGATGCGGCTGGATAAATTGTCCGAACGCAAACTAGGAAAATGACTCTGAAATCTAAAAATTGAGACATCTTTTAAATGTGCAAATCGTCAAGAAGAGAAAATATGTGAAGGCAGCCATACATCAAGCGATGATGGACAGATTCGACCAAGAGACAAATCGAATCTGATTAGAGAGAGATCTGTCGGCAGCCCATACACTGCAGGCTGATTTCCAAACAATTTAATGCTGAAATTGATTCAGAATTGGCCTTGTGATGCCGCATTTGCCCCATCGCCATTCCAAATCTGTCCCCCTAATGTGCCCCCCCCAGTATGTCTCCGAGCACACTGCTTGCTCCATACACGTGCCCCACGTGGTTGCTGGCATCCACGTGGGCGCGTGAGTCATACAGGCGCCCCCGTTACTCTGGGAACCACGTGGGGCACTTGTAATAGCGAGCTTTATGTCCTTTAAAGTGATTGAAGCTCTCATCATTGCCAATTAGCAGGCATACGTTTGTAGTGCTCGCTATGCTACTCTGATAAGGCACGCTAACTCTGATAAGGCACGTCAAGCATGTAATAGGGGGAGCAAAAGGAGTTAGCGAGCGGTACAGGAGGTAACGGGGAATGTTACGGCGGTTCCGGCGGTAGCCGTTGGGAGACTGATGATGGAGTGGAGCATCGGCGTGCGCGATCTCCTCCAAAACCCCGCCCCAGGACTTCACACCAATTGGTGTTGAGTGGTCCTGGAGCGGCCGCTGCATCCATGCCAATTGGCGTTAAGCAGTCGCCAAGTAGCCAACAAGGAAATAAATATGACAGCCCCATATACCTCTCGCTCCAGGTTCCCTTTAATACACAGCAGTAAACCAAGACTTGCAACACTTCCCAGCCAAACAAGCAGGGAGAGCTCTGAACAAATGTCCTCTTTTCTTTTGTATTTAATATTTTCCTGACTAAAAAAAAAAAGAAAAAACACTTTTGAAAAAAATAAATCCATCTTTTTTAAGTACAAAACACATGAATAAAACACAGCCGAATAACAAAAAAATTTTCAGGGAAGGTTTTGAGTATAAATGTTGCGGATCCGACAGGATTGCAGGAGAAGACCAGAGCAAAATGTATGGAAGTCAGGTCTACAGAAACAGACCCACGCGGCCGATTTTTTTTCTTTTCCTCACTCCATCTAATTCCGTTTGTCTTCTACAGAGCCTTACAGCATTGATGTAGAACAATATTTCCAGGGAAGAGCACTGTGTGCTGCCTTACAAGACAAGGCTGATCAATGTAGTTTGAAGTCATTGAAGCATATCTAATAAGCTCCACATCGCAGAAGAAAAAGAAAGCTCTGACTTGGAAATGTCACGTCTGCGGAGCCCTGACTCTCAGAGTTTTACTTCACACGTTAAAGAAGTCTCAAAACTTTCTTGGCGATCTGTCTCAGTGGAGAATTGTTACCCACAAGCACTTCGATTTCACGCCACTGTGACAGCCGCTGGAAAGAGACAAAAAGTATGGCTCCATCTAAATCTTCCGGAGTCGCGCTGTTTACAGAGACCAGCAGAGGTCTCATTTTTTAACTTGAAACCTTAATTACAAATTCTCTAAGAACCAGATTATACAGTGAATATTGCAGACCATCGGTCTGCTGTCTGTGAGGCAGACGGAGAGCGGCGATAATGTATAAAGGAGGATGTATGTAGCAATAAGCTAAGGAATGCCTTATTATCACTTGGTCCACATGGGCTACTGGAAGTTAAATGGTTGCCAGGTGTAGAGTGTGGTTCAATAGTGAGGCTAGAAATCGTACAGCATACATTATACACACAGAAAGACACACACCCCACACACATATACAGACAAACCATTTGCATCCTTTTGTATATTCTATCATCATGAGGGACGTTGATGCAAAATTGAACTTCATCCCAATCAGTAGCCAAACTCTCTTCCCCACAATAATTTTGTTTTACTTTTATCTAATAGTTCATCAAGGACTTCTGAGTGGCTGATATTGAGGTGAAGCTCCTCCCACAGTATGATGTCATGGTTATGGCCCTGACACTTTTTCTGTCTGTGAACCTTGCTGAGGGAAATAACAGCTGTTGCCAACTTCCAAGCAAGCAGTATTTCCCTCTGTGCATATGTATGTCAACCTTTTAGCCTACTGCATTGCTAGTGGGTGTGTTCACAACAGTTAAGATGCTGACCTACAGGCTCACAGTGGATTAAACAGCATCAAACAACATGAACAATTTACACTGTGAGTATCAATATTGATCTATATCCTATTTCCTAACTTCTCACTTTGAAATGTCTTGATTTTCTACCACTCAGGCACAGAACTATTAACATGGCTTGCAGCCAGCACTGTAATTGTACAACAGCTCCCAATTCTCCTTGGCGGTGCATCGCCCAATGTATCTGCCTAACGGATAGCCTCAGCTGAGTGCTGGCCGAGGGCATTATTCTATTACTCGCCTTGCCCGCTCTGTGCTGCTCCTCCCTACTGCATAGCAAAAGAACGTATTGCTAGCATGTAGGCTAGCAATGCATCTGTACAGCCTTGGCCATGGACTGCCGCATGAGGGATCAAATTCTGATTCCTGCTGGGCGGTGGTCCTCATGCATTTGGGTACCAGGGCAGCTAAACAGAGTTTCATAAAGATAACAATCTGCTGTTGCTACATTGCTGGCCACAAAGAGTTAACCTCTCACCAACAGAGGGTGGAAGTGGGCGGAGTGACTGTGTACTCAGCAGTCACCAACAGAGGGTGGAAGTGGGCGGAGTGACTGTGTACTCAGCAGGGAGAGCTGCTTCCTAGCTGTGGAACACTCCCCTCTCCTGGCAGCTGCAGAACACTCCCCTCTCCTGGCAGCTGCAGAACACTCCCCTCTCCTGGCAGCTGCAAAACACTCCCCTCTCCTGGCAGCTGCAAAACACTCCTCTCTCCTGGCAGCTGCAAACATTTGGTAATGGGTCCTGGGTCACATGACTTTTCCAAAGGTAATTTCTTTAAAGCAGACCTGAGCTCAGAACTTCCTCTCTGTTTTAAAAGATGCAACAGCATAATAACCTTTTAAAGAAAAAACATGTATTTGTTACAGCTGATACAATTCCTGCAATAACGCTGCAGTGTGTCTACTTCCTGCTTTCATGAAAGAAGAAATATTGTTAACTTCCTGTGTTAACCAATTATCTCGTTGCCATGGCAGGCAGCTGACACAGTTGAGAGATCAAATTACAGTTGTGATTAGTTACAGATGAGGAGGAATTAGACTGGCTTAACTCTCTATATACACACAAGGTGTTTTCCTTTTCCCGTGCAAGAGTTCAGGTCCACGTTAAAGAAAACCTGTAATGGGAAAAAGTTCCCTTGGGGAGTACTCACCTCAGGTGGGGGAAGCCACCGGATCCTATTGAGGCTTCCCCCGTCCTCCTGTGTCCTACGGCTGTCTCGCTGTACCCCTTTGAACAACGGGGATGTAAATATTTACTTTCCTGGCTCCAGCGCAGGCGCAGTATCGGCTCTCCGCTCAGAGATAGGCGGAAATAGCCAATCGCTGTCAGTCTCTACTGCGCGGGCGCAAGTCTCTGGCGCCTGGGTAGTAGAGCAGACCCGACAGAGATCGGCTATGTCCGTCTATATCCGTACTGAGAGCCACAACAGCACAGGGATGGAGGAAGCCTCATTAGGACCCTGAGGCATCCCCCTCCTGAGGTAAGTACCACCCAGGGGAACTTTTTCTTGTTACAGAGTCTCTTCAACGGCTTCACCAAAGATGAAAGTCCTGTAAGAAATGGCATAGTCCCCTATTCAGCTTTACAAGCCATAAAAATTCAGAGGCAGTAAAAAAATGGCTGTTTATTTCTCCTTTAAGGTGAGCTGTCAGCCAGCATGACATGTTAGGGAAGTGGGCACAGACACTATATTTGTAAAGGTCTAAAGCACTGAATTTATGAACAGCTCATTTTTTTGCAGAACAAAATGGAACAATCATGATAACAGGGCATATGTGATTGTTTCAGCAGACTGAGTTCTTCTCTGGCGCTGTCCTGCCACATAATACCTAAAATATATCTGGGCTGCAGATATTCCCAGGGAGTGTCTGATATCTAGAATAGTGGTGATGTGCTTTAAATTTATGACCATTACCAGGAGGAGAAGGAATACATTTCCAGTCTAGAGAGAGGGAAAAAAAGAAGCCAGCTGCCTTCACGCAAACACTAAAACCGGCCATAAATCAACCTTTTAATAACACAGATTCTTCCTCACAGCCAACATTGTGACAAACGTTCTGAGGAGAATCCATCATGTGCCTGTTGTATCTGTCTTATCTCAGCCATTCCGAAGTCAATTGCATTTTTTATTATTATACTGTAGGTGGTGATGGGACTTTTCAATTTCGTTCTCGTCCTGGTATGGAATTTTAATGTGTACCTGTCACCTGCACAGCGCTACGAAGGAGCCATTTTGTGCAGGTAGAGTCAGTCAGACCTGCTTTTGTGGAAAATATGAAGCACAGCACAACACAGGGGAGGATCCAGTTCACCAGAAGATGTTTGTACAGAATAGTGGTTTGGGCTCTTCACACACAAATCACTGGTCCTGCACAAGTCTACGGTCTATGACAGGCATGGGCAAACTCGGCCCTCTAGCTGTTACGGAACTACAAGTCCCACAATGCATTGCAGGAGTCTGACAGTCATGACTCATAAAGGCAAATGCATTGTGGGACTTGTAGTTCCGTAACAGCTGGAGGGCCGAGTTTGCCCATGCCTGGTCTATGTCATCCTTCTCTTGGAGTTCATTAAAAGAGAGTGTCTGCAGACTTTCTCATAGCCAGGCCCCTAAACACAAATCAGAAGGCCTCCCAGCAAAAACTGGGAGGCCAATGGATCCCCATTGGTCTGTTAATAGACCAGTGGGGAGCCTTAAAGTCCCCCATACCATGCACCATGCAGGCTGATAGTAGCTTATGGTGCGAAGCCCCACGTAGCCGGGGCTCCACATTCTGGTGATCCCAGCCTGCATGGGGGACAAGGGGTTAACCCCATGTCATTTTTTTTATTTCCCACACTCTGAACATATATATATATATAAAATAAAAATAAATACATTTATCTGTCATTTTACCACAGTAAGGTACTTTTTTCCTCTAACTTCAACTTCTCAAAAACTATCTCAAAAACTATAAGGTCTTTTTGAAAAAAAAAAATCTCCTCTTGTTCTCTTGTTCCCAGTGTCATCTCTAACATATCCTACGAATTTGGTGTTTCTAGCATGTTCGGGGGCTTTGCTATTAACGGGCTAAAGTTGGCGGCCGTTAAAATATTTCCCTCACTCAGAACAAGAATTTTAAAATTGATTTTCTCAAAAACTATAAGGTCTTTTTGAAAAAAAAAATATTTTTGTTCCCATTATCCCGCTTAACATAACCTGCAAATGTGGTTTTTCCAGCATGTATGGGGGCTTGCTATTAACCGCTAAAAATGGTGGCCATTCGCCTGCCATTTAAGTCTATGGAGCCCACGGTGAATTCGCGAAAACAAATGTAATGTTCGCTACATCACTATTGGACATCTCTGACTTGCACTGTTTTTCTAAAGACCTGTGGATTGTATTGTTCCAGTCATTAGTTCAGTGATTACAGAGTAGCTCAATAAGTTCCCCGCCGAGTTGGATACTTGTATTCTAGCCTTCATGTGTGCTCCATGCTTTCCCCTCCCCTTCCTCATCATCACAGCCCTGTCCTTCAAGTTTGGACCCTGCTTATTGCTGTAGAACATGAACAGAGTATTCCTTAAGTTAAGTGAACTTACACTTTTAGCCTCGACTCCAGTTATCCTATAACTACATCTATGGGCTCCTTCTGCGGTGGAACTCCGTGGCTGTTTAATACAATCTTAACATTCTAAACACACGAGTCACAATCTGAAATATTCAATAAGTGACATGACGGATGGATTAAGGATGCTGCATGTTGTTGAGGATATTAGAAGATGGGATTGTTTGATCCCCGCGGAATCCCTGAATGTATGAAATGTCGCCAGCAGCCCGACCTTTCCCGCAAACACATTAAGTATTCTACAAGTCACGGCGATAACTTAACATCAATCAATGGAACAGTCTGTACTTTTTGTTAGGAAACATTTTCCTTTACCGAAGATTACATTATCAATTTTTTGTGCATTTTTTTCATGCAAGTATAGCAGATAGTAATTCCTTTAAGAAGTTTTTTTTATTTTTTTTGCGGCGATATCAGCTAGTTGTGCGTCTTCACAGCATGTAGCGGTTTATTATTTGAGAGGCATTTGTGGAAAGACTGGAGTTGACTGACAGTCTGAACTTTTTAATTTAAAGGGCAGCTCCAGACAAAAATGTATTTCTTGTCCTCTGCAGGCACTGTGTGGCAGGAATTGTTCTCTTGTGCCTTTAAAAAGGAACTGCACAAAAGGATTGAACTTTATCCCTATCAGTAGCTGATACCTCCTTTCCCATGAGAAATGTTTACCTTTTCTCAAATAGATCACCAGGGAGTACTTTATGGCTGATATTGTGATAAAACTCCTCCCACAGTGTGATGTCAGGACCTAGGTCCTGTCATCACACTGTGAGAGTTGTTGCATTGTGGGTAATAATGTCTGTTTCCAACTGCCAAGCAACCAGTATCTCCTTTAGTCCATATGTATATCTATAAAAAAAACAATCTTTTAGCCTATCACATTCTTAGGGGATGTGGTTATAGATAATGGCAGTTGGTGCTTTCTGTTTTTTTTTCATGTCTGCCTGTCTGCCAATAGTAAAGATGTTTACATGCAGGCTAATTTTTGGATCAAACATTATGAACAAATTATATGGTGAATATCAATCATTTCTTGATCTTTCTTCTATTTCTTAACTTCACACTTTGCAATGTATTAATTTAATTGTTTCCTCTTTTCGCTAAAGTTCCTCAATAAAGCGAACACGAGGCAAAGCTTGGGTTCAAAGACAAGATCCTCCTCCGGAGGAGGAGAGAGGGAGAATTACACATGCAGTAGTGTAGGCCTTTTCAATTTAGCATTTAATGTGATTTCTGCCCTTAAAGAGAACCAGAGATGAAGCAACCTCATGTATTTTACCTTATAAATCAGTGGGAACATGACAGTAAACACCTAATCTGCTCTTTGTTACATTGTTCTCTGTTTAATTTGCCTGTTATCACCTCTAAGATAAGAATCCCGACTAAGCAGTCGGTCTGGCTTTGCTACAGAATAATTATAGCTGAGACTGTGTTCTTTGCTGTCTTCAAGTCCAAGCCTGCCCCCTGCTGGCTTTGCTCAGGAATCATTATAGCTGAGTCATTATAGCAAAGCCAGACTCAATGCTCAGTCCGGGATTCTTATCTCAGCTAGATAACAGACACTTTTAGCAGTGAGGATGGAACAGAGAGCATGGTAAATGTTTTCTCTAATGTTCCCACTGATTTCTATGGTAAAATACACAAGGGTGCTTCGTCTCTGGTTCACTTTAAAGAGAATCTGTTTTGTTAAAATCGCACAAAAGCAAACATACCAGTGCGTTAGGGGACATCTCCTATTACCCTCTGTCACAATTTCACCGCTCCCCGCCGCATTAAAAGTAGTCAAAAACAGTTTTAAAAAGTTTGTTTATAAACAAACAAAATGGCCACCAAAACAGGAAGTAGGTTGATGTACAGTATGTCCACACATAGAAAATACATCCATACACAAGCAGGCTGTATACAGCCTTCCTTTTGAATCTCAAAAGATCATTTGTGTGTTTACCTTCTGTCCCCTGCAGCTCTCATGCACTAAAGAGTGACAGGCTGTGAGGCTGATTGTTTCTTCTTGCAGACAGGTCTGCCCGTGTCTGTAATTCCTCAGCATGTGTCAGCCTAGCTCCTTTTACAGCCTAACAGAGGAGGATTTTTATCCAGCTCTCTTCTCTCACTGATATCAGAGAGCAGAGACGCTGCTGGCTTGTGTAAATAACACACGCGGGAGTGTGCATAGAGGGGCCTGGAGAGGGGCATGCATAACAGATCACACTGAAGAGTTGGCAGCCTTCCAGACACAGGGCGACAAGTCCGACAGGGGAAAGATACATTGATTTATTACAGAGACGGTGATAGTAGAAAGTGCTGCAGTAAGCCAGAGCACATTAGAATAGGTTTAGGAACTTGTAGGATGGTAGAAAACAGGATGACATTTTTGTTACAGAGTCTCTTTAAAACACTGCTTTGTGTGAAAATTAAAAAAATTTCCGGGACTTTTCACGTCTATCCCACTCAACCATGTCTCCATCCAGGTGTTCGATGCCTTGAAACATCTTTTCCATCACTTTTCTGGCCAGCATAATTTTTTCTAGTATTCCAAGTTCGCATCCCCATTGAAGTTTATTGCGGTTCGCGAAAATTTGTGCGAACTGAACTTTTGCGGAAGTGCGCAAACCGAAAATCGGAGGTTGGGCCATCTCTAGAGCTGTGCAGCCCCTATGTGATTAGCTACAATACATTGTCATAATCTTCAGGGGGGCCACGCTTACCAACAGGGAGACCACGGAGTAGAGAGAGAAGCCTCACTAGGATCCTAAAGTGGTCTGAGACTCCGATATAACATGCAATAAAAATGTGTTTTCCTACTTGTTATTACTCATTTTGCACTTGTTACACTGTGTTTACACACATGTATCAACACTGGAATGCCAACAAAGATACTGTTATCTCCCGTTTGGATGCGGATTTGAAGCTGATTAGCAGGACAAAGTGCTTTGTTTAACCATTTTAGTGATGTTCTCTTAAAAAAAAAAATCTAGGATAGTAGCTTTCAAGCTGTGAGCACGGTACGAAATGCTGACTTTCAGACCACTTTAAGGTAAGCATCTCATTTTGTAACTGAACTTTGGCTCGGGTACACTTTAAGGTACTTGATCGGATAAAAAAAATAAATATATATATATATATATATATATATATATATATATATATATATATATATACATATATAATCGTAGAGTTTTAGCTCAGGAGCCCCCACAACAGCTACTTCCTGCAAAACAGACATCGGTTGCTGTAGGCTGCAGTATTCTCAGTCTGTCACCCACCCCTATGAACTCTGAACAGCATGATGATGTCATCAGAAGCAGCCGCTCATACACAGTCTGTTATTAGAGAACCCGTAGTACCGTCTGAAAGGCCTTACTTCTCCTCACCCAGCTGACCCCAGCTAACTGATATTCCAAGGCCCTTCATGGCCCTCTTCATGTCTGTATCAATCCTGACAGCAAAATGTAGAGTCAGGGTGGTTTGAGGGTGTAATTACATGGAAGAAAGGGTTGGGCCTACTGTGATATTTATAGATAGCTGCTTTTGTAGCGCCAACACTGCTGGACCAAGGGGAGGGACAATAGCAGAGTAATTGATTGTATTATGAATGTACAGTATGGGTACAATAGTGTAAAGAGGGAATATGGGAGTAGTGGATCGGTGGACATATTTTATGAAGTGGAAGGAGGGGCCTATAGTGTCCATATTGGTTAAGGGGGGTAGGTGACTACACTCAATATGGGGGGGGGAGGAAGTGTCAAGATGTTTATATTGTTATGAGGGAAAGGGTCAGCTCAGCTCACTTTCCAGGTACCCCCAAGGCCAGATTTATACTTTTTCTGCCCCTAAGCCAAATGTATTGAGACTCCCCTTCCTTGTACAGCAGCACCCCTCCCATTTCATGTGCAGCCCCTTTTTCATGTGTATCCATGTACTGCAGCCCCCCTCTTTCTTGAACAGCTCACATGGACATTAGCTTCCCTTTTTCTTGTGTTGCTCCTCATTTGCAACCTCCTCTTTCATATGTATCAACCTCTATTTCATGTCCAGGTCCCCCCTTGATCTACAGCCGCCCAAGGCCCAGGCCTTTGTAGTCTTTCCATATATCCAGCCCTGGATACCCCGGACGATGGTGGAAGGCTGATATCGTTCGGGTCTAAAGAGTGGTCATTTTACCAGGTTTTTTTATCAGCACTGTGCTTCAAGGTGCTTTTATTGATTCCGAGTTCCTGTTATACAGGACCTGCAATATGAGTGTCTTATTTCTGAAAGTGTGTTTTTTAATACAATAAATTGCCTTATGTGGTCTAATCATCATTTTTTTGTTGATGGTCACCCCATTGGCTTTTTTTTCGAGCACTGGGTGTATGCAGGTCACCTGTTGATTTTCTCATTGTTTCAAGTAATAGCTGTTTGTGCTAAGGCTTATCCTGAAGGCAGCAGAGTTCTGCTACATAGTAGTGGAAATCAGTAGGAAGGGCGGGCATGCTGGGAGCAGTAGATTACCACAGTTTGGCTCCACTGCAGCCAAACCCATTTTCCCTTGTGCCTCTTTTGCATAGATGTGTTGCATAACCCATAATTATTAGATATTTAGTAATAGTATACTCTATAGTAAAAAGGCACTCCTTACCCTTGCTACAGAGATTAAAGGCTAAATTAAAGATTAAATTAAAGATTAAAGACTAAATAAGATTATAACCTGAAGAAGCCGGTGAAGCCGAGAAACGCATTGTTTGTTTTCGGTGTCCAAAAAATCATTCTTTAACCTCCATATTGAGGTAAGACTGTTCCTTATTAACACCCAAATTGGTACTTTACACTCACACTGGGGGGCCTCCTCCCACCCTGTAAAGTCTAGTCCACCTATCGAGTGGTTCCAGTGGATTTTTTTATTGGAGTGCGACCGAAATCCGGTCGGTTTCTCCTTGTGTTTTTTTTTCCCGGTCACCGGAGTTCTACGCTGACCTCATCATGCCTTATACCCCCTTACTATGGTAACCCGCTTACAAATGTCAGACCTTCTGGCAGAGAGGTTAGGTTGTAGATACCTCTACCGTAACCTCATAAAATCTTATCCCCGTACGGTACTCACGCGGCTACAATCGCCTAATCCAGTGATCTGCAAATTTGGCTCTCTAGCTGTTAAGAAACGACAAGTCCCACACTGCATTGCAGGAGTCTGACAGCCACAGTCATGATTCATAAAGGCAAACGCATTGCGGGTCTTGTAGTTCCTTAACAGCTGGAGAGCCAAGTTTGCTGTTCACTGGCCTAACCAGAAGCCCAGCAACCAGAACCTGTAAACTCAAGACACCCTCTGAGCAGACTTCATCCCATCTGCTTCCTAACAGCGAGATCTTCTCCTCCATGTATCAACCGGCAGACAGTGGAATTTTCCCCGTCATAAAATATGATGGATGCCGCCGCTCGACGCGCGCTGGAAATGAGGGGTAATTCAGAAGCTGCTTCTTTCTTTAATAAAAAAAAAAAGATATCCTCTGAGCCTTCTGTTATCATTTTCGTTTTCTTATTGGGGCTCACTTAGCAGATTTTAAAAAATCAGCGAGGGAATTTATGGCCGCTCTCGGCCGCAGGTGAAAAGTGCATGCTAATAGGCGCTGCTCGGAGAGGAGCAGCAAAAAGCTCCCACGGTCCTGAAACCCGCGATTGACTAAATAGAAGAGGGAGATTTATTAGCAGTTAGCAAACAGTGGATGTGACTGGAAGACTTTCTAACAGCTGCCGCCATGCATCATTTTTATGGCGCTACAATTTCTGCCGATGACAGCCACGAGTAAATATTTTGGTTGGCATCTGTAGAATGGATTTGGTAATGGGCATCATCCATAAATGACTGCTTACCTTTCCTCGCTACACTTTTCTGCTGCTAAAACTACTTTTGTCCCCCCCTCCCCCCTTCTTCCTCTTCATCACAGCTTGTTTGGCGTTGCTGAGTTGAAAGTGTCAGACTCTGTTAGGTCTCTTGCTAATCCACTTGGACGAAAAAAGAAAGGGAAAGAAAAAAAAAATTCAAAGAAAGGGTAGCGGCACGTATTCGCTTAGGGAAAGCGACTTAAATGGGCCACTCATCAATAATGCAATGTATTTGCATGATTGATTTTGTGCCCCATGATTAGATGTATTTGTTTTATATTTAATCATTTTCTGAGCTTTGTAAAGTGCTTACATGTGACACAGGGCCTTGCTGCATAAGAAGAACCGTTACATAACAGGATGGCAGCCATGCTGTCTATAGGAATCCCATACACCAGTGTATTGTTGTTGAAACAGTTAAAAAGGGTGTGTAAGGAAGGGGGGAGTGGTTAAGGTTAGATGCACAGAGGGTTTATGATAGGTGCCCACTCGGGAGCGATAAGATTAGGCGTATAACGGGGGGAGGGGGGGTGTTAGGGTTAGGTGCCCACTAGGGGGGGTTCATGCTAGGTGCCCACCAGCGTGGGTTAAGATTAGGCATTACTGGGGCAGGGGAGTTTAAGGTTAGGCACCACGGGGTGTGGTCTGTGGGAAAGTAGGGGGGGGGGGGAGTTGGGTCATAGTAAGGCTGGTTTCACACCAGGACGTTGCGTTTTAGGGGACGTTATGGTCGCATAGCGTGCCCCTAACGCAACGCCTGGTGCTCTCTAATGTGAACGTCAGAGTGAGCCGCGTTGTGCAGCTCACTCTGGTGTCCGTGACGCACAGAGCGGCCGCTCCAGGAAGTAAACACTGCACGTCACTAAGTGCAGTGAATATTAATTAGCCATGTGCTTGGCCGCTCTCCGCTCCTCCCCAACATTACAGCGCATGTGCAAGCAGTCTAACGCGGCTCTGCCGCTTATAAAGTACTGCATGCAGTACGTTCTGTTATGGCGCAGCGTTACTGTGTAACGCAACGTGGGCACTGTGAACAGCCCATTGATTTTTCATTGCTGTGCGGTGGGCTGCGTTACAGGCTGCTCTAACGTGCGCCTGTAACGTCCCACTGTGAAACCAGCCTAAAATATTGGTAATTAAAGCGGTTTAAAACTCTGACAAAATATTCACCAAAAATGTGTTTTCCTACTTTTTATTACCCATACAATTATCATATTTGCTTTTGTGCACAAATAATATAATTCATTTATAAATTATAACTTTCCAAAGTTCAGTTTAGTTACTTTGAAAGCTGCTGGTGCATTTTATTCATAACTGTTGTAATTCTGTTTTAAATGCAGCCATCAGTGATTTCTGACCTGTGTTTCACTCCAGGACTCCTTAGCATATGTTTCTGCACAGCCAGAGAATATTTACTTAATTGTATCAAGTAAAGAATGTATACAGAAGATAAGCTAATCACCAGTTCAGATGCAGCAGCCCCTGCAGGAGAAAAAGTCAGTCCTGTGATGTATGTATGCTGTTTTACAAAAAAAAAAACATTGTGTTAGTATATTATATGCTGTAAATAATCTTTTAGAGCAAAGAAGAAATACTGGGTTATATTCCACTTTAACCACTTGAGGACACACCCTTTACCCCCCCTTAAGGACCAGCGCTGTTTTAGCTGATCTGTGCTGGGTGGGCTGTGCAGCCTCCAGCACAGATCAGGGTGAAGGCAGAGCGACCAGATCGCCCCCCTTTTTTCCCCACTAGGGGGATGATGTGCTGGGGGGGTCTGATCGCTCCTGCCTGCCTGGGTGTTGTGGGGGGGGGGGGGCACCTCAAAGCCCCCCTCCGCGGCAAAATTCCCCCCTCCCTCTCCTCCCTCCCTTCCCCGGAGATCCGAGGCTGCACAGGAACGGATCTGTCCTGTGCAGCCTCTAACAGGCTCCTGCTTGTCATGTGACAGCGATCCCCGGCCGCTGATTGGCCGGGGATCGCTGATCTGGTACAATGCTGCTACTGTTAGCAGCGTTGTACGAATGTAAACAAAGCGGATTATTTCTGCTTGTGTTTACATTTAGCCTGCGAGCCGCGATCGGCGGCCCGCAGGCTATTCACGGAGCCCCCCGCCGTGAATTGACAGGAAGCAGCCGCTCGCGCGAGTGGCTGCTTCCTGATTAATTAGGCTGCAGCCGGCGACGCAGAACTGCGTCGCTGGTCCTGCAGCTGCCACTTTGCCGACGCGCGGTATGAGTGTGCGGTCAGCAAGTGGTTAATACCGATATTTTACTATCGGAATGAAGTAGTAGAATATTGGTAAATTAATGATATTCTACCACTGGCTATTTCCTGTGCCCCTTTCAACATGTACCTTTATCAAATGTAAGCATTGTTCTGGGATGGTAATGTTGTCTGAGCCCTGATCTCCCTAATCTGCCCCAGTACCGCAGGTGAACATTGTTGTTCTTACCAGTCAGACCAGCTTCACTTATTCACCCCTTGAGAAACACAAGACACTCCTTTCAAAACCCCAACAACTGAGCTTGGCTCTTTATGCAGTGAACAGTTAGACCACTTTTGGTAGATACCAACATAACTAACCACAAAATACTGGAAATACTCTACAAGGTCTGCCCTACTGCTGATGCAGACCCAGTCACCTAGCCATCACAATTTATATACTGTAATTAGGCCTTTACATTGACAATTCGTATTGCTTCTTCCACATCACCATCATGGAACTGCTGTTATCTTTCTGCCTAAAGTATCCCAAGCCTTGACAGGTGGCATTGCAGTGACATACAATATTGTTAATTATTTTACTTGTTAGTGGTTTTAATTGTGTGGCTGATTGGTAGAACTCAGCTATTCACATTAATGTGATAAAATATGAAATGAAGGACAAAGAAAAAGTATATATATATATATATAGGTACAGTGGGCCCAGGGGTTGGGGGGCCAGTTCTGTGGCAAGGAGAACAGAGCAGCAGCATACATAACCTCCATCCAGCGGAGTGACAGGTCCTCACTCCATGCTGTAGCCACTGTACACTATCTCCCTGTGGCTCTCATCTCTGCATGTCATGTGAAAAGTGTACAGAAGCTACAGAGAAGAGAAAAGTGAGGACCTGTCACCCTGCTAGATGTAGACAGTGTATGCCTCTACTTCTGCTCTGCTTTTCTTGCCACCAAGCCACAGGACAGGAAAGAGGGGTAGGGGCAGGGGGTTGGGTGTGGGAGGAGGACGAATGTACTGCGATCCTGTTTTTTTTTTGGGGGGGGGGGGGCTTGGGTTAAGCAGGGGGAGGGGGGGGCTGGTGTAGTTTTGCTGAAAGACCCGCCAGAATCATGGTGTGCCCCTGATATATACAGTAGATAGATACAGTATATTGATTGATAGATAGATAGATAGATAGATAGATAGATAGATAGATAGATAGATAGATAGATAGATACTGTAAGCACTTAACCCATCTGGAAACTAATAGGTCTGTTTTCTGCCCACATAAAACTGTCACATTCATTTTTGTATCTCTTTAACCACCCTGGCGTTCTGATTATATCGCCAGGGTGGCTGCGGGAGGGTTTTTTTTGAATAAAAAAAAAACTATTTCATGCAGCCAACTGAAAGTTGGCTGCATGAAAGCCCACTAGAGGGCGCTCCGGAGGCGATCTTCCGATCGCCTCCGGCGCCCAGAATAAACAAGGAAGGCCGCAATAAGCGGCCTTCCTTGTTTTGCTTATATCGTCGCCATAGCGACGAGCGGAGTGACGTCATCGACGTCAGCCGACGTCCTGACGTCAGCCGCCTCCGATCCAGCCCTTAGCGCTGGCCGGAACTTTTTGTTCCGGCTACGCTGGGCTCAGGCGGCTGGGGGGACCCTCTTTCGCCGCTGCTCGCGGCGAATCGCCGCAGAGCGGCGGCGATCAGGCAGCACACGCGGCTGGCAAAGTGCCGGCTGCGTGTGCTGCTTTTTATTTGATTAAAATCGGCCCAGCAGGGCCTGAGCGGCGACCTCCGGCGGTGTTGGACGAGCTCAGCTCGTCCAGACCGCTCAGGTGGTTAATGGACCCTGACTGAAGTCTGTAGCGACAAATCTCCCTTCAGTCGGATGTTTTACAGACGCACTCAGCGCACATTACAAAGCCAGCAATTCAAAACTATATTTTACCAGGCAGAAACTTCTGTGCTGCTTCTCCAAGTCTGGCTAACAAGGAGTAGCTGTCCAAGGTGCTGAAGCCATGAAATACATTTGTATGGAGCATGACGAACAGCTCAAGTGTTTCATGCATTTGCTCCTCCTGCACATTTATATATACGGCTGATATGCCGTGCAGTGTGAACCTCGAATATCTGAGCACATTCCTCAGTCCCAACCCTCCAACGTCGCACCCCACCTAACGTCACAAAATCAGTCACATGCCGATTCACACGCATTGAGTACAATTGAAATAAATCAAACAGTGTTCCAAAGAAACAGACTAGACACATAGGGCTTGATTCACAAAGCGGTGCTAACTGTTAGCACGCCTGTGAAAACCCCCTTAGCACATCTAAACGAGCTTTTCGCGCGCAAAACTTTACACGCGCAAAACTTTATGCGCGTAAAACTTTACGCGCGCACTGCACAGAGAGCAGGGCGCTCCGCACGAAGTGCCCATTAAAGCCTATGGGACTTAGCACGGGCATAGGACTTTGCGCGCGCAAAGCTTTGCGTGCGGTACTTAGCGCGCAATCTGATTGAGAAATCCGGTGCTAACCTACTTAGCACCCTGGTTAGCCTAAAGACTTTAGACGTGCTAAGTAGGTTAGCACCGCATAGTGAATCAAGCCCATAGGGTTTGATTCACTAAAGCATGCAAAGTGTTAGTACGCCAGTGAAAAGCCACTTTTCACGTGCTAACATGCTTTGCACATTCTAGCATGCGTGTAAGAGTTTGTGTAAAGTTTCACATGTAAAGTTTTGTGCGCAAACGCTTCACGTGCAAAGTACCATGAACTGCACTGACGTCATGTGATAATGATAGCACACGAAGTCAGTGCAAATCACACGAGCGCAATGTTATATATTGATTATTACTGTATATACTTCATTATGCGGCACGCGTCAGACTTTGCGCGCGCCGCTTTCCAGTACCGCACATGTTAATGTAACCACCATTCATAATTACATTAACATACTGGGCTTGATTCACAAAGCAGTGAGATTTGCGGGACACTTAAAGTGAACTTGTGGTGAAAATAAATGGATGAGCTAAACAATTGTATTTATCATTCTACTCCTAAAAATGACTTTTTTTTAGATACCCTATGGTTTTATTTTATTCAAACATTTACAAAGTAGATTGAATGTTTTGTTGTCTCTGCTCAGTGGCAGCCTATTAAGTGTCCCAGAGTGAAAATACATGAGCTATTGGCTTTTTTCTATCTCTCCCTGCACTCAGAAGTTGAATTCTGCCAGGTAAACCTGTATGGCTGTAATTTGCTTATCAGTGATGTTTAATATATTCCCCACAAGGTATCAACAAGACAAACGCAGTCACTTCCATGCCCAAAAATTTACTCTTTCAGGCAGCAAAATAAAACAAGCAAAATAGCCTGGTTTGTCTCATCATGTCAAATGCCGTCCCGGGTACACTTTAAGTAGATATATGGAACATATACAAACTACAGATTGTAGAGGAATGTGTGGGGATGGGTGGACATTCTTACCATGTGGTCAGTTATGTGTGTACCAGTTGTCCAATGTGTATGTTGGAAATTCCATGCCCTGCACCTAAACCTAACTTCTGATAGTCATCCTTAACTCTGCCCTTAAAGGAAACACAAGGGCAGTATGGAATGGAGACTAACATATTTAGTTCCTTTTAAACAATCATAGTTGCTTGGCTGTCCTCCTGATCCTGTGTCTCTAATACTTTTAGCCATAGCCCCTGAACAAGCATGCAGATCAGTAGGACTGCCTGGTAACTGACATTGCTTAAAAGGAAATAAATATGGCAGCCTCCATACCACTTTCACCTCGGGTTCACTTTAAAGCGATACTGTAGGGGAGTCAGGGGAAAATGAGCTGAACTTACCCGGGGCTTCTAATGGTCCCCCGCAGACATCCTGTGCCCGCGCAGCCGCTCACCGATGCCCCGGCCCCGCCTCCGGTTCACTTCTGGAATTTCTGACTTTAAAGTCAGAAAACCACTGCGCCTGCGTTGCCGTGCCCCGCTGATGTCATCAAGAGCGCACAGCGCAGGCCCAGTATGGTCTGTGTCTGCGCAGTACACTCCTGGTGACATCAGTGGGAGCGAGGACACGGCAACGCAGGCGCAGTGGTTTTCTGACTGTAAAGTCAGAAATTCCAGAAGTGAACCGGAGGCGGGGCCGGAGCATCGGTGAGTGGCTGCGCCAACACAGGATGTCTGCGGGGGACCATTAGAAGCCCCGGGTAAGTTCAACTCATTTTACCCCGACCCCCCTACAGTATCCCTTTAAGCTACAAACAAGCACTCTGTTGAGCGCCTCTTGGGCCACCTCTTGCTTAAACAACCCCACTCTTTTGAACAGGACAGATGAGAACGCCAAGCAGTGTGCCAGTGATCCTTTGCAAAATGTTTGCAGAATGTTCCCAGAATGATATACTTGGGTGACGTAAGTCAACCGTCAGCAAAAAAACATGGTTACAAACACAACCCTAAAGTAGGTAACAGTGCAAACACAAGAAATCATAAACAAATACAAGCAGACTTTCATATGTGCACAACTTTATATACAGTACACACACTAGGCGCACAGTAAGAACAAAACAAAGTTCATAAGACATAAAAAGTTAGGATACTAGATTAGAAAGGTAATAGGTGAAGGAAGAACAGAAAGGTAACGGGTTGAATGATAACAAGTGAAAGGAGTTAAAGCACATGCAGAACCAAAGGCAAAATGCAAAGACACCTCTGAGACACACATGATCAAAATAGCCTTTCTGCAGTAAGAAACAGGTGCTGCCTAATGCTAGTTGTACAGAGCTGCTGGGTGCCACCTGCTGGCAGACACTGGGAAGACACACAAATAGCTAGCAACAGGACACTGCTAGATAATAGCAATCACTTTGAGTTCTTCACTAGTCCAGTCATTTGATCAGCGTGTTTAGTGGAGGGACAGTGAGTATTATCTCATGTGTACTAGGCCTTATATCATAAACTTCTTGTAAAGCGTACATTTAGGGCCAGTGCACACCAAAAACCTGCTAGCGGATCCGCAGAAGCTAGCGGTTTTTGAAGAGGTTTTTCAGAGCGATTCTGTTTTTTTTACAGTAAAGCTGTAACTGAACAGCTTGTGTAACAAAAACGCTCGGAAAACCGCTCTGATCTAGTGTTTTTCAGAGCGGTTTTCCTCTTTCCTATACTTAACATTAAGGCAGAATCGCCTCAGAAAACCGCAAAAATGCTGCAGGACCTGAGTTTGCGTTTGGGGAAAAACCGAGCCACTCTGGTGTGCACAATCCCATTGCAATACATTAGCCAAGTGGTTTTCAGCCTGCAAGCATTTTTAAAAACGCTCAGAACCGCTCTTGGTGTGCACCTGCCCTTAAAAAGGGTACCACGGTAATTAAGGCACCAGGAGTTTTCCACAGCACACATCTGAATCTCTATAGCTGTGCAGGGCATGGTTAAGTGATTCGGCTGCTGCAGACACACAAAAGAATGGATGCTACATGCAATTCTGAAAAGGGCGTAGCAGCCCACTGGAAATGTGCCCTTTATATTTTTCCCCTCAAGTACAGCCTTCCTAATATGAACTTGTGAATTACAGCTGTTCTGCTGTGGTTTATGGGAAACCTTGACAATTTTAAAGAGGGTTTGGATGCTTTCCTTGCATTGAAAGGCATCCATGGCTATAATTACTAGGTCATTCCCTGGAGAGCTGATCCAGGGATTTATCTGACTGCCATCTGGAGCCGGGAAGGAATTTTTCACTTTTGAAGTGAACCTGAGATCTAATAAAAGAAATAACGATACATGCCTGGGCATAGCTCCCAACTGACCCTCTTTCGGAGGGACAGTCCCTCTTTGGGAGCCCTGTCCCTCTGTCCCTTTTCCTCCTCATTTGTCCCTCTTTCAGGACTTTGTCCCTCTTTCTATGTAAATATATATATATATTTTTACTAAAAATGTGTTTGATTGACTCTAAACTTTATTCCCATCCTTTAAATTGATATATTACACATTTTAAAATGTTACTATGAAGGATAATGAACCAGGATAGAAAGGACCAGTGTGGTTTGAATTATAAAACAACATATTTCTCTTATGAAATCTTTATGGTATGCGTGAATAGGGTTGTGACGGGGCGTGATTGGGGGTGTGGCAGGGCGTGGTTTAAGTGTCCCTCTTTCTCCTCTCAAAAAGTTGGGTGGTATGGCCTGGGGCTTCCTCCAGCCTCCTTTACACTTATCAGTCCCTCGCTGTAATTCCTGCAGTCATGGCCTACTGTGCATGCACAGCTTGACCGTGCTTCCCCCATCCCCTGCAGCGTTCTGTGTCTGCACAGTACTACTGTGCAAGCACAGAAGGCTCCCGGCCACACCAGCATGGGTGGCCAGACTGTGCCTGCACCGACTAGCCCTGACAAACAGAGATACCAGGACTTCTACTGGACGATCCAGGAGGCGGAGGAGGATGGCGAGGTGACTAATTATCATGAAGGAGGCTGGAGGAAGCCCAGGTGTGATTAATTTCTTTCTTTTATTTGATCTCAGGTACACTTTAAGGCTAATTGGCCCAGGCCTTGTAAGGTTTTTCACCTTCCTCTAGATCAAATGGCATATGTGCAGGTTCAGCATGGTGTGTTTTTTTTTTTTTCTGGTTGACCTTGATGGACATATGTCTTTTTTCAACCAAACTAACTTGCAACTATGTAACTATCACCAGCTCCTCCTACATGTGTGTCACAGGGTCACTGACTGACCCGCCCAGCAGCTAAATCCAGAGGGGGCAGAAAGTAAGTTGTACTGCATTTCCAATCTCATCTGGGCCTGTAAAAAAGCGTATTCTCTCCACTGCTTTGCTTCTACACCCGATTTATATTCACTCATCATCCCGATTGCCATTAGAATTTGTCTTGTTCAATCTTGAGTTTAGTTAGGCTGTAAGAGAAACCCAGAAATCCCAGAAGGCTGGGCTCGCTTCTTGAACTATGGAAGAGTTCGATTTACTACAGCCTAATCTTGCATGAGCACTGCTGTTTGCCTTCCGCTGCTACACTGCACAGGATGATACATTTAATCAATCCACTCATCCTGCATTTTCACAACTCATTTGATGCCGCTTAGTCAGCCGTGTAACATGTTAACAGTTCTCCCTGCCTGGGAGCCGCAGCCAGACTTCTTGAAGTTGCCAGAATGGATGCGCTCTGTCTTTAATACCTATCCCCTATCCACCTTTCCACCGCCCGGCTTGTCACTTCCAGATGACACCTTAAAGTAAACCTGAGTTGAAAAAAACCTGATGAGATAAACAATTGAATCTGTCCTCCTACTCCTAAATATGACTTTTTTTTAGAATTTTATTTTATGTGTAAACATTTACAAAGTACTGTATTTTCCGGTGTATAAGATGACTGGGAGTATAAGACAACCCCCAACTTTTCCATTTAAAATTTAAATTTTGGGATACACTCGCCCTATAAGACTACCCCTCTTGACTGTTGGACATTTGTATACTGTACTGTATGTACTGGTGCTATACTGTATAAACAGGTACAGATACTGGTGGTGCTGTACTGTATGTGGTACCCAGTATACAACAACCAGGCAATCACGGCAAGCGATGTACCTTATCAGCGATTGGCTGGTTGTTGTATACAAAGCCTGCTTGGATTGGTCAGCTATCCCTGTCTCCAAGGCTACTTGTACAGCACCGCCCTTGCTGCTTTCATACGGTCACAGCATACGGCGGGGATGCAGCCGTGGACATTTTTGTGTTCCGACACCACCACATGCGGCAACCGCAGATTCTCGAGCCCGCCTCAGAATTTTCAGCACCTACCCTATAAGAAGACCCCCAGCTACTGACAAGAGCTAAAAACTAGTCTTATACACCAGAATATACAGTAGATTTAATGTTTTATTGTCTCTGCTCAATTGCAGCGTCTGAAGCACCCCAGAGGGAAAATACATAAACAATTGACTTTTTCATATCTATTCCTTGCAGTCAGAGCAGGGCCGGTGCTTTCATAGAGGCAAAGAGCCTGTAGGGACCCCCATGGTGTGTGTCCCCTCTCCTCCAGCTATGGTGACCTCATACATGCCTGCAGGGAATAAAGTGTGGAACATGATGCTGCTTCCTGTGACCTGCCTGGATTAGGTAAGACTCCAGTGTCTGTACACTCTGAATTTGTGAGGGAAAGGAGGAGGGAAACAATGGGGTCTCCAACAATGCTTTTGGGGACATATGATGGGTGATGGGCAGCTAATGATTTTGTGTGGCTGGGAGTGTGTTGGGATAAGTCCTGAGAGACGGCTCGGAGGCTGAGCGCTCGCGCCGGGGGGGATTGCTAGGGTGTCCCCCCCATAGTAGCTCTAACAGACATTAAATCAGAAGCCCAGTTGTTTGCTTAGGGCTCTTTCACACTAGAGGCTGCGGTAGAAAAGGCTGAAAGTCAGCCTTTTGCTTAACGCCAATACATAGCGTTTTCAAAGCGTTTTGAAAGCGTTTTACAGCTCATATGAAAACGGCCTTTTTTTTTTCTATAAAAATAAGTGAACAAGTCAGCTGTAAAACGCTTTGAAAACGCTTTGAAAATGCTGAAGTTGGCGTTTTCCATTGACAATCATTGAAACGCCAACAGCCAACTTCGGCTGTAAACAGCCCTGAAAAAGCTCCTGGGAGCGTTGAAACGCAACGCTCCAAAACGCCGAGTTAGATGTGAAAGGTAAAATGAAAGTCTATGGACTTTCATTTTACCTTAGAAAACGCCAACTTCGGCTGTGGCGTTAAAACGCCGAAAAAGTCCTCTGGTGTGAAAGGGCCCTTTGGAAAGTGTTTTATAGCTGTTACTTGTTATCAGTGATGGATGCTATAGTCTGACTTGGTCCTGACTGGACAAAACCTTTCAGTAACATAGCTAGATATTAACTAATTTCAGGCAGCGAAAAAAGAAAAGGAGCACAGCATAGGTGTCTGTCTTCTTGCTGCTGTATATACACTTGTCTATCTCATCACGTCACATGTCATCTCGGGGACACTTTAAATCAGGAGGAACGATCAGGCATGGAGGTGTGATTTGCAGCTGTAATCTTCACTGAGATTACAGGAATGTGCAACCAGATCAAATCACGTCCCTCAATCCTCCAGCTCAGCAAGTTTTGAGCACGGACCTCTTTGCTATAAAGTGCTGGTGGTGGTGGTGGTGGTGGGGGGGGGGGGGGGGGGGGAGTGAGACAGGTTTTCCTGTCTGCAGCTCAGTCCCCTTGTCTGATACAAGCTACCGTGGATGGAGAGTGCAAGGTGATTACAGAGTTCGGAAACAGAAACAAGCAGGACGAATGACCTTTCTTATATTTTGAGATGTTTCACATTTTTAACTTTCATTTTACATCAGTACTGGGAACATCTTAATGCTACGAGATCTGCCATAGCTGGAAGGATTAAAATAGAAGAAAGGCACCTTCTCACTCATGTCTGCCATTTTAGGACCACTTTTTGGACTTTTTTTTTTTCAGTATTGTTGATTCTGCTTTTTTCTGCATCTGATACTTCCTTTTTTCTGTTGGCGTTTTTAATGCAAATTTTTGCAATCCTTTATCATTTAAGAAGTTAATTTACATGATTTTTTATGTAAATAACTTGCATGCCATTGTATGCGATTTGTATGTCCATTCTGAAAAAAAAAATACATATAAGCAAAGGGTGAAAATAAGATAAGGGGAGGAGTTCGGACACATGCCCTGCTAATAAAACTGCTGTGTTATCTTTGTAGGAGGTGGAGCTAGAGGAGTGAGCCAGCCAGGTATTTTAATTATATTTATTGCAAGAGGTACAACCATACTGTGCAAAGTTTAGTTCATTGTTAATTAATGTACATTTTCTGGGATATGCATTTAAAGTGTACCTGATGTGACATGTGTATGTACGGTGGCAAACATATTAATAACTAAGGTGTGTTTCTTGTTTTCTTTTTCTGCCTGAAAGAGTTAACCTTCAGGCATGCAAATTTCTCTCTCGTTTCTAGTGCTGCAGAATACACAACTTTTCCCTGTTTCAGAGTCGCACGGGGAAATGCTGCCTATTCCTTCAATAGGCCTGCAGTCCAAATCACATGCTGGTGCAATTCTGGATGGCATGCTGCAGTTTTCCCATAGCACACTTCCAAATCATTATAGCCATACAAATTGGCTGTTGCTTCACAGCAGCACAGGTGCAGCATCTGGTTCAGAAATGAATGTGGCACCCAATGTAAATACAGTGTTAAAATGTATAGTGTAACTAACCCTCACTGATAAGGAATTACAGCCATAAAACTTTTTCCTCGCAGAGAACAACTTCTGAATGCAAGGGGTAGATGAAAAAGTCAACAGTTCATGTATTTTAGCTCTGGGACACTTATTAGACTGCCATTGACCAGCGACAATAAAACATTAAATCTGCTTTGTAAATGTTTAAACATAAAATAAAACCATGGGCTGTTTAAAAAAGGTCATTTTAGGAGTAGGAGGACAGGTACAATTGTTATCTCATAAGTTTATTTCCACCTTGGGTTCACTTTAAGAAATAAAAGACTGATCTAGAGCTTTAAAGCATGGAAACCGGAGTTGGCACGTTTCATAGATAATTGGTTTAAAAAAATAAAAGACCCTATCCTTTTTCCTGTGGACCAATTATAATGAAGTCACAGATACCTAGGACCACTTCTTAACATTTAAATTCATTTCTTATCAATATAAAACTAATAATGAATTGCATTTATAGAAACAGCTAATATTTTAAAGTCTGAGTGCATAAATTGCTTTCTTATCTCTATGTTATATACTAACAATACTAGTTAGCCCTATCAGGTGACTTCGCCAGCATAATGAAGCACAAGTACGAGGAAGGAATATGATATTTTCTGTAATGTAGACCATGGCTGCAATACACTTAAAGGACAACTATCAAAGTTAACTAAAGTTCTAAATACCAAATATATTTCCAGTAATTACTAGCAAATAGCAATACAAAAGCTTTTTTTTTTCATCTTTTTATGTTTTATATGAAGAAAATGACATTTACAGAGGACAGTTCTTACGGTGGGCATTACTATGGCGGACTGTGCCAAGCACATTCAGCATACAGAAACAATCTTTACTGGCTCTAAGGCCTAGTTCACACTTGGCGCTTGGAGCGCCATTTGCCCGCAATCGCTTTTGGCTCCATGATCGCGATTTGCTGTCAAAATATCGCGATTTATGTTAGTGATTCCCAGTCAATAGAACAAAAAATCACAGCACAATTGCCCCTGAAACGCTGCATGCAGGCATGTTTTGTGATTGATCAAAATCACAAACACTGCAGTGTGAATGTATCCATAGCGATACATTAGTAGCAGCACTTTGCTGATCGCTGGCGATCAGCAAAACACTGAAAAATCGCCAAGGGTGAACCAGCCCTAATACTGTGACTGGAATCTGTTCAGAATGATAGAAATCAGAAATATAGCTTCAAATGTGTGTAAATAATCATCAGCTGCAGTTCTGTCTGTGTGCCTGAACCTGTCTCTCTCTCTCTCTCTCTCTCTCTCTCTGTCTGGCAGTGTAAAGTAAACAGTTTACTCGCAGCTTGGTTACAGTTCAGCTCTGCCTCCCCGTGATGCCGACACAAAATTGTTACAACACAGCTGGTAAACACAGCTTTTTTTCACACAGGCTGTCCTGAGAGACCTCTGAAAAGCATTATAATGTTGCTGTCTATAGGTATATGGGGTTTACAGAAACACAGTTTCTTTGATAGTTGTTCTTTAAAGAGGAGCTGTCAGCCATACTATCCCAGAAAAAAAAATATAAGTAGATAAATACTTGCTCTACTTACATAACACATGTATTGCACTGTCCACATTATGATTCCTGTGAATTTTATAAAGGAAAAGTAGAGAATCCTATTCTAGACAGTTTCCATATTTACTGTGGCTATTTTGAAGCCAGCCCTGATGTAATATCTGCCCTTAGTCTCCTCTGCCTGATTTGCCCACCCTTCACTATAGAAAGTGCATTGTTTCAACCTGAGAAATTTTGGCCAATCAGAGAGGAACAGAGGTGTGGGAGGGGAAAACAGGAGGGAAAGAGGCTTCAGCCAATCAGGCTGCATTAGTTAAGTCTGAGCGGAAGTAGATAAGCAAAAAAAAAGACAACCCAGCATGCCCTGCAACTTCTCTTTTGTGTACCAAATTTTCTGTGTATTAAATAAGAGTCATGTAAACTGGGGAATAATAATTAATCAACAAGAAAAGTAATAATGATTTTAACTTTTGGATTGCTTGGTTAGCACCCTTATTACTTGTTTACCAGATTAAAATAAACAATTGATTTTTGATTTTATGCCCGACAGTTACTCTTTAAGGCCCCTTGTACATTTGCACACTGCTTCCCCATGTTCCTCTTCCGTGCAACTTCCCCGCTGCAAGGCCATGCAAGTCTATGGAGACTTGCACAGTTCATGAGACACAGTGCACCGGAAGTATCCAATTTGCCACAGTGTCGATGCAAAGGCTGCAATGCGTTACCACATGATCCGTGCAAACCGCATGGATTATGCAGCAATGCAAGCCAATGAGCAATGCAGCAGGTGTGCATGATGGGAGTGCTGCGCGATGCAGAACGCATGCGCGGACCAATGAGAATCCCAGTGATGTACTTCCTGCCCAGCAGGGAATACGTTAGCTGGGGCACAGGGTGTTATGAAGGCCGTTTTATGCGGTGCAATGCGGGGCACCACTACTATTGGTGTGCAACTGACCTAAAGCAAACCTTTGCAAATGCCTAAGATAGATACTAAGCTCAGGAGAGGAACATCTCTGGATTCTTCAAAGGCTTGCCCCATCCATCTGCATCTCTCTATTCCAACACTGAGTTCCCTTAACCTCCTTGGCGGTTATCATGAGTCAGGCTCGGGGTGGAAAAAACAAGCCAAGAGCAGTAACCCCCGAGTGTGACTCATTGTAGCCGTCAGAGCCTTATGTAGGGCATAGCGCACAATGGGCATTTTCACTCACCTCCTGGGGGATCCAGACACTGGCAGTCATTCTCATTCCTGTCTTACGAGCCTCTGCATCCCTCGGGTGAGATCGCCGTTTGTCATCATGACGACAGACGGCGGTCTCACTACAGGGTTACAGCGCCACTTGGAGGATGGAGGGAGAACTGCAGTGCTGGATCCCAGGGAGATGAGTACTGGGGCTGCTGCAGATCTCTCTGTTGTGTGATTTTTCCTGGTTTTAGGGTCTAAGAGCCTGCAAAAGTATTGCACCACTTTTAGACCCTTAAATCCAGTAGGGGGATCAAGTGGGGGTTAAAGTGAGTGTAAAGCTAAAAAAAGAAAAAGAAAAGAAAATGTCAGATACTTTCCTCTGGACAGGGAAGGCTCTGAATTCTATACAAAGCCTTCTCTGTCTTCTCTTGCTCCCCTCGTCACCCCTGTTGTGTGTCCTGGAGTGGTCAAATACACATCTGTGAACCCTCAGGAGGTTTCAAATGCACTCGTGTCCCCGAGTGCTTCCAAAGATGAAAGGCTCTGTACTGCGCATGCGTGAATACCCGCTTGCACATGCGCAGAACGGAGCTGCCTGTCTTTGGAAGCATTCGGGGACACAAGTGCTTCTGAAGCCGTCCGAGGCGGAAAATTAAATGGTTGCCACTGAAGAAGCAGGTTTTTGTCCTGTGAAACGATGTTAGGCATTTCACTTTGTATGGCATGCGGTTTGGGGATGCATTAAAGGTTTACTAAGCATACTGCTGCTGCTGGTGCCCGGATACTTTGTGTTCTAATTTCTGTGGAAAATTAATTGGGGGTGACTGCACTGGAACGAGGGGTTCAAGAGAGAACAGGGAAGCCTCTATAAGATCCTCTCTATGGGTAAGTATCTAACATTTGGGGGGGGGGGGGATTTACACTCATTTTAAGTGTGCCCACACTGTGCCTGCTTCGGCTTTGGTGGAAAAAGCTAAGCCCCATCTGGTCTGTGACACTGCAAAGGTAGGTTGCGCATGCACAGCACAGACCCAATGGAGCTTAGCTTTTTCTGCCGTAGCTACTGTGCATGCACGAGCCAAGCAGTATTGCAGACGGAGGATGGGACAGCCCTGGAATGGGTCAGTGGAGGAGGACATGAGAAGCCTCTGGAGGACTCGTCTCACAAGGTAAGTACCCCATTTGGGGCACTTTTTTTCACAGGTTTCCTTTAACCTCTTCAGGACCATAGGCTTATATCCCCTAGTGACCAGGCTATTTTTTACAAATTAGGGCTCTGCAGCTTTAAGTGCTCACTGCAGAGCCGTACAAATCAGCACACAAGTGATCCCCCATCCTTTTCTGCACACCAACACAGCTTTCTGTTGGGGGGCTCTGATCGCTCCCCCAACGTTTGTTTATTTATTTCTATATTTATTTATGCATTTTTTAAAATAAATATACTTTTTTTTGTATTATTTTTTATTCCTCCCTCTCCCCTGCCAGCCAATCACTGAATGGCTGTCATAGGCATCAGCCTATAAGAGCCGATCGCTCCTGTGTCTCCCAGGGGGACAGCCGAGTGACACGGCTGTCCCCAGTACAGCACTGCCATAGATCGCAGCACTGTACAGTATAAATAGACGGCGGTTTCGTCGTCTAATAGTCTCCTAGCGGCGATCGCGGATTCAAGCAGAGATGTGCACGCATTGGCGCACATGATCTCCTGCAAGTCCCTGCCCCAGGACTTGCCGCCAATTGGTGGTGCTGAGACTGCCGCCACGTTCACACCATTTGGCGTAAATATGAGACTCTTTTCTTTGCAGCTAATGTTCTATTCCTTATCCGTACTACACGTACAATTCATTAGATCATTAGTTTATTTTTGCTTTGTTGTCACTTTAAATGATGACCAAAGTAACAGGTTAACAGATTCTAGAATGAGTTCAAAGAACATTGTTTTCTCCATGGACATCCTCTAACTGCTGGAAATTGTCAGCTGATAACAGGTTATGGACATACAATGCGTAGCTACCTATACTCTGTTTTCACAATCATACAGGAAGTTGTAATGAGAGGTCATGCGCTTGCTAAGAGGTCATTTTCTTTGCGGGGGGTCTTGGCTCGGAATATCTAGGCTGGTTTGCACATATTATTCGAAGCGTGTAGGAAGGTAACCAACCCAACGTTAATTCTGTGTACATAAGCAGAGCGGACACGATTTTATGTAAATAAAACAATAGCCTGCAGAAAACAGAAACCAGCTGCTACTTCAAATTAGACATGATGTGACCAATAGCACAACTACACAAACAAGTAATAAACAATCATTCCATTACAGGAGAGGTCAGCTGCAAGTCATTTGCTTTACAAGTTACAGTTAATGAGCGCAGCTTGCAAAATGACCCTACATGTATAGGGCACACCAGCATAAATTAAACGTATAATTCAATATATAACAAGTTATAGCGATAAACACCAAAGGCTGAGCTTCTAATTGTCCACCGACATCCAGGGCTCTGAGAAATAAGGGTCTCGTAGCTCCTCAAAGCCTGGAAGAACAGCTTGTGATCTTCATGTGCAATAAACACTGGCGGATTCTACTTCAAAAAATAAACTAATCTGCAAGAACTCTATTAATTTACAAACGCTGGTTACCCAGAGGAGTGGTGGTAAACCTATGGGGAGGAGGGAGGGAGTTACTGCATGGTGACCAAGGTAGGTTGATCAAGGGTTTTGCCCGTTGGCTACATCCGGTGCCGCAATAGACCGTGATGTAATTTTGCGGCTATGGTGTACATTGTTGATGGTGCAACGGCTATGGAGTATGCTTATGATTAGCTGAGTTCCGGATATTGGTTCTAGATTTTGACAATCATTGACTTAGCTTCAGATATTGGTTGTAGAAATCGCATACATGCAAATAGGGGACCGGGACATTTGGGCACGAGGTAAAGCTGAAAAACGGCTCGCACTGCTATTGTAAATTTCCCGGAAGCGTTAATTACTATTCCCCCTCCAGGCCGCCATGGAGGGGTAAGATACAATTCAGCTGCCAGCTATTGCTGGCGGCCGAATTACACTGTTTTTTCGTAACTTGGGCTCTGTGTTTCGTAGTTTGGGCTCAGTCTCTGCCTTGTATTTTCGCGAAAATAGCTTGCATTTTTCTCAAAGAATCTTTATTGTACCACAAAAGGCGCAAAAATGCAGACACTGTTTTTTTTTTTACTGTAAAAGTTTTTACCGCGGAAAATAACAAACTTATTTTTCTATGGCATTTTTGCTCAAACTTTACATTATTTTTGTGAAAATTAATGAAAAAATAATATTGCCATTTTCGCTCATCACTGTAAATTAATGTCGTAAAAAATAAGTAATTTTATTCATTACATTATTTTCATTACAGTTCTTCTTTAAAGTGTCTTCACACACAAATAACAAATGTAAATATGGGTCTGATTTAGTAATGCTACAGTAGGCAGTAATGTATTGTGATGCAGGTAAAACCCCAATAACAAAATATATTATATCAACAGGAAAAAGTAAGCGAGCATGTGAGCTCGCCTGCGGTCAGATGCACCTGCGCTCTACAAGGTAACATTGTGTATTCTCCAAGCGATGGCAGCAGTGATAGTCAGAGTATAGCAGGTGCTACAGCTTTATAATCACAGATTTTTTTTCCAAGTAGCAATGTTAATAAAACATCACTACAACGTAAAAAAAAAACAGTACCTATATATGTTTTTAAAGGCACAGCAACTATTTGAGGTTTTCACCAGCCCCTTATACATGCAAGTTGGGGACAACAGAAAAAAAAAAAACACTGAACATGTGTCTCTTCCCTTCCCCACCAGAGGGACTAAAAGGCACCTGAAATGAGAGGGGTCCATTGCTACTTCAGAAGTGGCAATGGACCCCTCTCATCCTGGCCACTGCTACTTCAGTCGCCTGCGTTCAGGGCGTAGATTCCGGGTCATCCCCACCAGGACCACGAGGCACAGGAACTCTTTTTTCCCCTCTGCAGTCAATCTCTTGAACTCCACTCATGTTCCACCTCCACTCCATCCTTCTTAGGTTCACAGACGGGGTCCTGTCATAGGCATTCTGCCATTCTGTGTTTGGAACTTACACACTGTCATAGGCACTGCCATAGGCAACTGTCATAGGCATTCTGCCATTCTGTGGTTGGAACTTATACACCAGCTGCCCTCATGGGCTCGGCCCTCATAGCCTGCCACAAATATCTGTAGTATCTTGCTAAATGCTTTATCATGTACATCTCTGTATATTGCACTACTTTTATCATGTAGGGCTCGATTCACAAACCGGTGCTAACCCAGTTAGAGACTTTAGGCATGATAACCATTGCACCACGCTGGTGAAAAGCCAGTTTAGGTGTGATAAGTTTAGGCATGATAAGTTTAGGTGTGATAAGTTTAGGCATGATAAGTTTAGATAAGTTTAGATCGCTTGCAAAGTCCCGCACGCAAAGCAGCACCATTAAACTTTATACGAAGTGCACCAGACTTTGCTAGCGTAAAACTTTTGATCAGCTGTGCACTGCGGTTCTAACCCAGTTGGCGCTTAAACTTATCATGCCTAAACTTATCACACCTAAACTTATCATGCCTAAACTTATCACACCTAAACTTATTATGCCTAAACTTATCACACCTAAACTTATCATGCCTAAACTGAGTTTAGGCATGATAAAGGGTTTTTCACCAGGGTGCTAACTGTTAGCACCGCTTTGTGAATCAGGCCCGTAATGTCTCTTGTTTTTTGCACTACTTTTCATGTTCTTGTAGATGCTGAGCTCTGTATGTGCCAACCCCAATTCCAGGCATGATCCTGTCATGCTTGTGAAATAAATGATTCTGATTCTGATGATGACAATGCCTTGAGGGAGTATATTGTTGGGAGTAAAACTAGTAACACTAGTATGCACAAGTTTCGCATAGTCGTAATTGCGCATTGAAATTCGCCATTACAATTTTGCATTTTGAGAAAATTAATTTAATTTGTAATTGTAATCAGGAACCATAATTTCACATTTTTTTGACTTTAGTGGCAATTAAGCCGATAAGTAATTGGGATTTGTAAATTCAATTGATTTCATGAAATCCAATCATAATTTTGCACAATTTTCACATCATTTTCATGTAATTTCATGCCGTTAATAGCGCAGCCCCCATACATGATATTGTCACCGAAATTGCTACATATGTTAAGGAGAATAGTAGGCACAAGTCAAAACAGCTGAAAAACATTTTTCCATTGCATTTTTAAAATTGATTTTCTCAAAAACTACAAGGTCTTGAAAAATGAATTTTAGTGACAATAGTATATATGGGGCTGTGCCATTAACTGCTAAAGTCTTCTGATCATAGATTACCAAGTGATGTACCAGTAGTTTTTTTTTTTTTTCAGTGCTTCCTGTAGGGACCAAGAATACCTAGGCCAGTGTTTCTCAAACCCGTCCTTGTGACTTGTGACTCCCCAAGAGTGCATGTTTTGAAGACAACCTCACCTATGCACAGGTGGGGCAATAGGTGTCTTAGCTACATGGAATCCACCTAGTTGAGACACTAATTACCCCACCTGTGCATAGGTGAGGCTGCCTGCAAAACATGCACCGTTGGGGAGTCACAAGGAGAGGTTTTAGAAACACTGACCTAGGCAAAAAACTGGTTAGAGGTCAGGAGCCCAATGGTGCAGTATCTGTTGGTACAAGGAGGATGAACGTATATAGATATATGCTCACAAAGGTGGGTTGCAGTTCCTGCAACTACTGTACATAGGCATGCAGGGAATTAACCGTCCCTGCTCAGTACTCCAGCTCCTGCTGGATACTAGATGGTCGCTCTCCTGTAGTACAATAGACTTTCCAGAAAAACTGCAAAGCTATTACCTCCAAACGAGGTCTGACTGGTATTCCGTAGGATGGAGGCACCCTCTGTGTATTCTATTTTAGTATTAAAAAAAAGTAAATAAAAAGAGAGCTAATCACTTGCTTCTCCAGATGATATAGACACCAGTTCACCTGATTTATTCAAAAAACAATCTGACAACGCGTTTCACAGATCATGGCCCGCTTCCTCAGGTCAATACAAAATGCCTTAATAGCATAGTGGATAGAGGCACCTACACTTTTTGAATTGCATTATTATTTTGCCAGACATCTCATCACAAACCAAACTGCCACACTTGCGCTGCCCGTCTCTAGGCATGGGCTCACGAGTACTCATGAGTGGCTAAGCACTTAAATACGTGATTTAAATGAGGCTTAAAATGGCTCAGCTGTGTGGTGGGGAAACAAGGGGTTATTTACCCATAGTCCGTCGTATATCCTGCACTCCAAATAGCTTGCACGTGTCCTATTGGACAGGTTGCAAGACTCACTACGCGCACTTCCTCCTTCACGCCGGAAGGAGGAAGTACGCGATAGTGAGTCTTGCAACGTGTCTATTAGGATATACGACTGACCTAGGGGTAAATAACGCCCAGTTTCCCCACCGCACAGCTGAGGCGATTAAGCCTCAATTAAATCACCTATCTGAGTGCTTAGCCACCCGTGAGTACTCGTGAGCCCATGCCTGCCCGTCTCAACCTCTACAGCCCATTTGATCCAGATTTATCCACCTCCAAAACGCCACCGACTGAATAACCTGCCACGATCCATTAAAAGTTATAGATCGATACCACGCCGCAGAAGACATTTTACACGGATTCAATAAAGTTGATTAAATCTGCAGAATTAATCAGCGCAGTCGAAGTACAGCAAACTCCCTCTAAACTTTTTTTTTCTCCGACAAAATGACTGCAGGCGAAGCCAAAGCGGTACATTAAATGTTCCTCTATTTTATACTAAACTGCATTTTTTATATATAGATCTTAGATTTCGTAAACAAAATGGTTTTTACGGCATGCCATATAAAGGACTTTTTTTTTTAATATGTACTGAGCATCATTAGGTAATTATGCTTTTTTTTTCTTTAAGGCGTATAATTTCTGGAAATTGAGAGGAGCCTTCTGTAGTTAATGAATGCACCATATAAGTACAGCAGAAGGCTTCATGTGAGATGAGCAAATTATTCTAAGTGGGTAGTCAAAGCTCTCTTACCAAGAGGAAAGTAAAGAGTATACAAATTATGCATCATAAATCAGAGTCCGCCTAATAAACCCTAATGCAATAGCTAATACAATTTATGAGGGTGAAATAAAATTAGATTACACTGTGAATATTTAATCTGCTTGATCTTTCCTCTGATATATAGGACTATTTTTTCTTTCCCTCAAGTCCCCACTGTACAACATGAAGTTCCTCCTGTAAAATGGACAATTCATCACTGCTAATGTTTTCCGAATAATTTGAGTCGATAAAGAGAAAATGGTTAAAACGCTCTCAGCCTACCTGAAAAATTCTCATGTGGGGGACTTGCTTAGGGGCATTTCATCATGGGGGAATTTATGAAATGACTTAGTATGTTGCTATCCAAAACATTTTTGCTTTTCTTTTTAAAGTGGAACTTAATTTTGCACCAAAAGATGTGCTGGGGCTTATTTTTAGGAGATGTCTTTGTGTATGTTTATGAACACACAAGCTCCTGTGCTGTGCGTCATCCTGCCTGGAGAGGGGGTTGCAATGCACTGACAAGAAGTGGCGAAATAACACTCTCTGCTGCTGCCTGTGCCCACCAACACATCAACTCATCACTAGGGATCACAATCATCCCCTATCCACCCACCAGACCATAAAAGAACGTCTGTAAGATCCTCCGGGTCTCGGCACTGGAGCGCATGGCGCTCAGCTCCCATTGGATAGGCGGCGGACACGCTCTCAGTTTAGATGCTTTTGCTTTCTGATTGGTTAATCCTTGTATTTAAGGTGAGCGCCCCCAGACATCGCCCGTGATAGCATTAGCTTTTGGCTTGTTGCTGGGTATGAGCTCACAAAAACCTTTTGACTCCTGTTGCTGATTTGCCTTGTATCTTGACCACGCTTACTTTAGATTGGATTACCCGTTGACGACTCTGCTTGTTTCCTGTTATTGTACCTGGACTCTGTTTGATTGCCGCTTGGATCAACCTCTGACTGGATAAGGACTTGGATGGAAGCTGCCTGCCCTGACATCTGGCTTGAAGCCCGATGAAGGCTTTACACCCGAAAGCTTGCTTACTCTTATTCTTTTAAGTTAGCCAATAAATGGTATCATCCTGATACAAAACTTCTTGCTATTGGTTATTGAACACTACCACTCCCACATTATTGTGGTTGTGATTGCCTACAAGTGGTGAGCCTGGTCTAACTTTACATCTTTTTAGATGCTCAATGCAAGCTTTGTAAGGGGGTGACGAAACAAAAGCGAAACCAATCGGGCAGAGAGGAGGCAGCCAATATTGAAGATCAATCAAAGAGTTGGATTTTTTTCTTCAGGGTCTATCTGCCATATGTACCCACAGTGTAAATGTCTTGTTTGTGTACTTACAGTTACAACGTGGGTCATTGCTAATTTGATAAGTCTTGGAGAAAGGTGGAGGTACACACATTTTTCTCTGTCTGTGAAGCACCAAGGTGTTAACAGCCTGTTAGTTGTCTTCTTCTAGCCCCCTGTGACATTTTCGCCGCTCCCCGCTGCTTTCTTGGTGATAAAATCACTGTTTTATTCATTGTTTTTGTTAACAATGAAGATGGCCGCCAAACAGGAAATACATTATCAGAGCAGGTGCCTGTTTGCAGTGGCTCCTATCAAGCCTGACTTGACGTCTGGAATGTTACTCCCACTTGTTGCCTTAGCTGCTTGTCTGGGCTTTGAACTGATCTTTTTGCACTCACAGCTGTTCACAAGATCACAGCTCTGTGAGCCTCGCAGAGAAGCTGGCTGTGAGCAGAGACCTTGCCTGTGACTCATACACACAGCACACAGGAGAGCAGAGGGGGCGTGCATAATGTATCCCTATCACAGCAGAGGCAGCACATTCCTCCCTGTCTCGACAAAGCTTGACAAAGAAAAGAACATCAGATATATTACAGAGACAGTGCCACTAGTAAAGGCGGCAAGAATCCAGACCACATTAGAACAGGTATAGGAATTTATAGGATAAAAGAAATACGGCTGAAAATTTTGTTAGAGAGTCTCTTTAAATGACTGCACTTGAACCTTGTATTTGATGTTTATGTACAGTCTTTACTGAGGGAACTTTTATTTGGACAGTGTCACAGTATTGCACTTTCATTTATAGCCTTGGTTCAGTATTGTTTCATGTGTGTAAGTAATGGCATAGTCTTTATTCACCATTATTAACAATGAAAGCTCTGGGAGGGTGACCTAGGGATTTAATTTGGCAATCTGTACCACTAGAAGTACCCATCATTTTCTATATGCAGATTTCAATGAAGGTCAATTTTGATTGGGTAATATTTCATCTTAGGCACAGTTTTTTATTATCCATGAGGCAGGTGTGAAAAGGAAGTTTGGAAAGAACATTATGATTGATTTATATGAACTTACAAGTACCGTATGTATGCGGCAGCCTGGTAATAGAGTAAGCATTCCTGAGTCACTTTTTAATCACGAAGAGCTCTTCCGATTTCTGCCTTTCCAAATATGTAGTTATGATTTAGGATATGGTTAGTATGTAAAAATTAGCTAACGTTGAAGTAACTAATACCCTGTAACCTCAGCATTATATCACAACTGTAGAGAGATATGGAGGCTGCTATATTTATATACTACTGCAGCCAAAAAGATCAACAGGGCTGCCCGGCAACTGGTATTGTTAAAGCAGATCTGAGATGAAAAACTATAACAAGTAACTTGTCTATATATCTTATCTAAAGTTTAGATGGTTTACACAGCAAATCTAGCTGCAAACAGCTTAAAAGGTTTATTATTATTTATTCCTGTGATACAATGAGGGCAGCCATGTTCTGTTTGTCACATTGTGACAGGCTGAGGGCTGGAGATGCTATCAGCTTGCCTGTGTGTAAATTCAGTCCCCTCTCCTCCTGCCTCATCCCCTCTGCCTCTGAGATCAATGACTAGTTACCTCCTCCTCCTCCTGCTCAGACTGAGCTCCCATAAGCCCTTGCTACAGTGCCAAGGCACTGTGAAAAGCTGTGGGTGAGGCTTGTTTAGTTTGAAGGGAATTAGAGTATTGAAACAAAACAAAAACAACATTGGGCTTGAGGAATGCCCTATAAACTATATGAAAGGAACACAACTATGCAATGAGTAAAAGTTTATCTCGGATCCACTTTAAAAAGGAAATAAATATAGCCTGCTACAGTTGTCCTTTAAGTGTCAACGATCTGCAGCCACCAAGTGCATGGCAGAACTTACAAGTGAAGTGGCCGCCTCCACACAAAGGAATAACAATAATAATATGGTGTTAGATCTTCAATATTCACAATAAACATTTATTAAATCATAAAACTATCCAGGAATGCATGCACTCACATTGAGGGTCCTTGCACACAGGACCCCAGTGCATCAAATCACCTTAAGTATCAACACGTAAAGTGCTATGTACAGATCATAAATACACGTCAATACACATGCTCACTTCTCCAAATCCAATAAGCTACGGCCTTGCACCTTCATCAGGGGTGATTTCTTGCACCATCGTCAGGGGAGAATTAACTAAATTTTATATATTTGGTTGTTACTTGTTTTACAATGTACATAGCTTCGGAGAGATTCATATTATTGTACATTTTTTAAAGCAGGTAAGAAGGACTCATTCCTCATCAGAAAAACTATGGGAAGCATCATAGTGGCCCCCTTGCTGCTGGCACTATGGAGTGTAAGCACAAAGAATTGGTAAAACTGTTAAGCGCAGAGAACGCATAGACATTTTACTCATGCCTCCTATACTTAGATAGCGTGCAATGCGCAATTAGTGCAACCCACATTATCCAGGTCATGTGACCGTTGGCAGAGTACCATGTGCTACGCAAGTAGCGGTACCATGGGGATGTTCGCGTTAGTTAGGTACTGTGGTTGCGCTAATTGTGCTACACCCGTTAACTAACTTTTGGAAGTAACAGTAACATTGCTGTGTGATCTTTGTACACTGCAGGTTTACCGATGCTTTGTGCTCTCATCTACAGCTGCATTGTTTTCACTGGAAAACTTAGCTAAAGTATGTTGTGAACTGGGAAAGGGATCTTAATCTCTAATTTTGGATGGACGTTTTAAAATAATTATTAAGTTCAATGCCAAGTATTTTGGTAAATTCAGATGAAGTAGGAACTAGTTATAAACACTGGTACTTAACACTAGCCACAAATATGAAGCTTAGGGGGGGGGGGGGTACATATTACTTTTGAGGACGCATTACACACAATTAGGGCTGACCCTCTAAAGGAGGATATAATAAAACATTATTAACATATTGAGCATAGCGAGTTCCAAATCTTTTTGGAGGCCCCTATGAGGCAACATTTGGGGTACTGTTATATTGTAGTGGTCCCTTCCCTCTTATCAAGCTGATAAAATACACCAGTAACCCTGAAAAAAACAAAAACAAAACAGAAAATTTGTAAAATTGCATCCAAATGTGCATGCAGGGAAATGCACACAAATCGCTCAAGTGGAAACTCTTCCTTAGAGGCAGTGGATCAGCAGGAGAGTCAGGCAGTGTCCACTGTTCAAAAGGAAATACAGAAAAGTCCCCAGTATCCGGCACCAGCGGAGATACATGTGCTCACTGGGTGCTTGAGCAACCATCCGAAAAAGCAACAACCACCCCTCGTCCCTCCAAATACTCACCGAGCCTCCAGCAACGTCCTGCAGCCTTCCTCATCCTCCTAGCAGGTATGAGCAAAGCCAGATGCCAGCATGTCACCTGACCCGCATCAAGTCACATGACACTCCGGAAGCCACTAGGAGCCCGCTAGGAGCAAGTGGAAGGCTGCACAATGGCGCTGGAGGCTTGGTAAGTATTTAAAAGGCTGCAAACATCCCAAAAACAAACTCCCTGTTTTCACCTCAGGCATGCCGGTTAGTTGAGACTTCCAGTTGCCGGATAACAGGGACTTTGCTAATGTGTCAACCTTTATAAGTCTCTCACCTTGGGTTCCGGATAAGTATTATGCTAGGTACACACCATACAATTTTCTGTTAGATTTTCTCTTAGATTTACCTGCCAGATAGCTTTTTTCCATGTTGTAGGTAAATCTAACAGAAGAATCTAACAGAAAATTGTATGGTGTGTACCTAGCATTAGACCTGTTGCAATATGTTCAATTTTTATTACCACTTTGCTTTCTCTTGTTTTGTTACTTTTCTTTGCTGAATCTGGTTCTACTACTAGAATGCATGCCTTGTAACCCATATAAATAATTTACAACTCAAGCCTGGAGTCATAGCATTACTCACAGCCACAAATGGGCTCAATTGTTATTTATCAATACATGAGGGCATAATTGTTACTTATCGTAATATAGAAAGCCGTTACGCTATTTAGCAGGCGGCTGCAATTGAGCTGAAATTTATCGTATTATTGGTAGCAGGGTTCAAGGGGTGTTAAGGTTAGGCACCACCAGGGGGGTCTTAGTGTTAGGCACCACCAGGGGGGACTTAGGGTTAGGGGCACCACCAACGGGGTCTTAGGGTTAGGCACCACCAGGGAAGAGTTCTGTGTGAAAGTAGGGAGAGGTTAGGTTATAGTTAGGTTCAACATTTTCTGTAAATTTACCGATAATGTAATACCGCAATTAAATTGTTATTTACTGTTTTTGTTATCGATTTTATTATTTAACCAATTATTGTCATTTACCAATATTGCTAGTAATATTGTTATTTAACATTGGGCCTAAATTAGCTTGCGACTTTTTCAAACGTATGCTTACGGATGACGCTCATTTAAACACAAGCACGCTGTACATCCGGCTGAAACAACGGTACTTACAGTTCACAACGACGTTCACTTTCCTGGTGTCTGAATAGGGCACGGCGTTCTCAGCCAAACACTCATAGTCGCCGGCTTGGTCTCTTGTAATCCCGTATATATCCAAAAACTGCCCACTTCCAAAGGGTTTAGCTGTAAGAGGAAACAAATACAAAATGAAATGATTATGTTGTAATAAAAAGCTTCACTGTATGGTTTATTTCTGTCTGAATATTCAAGCAGACTGTCTTACAGTAAATGTACCTTCATAAATAATAATGGAAGCTCTTAACACATACTTTAGCAGAATTAGCTTTTACCACATTTTTTTTCAAAAACATTTTTTTAAAGAACAGGACAAATAAAGAAAGAAAAGAAATAAACTGCAACTCAGTTAAAGGGGCACTACGGCAAAAACATCTAAAATTTAAAATATGTGCAAACATAGACAAATAAGAAGTATGTTTTTTCCAGAGTAAAATGAGCCGTAAATTACTTTTCTCCTATGTTGCTGTCACTTACAGTAGGTAGTAGAACTCTGACATAAGCGACAGGGTTTGGACTAGTCCATCTCTTCATAGGGGATTCTCAGCAAGGCTTTTATTCTTTATAAAGATATTCCCTAAAGAGGATTTAAACAATGATGCTGGCCAGCCTCCCTGCTCGCTACACAATGTTTTGGCATTTGGACAGAGCAACTGCCATTCACTACTTTTGAAAATAAATAAATCCCTGAGAATCCCTGAGAATACCCCCATGAAGAGATGGACTAGTCCAAAACCTGTCGCTTCTGTCAGATTTCTACTACCTACTGTAAGTGACAGCAACATAGGAGAAAAGCAGGGGCATAACTAGAAATCACTGGGCCCCCCTGCGAAACTTTCGATAGGGCCCCCCTCCCCTACATAACTTTCTGCACAGGTAAACTGAGAACAAATGTTATTCAATTGGCTGGTGCACACTTGAATGTGTTTTCCCCATGCAGATAAAAACATACTGCAGTGAAGCACTGGGAGCATTTTCTCTATCAATAACATTAGCTTCTGTGATAAAACGTGCATGTTTTTACACATACAGACACACATAGGGCTTGATTCACAAAGCGGTGCTAACCTACTTAGCACGTCTAAAGTCTTTAGGCGTGCTAACCAGGGTGCTAAGTAGGTTAGCACCGTTTTTTTCAATCAGATCGCACGCTAAGTCCCATAGGCTTTAATGGGCACTTCGAGCATAAAGTTTCGCACGCGTAAAGTTTTACGCGCGGAAAGCTCATTTAGACGTGCTAAGGAGGTTTTCACAGGCGTGCTAACAGTTAGCACCGCTTTGTGAATCAAGCCCATGGTGTGCAGAAAACACATACAGAGAACTAACAGACTAGCGTGCTCCCAGCCTCAGCTTATTACACTCACTCTGTCCATCTCTGATGGAGCACAACTGGGTCTGCAGACTCCTCCAGCATCACTACAGTACAGATATTGGGAAGGGGCTGGGCCCTGTACACAAGACCCTGCTGCACACTCAATAGGGACTGTCTACAAATCTTTGTATGATTTGTTATCAGTGGCTGAGCAGAGGCAGTCATTAGAACAATTGTGCAGATAGCACACATGGGCCCCCCCCCTGCAGATTCTGGGCCCCCTGCAGCTGCATCCCTTGCAGGGTCTATTGTTACCCCCCTGGAGAAAAGCAATTTATGGCTCATTTTACTCTGAAAAAAAAAGTACTTCTTATTTGTTTATGTGTTCACATATTTTAAATTTTACATTTTTTGTGCCATAGTGCCCCTTTAATGCTAAATTCGCTTCAGTTCTATATTGCAGCCATTCTGGTATAGGTGCTTCATACTGGGATTATTCCTCCTAGCCGGAGATCACTGAGCATCCAGGATCATTTTTTTCTTTACAATGAACCTCTATAAGGGAGGTTCGTAACGCAGTAAGTTGTTGGGTGGGTGGAGGTTGATGAGAGCGCCATTGCTTGCCTACAGGTTAGCTGCTCCTCTAGTCCCGTCCTTTTGGAGTGTGCCATGCTCCCAACTGCCGTGATGCATGCTGGGAGATTTAGTCTGTAGATGTAAGTACATCTCTGTACTCACATCTATGGACAGTATCATAGTAAAAGGTTGTGACTGCATCAGGGCCCTTGGACCAGAGGCGCCCCCTTGGGACCCTCCCTCATGCGCAGTATTAGCTTTACAATGGTGCTATGCTGGTAATGATCATTTCTTTAAATGCTTTGAATAATGGTAACCATAAAAAAACTGTTCCCCATCCCCTTTTTGCACCTGACACTGGCTGTCCTTGGCAGGTTTTGTTTCGCCATATGAATTGTTATGAATAGAATGCTTGTGGGGGCCAATGTAAAACTTGAATTGGGGCCCAAAACGCCTTAACTAGGCCACTGTCTATGGAGTACATCTCTCGACATGGTGCATGCTTTATAGGCAGAATCTTTGAACTGACTGTCTCTGAGGACCCTCATGGTGCACTCCATACAGGTTCACACATAAAAGGTTCTCAAGAATCTGTCCAACTGCTTGGATGTGGAGAAAATTCTTACCTGGGGCTTCCTCCAGGATCATGGGCTCCCTCTCCATCCTCCCTGGCAGCTCAATTGTCCCAGGATCACCTGCAGTATCGCAGAACACTCCTGGCCGCAGGAGCGCGATGCGGGCTCAGGACACCACAACTAACCCCGACTTTAGAAGATACCGTAGTTGATCCTGGGACAATGGATTGGCCAGGGAGGAGGGCAAGGTAGCCCATGGTCCTCATTAGGCTGCAGGAAGCCCCAGGTTAGTATAAATCAGGCACACTGTACAATCTCGGGTACACTTTAAGGCCCACACTACCCCAATGATTGACTCATGAGTGAATGACTGGGTGGGGCTGAGTACAGAAAGACGGGGGCTTAACACAGGAAGGTATTAGGCTTAGATTAAACTTTAGATTCCCATTTAGAGAGAGTGTACCAGGGCCTCCTGTAGTCTACAGAAAAGTCATACAAACATCAACAAAAACCTATCCAAAGTTTTATACATTCTCCAGTCTAGCCGAAAAAAATAACATAAAACGATTTTGGCTCAAGCTTCAGCGTTATCAACTTTGTCTAAATGCACATTTTAGCACTGAAGTCTCTGGTGCTATCACGTGCGTCCAGGTAAACATTTCAAAAACACAATCTTAAAATCCTTCAATGGGTTGGAGGGGGGATTCTGAGTCACCCTTGACAATCCTAATCTAGCAGATGACTGCGCCTTTCATCAAAGTGGGAAGAAAAAACGCAAAAGGGAAAAGGGATTATCACAGAAACACATTTGTTAATCCTCCTATAAGCACATAAAAAGGGCAGAATGTGAGCAGAAACAACAGAAAACGACGATGTACCGGGAAAAGAGATGTCTCGTCTTTTGCAGAAGGTCTGTAGTGTATCCCGAATGCATGGACGGTAAACAAAACGAGAACAAGTATTTTTTTTTTCAATTGCACAAAACCCATCTCTCTTCTGCGATACTCATGATAAAAGAACTATGAAAAGGCATCCGGTACAATGGAAGCAGCTGTGACTGTTTTATGCATGAGCGCCACGTTTCTCCTCCCGAGTCCAGGTGGAATCGATTTAGACAAAGTGTTTACCAACACTCCGCAGCCACACGAGCAATGATAAAGAGGAAGACGTTGGGCTTACTAGCCAATATTCACCCGCTTTTCTTTAGTATTCTGGTTGTAGCTGGCAAAAAATTGGATGATCAGAGACTCGCCCCCTTTAAAGGATTCTCGGTAAAAAAGGAAGGCAGTAGCATCTGGTTCAGGCTTATAAGGGGGGTATTAAAGTGATGAACATTTAAGCAGCATATCCTGAAAGTTATAATCACTAAATACACATAATGGTAAAGATGAGAACTGTAGGGGCAAGGTCAAAATGGCACCCCCCCCCCCCAAAAAATTTTTTTTTACTATCAGAGGCTTAACTACAGGGGAGTAGCCTCTGCAACCCCAGGGGAGCCTAGAGCTGTAAGGGGCCCTAACTTCTACTTCACTTCCTCTTATAAAGGGGTCCATTCTTCAGATTAGGTGTTTTTGTGGCTACGCTTGCTATGTGTTTGAAGAGTACAAAGTCCACACTTGTTTTATAGTCCTTGCAAGATGGGCTTGTAGGCTGTAAGGGTCACCAGGGGTAGGAAGCCCTGTATGTTTCAATACGCCTTAAATTGCTGTAGACCTTTTCTGGGTCAACCTGACCAATTTTATTTCTGGGAAAGGACAGACACATTCCTAACTAATTAGCAGAAAGACACATTATCAGAAATGCGTCATAAATGACATTGTTTAATGTTTGAAAGTCCCAGCTGAAAGCTCATAGTTTGCACAAGCCTTCCAATCTCCTGAGAAGACACACGAGACAGAAGCCACCTTCTCACACGTGGTTCTATATGCTGAAGAGATGACAGAGAAGGGGTAATATGCTTCATATTCTGGTGATTTACTTTATTAATTTTTCAGCATTAAGTTCTGTTAAGATGTTAGCAAGAAGTTTTTTAGAAGCTATTTTTATGCTGTTTCTTTAAGAAGATTACTACAAGTTTTACACAGCTACTAGATACACAGCTATTGATACAGATGAGACTACTTTTGATCTTATTTTATATAACAAAACTGTTATATTCTTATTTGAATGTACTTACAAGATTGATGATTGCTTCGCTATTAAGCCTTGATGAGATGGAATACTGTTAGAAGGAAACACTACTTGGAACTGTTCATATTTTGTATATATGCTGTATGATAAGCAAATACAATTTTTTTTATATAAAATCATATAGTGAGTGCTCTGATATATTTCAAGGTATACCGTCAATCTATAATTACTGTTATAGAGGGTTCAGACCCCGCTATGCCGGATTTATATGATAGCAACGCTTTAAAGGCTGGTCCTTTACTGAGTTAGCAATCATGAAAAAGGCAAGAACCACTCAGGGTTTTTGACAACTTTATTTAGAGCATGAGAGCCACTAGGTGGTATACCTAGCACATTGGAACACATATAGGACCTTTAAACAATGTCATATTACCAATACAGGTGTTTTTTATTTTCATTTGAAAAATATACATCACCTCTTCGTATATCTCCTTCTGGACTTCCTAGACCCCATGATGTTGTATTTCCAGTGATACAAGAGACACGTGGCCAGTGGCCCCTATTCTTTAAACATTTTTGTTTGCACCACCAAAGAGACCTTTTCCTTCCCCCATCATCTCTCTCTTCCTCTTTCCCCCTTCCTTTTTCCCTATAACCCCTCCCCACTTTTTCCCTTTCCCCTTCCTATTTCCCCATTCCCTGCAACTGTGAAGACATATGGGTACTAAATAAGCTTCATGTTTTATATAATAATGTAAAATTATTTTTAAAAGAAAAACAGACTTTAGGCCTTTGAGTGCTGAGTCCTATTTTTTATGTTTTAAGGCAATGTTAACTGACCTGATGAAGCGGCTGTTGGTCATGAAATGCGTTGTCAATTTTTTGCGCTGACTAAAAGTTGGAAAAGTGTTCAGTGAATTATTAAGGTAAGCAGAGACTTACCATATCTCCTACATTCACACTCATTTGGTTTTATCAAATATGGGCGGCTTTCGTGTTTCTTTAACACCAAAGAGAAGATACCTATTCCGAGTGGAGACAGGATAAATTCTCTACAGATAGCTGCCTAATCCTTAACCTGAATCATGATGTGAGTAGAACTACCCAAGTTGGATGCTCTCCAGTTTACAGAATGCTACACTTGATGGCTATTGGTGCTTTCTGTCTCTGTTTTCTGATGACAGAAAAAAGGCTAATATTCATGCAGTTACTATATTTACGTATGGAAAATATTTTGAACTGAGTCAGTAAACCGCTGCATTCTGTAGCTGTGTAGAACTGAATCGCCAACAAAAATAAAAACATTTCTCCCATTAGCCAGCGAGGGCGAACAACAGCTGAAACACTCCGTTGCTCAGCGGATCTTTCCCAGAACAATCACCGGCTACCATCATACATTTGTGATTGAGTGAGATTGTCCACACAGGTGGCTGAGCTCAAAATCTGTTCAGTGTGCAACCACCGTGTAGCTACTGCAAACCGGGTAACTGTATCACTCAACGTCTCAAGGGTGGTGACTCGGCTCAGTTACCACAATGGACTGTGATCACGGTTAAAAGGTATATAAATAACTTCAACAATGCCATCCGTATAAACCTGGCCAAGGAACTATACTTCCTGTTATTTATGAATCTGCAAAACTGTCTGAAAGGACAGTTCCAGTCTCTGTTTTGAAACCCAAACTCCCCTCCTCCATTTTATTTCAAGTGTCCCTTTCTTAAAGTAGTCTTTAGAAGAGGCAAGGCGATTTTTACTTACCTGGGTCTTATTCCAGCAACCTGTAGCTCTCACCGAGTACTCCCGGTCAAATCCATTGGAGTTTATTCACGAAACCGTGCTAATGCATAGCACCGCCGTGGTATGCGTTTAGCGAGCAATGTAATGCGCGTGAAGGAGTACGCATGTAAAGATTTATGTGCGCATGCAAACAAAGTTCTTTGCGCAATAATGCGTGCATTCCTCCGCGTTAGCTTGCACACGTAAATCTTTACATGCGTAAACCTTCACGAGCGTTACATTGCGTGCTAAACTCATAGCACGGCTTTGGAGGGCCCTAGGACAAAAGTAACTTGGGGCCTCCCCATGAAAGTCAGCTCCCTGTGCCCCCACCCCGTCAGACCCCCCAGGTGGCCTCCCTTGACTTCTCCCGGTGGCCCCCATTTGGTAGCTCAGCTGCCTTGAAATCTCTCACATATCCCGGCTGCTGCTCAGTCCTGATCTCTGTTTTCAGCCCAGTTCTCCATCCAGCACATGTTATGTCTGCTTTGCCTGTTCCAGGCCGCCATGGACAGTGGGGGAAAGACGTAATTCAGCTTCCAGCTGCTGCTGTCAGATGAATTACAGTGTTTTTGCATTAATTTGTGCTCCGTCTTTTGTCGGCGCCCAAATTACTCACTCACTATAGCCGTAATTTCTATTATGGCCTATGGCGCCGGTTGTGCCAAAATCTCCCTGAAGCAGTCAGACCCTGGGGCAATTGCTCCCTTTACCTCAATGGCAGCGCCGGACATGGGCCACTATGCAAGTGCTGCTCATCGATTGCGCTCCTATGGCCAAGAGCGTCCTGCATATATGCAGTTACAAGTCTTTATGAACTGTGCAATGGGCAGAACGCTCCTGACCTTGGAAGTGCAATCAAGGGGGGTGTGCAGCTGGGGCCGCGTATGCACAAGAATACTCTACAGCTGGACTAGTCATTGATTTTATCAGGCCTGACAGCAGCACAATGGATCAGATCAGGAGGACACTGAGGGTGCTGACTGACTACAGGTAAGTAAAAATTGACTTGTTTCCCCATCTCAGGTACACTTTAAAGCCCAACTAAAACAGTGCTTTAGATACATTCAGGCAGTTCCAGGCCTCACCACTTGGCCTCCTGCCTCCATAAAAGTGTGGTCAGGAATTCAGCTTCTTATAAAGCCGCTGGTGTTAGCCTTCCAGCTCAGGTGATTGGAGATAGTAGTGCCCAAGAGGCGAACACAGGGAACTCTTGCCACCTCAGTGCCGTCAATGTGGATTGGAAGTGGTTTGGGGGCATTCTTTCTAAAGAAGTGAAGTGAATGGAAAAAAGATAAGAAAAACGAGCGGAAGATAAGAGAATTGAGCAGAGAATCGAATGGCTAATAGATCGCGTGTCGAAACGAACGCAAAAAACGGAACGTGTATTCCCAGCATTAGGAAACCCAGAAGGAAACCTCATAAGGAAATTCCGCTAATGTGATTGGATGGACAGCACCCTCTTGAACTGCTAGGCAGTGCTGGGCCGAAATTACGCATAAGCATAATTACGCATCGTAATTTAATGTAAATTTACCCGTAAGCGCTACGCGTAACTTACGGTCTTCCGCGTAATTATTTACGCGTAAGCAGTCAAGTGGTATCGTAATTACACTGTCTACCGCAATTGCTAGGTATGCGTAATTTTACGAAGACTTACGCGTAATTTTACGCGTAATTGCTAACGTAAAAACTCCCCTTTTCTAAGAGTAGCCAATCAGTCAACATCCTAAGCAACCAATAGTATCTTCTCCCGCCCTTCAGTATAAGCGTACGTTTTGACGCATACGAATGATATGTACGCAATAACTGTCACATTGACGGCTATTGCGTACACATCGTCCGTATGCGTCAAAAAATACGCATTAATGGGTATTACGGCACTACGCGTAACATCGTAGTGTAAGCGCCTACATTACGGTATCCTTACGCGTAACTGCGTAAGTTAACGCGTAATTACAGTGATGAACCGTAGATAATTTCCTACACCATAACCGTAATTGCGTAATGCGTAATAGCGTAAAATTACGCGTAATGATTCGTAAGCAGAGATTTTTCCATTACGACCAGCACTGCTGCTAGGTTTCAAGTAGATTGCAGTAAGCTACGCCCACACAATTCAGCCAATTACAACGCTTTGTGCTGTAGAAGGTGCTGTGATTGGAGAACTGTTCCCTATGAGATTTCCTGCTGGGTCCCCTAAACTACACTAGTGCTTAAACTTCAGCATCTCTGCCTTGGACACTAGAGGGCCTCGTTCTGTCCCTTGGAGTCCATCATCTATGACTCCAAGTGTAAAATATGTGTTATCTGATCTCAGAACACTACAGATTGCTTTTAAATTGAATACTACATAGGGTGACCCACAGTAATAACCACACACTCGGGAACAGACAGTGAAGTTCAATATTGTAAAAAGAAAAAAAAGATAATGCCGACTTAGCTAGAATTCGCAGCTCTGTGGGTATCATTCTGAAATAGCATACAGCCATACTGACTTGTGTTATTTGTTATGGAAGATAACAGGAACAAAGGATAACTTAATGGAGACAATCCAAAATACTTGAAAAAATTAACTTGTCAGCAGCGTTATAGCTGAAAAAACGGCAGATTAATCATCAGCCCGACAGCCGCCGATTGCCTGGGCTTGTTTATACCTGATCTGCATAATCAATATTGCCCCCTAGTGTTCAGTGGAATTGGAGTTCATTCTTCTGTTCACTGAACAAATGATGCCTCTTGCAGAAGCCTCACATTACTTCTCGGTCGCGAATATAAACAACAGCATTACCCATTACAAAAAACAATAGTTTCTTCTACTCAGCATGGTTTTACTCCTGTATACTGTTATATGTTAACAGTGTTAGGTTTTTCTTTTCCATCTGTTTACGTTGAGCAACATTAAGCATGATGTAACAGTAAGGTAGTTTCTTTGGGTTTCACTGAACTGGGCCACATTTTGTGATCAGCTTTGGGGCTGTGGAGTCGGTACAAAAATCATCCGACTCCGTCTCCTCAGTTTATGAAACCACGACTCCGACTCCAGGTGCCCAAGATTGCTCCGACTCCTCGACTCCAACTCCTTAGTCTAATTTTTACAAAGGCTATGGATTTGGTATAAAAATCATCCGACTCCGACTCCTCAGTTTATTGAAACCACCGACTCTGACTCCAGGTACCCAAAATTGCTCCGGTTCGTTGACTCCAACTCCGACTCCACAGCCCTGATCAAACCAGAGACCACCTAAAAGAAAAAAAATATATACAGTACCTGGGGCTTCCTCCAGCTTCTTTCAGGCTGATCAGTCCCTTGCCATCTTGCCATGCTGCCCAGATCCTCCACCCGGTACTTCTGGCAGTCGGGGCGTACTGCGCATGTGCGGCCAGGTCGCGCGCCCCATCGCACTACCCTTCGATGGAGAGTTCTGTGCCAATGTGAATGTCATATGGAACTGATAAGACATTTTTGAACTGTCCAAACTTCTCCCTCTATCCCATCATTACCCACAGAAGGTAGCCAGGGAGGAACTGAAAGGAGTCGCATTCACGAAATTACAATAATAAAATATTGGTAAATAATACCAATATTTTACTACAAGTAGACCTAACCCAAGTCTCACACAGAACCCTACCTCTGTCTAACCTTAACCAACCCCCTGCCAATGCTTGACCCTAAATCTCCCCTCCTGATGCCTAACCTTAACCGATCCCCCCCCACGTCTAACCTTAAATACACCCCCATGCCTAAATAACGCCCAACCTAGCGCCCACTAATTTTAGCCACATTTTTCATTGTGGGCAGGCGCACAATTTTCATACGCCTCAAAAGTGCCCTATTTTCTATGGTTCTCTATGAGGCGCCCAAATGTCTGCCACTAATGAGCAACCAAATTTCTTGCTTTCCACGTGACCGCAGAGCTGACCCTGGGCAGCTCCTCGCTATGCTGCACAGTCTGTAGGAGAGGGAGGAGGTGGGCCTCTGTCAGGTGACAGCTCTGTGCAGAGGAGGAGACTTCTATTCTTCTGCCAGCTTCATAAAGTGTGCACATATGTCGGGGTCATGTGACTGGCTAATCCAAAGGGAATTTTTATGGAAAATCTGCGTCAAATATGAAAATAGTATAAGTAATGGCAGTCCCCACTTTCCCTTGGTTAACAATGAGATGCCTGATGGGGAGGGTAAGCCAAGACTTTAATATGTATCTAGAGTTCCTCCTTAATTTCTTACTGTGTTAAAAATGCTACATCATAAAAGATAGAGATGACAAATGCCCCACCCCCCTTTTAATGCACAATATGGTCACAAAAATGTTTTAATGAACTTTTTCCAAATTCAAGCAAAATAGTGGAGCAAAAACAGGAGCACAAAGGTTCCCGTGAATGATGGTGTTTATTAAACATAAAAATACAAGAACAAGTCCTAACCTATGCATCAAAATGCCACAGCTGGGCTCCAGCCATGTCCCTCCATACACTCGGTGCAATGTGGCAATTATCTTGTTCCAGCTCCGAAATGTCACTGTCACAGTTCCAAGTCACTGTGTGAGTGCTAAATCGTCCCTGGAAACCAGCGCACTGCCCTTTATGAGGGAGAGCGAGAGAAGTAACACTGCTTGGATACAGCCATTGCTTGCGCTACAGGGAGAGAGGTGAAAAGTTCCCAAGCCTTTTTGTGTGAAGGGAAATTATATTCACATCGGTCAGCCCTGAAACTAAATATTTGCGTCCTGTTTAATGCTGTCCAGTTTAATTCTTAATGCACTTTAGAGACAAAAACAAAAGACCGAGAGCCCAAATGGTGTAGTATGTCAAGGAGGAACAAAAGCAAAATAAATCAAGGTGGATTTATACTCACAAACATGGGTTGCCCCTAGGCAACCACTCCATATGCAGGTGGGGAGAATTCGAACCTGACCCCACTCAGGTATAAGATGTCGCTCTCTGTAGAAGAAGTAAGGAAAAATCCTTGCCACCCCAGGTGGACCGTATTGTATTTAGGATGCAAATCAGAGGCGCCAAAAAGAGTAAAATAATTATAGGTTAAAATACACTTGGGGGGAGCTATACTCACCACCCGTTTCACAGACCAAGAACCAATGAAGACCACAATATTTGGTCAAAATATTCACAGTTTATTAGTACTCCCAGGTGCTACGCGTTTCACGGGACTAACCCGCTTCCTCAGGCAAAACAGGAGTACAAGCTAAAAAGATACAAAACAATAATATACATAAAAATAGACCCCAAATGCTTGTAAACAATAAAACACAGAAAACGGTATACCACAGAATAAGGTGCAAATATCCATGCGGATATATAGTTTGGATCTATGATCATTGGGATTCATTAGGATATCAATAAATACATACAAGTGCTGTAACATTATACCTACACCTCAAATGTATCTACTATATGTCCCATAGACCACCAATCGATGGTTCTATTATCTACCAGCTAGTAGTGTGTAATAGCCCAGGAAGATGGTAATGGTCTATTACCGATTATAGGTAACCATACTGGACAAGCTTGGCATAGAGGGGATGCTCCCCAAGTATACCCTGTACTGTAGTGCTATGTATATATATATATATATCGTAAAGTCCTGTTTAGCGTGAGCAGACAAGACCTACTTACCAGTTGGGGGTCTGGAGCCAGTATGAGCGCCTCAGTGGGGGAGCGGGGTGTGTTATGTCCTATAAGTAGTATCTAAGTACGGAGAACGCCGTCTCCGTACTGTTCTATTCAACTTCCGCTGCGCTAGGCGGAAGTGACGTCTATCGCGCATGCGCTGGAGCATATCGGCGCCATTTTGGGAGTGGGCGCTATGGGCAACAAGTACGCCGCTCGTAAGCGGCTATTTAATGTTAATAAAGCGTCCAATGCGGCGCGTATATGCACTATTTAATGGTACCACTTGCGCCTAACTGCCAGTGAACCAGTCACAACGTTTTTTCGTATAAATTCAACGGATGGGCCAGGTGGTAGAGGCTCTGATAGGGGAGTATGGATAAATATCTAGATACTATTAGAATATGATAGGGGGGATTCAGATGGTCTTATTTTGGCATATCAATCTCCTATTGTCATATTTGTAAACATAATTGCCAAAACATGTAATTGCAAGTAAACAAACAGTAATCTCATAATCTAAAAATTGTAAAGGCATGGAGAGATGTATAGACCAGCATACATATGGATATAAGTCACATAAACAAAAATCTCATGATCTATAAATGCAAAAAAGCATAAGGAAATGTGCAGATTAGTATATATATACAAATATAAAACACATAAAACCGTAAACTGGAATACCCATGTAAATATAAATGACATAGATTGAAACAGAACTTCAATAAAAAAAATTGGCGGTGATGATAGAATAAATAAAATAAAATAAAATAAAATAAAATAAATTAAAATAAACATAGACAACCAGGGCCATTATTACGGCAGCATATAAAAGACGATAAAAGAGAGCACACGTATAATAAAACTTTATCAATCGTGGTGCAAATAAGGCACGCATAGATTCAAATGTTGGGTATAGATGCTCACTCTATTTTTTAGTCTAAAATGCTTTTTCCAAAACCTCGTTAAGACCGTTAGGAACCAGACTTTTTAGGATATTGATCCAATAAATCTCCTTCTGGCGCAAAGCTTCAAACGTGTTAGGAATGTGTGGGGAAATCGCCTCTATAAACGTGATACGGAATAACAACGGATTGTGATCATGGTGAGTACCAAAGTGCCTAGAGACACTATGAAGTGCTAGATTATTGATAATGTTTCTCTTGTGTTGGCCAACCCTACTGCGGGCCTCCTGGGTGGTGCGGCCCACATATTGGAGGCCGCACGGGCAGGAGATAAGATAGACAATGAACCGGGAGTCACAATTAATGTGTTGTTTGATGGGGTAAAGACTGGAAGTGACCACCGAACGGAAGGTACTGGTCACATTGACAAACTGGCAAGCTGTGCATCGGGGCTTATTGCATGGATAGGATCCGGGTGTGATATTACCTTTGGGTTGTGCGTTCCTAAGCCTGCTAGGTGCAAGTAGATTACGTAGATTAGGGGCCCTCCTGTACGTGACTGGTGGTCTATCTGGGATTGCCTGCCTCAGATAGGGGTCCTGAAGCAGGAGATCCCACCTATTTTGCAGTACCGATCTAATAGTATTGTGTTGTGCACTAAATCTAGTGATGAAACGTGGAAATGGCGGTTCTGGGGTAGTGGTTGATGTCGGTTTGGTGAAGGCCTTTTGGGTGGCTTTAAACCTGGCATCTTTTAGTAGCTTATTTGGATATTTACGTTCCTTGAACTTGTTCGTCAGAATTTTTGACTGTGAGTGGAAGTCCTCCTGATTCGTACAGTTGCGGAATATCCGTTTGTACTGGCAATAGGGGGTATTTATAGTCCAAGGTTTGTGATGATGACTATTGAAATGAATGTAGTTGTTCGCGTCCACCTTTTTAAAAAAGGTTTTGGTTTTTATTTTCCCTCCGTCTGCATGTAAGGATAAGTCAAGAAATTCTATACTGGTGCAATGATGTTGGGCAGTAAATTGTAGACCCGCTGTATTATTGTTGAGATATTGAACAAACTGTGTGATGCTATTAGGGTCACCTTGCCATATAAAAATTAAATCATCAATGTATCTTTTATAGAAAATAACATTATTGTGAAAGGGGTGTTGAGGATAAAGTTTTAATTGTTCTAAGAGGCCCATGGACAAATTAGCGAATGAGGGCGCGAACGAACTGCCCATGGCTGTTCCCGTCAGCTGATGGTAGTACTTGTTCTGGAAGCTGAAGGTGTTATGTGTCAGGATGAACTCAGCACATTGCGTGATAAAACTTCTCTGGGCCTCCGGCATAAGTAGATTGGTACTTAAAAAATGGTCTATGGCCGTCAGTCCAAAATCATGGGGAATATTGGTATATAATGATGTTACATCGCAGGTGAGCCAGTGATAGTTATCTTGCCAAACTATATCCTTTATCAACTGTATGAGATGTTGTGAATCCTTAAGGTAAGATGGGAGTGACTGCACATGAGGTTGGAGGTGATGATCAACAAAAACTGACAGATTACTTGTGGTAGAATCGATACCCGAAATAATAGGTCGACCTGGTGGTTTGCTGAGTGTTTTGTGAATTTTGGGCAGATAATAAAATAACGGAGTTCTGGGGTGTTGGTTAATGAGGAAAGTTCTCTCACTTTTCGTGAGAATGCCCTTAAAAAAGTGTTCGTTTATGAAGGCTTTTAATATAATGTTGTACTCCTCTGTTGGGTCGTGGTCAAGGACGGCATAATGCTGGGGGTTGTCCAACAGACGGGAAGCCTCCTCCAAGTAATCTGTTCGGTTAAGTAGGACAACTCCCCCACCTTTGTCCGCAGGTTTGATTACAATGTCATGCATTGATTTAAGTCTGTGGAGAGCAGATTGTTCTGCGTGTGTGAGGTTGGAGGAGGGACAGTCGTGTAGGTTGATTTTGAGGAGGTCTTCTAGGACTAGGTCGTGGAAAGATTGTAATAGATGGCCCTTGGATGCTGTGGGGTAGAACCTAGAGCGACCCTTGAGTTGAGTGGTAATATACCTCTCAGTGGAGGCTTCCCCTGGGTTTATAATAATTTTATTTTATTTTATTTATTCTATCATCACCGCCAATTTTTTTTATTGAAGTTCTGTTTCAATCTATGTCATTTATATTTACATGGGTATTCCAGTTTACGGTTTTATGTGTTTTATATTTGTATATATATACTAATCTGCACATTTCCTTATGCTTTTTTGCATTTATAGATCATGAGATTTTTGTTTATGTGACTTATATCCATATGTATGCTGGTCTATACATCTCTCCATGCCTTTACAATTTTTAGATTATGAGATTACTGTTTGTTTACTTGCAATTACATGTTTTGGCAATTATGTTTACAAATATGACAATAGGAGATTGATATGCCAAAATAAGACCATCTGAATCCCCCCTATCATATTCTAATAGTATCTAGATATTTATCCATACTCCCCTATCAGAGCCTCTACCACCTGGCCCATCCGTTGAATTTATACGAAAAAACGTTGTGACTGGTTCACTGGCAGTTAGGCGCAAGTGGTACCATTAAATAGTGCATATACGCGCCGCATTGGACGCTTTATTAACATTAAATAGCCGCTTACGAGCGGCGTACTTGTTGCCCATAGCGCCCACTCCCAAAATGGCGCCGATATGCTCCAGCGCATGCGCGATAGACATCACTTCCGCCTAGCGCAGCGGAAGTTGAATAGAACAGTACGGAGACGGCGTTCTCCGTACTTAGATACTACTTATAGGACATAACACACCCCGCTCCCCCACTGAGGCGCTCATACTGGCTCCAGACCCCCAACTGGTAAGTAGGTCTTGTCTGCTCACGCTAAACAGGACTTTACGATATATATATATATATACATAGCACTACAGTACAGGGTATACTTGGGGAGCATCCCCTCTATGCCAAGCTTGTCCAGTATGGTTACCTATAATCGGTAATAGACCATTACCATCTTCCTGGGCTATTACACACTACTAGCTGGTAGATAATAGAACCATCGATTGGTGGTCTATGGGACATATAGTAGATACATTTGAGGTGTAGGTATAATGTTACAGCACTTGTATGTATTTATTGATATCCTAATGAATCCCAATGATCATAGATCCAAACTATATATCCGCATGGATATTTGCACCTTATTCTGTGGTATACCGTTTTCTGTGTTTTATTGTTTACAAGCATTTGGGGTCTATTTTTATGTATATTATTGTTTTGTATCTTTTTAGCTTGTACTCCTGTTTTGCCTGAGGAAGCGGGTTAGTCCCGTGAAACGCGTAGCACCTGGGAGTACTAATAAACTTTGAATATTTTGACCAAATATTGTGGTCTTCATTGGTTCTTGGTCTGTGAAACGGGTGGTGAGTATAGCTCCCCCCAAGTGTATTTTAACCTATAATTATTTTACTCTTTTTGGCGCCTCTGATTTGCATCCTAAATACAGTTTAATTCTTAATGTTCGTGTCATTATCAATAACAGAGTTTAATCTAAAAAAGTTCATGAAATGGTTAACAAGACTTACTTTTATCTTCTCCCTGGAGCCTTGTCACATAACTGAGGCGACAGGAACTGTGCTGCATCAACATTTAAGAGTTTTTTTTAATCTAAGGGCCAGTTCCCATATATGTGTTGCATTAACAGACACATTCTGCACAATGCATACTTGTCTCTGGGGTTCACCTGTGCAGAAGTGTACCTGTCATGTGATGAATAGCGATGCTTTCTGCTGCCTGGAAAAAATGTGCAGAGCAGAGTTGTATGGAGGTATACAGAATTGCAATGGGCACATGTGAGGTGAAGATCCATTGCACCAAACTCAGTGTTTACTGGCCATGAAGTGCAGAAGAAAAGGCTGAGCCAACAGAGGAGAAGCAATTTTATGGGATTCTGTCCATCAGCTACACTGATCGTAAGCAGCAGAAAGCTATATATTTTATTCACTGTACTGCTCTGACTGTATCAGGTATAATATTACCACATAACATGGCTCTTTTTAGTGCTGTCTTTACTATGAGCAGGGGAATGGCCAGGATTGTGATTTTTCATGGATGACATTACTTATGATGACAGGTAGATTTAAGTTAGGTTAAGCCACGATCCCCCTTTAATAAACTGTTCCCTTTTCTGTGCCTCATTTTCCCTGTATAAGTAATAAACATAAGTGCATAGGTTTTACCAACAAGTAAATACTTTGACATTGCCCGTCATTGCCACAATCATATGACTCATGCAGTAATGACTGTAATTGTATTAATGGGCTCCCTCCTGCACACTGTTAAGCTTCAAGACATGTCCACCCAGCAAAAATCGGGGCACAATCTCAACGTAATGCAGGGACTTCTCTTCGTATCTCCACCTCAGCATAAACAAGGACCAACAACTAACAGCAGTACACATCATCTTATCAGCAATGCAAGTAGCACAATGCCATTTACAGGCCATATGTATGAACACCACATGTGCTGACACTGTACAAGTTATGTTGCCTTGCTGTGGAGCGGAAGGCTGACAGAGTGGCACGGGAAGAGCATCTCAGAGTGGGTGGGATGAGTGGGGAGAACTATGCCCTGGCCGCACACACACTCAACGCTCAGCAGAGGCAGTCAGCATCACCCGCAAAGTTCAATCTAGCATGTGTACAATACTTTAGAGTCTGCTTGATGGGAGCACACTGGCCAGAATCCCCCTTCCATAGATCACAATGTAAGAGAGGCTAAACTACAGCTTGGTATGCACCCTTTTAGATGACACAGATAAACAGCCAGAGGTCCTGGCCACCCATATATTACTAAATAGACAGAGATTATCAGATGCAGCAAGATGACAGATGCAGCAAGACAGATGCAGCAAGATGACAGACATCTTTTTAGATTATAGACAGATGCAGCAAGATGAGAGGTCCTAGGTAGGAATGACCAATGGGATGAAATAATTCAATTGACCATCCCTACTTCTAGGCAGAACATATTTCACAAAGAGTACAGATTCCAGGCTTCTAAGAAGAGTAAACTCAGTTTCAGTTGCTCTTGGAAATTCATAGCTGGTGGCAAGCCCAATTTTTATTGAAGAAATTGTGGACAAACAGCAATATATAAGTCTCAGAGCAAACTTATGGCTCCTTGGTCATAGCTATGAGCTATGACTAAGGAGCAATAATTTTCCTCCGATACTCGTGAGCTGTATTGCTGTTTGTCCACAATTTCTTCAATTGGTTCCCGGTTGCAGCGACCTGTTTCCTGGATTGTACGTTTCCAAAGGAGATGGCAAAGGAAAGACTTGAGGCCTTGGAAGGCTCTGTAGTATCCAGCCTTCCCTCTACATAGGTATCAGTGGCGTAACTACAGGGGAGCAGCACCTGTGACCACAGGGAGGCCCAAAGCTGTAAGGGGCCCTCAATCGCTGTTTCACTTCCTCTGATTAAGAGGTCTATCGTTCAGATCAGGTATTTTTGTGGCTATACTTGTTATGGGTGTGAAAATTACGATGTCCACACTTGTTTTATGACCCTTACAAGGTGGGCTCCCAGGCTTTGTGATGGAGAAGATTGGTCTGTACGTGCCAAGTATAACACGTTAGAAAACATGCAGAGATGTATTTACACCACCATCAGGAAATGCAGCTTACTTAGAACAGAGAGGAACACAGAGTGAATACAGGAAATTGCAATACCGTAGAGATCTTCACATCATTCTACAGACAATGACATCTTATGGTTGCTTTACTATACTGCAGTTTAAAGTAATTCTGTTCATACTGCCAACGCTTTGAGGGTTGCAAGGGGTTTGCAAGGGAAATGGTGTGAATATAGGGGGGCACCATTAAAGTTTTGCTGGGGGGTCCAATGCTTTTTAGTTATGCCCCTGATAGGTATGCATAAAAAGATTTTTAGTTTTTTTTGCTTTAGGTTCACAACACCCAACTTCCTCCAAAGCTCTGCTCACTCAGTACTTCTAACCATATGTAAGAATCCCTGAAAAAAACGTGGTTGCTTATAAAATTTAATTAGCTAAAAAGGGATGGCGCTTTACAGAAGAAACATTGAAACATTTCCTCCCGTAGATCCCGGAACTGTCAGGTGAATCATCCAATTTATGCAAGAAAGTTTCCTTTGAACAATTAGCGGTGCTCCGCAGCCAGACAGGCGAGGGCTTATCAGAGCTGATTATAAGTACGGTGGGATGACAGGAAGATGTAAAACAAGCGTAAGACACAGGTGTAGGTTACGTGAGACAGAGGAGAATTGATTATGCGATGACTTAGAAGTAAGTTTCATCAAACAATAATGGGATTGAAGTCTTCTCAAATCAAAGGCATCTAGGCCCCGCATGCTGCTCTTCAAGACACACATGAAACATTTAGAGATGGCAGAAGATTCATCTCGTTACGTATTTCACCATTTCTGAAATAACTTCGGCTCAAGCTCTGGAGTAAACTGGGGATACTGAGAAAGTAAGAGTGAAGCGCTAGAGCCTTCAGTGCTTTTGTTGTCCACTAGAGGATAGCGTTGACGCTGTTTACATTCTTCAGCTGTGATGGACACTTGATTATCTTCCTTCTATAGCCCTTGTAGTTTATCTTTGGACTCTAAAGCCCACCTGAACTGAAACTTCCTCCCCTTGAAGTGGACCCAAATTAAAAATACAAGATTTCAGAAATAAAATCTATTTTCTAAATTATAATAATAAATAGCAGCCTTTTTTTCAGCTGCATGATGACAAATATAAAATATTTTACATTTATTGGAGGAACTCCTCCCTTCCTTTCATATTGCCGGGACAAAATCCGGAAAACTGGTGGAGTAGGCGGTGTCCAGCAAAGGAGGAATTGCTAATGGTTGCCACCTGTATAACCCTAGTTATGAAAAGAGAAGGGTGAAAAGCATGCACTGAAATGCACATAGGCTTGAAGGAGTGTTTAATCATCTTTATATGTGTCTGTTTGTATGAGTGGTGCAACTAAATATTTTGAATTAAAACAATGTTTGGTTTGGGTTCGCTTTAAGCCCATCTTTACACTGATTTACTTATTTAAATATCTTCATTTTATGATTATGCATCTCACCTTGCTGCTCAGAGTTGCAGTCCTCTGTTTTTGTTTTGGTGGGGGAGTGTGGCGAGTTTTTTTGGATTTTGGAAATTCTGGAAAATTAACCTAATAGCTTCCGGACCACGGTAATTTAAATCTAGGCCCTGTTTAAGGCTACTTATTCCTGCCAGGGTGTAGAATTCAATTACCACAACACCACTATCGTAGACTGCTCTGCTGTCGGCTGCCGCTGTGACTCATTGGCTCTCAGTCATCACAGTTCCAGAAGCCAATTAAATCAGCTCCTGACCGCCATGGAACTGTGTTCTTCATCCCTTTCCCACCCCAGCTAACAAAACAAAGGTGTTGCTGGAATTAATAAAGGATACCTAACTACTATTTACTACTATAGTAGGTGGCTGTGTTGCTCTTGTACACTTTTTATAATGGAGTGAGTAAATTCCCATATGGTTGTTAGTAGGCAATACACTAAGGGAGAGATCACACACTCGTCTTTGTATCTTTTTTTCAGGGCTATGCAGAATCACAAATATCCAGACAGCAGCAGCCCTATAGAAACTCATTATATGCATTTTTGTATGAAATTTTGTATTGCCGCGAAGCGCTGCGTAATTGCACAAGTGTGATCCCTCCCTCAAAAATCTATTTTTCTTGTAATAATACAGTAAAACTGATCGAAAATACATGTTAAAGCATTTACTGCTGTCTGACGTCCAGTGGGGTAGAAAAAGGGGGTGCGGAGGTTGCGACCACATCAGGGCCCTTGGGTCAGAGGGGCCCTCCCTCAACTGCAGTATTAGCTCTTTATTGGTCCTGTGCTGGTTATGAACGCTTCTTTAAATGCTTTGAATAGTAGTAATCATTAACAAACTGTTTCCCATCCCCTTCTTGCACCTCTGACACTGTAGTTGCCATTGGCTGGTTTTGGTGCGCCGCATCAATTGTTATGTATAGAATGCTTGGGGGGGGGGGGGGGGATTCAAAGTTTCTTAGCTATGCCACTGCCAACATCATTACTAAACACGGGGGCCTCGATTCACTAAAGGGTGCTAAGTGTTAGCATGCTAGTGAAAACGCACTTAGGATGCGAAAACGGCCGCTTCATGTGCTAATATGCGTGCAAATGTAAAACCGATCGCGCACTAAATGGCCTGAAAAGCTATTTTACATGCGAAAGGTGCGACGTTTCGTGCGCAACGGTGTGACGTTTCGGGTGTACCAATCTAACGCACAATCAGTAACAGCTTTGGACATGCAAACTACTTAGCACCCTAGTTTGCCCGTCCAAAGCTTTTAGGCGTGCTAACTTAGTTAGCACCCTTTTGGGGATCAAGCCCGGGTGTGATAATAAATTGATAAAACAAAGTACTGTGTCCGTGGGTAAAATTACTGTGGTAAGGATGAAAAGGGACACAATCTGTACTCTCAGCAAATGCAATGCAAAAGGCTTTAGTTAGTAATGCTCGGGTGTCTCGAGAACTTAGTATCACAGTATCATGCAATCAGTTTGGTCAGGTGACAGGTTTGCAAGTGTCTGATTGGCAGTACTGTACTAAGGGCCTGACGCCATTTAAGAGACATTGTAGTAAAAAAAAAATGCCCCTGGTGGTACTAACCTTGGGAGGGAGAAGCCTCTGGATCCTAATGAGGATTCCCCCATCCTCCTCCGTGCCACGGTGGTCTTTCACTGCCCCTCCCGCCCTCCGAATGCACAGCCAACAATTTGTCAGGCTGTACAATTTCTACCTTTTCTGGCCTGCACAGTATAGCGGACTCAGAGGCATATCTAGAGGGGTGCAGGCATGGCATGTGCCATGGAGGCCACAGCACCATGGGCGCCGCCAAGGCTACCACCTCCTCCCTCATGCTCCACAATCATACTGAGGGATGCCTCTCGGGCGTTTGTACCGGCTCTTATCCTGGGAGACCTCTCCCACTACATATACTGGGAGGGGGGGCTATTTATACTGGGGGGCACCTCTTACTACCTATACTAAGGGAATACTTGGGGGGGTACTTATACTGGGGGAAACCTACCACCATCTATACTGAGGGAGGGCCAGTGTTTGCCATAGGCGCTATATCACCCAGATACGCCCCTGAGCGGACCCGACTGGGCTATTTCCGCCTATTTCGGAGCCGAGAGCCGCTAGTGCGCTTGCGCTGGAGCCGGGAAAGGTAAATATTTACAAGCCCGCTGTTCAGAGGGGCAGCACAAGGCCACCGTGGGATGGAGGAGGACGGCAGAAGCGTCATTAGGATCCACCAGGGCATTTTTTACAGTTACATAACCTCTTTAACCTCCTTGCCGATTATCCCGAGCTGCGCTCGGGGTAACTTGCGCAGGAGGATTGCTCTGGCCCTTCTGGGCCAATTGTCGCAATTTTTTTTTCTACACGCAGCTAGCAGTGCGCGATCGCCGCCATACCCGCCGATTCGCCGCTACCCCGCCACTCCGCCCCTCCCCAGACCCCTTGCGCAGCCTGGGCAATCAGTGCCAGGCAGTGCTGAGGGGTGGATTGCGACTCCCTCTGATGTCCCGGCGTCGATGACGTAGGTGACGTCATTGCCAAGCCAAGCAGGAAATCCCGCCGGAGGCGATCGGAGGGGGTGAGGGGATGCCGCTGCTCAGCGGCTATCATGTAGCTACGCTAAGCTAGCTACATGATTGAATTTTTTTTTTTTTAAAAGTGCTGCGCCGCCCCCTTGCCGACATAATTGGAACGGCAAGGAGGTTAACGCAGTGGTGTCAGCTTCTGACCGGTTTTCTGCACCTGTAACATTGATATTTCACTGAGAAGCATACACAACAGTATCAGTGGGCTCAGGCCCTCCAGAAGGAAGTGATCACAAAGAATCAAAGCTTTGCCAATCTATCAGGTGATCACACTGATCACATGACTTCTCAATGACCATCGCCTCGATTTGCAATGACTATGTTTAGCATCAAAATGTTGCTATATTGTACCGAGAGCACAGCATGTATTTTTACATCATGTAAATGGGTTCAGAGGACATGAATACCCATAAATTAAAAAAAGAGGAAATACAGAGTTCAAATGCACTTTACATTTTGCAAGCCTAGTGAAAACTGTGAATATTAAAAATGCTTTTAAAAGCATATTCCACAGACACGCCTGCCTATAGGAGCACAGCTTCAATAACCTGTAACCTTGCTTTGCAGCCAGTAAATTCCCGTAAATGTGGACTATTTATGCTGTTTATGTGAAATAGGAGGCACGCCGTAACCCGCTGACACCGTATAGACAGCTTCTGAGATTCCTCCAAAAAGCAATTATCTTTACCAAGTCTGGCATGTTACACAAATCTTTACATTTCACTAACTTCTACCACCAGCATAATGCTCATATGAAATATGAATTTCAGCTGGAATGATTGCAGGACGCTGGTTTATAGGCTCATAGACACGCTGCACATAAAGATGAGGCAATGAAGACTTCGCTATAGATAAAAATCATTTTGTGTACACAGAGCTCCTGAGTCCCCCTACAGCAGGGGTCCACAAACGTTTTGGGTCGAGGGCCGGGTCAACATACTTCAGACTGCTGGGGGGGGGGGGAGGGGCGGAGTATACATAAAATGATGTAGAAGTCTTTGCGGGCCAGACAGTGAAGCATACCCAGGTGACAACCTGCAGTCCAATTGGACAGCAGTGTCACCTGATGTAGAATGTGATTGGAAACCAGCAAATTACTGCTTTCTGCCTTCCGTGTGGATAGGTGGTGCCAGAACTGCTATTCTGTATGTGGACCATCAATATTTAAAGATGTAGCTGCATCTATAAGTAATGCATTTTGTGTGTGGAGGGCTGGAGAAAAAGCCTCAGGGGGCCACATTCGGCCCGCGGGCCTTAGTTTGAGGACCACTGATCTAGAAGATAACTACAGTCATGAGCTATCATTTTACCTGCCATTGAAATACCCATACCTTAACCACCCAGCTCCACACTCATTCCTCCAAGGCTCCACCTACATCTACACTGCAAGATGGGTGGAGGTGCCACAATTGTGATACAATATGTAGTGAGTTGAGGTAAGTAAGTCTAACAGGCTTACCTCATAATAAGAGGTTAAGTATTTTATTGTTAGAACCCCCCCCCCCCCCTAAAAAAGACAATGCGTTTCGCGGGATCTGCCCGCTTCCTCAGGTCAATACGAGACAGTGCCTGAGCTGTGTATCTCCATTTCAGAGTGCCAAGAGCACAACTACATTGGCTTCAGGTGTCTTCCAGGTGTTTTAGGATGCCTTAACACTTTCCACTGGGTTACGATTTCGAATTGGACGTGCTGTTGCAAAGCTGCAGCCGAATCGCTATAGCCATGTCATGCACCACTATTGTGTGGCTAGGGAGCACTTCCCTGTCCAGCTGGCATGTGGGGAAATGCTGCAAATTTGGGGTTAGTGGAAATAAGCCCTTATCCCTGTGTTGTAAGCCCCACCTACAATACGTTTTTGTAAAGTAATTTTTTGTTTTTTTCACTTGTGGAAAAATGACTGAAAAAAAAATTAGCATTTTTCCTTCTCACTGCTCTTATGCTCACAGTCCTCTTTCCCAGTGATGATTTTTTTGTTGTTTAATTGAATTGAATCTTCTCCAGAACTTGTACCTCTCAGACAAGAGCTGAGCCCGGTGCCCCCAGAAGATGTATCGTACTAATATATGGTCAATTTGACAGGCCTATGATGATTCATTAGTGCAGTATATCTCTGGAGGCTCGGAGCCGAGCTGCAGCAATGTAGAAGGTGGAGACAGCTGCTACATTAGAAAACAAAATGAAGGCTCTGGACGCTTGCCGGGTGAAGAGGGGCCGTTGGAAAGGTTTTGCCGTGTGAGCTCAAAACTGGGACACAAACAATCCTAATTCATCTGAACAGGCAGGGAGAGAGCAATGCTGAATTTACGCACAGCCAGCACACGAATCATAGACTAATTAGCTGTCAGCATTTTTGTTTCGTTCCGAATGAATGCCCTTTTTTCAAACACAAAGTGGTGAGTCTAATAGGAGCAAAGTGTGTGGCAGCCGGCAGGTGGGTGTTCCTAGGCCTGGACCTCGGGGGACCAGGCATGGATTGGTGGCCTTTAGTGATGAGGATTTCCATGTCCAAGAGCTGGAAATATCATATAGTTCTTGGACCGTTAAGATAATCTGGTTTAATTGAGGTGAACCTAAAGACTTAGATTTTTTATTACAGATTTACTTTTCAAGGATATAACTACCGGGCTTCAACTAAAATAAGCCCTCCCCTGAAAATAAGCCCTAGCTAAGTATGCTATGTGTATGGGGAGGTGTGCAGTCTCTTACTGCACCTCCCTTGTGGCTGAGTCCCCCTCCATTCGCGTATAATCGCTCCGGTATCATAGCATGTCAGTGCTGTGACCTCCGCACAGGAACGTGACTGCACTCCCCTTTGTCACAATCAATGTGCGCCGGGAACGCATCAGCGCGCACGCGCACAATGATTATGACAGGGAAGCGCGGTCACGTTTCTGTGCGGATGTCACAGCACTGACACGCTATGATATCGGAGCGATTAAACGCGAATGGAGGGGACTGTTAGGAACTATGTGTTGCTTTTTTCCTGCCTGCTGGTGGCAGTGTTTACTTGGACTGCCTTGGACTTTTTACTGTGCCACCAGAAGAGAGCTTTATGGACATGTAGCATCCCTGGAGTTCTGCCCTCCACCAGCAGAGGGCTCTGTGGACTGTGAGGAGCCCTGATGTTCAGCAATTACCACATGCATCTTGTTTGCTACCTGGACTATATAAGAACTGCCTTTTCCTCCTGCTGGTTGCCAGAGCTTAGCAGTTATTTGCAGTCATGAGCTTCTGGACTATCTGCTATCTGACCTGTTCCTTGCCCTGAGACTTGTATTTGCCTTTCTGTTGCTGAACCTTGTATACTTTGTCTGACTCCGATTCCTGCCTGCTCCTCTGTAATTCGATTGGTTTGTTGCCTGACTTTGCATTACATTTTGACTGTGATTTCTGCCTGCTCCCTTTTGGTACTGCGATTATTTGTATATTATTCCTGTATATATTATCCTGTATTGACCGTATATGTATATGTATATATATTAGTTAGCTAGATTAGATAGATAGGGTCCTTGGGGTTTTGCACACTTATTTGTATGGTGCTTGGAGGAAGCCTTCCCCCAGACTCCCCCCCCCCCCCCCCCCCCCCCGCTGTCACAGTCCAGCCAGCACAGCAGCAGGTGACTGCATCCAGCAGCAGCAGGCGCCCAACAAAACTGCTGTCTCTGACAAAGGCACTCTACGCCACGCCAGTACCGCTGCCTACAGAGAAGGTGTCTGCAGCAGCATCCGGCTCTCAAAGCCAGAACCAGCACCTGCCTGGATGGTGGCCGACTACATGGGGTCCTACAGCAGGCTTGACACCGACACCCCGTTGGACCTCTTGGATTACTGGGTCAAGCACCCGAATTCTGGAGGGAGCTGGCGCAGTACGCCCTAGAAGTGCTGTCCTGCCCGCCTTCCAGCGTGCTGTCAGAAAGGTGCTTCAGTGCGGCTGGTGGCGTGGTCAGAGCTGGGACAAGGTCCTCCAGCACCCAAGGCTGAGACACTAAAGTGCTCCCCCCCATCCCCCCCACCCCCCCCTTAGCCATCACACACTGATTGCTATTAGACTAAGAGGCTCCCAAGGGTCCCCAACACCTTAATCTCTAGTAATCTGGCTTGCAGTCACTGCCATGTATCCCCTTTTCTTGTTTCTCTCTGCTTTAAACACAATAGGGAAATGATAGCTGAGTGAGTTGTGCGCCCCCTCATACACTGCGCCCTGAGGCTGGAGCCTCTCTCGCCTCTGCCTCGGCCCGGCCCTGGGCGTGGTCACTGAAAAGTGCTCTTGTCTGTTCACCCAGTCTGTGGACAGACTGACTTTTATGAAAATGAACCAGGCTTGGGTGGTTGGTGAGTTCCTGGCCCCTGTTGTTGGCAAGAGGGGGAAATGAAGTGGCTGAGTGGGAATCACTGACTTACCACCACCCTTTAACACCACAACCTCCTGGCTCTATCTTCATTGATAAGCCAGGTTCAATTTTTTTTTTACAGCCGTGGTACTACCAACACTGAACTACTACCAACTACCAACACTGAACACAATTGCTGTGTAATTTGTTTGGAGGTGTCTGTGCTGTCCAAGTTGTGGGGAGGCCCCAACTGTGGCAGTACGACTGCTACCTGGAACCTCTCCTTTTTAATGTTTTACCTGTGCCGTGGTACCAACACTAGATGCCATAGTGATTATTTGAATACAATTGCTGTGTAATTTTTTGGAGGTGTCTGGCCTGAAAACTGTCATGTCCCAGTTGTGCGGCTGGACTTTGGACACAATGTGGGCTACACGACCGCTGTCTGGAACCTATCCTGATGTTAATTGACAGACACTTTTTTGGGGGGGATGGGGGATTTTAAGTCGCCACATCATCAATTAGTGTTTCCCTTTAAACAAGCATGATGCTACATGCCTCATATACCCTAAAAAAGATTTAGAAGCAATTTAAAGGCCACTCCCGAATAATGAGGTTGGATATCCGATTCAGATCATAAAAATTTGAACTCGGATATTCGACCCGGATATCTGGATATCCGGATCCAAATCGGATCCGGATTTTGAAAAGGGGTATCGGAGCAGCAGTGCTGCTCAGGAATGTCAGCTTTTCATGCGGGAACAGCTTTTATGAATTGACATTTTGCTAAGTGCTCGGTAAAGTCAGCTGTTTTGAGCATTACCGCATGCGGGAATGCTTTATGAATAGAGGCCATAGTGTCCACCCCTCCAGAAATATAACCCCCCCAAATAAGCCTAGTACTTATTCTTCTCCCTAAAAGAATATAAGACAGTGTCTTATATTTGGGGAAACACTCACGGTAGAGTGTTTTGTTTTTCTCTTTTCTTTGGGGGGAGGGGGATGGATCTGTAAATGAGTGATTGGTGAGTAGTGATGATCATAATCTACTAATCAGGATTACACAAAATTTCATATACATTTTCACAAATACGGCTATACGTAATAACAATTTGGACATTGAATTGATTTTGTGTTATCCATTCATAATTTTGCATAATTTTCATGCCGTTGCATGCCAACTTTATGGTTAATAGCAAAGCCCCCCATACATGCTACCGTCATGTTTGCTAGGTTTGTTAGGAGGTAAGGGTGGGAACAAGGCAAAAAAAAAACAAACGATTTTTCAAAAAGACCTTGTAGTTTTTGAGAAAGTTAATTTTAAAAATGCAAAGGAGAAATGTATTTTAAACTAAAAAAAAAACATAAAAAATTTCCTTTGCATTTTTAAAATCAATTTTCTCAAAATGTACAAGCTCTTTTTGATTTTTTTCCTTGTTCCCACCCTTCCCCTTAACATACCTAGCAACTGCATGTGTGGGTGGCTTTACTATTAAAGGGAAGCAGAGACGAAGCACCCTCATGTATTTTACCATATATATCAGTGGGGACATTAGAGAAAACACCTACCTTGCTTTCTGTTTCATTCTGCACTGCACAGCTTGTTTCTTATCAGCCCTGATAAAATCCCTGACTGAGCATTCAGTCTGGCTTTGCTCAGGAATATTTAAAGCTCAGTCTGTGTTATCTCATGTCTATTCAAGCCCAAGCCTGCCCCCTGCTGGCTCTGCTCAGGAATCATTATAGCTGAGTCATTATAGCAAAGCCAGACTGAATACTCAGTCGGGGATTTTATCAGGTCTGATAAGAAACAAGCTGTGCGGTGGAGAATGAAACAGAGAGCAGAGTAGGTGTTTTCTCTAATGTTCCCACTGATCTATATGGTAAAATACATGAGGGTGCTTCGTCTCTGGTTCACTTTAAACTCTAAAGTGTCAGAAAATCACGAGAAAATTATACAAAACCTGCAAAAATAGGTTTCTGATTACATTTACAAACAAAATTAATTACAATTTTACTCAAAATTTTGCACTGTGATTTCACATCGTAATTGCGAGTTATGGTGCGAAATTATGGTTATTGCGACATTTGTGCTCATCACTATTAGTGAGTGATTATCTCCATTCACATTCAAGTTTACGGTGGAAAGTAGAGTATAGTAACTAGTTACTGCACCACATGCAGTATATCTACATCCTGCATGACTTCGTCTGAAGTCCCAGGGGTGTAGATATTCATTTACCGCCACCACTGCTGCTGTGCGTGCTCCCGCACACGTTCTTACTGCACAGAGCAGTGAATGGGAGCACAGTTCATTTTCCCCATGTATGATCAAGAGTGAGGCCCCTTAGCCCCTGGACTTCCCTCTCAACAGCAGAGATCACAAGGGCAATTGTTACACCCCTGCCATCATAAATAGCCAATGCAATTCCAAGCTGCTGCCTTTCATTGGTCCACTTCCAAACTACATAAATCTCCCTAAAATTAGCATAACATTTGCATCATCTTTGGATTAATAGCATCTCATTGACCATTCCTAATCACCATCAATTTATTTACAGTTCCATTGTTATTCATGTGTGTCACCCTAGTACATATGCCATGAATGCTATGCTTTAGTTATTAATTATATACTCTCGAACATAGGCAAACGCAGGGGGGGATTACAGCTGCCCAGAATCCCCCCTCAGACCAGGGCCAGTGCAGTGTCTGGGGACAGGCACAAGTTGAGACACCAGAATATCTGCAGTCATCCTGCAGCTCACAACACTGGTCCCTTTCTTTCCCTGCTACAATTGACTTTGGATGAAGCATCAGCAGCATGTGTACTGTACAGAGCATGGAGCAGCAGTGTGTGTATAGAGCATGGAGCAGCAGCGTGTGTACAGAGCATGGAGCAGCAGTGTGTACAGAGCATGGAGCAGCAGCGTGTGTACAGAGCATGGAGCAGCAGTGTGTGTACAGATAGAGTTGGGCCGAACCTCCGATTTTAGGTTCGCGAACCGGGTTCGCGAACTTCCGCGGAAGGTTCGGTTTGCGTTAAAGTTCGCGAACCGCAATAGACTTCAATGGGGATGCGAACTTTGAAAAAAAAAAATAATTATGCTGGCCACAAAAGTGATGGAAAAGATGTTTCAAGGGGTCTAACACCTGGAGGGGGGCATGGCGGAGTGGGATACACGCCAAAAGTCCCCGGGAAAAATCTGGATTTGACGCAAAGCAGCGTTTTAAGGGCAGAAATCACATTGAATGCTAAATGACAGGCCTAAAGTGCTTTAAAACATCTTGCATGTGCATACATCAATCAGGTAGTGTAATTAAGGTACTGCTTCACACTGACACACCAAACTCACCGTGTAACGCACCGCAAACAGCTGTTTGTACTAGTGACGGCTGTGCTGGACTGGTGCGCACCATGGCGAGAGTGCAGGTTTTGGTGGCTTTACAGCCCATATGGTCGGCCTGGCTGATGTAGCTGAATGACAGAACAGTGACTGTCCAGCTGATCAAATTTGGTCTGACCACAATGAAGCAACGACCTTATTATCTTTTGTGTGCCCCCCGAGACACTCATCTAGGCGCCGGTCATTGCTTCATTGTGATACGCAAGCCCCTTCACCACGGCAAGGTAATGATCACGAAGGGGAATGGGCGCATGTACATGCCTTTTCTTTTGTTGTTGCAGCTGCCCTCAGTGCAGCCAGAAAAATTAGGCAGTCATGTACACGCACCAGAAAAATTATTACAGCGGCCGCTGCTAGCAGCGGCCTAAAAGATTCAGCAATCCGCCTGGAGTCCCGGACCCTGTTGGTGGTGGCGGAGAAGGTAGTGAAGCGGCCTGCAGGCAGACATGCTGTGTGGAGGGACTGGGAGCGACTTAGTCTTTTTGGGGCAGGCCAGGCAGCCAGTCACACGGCGTGCAGGCAGAGATGCTGTGTGTGCGGGGACTGACTTAGTCTTGGGGCGGGCAGCAGCCCTCCGGGATCCATGCCTCATTCATTTTGATAAAGGTGAGGTACTTAACACTTTTGTGACTTAGGCGACTTCTCTTCTCTGTGACAATGCCTCCAGCTGCGCTGAAGGTCCTTTCTGAGAGGACGCTTGCGGCAGGGCAGGAGAGAAGTTGGATGGCAAATTGGGACAGCTCTGGCCACAGGTCAAGCCTGCGCACCCAGTAGTTCAAGGGTTCCTCATCGCTGTTCACAGCAGTGTCTACATCCACACTTAAGGCCAGGTAGTCGGCTACCTGCCGGTCGAGGCGTTGGTGGAGGGTGGATCCGGAAGGGCTACGGCGAGGCGTTGGACTAAAGAACGTCCGCATGTCCGACATCACCATGAGATCGCTGGAGCGTCCTGTTTTTGACTGCGTGGACACGGGAGGAGGATTAGTGGCAGTGGTACCTTGCTGGCGTTGTGCCGTCACATCACCCTTAAAGGCATTGTAAAGCATAGTTGACAGCTGGTTCTGCATGTGCTGCATCCTTTCCACCTTCCGGTGAGTTGGTAACAGGTCCGCCACTTTGTGCCTGTACCGAGGGTCTAGTAGTGTGGCCACCCAGTACAGCTCATTCCCCTTGAGGTTTTTTATACGGGGGTCCCTCAACAGGCAGGACAGCATAAAAGACGACATCTGCACAAAGTCGGATCCAGTACCCTCCATCTCCTCTTGCTCTTCCTCAGTGACGTCAGGTAAGTCAACCTCCTCCCCCCAGCCGCGAACAATACCACGGGAAGGTTGAGCAGCACAAGCCCCCTGTGACGCCTGCTGCGGTTGTTCTCCTGCCGCTGTCCCCTCCTCCTCCTCCTCCTCCTCCCCCAAAGAAACACCTTGCTCATCATCCTCTGAGTCTGACTCGTCTTCTGCACACGACCTCTCTTCTTCCTCCTCCTCCCCCCTCTGTGCTGCCGCAGGTGTTGAGGAAACAGCTGGGTCTGATGAAAATTGGTCCCATGCCTGTTCCTGCCGTAACGGTTCCTGGTCACGCTCATTCGCAGCTTCATCCGCCACTCTACGCACAGCACGCTCCAAGAAGTACGCGTAGGGAATTAAGTCGCTGATGGTGCCCTCACTGCGGCTCACCAGGTTGGTCACCTCCTCAAACGGCCGCATGAGCCTGCATGCATTTTTCATCAGTGTCCAGTTGTCGGGCCAGAACATCCCCATCTTCCCAGACTGTTTCGTTCTACTCCAGTTGTAGAGGTACTGGGTGACGGCTTTCTTCTGTTCTAGCAGGCGGGAGAACATGAGCAGGGTCGAGTTCCAGCGAGTGGGGCTATCGCAAATGAGGCGTCTCACCGGCATGTTGTTTTTACGCTGAATTTCTGCAAATCGTGCCATGGCTGTGTAAGAGCGCCTCAAATGCCCACAGAACTTCCTGGCCTGCTTCAGGACATCCGCTAAGCCAGGGTACTTTGCCACAAATCTTTGAACCACTAGATTCATGACATGTGCCATGCAGGGTATGTGTGTCAGCTTCCCCATATGCAAAGCGGCAAGCAGATTGCTGCCGTTGTCGCACACCACGTTGCCTATCTCCAGGTGGTGCGGGGTCAGCCACTCATCCACCTGTTTCTTAAGAGCAGCCAGGAGAGCTGCTCCAGTGTGACTCTCCGCTTTGAGACAAGCCATGTCTAAGATGGCGTGACACCGTCGTACCTGGCATGCAGCATAGGCCCTGCGGAGCTGGGGCTGTGTAGCTGGAGAGGAGAACTGCCACTCAGCCAAGGAGGAGGAGGAGGACAGCGAAGAGCATGTAGCAGGAGGAGAGGAGGTGGCAGGAGGCCTGCCTGCAAGCCGTGGAGGTGTCACAATTTGGTCCGCCGCTTTCTGCTTGCCATCGTTCACCACCAGGTTCACCCAATGGGCTGTGTAGGTAATGTAGCGGCCCTGCCCGTGCTTGGCAGACCAGCCATCCGTGGTCAGGTGTACCCTTGACCCAACGCTCTTCGCAAGAGATGACACCACTTGCCTCTCAACTTCACGGTGCAGTTGGGGTATGGCCTTTCTCGAAAAATAAGTGCGGCCTGGCATCTTCCACTGCGGTGTTCCGATGGCCACAAATTTACGGAAGGCCTCAGAGTCCACCAGCCGGTATGGTAACAGCTGGCGAGCTAACAGTTCCGCCACGCCAGCTGTCAGACGCCGGGCAAGGGGGTGACTGGCCAAAAGTGGCTTCTTCCGCTCAAACATTTCCTTCACGGACACCTGACTGCTGCTGTGGGCAGAGGAGCAGGAACCGCTCAAGGGCAGAGGCGGAGTGGAGGAGGGTGCCTGTGAAGGTGCAAAGGAGAAAGCGGCAGAAGCAGATGATGCACCTGAAGGAGGAAGAGGAGAAGGAGGGTGACTTTTCTTTTGTGTGCTGCTGCTGCTTTTGCTCAGGTGGCCATCCCATTGCTGTTTGTGCCTTTTCTCCAGGTGCCTTCGTAAGGCACTTGTCCCTACGTGAGTGTTGGCCTTTCCACGGCTCAATTTTTGTTGGCAGAGCGAACAGATGGCTTTGGTCCGATCTGAGGCACACACATTAAAAAATTTCCACACCGCTGAGCCACCCTGGGATGTGGGCACTATGGGGACCTCAGCAGCTGATGCTGAAGGGCAAGTTGGCTGGCTGTACATAGGTGGCGATACATGGTGCCGGACTCTGCCACCAGCTGTTTCTGACGAAGAGCTGCCCCAGCTTCTTTCAGCAACTTCTCTCCTCCTACTACTCTCTGACTCCCCCTCTGAACTGTCCCCCTCTTCATCTCCTCTATTGGGAACATACAGAGGATCCCTATTACCGTCATCATCGTAGTCATCCTGCCCAGCTTCGCTTGCCTCAGACAAATCCAAACTTGCACCATCAGTAGGTCCTTCATCCTCCTGACACGTTACATCCATAGTGTTGCCGCGTAACTCAGACATATTAGCTGGTGAAAATTCATCTGGCTGTAACAACAATGGCTGTGCATCAGTGATTTCAACACTAAATAATTCTTGCGAAGTGTCAAATGCAGCGGAAGTGGTGCTAGTAGTAGCGCTGGTGGCTGAGCAAGATGAGGTGTTCTGTGTCGCTAAATACTCAACCACGTCCTGACAATCTTGGGAGGTGATGGGACGTGCCTTCTTCCGAGCACTGTACTGTGGGCCAGGTCCACACGAAATTACATTTACACGACCTCGCGCAGACCTGCCGGGTGGCCTTCCTCTGCCTCTGCCACTACCACTTCCTCTTCCTCTACCTGTTTTGTCCATATATTGGGTATGCACGGAGTGGTATATCACACTGCGTGCACTCACGTAGGTAGGTGGGTTCACTTAACTGCACAGGTATGCGCACTGATGCGGTGGGTTCACTGAACAGAACAGGTATACAGTGGCGGGTTCACAGAACAGGTATGCAGTGGCAGGATCACTGAACACAATAGGTATGCAGTGGCGTGTTCACTAAACAGGTATACAGTGGCGGGTCCACTGAACAGAACAGGTATACAGTGGCGGGTCCACTGAACAGAACAGGTATACAGTGGCGGGTCCACTGAACAGAACAGGTATACAGTGGCGGGTCCACTGAACAGAACAGGTATACAGTGGCGGGTCCACTGAACAGAACAGGTATACAGTGGCGGGTTCACAGAACAGGTATGCAGTGGCAGGATCACTGAACACAATAGGTATGCAGTGGCGTGTTCACTAAACAGGTATACAGTGGCGGGTCCACTGAACAGAACAGGTATACAGTGGCGGGTCCACTGAACAGAACAGGTATACAGTGGCGGGTTCACAGAACAGGTATACAGTGGCGGGTCCACTGAACAGAACAGGTATACAGTGGCGGGTTCACAGAACAGGTATGCAGTGGCAGGATCACTGAACACAATAGGTATGCAGTGGCGTGTTCACTAAACAGGTATACAGTGGCGGGTCCACTGAACAGAACAGGTATACAGTGGCGGGTCCACTGAACAGAACAGGTATACAGTGGCGGGTTCACAGAACAGGTATACAGTGGCGGGTCCACTGAACAGAACAGGTATACAGTGGCGGGTTCACAGAACAGGTATGCAGTGGCAGGATCACTGAACACAATAGGTATGCAGTGGCGTGTTCACTAAACAGGTATACAGTGGCGGGTCCACTGAACAGAACAGGTATACAGTGGCGGGTCCACTGAACAGAACAGGTATACAGTGGCGGGTTCACAGAACAGGTATACAGTGGCGGGTCCACTGAACAGAACAGGTATACAGTGGCGGGTTCACAGAACAGGTATGCAGTGGCAGGATCACTGAACACAATAGGTATGCAGTGGCGTGTTCACTAAACAGGTATACAGTGGTGGCGGGTCCACTGAACAGAACAGGTATACAGTGGCGGGTCCACTGAACAGAACAGGTATACAGTGGTGGGTTCACAGAACAGGTATGCAGTGGCAGGATCACTGAACAGGTATGCAGTGGCAGGATCACTGAACAGGTATGGAGTGGCAGGATCACAGTACAGGTATGCAGTGGGCTGAGGGCTCACTGAACAGAACAGGTATGCAGTGGCAGGATCACTGAACAGGTATGGAGTGGCAGGATCACAGTACAGGTATGCAGTGGGCTGAGGGCTCACTGAACAGAACAGGTATGCAGTGGCAGGATCACTGAACAGGTATGCAGTGGCAGGATCACTGAACAGGTATGCAGTGGCAGGATCACAGTACAGGTATGCAGTGGGCTGAGGGCTCACTGAACAGAACAGGTATGCAGTGGCAGGATCACTGAACAGGTATGGAGTGGCAGGATCACAGTACAGGTATGCAGTGGGCTGAGGGCTCACTGAACAGAATAGGTATGCAGTGGCAGGATCACTGAACAGGTATGCAGTGGCAGGATCACAGTACAGGTATGCAGTGGGCTGAGGGCTCACTGAACAGAACAGGTATGCAGCCAGGAAGAAGTTAAGCCTAACTAATCTTTCCCTATATGAGAGACTGCAGCAGCTCGCCCTACTCTCACTAATGCAGGCACACGAGTGGCCGTAATGGCCGCCGCTGCCTGCCTTATATAAGGGGGGGTGGGGCTCCAGGGGCTAGTGTAGCCTAATTGGCTACACTGGGCCTGCTGACTGTGATGTAGAGGGTCAAAGTTGACCCTCAGTGCATTATGGGGCGAACCGAACTTCTTCCGCAAAAGGTTCGCGTGCGGTACCCGCACGCGAACCACCTAAGTTCGCGCGAACCACGTTCGCCGGCGAACCGTTCGGCCCAACTCTATGTACAGAGCATGGAGCAGCTCTGGGGAACTTAACAGAGTCAGGTATAAGCACAGCCCTGTGCCCTGCTGTGTGAATGCTTCCCTTTCCCCTTCAATAGCAATGTCGGCTGTCCTCATTATTATCTGTATCCAAACTGCACTTGATCGATCCCGTTGTCGATCGGGAGCAGATCGGACATTTCGGAAATAGTTGTCAGATTCTTTCAGCCGGACATAAAATTGTATTATGTGTACCCAGCATGATGTCCTACCATATTATTATACTGTATTGTGCGTGGCTGAGGGAGACCTTTCAGGAATCCCCCCTTGAAAATCCTGGGTTTGCCCCTGTCGTAGGATACAAAATGGAAAGAGTTTGGTTGAAACATCCTTTATTATCCTTTGGGTCTGCTTTACTGATTCAGCACTGCATATTGTCTCTTTGTCTTTGTCCATCTTGTCTATTAATATATCCAAAAATCTTCTAAAAAAGGACTTTTGAAAACCAATTTGCCTCCAAAATACCAGACGCATAATGACACTCGTATTAGACTTCTTAAGAACCTTATGTTAAAGATATTTGAAATTTGTTCAGCTAAATCTTTTCAAAAGAGCCTTTTCTCCTTTGAGATGTTAACGTCAGGTCTGCTTTTTAGAATCTATAATACAATCACAAAGAGTTATTAAACCATTTGTACCGCCGCGCCATAATCTCCACCTCTAGCAAAATGAATGGCTTTTTCTGTCTCCCCTCCCGTCGAATAACAAGTCAGGAGTGCGCAAATTATGTACTTTGTGCGCTGCTCAAAATTCATAGGTTTAACATTTACATCTGAAAAGTTGCCTTAAAAACAACAAAGGCAAAAATAATGAAGGCAAGGAGGAGGTGGGGGGACTAGATGTGCAGACAGAAGATGGGGGAACATTGAAGTATCCAATGGCGATCGGAACACCACTTAGATCAGGCATATAAAAGGGACCCCCAAGGTGTTATATTGCTGTAATCTGTATTAATTTATAAACAGGCATAAGTAGACCACTTCAACAAACTGGCCGAAGAAACCCGCGTTGCCATATGCCAAACAGAAAGTAGCAAAGATGAAGTCTTTAACCAGCCTGGCGGTATGGACGAGCTCAGCTCGCCCATCACCGCCGGAGGCTGCCGCTCAGGCCCTGCTTGGCCGATTTTCTTCAAATAAAGAGCAGCACACGCAGCCGGCACTTTGCCAGCCGCGTGTGCTGCCTGATCGCCGCCGCTCTGCGGCGATCCGCCGCGAGCAGCGGCGAAAGAGGGTCCCCCCAGCCGCCTGAGCCCAGCGTAGCCGGAACAAAAAGTTCCGGCCAGCGCTAAGGGCTGGATCGGAGGCGGCTGACGTCAGGACGTCGGCTGACGTCCATGACGTCACTCCGCTCGTCGCTATGGCGAGGATCTAAGCAAAACAAGGAAGGCCGCTCATTGCGGCCTTCCTTGTTTATTCTGGGCGCCGGAGGCGATCGGAAGAACGCCTCCGGAGCGCCCTCTAGTGGGCTTTCATGCAGCCAACTTTCAGTTGGCTGCATGAAATAGTTTTTTTTTAAATTAAAAAAAAACCCTCCCGCAGCCTCCCTGGCGATCTTTTCAGAACGCCAGGGTGGTTAAAGAGGAACTGTAGTGAACATAATATAATGAATAGAATTGCGTACAACATTCATGTATAGATTGTTTAGTCAGTGTTTGCCTGTTGTAAAATCTTTCCTCACCCTGCTTTACATATATGTATATCGGTTGGTGATTGGAATAAAGTTCAATCTTGTGTTAAAGGAGAACTGTAGTGAGAGTTATATGGAGGCTGCCATATTTATTTCCTTTTTAAGCAATACCAGTTGCCTGGCTGCCCTGCTGATCCTCTGCCTCTAATACTTTTAGCCATAGACCTTGAACAAGCATGCAGCAGATCACATGTTTCTGACATTTTTGTCAGACCTGACAAGATTAGCTGCATGCTTGTTTCTGGTGTTATTCTGCAGACAGATAGCTCAGCAGGGCTGCCAGGCAACTGGTATTGCTTAAAAGGAAATCAATATGGCAGCCTCCATATACCTCTCAGTATAGTTCTCCTTTAAAGTTCCTCTTTAACCACTTCGGTACCAGTGGTCTCTGACCCCTTAAGGATCAGAGACTGCTGGCACCAAACTTTGGGGCTCGCCGACATCACACCACAGTTGCCGTTCACATCGCTCACTCGCCGCCCCAGCCCACTAAAGTTAACCTTTAGTCCTGGCAGTCGTGGTTAAAGGGAACCTTAAAGGGTGCCCACTATGGCGAAAAATTGTGAAATGTAATATATGTGCAAACATAGACAAATAAGAAGTACTTTTTTTTCCAGAGTAAAATGAGCCATAAATTACTTTTCTTCTATGTTGCTGTCACTTACAGTAGGGAGTAGAGATCTGACAAAAGCGACAGGTTTTGGACTAGTCCATCTCTTCACAGGGGATTCTCAGGGATTTATTTATTTTCAAAAGCACTTAGTGAATGGCAGTTGCTCTGTCCAACTGCCAAAAAAACTGTGTAATGAGTAGGGAAGCTGGCCAGCATCATTGTTAAAATCCCCTATGAAGGGATGGACTAGTCCAAAACCTGTCACTTCTGTCAGATTTCTACTACCTGATAGCAACATAGGAGAAAAGTAATGTATGGCTCATTTTAGTCTGGAAAAAACGTACTTCTTATTTGTCTATGTTTGCACATAATTAAAAAATTTTAATTTTTCGCTATAGTGCCCCTTTAACTTAAAAAAGTAAGTATTACTTACCTGGGGTATCTACCAGCCCCCTGCAGCCATCCTGTTCCCTTGACATCAGTCACGTCTCTTCCGGTCCCCCGCTGTCAGCTAGTTTCAATTTTGCCCCCAACGCGTACCTTTGCATGCGTTCCCGCTGGTGCAGGACGCTATCGCGGGTGGTAACATGTATCTTTATACGCGTTGCACCTGCAACATGCATAAAGATACATGTTACCACCCGCGATAGAGTCCTGCACCAGCGGGAACGAGTGCAAAGGTACGCGTTGGTGGCCTCCGAGTCGGCAAAATCAAAACTAGCTGATAACAGGGGACCGGAGGAGACGTGACTGGTGTTGAGGGTACAGGATGGCTGCAGGGGACTGGTAGATGCCCCAGGTAAGTGAATCTAATTTTTTTTGACAGTGTTAAGGTTCCCTTTAAAGTTGGACATCTGAGGATTCAGGGTGGAGTGACGGATCTTGGCCTGGAGAGGTAAGGCAATGTTGTCCAGCTAATGGGGGTCACTTACAATCTGGAGTGGGTGCTGAGGTTAAGCTGCATAATTAAAGGAAGTGTTACTAACTACAGTGCCCATGTGGGGAAATGTCTATGTGATCTACAAGATTGACTCTTTATCCTTGTCCTGTTCATTCAGGGGGAGATGTTGCATAATGGGCGGTCACTGACTATTTGGAGGTGGTAATGCTGCCTAACGCGAGGGTCAACAAACTGTTTGGAGGGGGTTGCTGCCAACAGGGGGAGGGGGGGGGGGAAGTCATTGACTACTTTGAGGGGGTAGCTGCCTAATAAGGGTCATAACGGCATTTCGGTAGTTGTTTTTGCCAAGGGGTACCTTTAAAAAATTTCAAAGCCATCGAGGGCGCCCTCACCTAAAAGAGTTTGAGAACCACTGCCTTAGTGCCTTTTCACTGAAATTAGTTGTCTAAGAAAAGTGGAAGAGTGGGAAGTGGGAGCGACAGCTGAATCTCTGTGTTGCCATGACGCGAAAGTGGCTGAGGCGGGCACCATGATTATTTTGCTGGGGGGCATAGGCCACTGAGGTTACGCCCCTGTCTAAACCACAGCTAAACTTCTCCATACCATAAGAAACAATACAGTAAAGAAGTCCACAGGAAAAATAAAAACAAAAAACACATCATTTGCTACTAATCCCATGGATGAATGAACTCCCTTTCCTCAAACCCTCTCCTCCTTTACACACACACACACACACACACACACACACACACACACACACACACACACACACACACACACACACACACACACACACACTACACACACACACACACACACACACACACACACACACACACACACACACACACACACACACACACACACACACACACACACACACACACACACACATACACACACATACACACACACACACACACTACACACACACACACACACACACACACACACACACACACACACATACACACACATACACACACACACACACACACACACACACACACACACACACATTTCATATAAATTCTGACTGTCTAAAAAGAAAGCATTTTCAGTAATGCTTACCCAACTTTATTTGACCATAATCTGGCCTTTTGACTGGGGTAAGAATGAAGCCCTGGGGTACAGTAAATGCGCCAATTATATAAAAAATACAATTATATAGTTGATAGGTAACTATACAGAAATATCTTATTTCACTATTGGTTGCTGTAGTGAAGTTCCGTGTGGTTGGTTGCTGTGGTGGGGTTCCTCATGGGTGGAGTTTGAAGTTAATGCAGAGATAACCAAAGCATATTTCCTTTCCACTATGGTAACAGTGTTGATTAGAGAAGACTGTGATGTTGGGGAGAAAACGACATAAGAAAGGAGATGGGCTTGCGGGGGCTACGTTGAAAAGACAGAATACGTGAGCATTGAATATACTCGTGGAAGAGCCCAAATAATCCTACGCTGACAGATAGGGCTGAAGCACTGATGTCCATGAGTTCAAAAAGACTCGGATATGACCAAATTACAAAACTGAGAAGAAGAGATGCTAATAAGGGAGGACGTTTCTTATGGTTGGTGTTTAATTTCAACAAACAAAGTATAAATAGCACTTAAAGCAGAATATAACCCAGCATTTCAACTTTGCTCTAAAACATTATTTACAGCATATTATATGCAACCAACATTTTTTTTTACTAGACCAGCATTGGAAGGGTTACACACAGAGCTTTAAAGTTCCGTGGAGAGAAATGCTGCTGCAGCCTAAGTTTAGATAGATACATTTAAGTAAACACAATGTAACAAGTGTGGAATGTGACACACACACTGACTGTGCAGGAGCTCCCGACACAGAGAGAGGGTGAGTCACATTCCTCACTTGTTACATTGTGTTTACTTAAATGTATCTACTTAAACTTCGGCTGCGGCAGCATTTCTCTCCAGGAAATTTAAAGCTCTGTGTGTAACCCTTCCAATGCTGGTCTAGTAAAAAAAAATGCTGGTTGCATATAATATGCTGTAAATAATGTTTTAGAGCAAAGTTGAAATGCTGGGTTATATTCCGCTTTAATAATACAAAAAAAGAAGTAGGAAAAAATATTTACCGTACCCGTACCTGATGGCGATATGTGTTTCCACGATATGGATGGTTCTGGCTTCCCAGTTGCCAAACACGTCAGTGATACGTTGGTCCCTTCATTGACAACCATACTGGGGGAAATATCGTAGATCTTTGGAGAAACTGAAATATGCAACAGGAAAACCAGTAAGTGCATAAGCACATTGTACAGTATAACCTCATAAAAAATTACCATAACAAATATAGAAGGACTGGGGCCCAACTACAGGAGAGGAGCCATTGCAACCGCAGGGGAGCCCGGAGCTGTTAGGGGGCTCCAACTACTACTTTCCTCCCTTCAATAAATGGGTCACTTTTTCAGATCAGGTGTTTTTATGGCTACACTTGTTATGGGTGTGAAGATCCTGATGTCAACACTTGTATTATGATAGGCCCCCGGCTGGGATAGTCTCTAGGGATAGGCAAGGGAAACAGTGTGAACATTTGGGAGCCTCATCAGCTGGGGGGGGGGGGGGGGGGGGGGCATGATTTGTAGTTACGCCCCTGGCTCAGAGGCTGGATTATATATAGGCAGTGGTACTCTTGTACAGTCTTTTTTTTTGCAAAAAATTCCCAAGTACGCGTGTTAGTAAAAAGTAAATCATATATTGTATATGGAGACACTTTGTTAAGCTCAGAGTATAGCAACTTCTTCTCAAAGACATCCCTTCCTATGGGAATGACTGAACCAGTAAGTGCCCTTTATACTTGGAGGTGGTTGTTCACAGGATAGCAAAGCCTCTCACTAGTCAATGCCAACAAAAAACATCACTTGAGTCATTTAGTGAGTGGTTCCTAAGGCCTCTTTCAGGTGAATCTACCACCTGTCAGCTGATCCCTTGCAAAGGGAAAGATGCTTGCTTATTAGAACATGATGACACTGGCAGTGCAGAAGCATCATCAGCAATGAGTCACACCTGAGCGGTGAGGCTGCATTGGTGTGTTTTTGGTTTCTGATGCTGCATTTCCACACCATGTGCCAAGCACTGACAGTCACCGCATTACAAACACTGCCACTCAGCTGCTTCAAATTGCGGCCAAAGGGTACTTAGTGGCATATGGGAGGCTGCACAGCCCGATGAGTGCGCAGCTCAGCCTCCCATGTGAAAGAGGCCTAACAAAGCCCACGCCTTTTTTTAACTTTATTTAAAAAAAAAACGTTGTTGAGCTGCTTTTGAAGTGACACCAGAAACCAAAATTGGTATGGAGAGTTATGATTTTTGATGGGGGTAAAAAGGGGTATATCCAAAATGTATTGCCTGTTCCTGACTTCTCCTAACTCCTCATCAGCTCCGGTTCTAGACTTTTTGCTGCTTGAAGCAATACAATGTGAGGACGCTTACAGCACTCACCCTCTCTCAGCAGATTAGTGATGGGATCACCAGCCACATGTGAAATCCTGCTTCCTCTCTGACTACAGTGGTGCCTCATGTGCCCCGGCAGCACGTAACAAGTCACATGAGGCACCACTGTAGCCATGGATATAGGATGCTGGATGGGCAGATGGAGATCCCATCACTGGAACGCTGAGAGACGGTGAGTTAAGTGGCATTGCGTATCTAAGGAGGGGAAGATGGGGAGTGCAAGGTGGGGGACATTTGGACATTCAAACACTGTCAGTTGCCTGGCTGTCTTGCTGATCTTTCATGCATCACTAGTGTCCAAAACAACCACCTGAAACAAGCATGTGGCAAATCCAATCAAACTTGAGTCAAACACGTGATCTGCATGCTTGTTCAGGGTCTGTGGCTAGAGGTTACAGAGGCAGAGGATCAGCAGAGCAACCAGGCAATGTGTATTGTTTGAACGGAAATAAATATGGCAGCCTCCATATCCCTTTCCCTTCATTTGTCCTTTAAGCCCTATCTAACCCAAATGTTAATTCTAGCTTGACTCAAACACTGACCCAAAACCTAATAATAGATTTCCAAGCATTAACTAGTCCTAGCCTTTCTAATTTGTTACCAGCAAAACTTACATACTGAGCTGTGAAGCCCCTATGGTTGCCTTGGGAACACTTCCGCTACCAGTTAAAGAGAACCTGAACTGAAAATAAAAGTCAAAATAACCATACACAGGTCATACTTACCTCCTGTGTTGTTTCTTCCTCCTCCATTTTAAAAATGGCCATTACCCCCTAACAGCTCCCTGGTCAGCACCCTGTTAAACTGTAATAAGCATACAGAAGTCATACTTACCTTCCATGTAGTCTACTCCTCAGTGTCTTTCTCCTGTCCCGCGTCCTATTTGTTCACTGTGATCAAGGGAATTTTCTGTCCTCCATTTTGAAAATGGCCATTACCCATAACAGCTTTCTGGTCAGCACACAGTTAAACTGTAACATCGCCCACTTGAGCCATAGGGAAACATGGACATTACCTGGTACATCTGTTTTCCTCTCAGCTATAACTGACAGCAACTGATATTTTATTGACAGCAACTGATATATTTCAGATCTGACAAAATGTTGTCAGAACTGGAAGGGATTATTGCCAGAAGAAAATGGTGAGCTTCTGAGAGGAACAAATGGCAAGGTAACTATGTAATGTTCATTTGAAGTTACCTCATGTGTTTATTTTAAATATTTTTACTCAGTACAGGTTCTCTTTAAGCAATAGGGAAACATGGACATTACCTTGCATATTCAGTTGTAACTGACAGCTGCTGATACATAACTGACAGCAACTGGTATGTTCCAGTTCTGACAAAATATTGTCAGAACTGGAAGGGATCACTGTAAGAAGAAAATGGTGAGCTTCTGAGAGGAACTGACAGTGAGGTTAGTATGGAATATTCAATGCAGCTATGTCAAGTATTTATTTGAAATAATTATCCTCGCTGCAGGTTCTCTTTAAATGGCACTGCAGCTAACCAATGGCCCTTTAACCATTTCTGACAGTCTTCTACAAATGATTTTTGCCTACCTATTGACAATGCATTTCACTGAGTTTTCTTCCCCTTCCTCTTCCGTTACATCAGTCTGTAAAGCGACAGGTACTCTTTGCTGCCGCATCTGTGCATTTATACTATGCCACATTCCCCCTTTTACAGAAAATACTTCCAAATAACTTCTCGCTGTGTTGACTTGAAATATTGTTGCGACTGTCAATCCCTCTTTATGCTCCACAGCTTTGCCTCTGTTTATCTAAGTCGATGGTGGGATTAAGAGCCTCCTTTTGTACAGTGAAGCACAGAGAGGGTTTAGCGGAAGAACAAGTGTGCTTATTATAGCTCAGGGTACCAATGAAAACAGATCCCCAAAATGGAAACTATGGTGATAAAAATGATTGTTTGCAGTAGACTGAGAGTGTTTTGTCACAGCCTGTATGATTGTGGCAGATGAGATGTTATTGTAGAAGGCAAGAAGAATACACTTAGGTTTGTGGAGCCCTCTTGTGCAGCAAGATAACTAAATGAATCTGTTCATCTTTCTAGCAATACATTTTATATTTGTGGTCAGAGGTCTTCAATGTAAAGGCCACCTCCGGGCGCAGCTCTTAAGGCTCATACACACATCAGACCATAGTCTTTGGAAAATGAAAGATCACAGACCAATTTTACCCCCTTCCATGTAGTATGAGAGCCATACCTACACAGTCTATTCTATGGAGCTGAACTCCCCAGCAGACAGAAATCTTTGCAAGATGCTGCACACAAAGATGCAGTACAGACACAAACGATCAGTCTCTGCAATAGATCCGTTCCTGCAAAAGATCCATTCCTGCAAAATGCATTCATAGTCTATGATATCTGCAGATCATCATACACACCTTGTTTAACAGACAATCATCTGCAGATCAGATCCACCAGGATGGATTTTCAGATCTGCAGATGAATGTCTGATCTGCAGATGAATGTCAGTTAAACAAGGTGTGTATAACGATCTGCAGATCTCATAGACTATGAATGCATTTTGCAGGAACTGATCTTTTGAAGGAACAGATCTTTTGCAGATAGATACTGAACTTTTGAATGTGTACAGCATCTGTGTGTGCAGCATCTTGCAAAGATTTCTATCTGATGAGGAGTTCAGCTCCATAGAATAGACTGTGTAGAGTATGGCTCTCATACTACATGGAAGGGGGTAAAAATGGTCTGTGATCTTTCATTTTCAAAAGACTATGGTCTGATGTGTGTATGTGGCCTTAAAAAGCCAGGACCTCCTCTCTGCTCTAAAATATAAGCAACAGCATAATAACCTTTACATATAAACATTTATTTGTTACAGCCCACAGAACACAGACAGAGCTGAAAGATCAACTTACAGTGGCTCATTATTAGCAGATAAGGGAGCACCCAAGGCTGAGACACCAAAGTGCGCCCCTCCAGCGTACGTACAAAAAGGGCGTCGGGAAAAAAGGGCGCGGGGTGTAAACCTTAATATTGTTTTGTATATCGTTTACAAATAATGTTTTACAAATGTATAAATCATTAAATAATGTGTATGAAATCGGCAATTGTGAAAATGTTAATCTTCCCTGTTTCAAAAGTGAAACTTATAATTACGTTTGTTAAAAAAACAATAATACATGTTTAATCGTTGTTATAATTGTACATTATTGTGAATAACCTTCATTTATTGTTTCTTCTTATAATAAAATGTGAAAATATTGTTTATAACGATGATATAAATATAACTAAGTTCGTAATAAGTGTTGTAAATCATTAGTAAGTATTTCTAAAATTTTACTAAAACTATACCTAACCTTACTCTCACACAGAACCCTCCCTGTACCTATCCCTAACCCCTAGACCCCCCTGGTGGTGCCTAACCCTAAGACCCCCCTGGTGGTGCCTAACCCTAACCACCCCCCTGGTGGTGCCTAACCCTAACCACCCCCCTGGTGGTGCCTAACCCTAACAACCCCCCTGGTGGTGCCTAACCCTAAGACCCCCCTGGTGGTGCCTAACCCTAACCATCCCCCTGGTGGTGCCTAACCCTAACCACCCCCCTGGTGGTGCCTAACCCTAAGACCCCCCTGGTGGTGCGTAACCCTAACCACCCCCCTGGTGGTGCGTAACCCTAAGACCCCCCTGGTGGTGCCTAACCCTAACAACCCCCCTGGTGGTGCCTAACCCTAAGACCCCCCTGGTGGTGCCTAACCCTAACCATCCCCCTGGTGGTGCCTAACCCTAACCACCCCCCTGGTGGTGCCTAACCCTAACAACCCCCCTGGTGGTGCCTAACCCTAAGACCCCCTGGTGTTGCCTAACCCTAAGACCCCCCTGGTGGTGCCTAACCCTAAGACCCCCCTGGTGGTGCCTAACCCCCTCACCTCTTAGTGATCACTTTATTATGTGGATAATAATGTTTTACAAATAGTGACTGTAAAAAATATGTTGCAATTTACGTTACGTACTGATCGCTTTATTTTGTGAATAATAATGTTTTACAAACAGTAAGGGATAAAATTTTAAATACTGTTTTAGTTAAATAGGATAAATATGTGTAGTATTTTTATAAACGTTATTCGTCACGGGTGCATTTTGTAAACGTAAATCACCACATGCACAGTTATAAAACATTAAAAAGCTCCGGGCTCCGTTTGTAAAACGTTATTTATCTCCGGTGCCCTTTCTTCCTGTTCGGCACCCATTAAATGAAATTTATTATGGGAGTGAATGGCGGCACCCTTTTTGTCCACTAGCTGCCTGCGCCCTTTTTTCCTGTTCCCGCCCCTCCATCCCTCCCACCCCAGTCATCACACACTGATTACTATTAGACTAAGAGGCGCCCCAGGGCACCCAACCCCCCCAACACCTTAATCTCTAGTTATCTGGCTTGCAGTCACTGCCATGTATCCCCTTTTCTTATTTCTCTCTGCTTCAAACACAATAGGAGAATGATAGCTGAGCGAGTTGTGCTCCCTTCCTACACTGTGCCCTGAGGCTGGAGCCTCTCTCGCCTCTGCCTCAGACCGGCCCTGTAAGGGAGAATTGGACATGCTGTTATCTATAAATACAAACAGGGTGCATTTCTCTGTGCTTTCCTTCTCTCCTGTGGAAGAGTTTAGGTACTTTTTTAACGCCAAATTGCCTTTGTGGTGTTAAACATGATTTCTGGGATTAAAAACCTCAGTTAAAAAGTGATCATGCAAACTGAAACAGCCCAGATCAGATGCTTAAAGTGGCATGAAACTCAGCATTTCCTCTCCGTTCTAAAATATTATTTACAGCATAAAATCTACTACCACAGGAAAAAATGTAGCAGAACAGCATTTAAACAGTTAAATACAGCACTTTGTTGTTCAGTAGAAAGTTCCTTGCTTCAGTGAAAAGCTTCTGGCCACATCAGAAGAGGTGATAACATTATCTTTTGTTTGCATTCCTTTGTCTTATACATTTAGTAAACATTAGCAAAATGCCGACACTGAGCTGTACTGACCTGACAAGCAGAAAGAGCTGAGAAGTGATCACTAGATAGATTTTAATATATTAATGCAGCAGTTACACAATAAAATGTAATGGCAGCTTTCAGAGCAGATAAACTGTACTTTGGGAATTTTGTAATTTGTCAACAGACAATATCACTTGTCCACAAAAGCAAATATGGTAACTGAATGGGTAAGAAAAAGTAGGAAAACACATTTTTATTGAATGTTATGGCAAAGTTTTATCCCACCTTAATGCATACCTGAAGTGACATGTGACATGATGAGATAAACATACATATGGTACTAGCCTTACTAAGAGATTATCTAAAGTCCCTTTTAGTTTTCTAGTACAGCAAAAGTTAAATAACTTGAGGCGTTATCTATGCAAATTAGCTTGTCTGAGCTTGTGGAATTCCCTCTGGTTGATATAGAAGCTAAAGGCGCGTACACACGCCTGATCTCCTCAAACGCAGGGTCGGCAGACCCGCCCGCGGGGCGGCCGTTCTGCCGACAGTTCCCCCGTGTATACAGTCTGTCGTCAGGCTGATAAGGCTGGTTTTGACTGATCTACTCGGCGGGGGTGGGTCTGACGACCCGTCGTTTGAAGAGATCAGCCGTAAAAGGTTGATATCTCAAGGAGAAGGGAGATAATGAGGTTTTGCTGCAGGAAAGTTCAAAGGGTCATTAGGTGGATTCTAAACTGCAAATGTGACAGTCTGATGCAATCTTAAAAATTAAGCTATAAAACTGAAAATACAAATAGGAGACTCTTTTCTATACTACCAATAATCTATTTATCATTCATACTACGCATACAGTTCAATATCTTATATGTTTATCTTCACTACCGGTTTTGTTTTTTTAATAAAGTTGGATGGGTGATGCAGCACTCTAGGCAAATAGGTGCAGGAGACAAAAACGGGAGTCCAAATAGTGTAGTATGTCAGATAGGAAAAGCGTGAAGAAAGAAAATCGAAATACTACTCACAAAGGCGGGTTGCAAAGGGGCAACCAACCGGAGACAATGAACCCGACTCCACTCGGGGTGGTCCGGCCAGACATGGATGTGGTCGCTCTCCTTATGAAAAAGTGACAGTGAACCTCTGTGGTAAGGACCACAGGTGTTCTGCCTCAACCTCTACAACAGGGGGCGTTGGGGTGTAAATTAAGCACACTTAAAGGGAAAGAGGCACCCTGGTATGTATAAAATTGATTAAAACCAGTTTAACATCAAAAAAGGTGAGGTGGCTTACCTCAATAACGAAATTCTTGTATGAGCAAAGAATTTTATTTAGCACAGGCAATGCGTTTTGCGGGTCTCAGTCCGCTTCCTCAGGTCAATCACAATGCCAATTAGAAGAAAAACCTATGGCAAAGGGAGCCTCTGAGAATTTTGTTATTGAGGTAAGTCACCTCACCTTTTTCGTTTTCAAACTGGTTTTCATCCATTTTATACATACCAGGGCGCTTCTTTCCCTTTAACTGTGTTTATTAGCAAGTTTCGAAGGCTTGCTAAAAGATCACAACCTATATAGTTCTGTAAAGTTCTCCCTACATTTTACAATCTGATTTCGAAACCTTTATAAATACGTCCCTCATTTGCATTGCATGAGCAACAACATTTTAAGACATTCAATGGGTATCATTCATAAACAGGCTGTCGGTAGTGCGGGAAAACACCGTTCTTCTCCGCAACCGGTAATTAAGACTTCTGGGTGGGCATTCATAAAGAAGTCTGCCTGTTGCGGAAGAAGTGCGGAGGTTTTCTGGAGGAAGCTGGCGGCAGCGTGGCGGAAGACATGCGGAAACTTAAAAGCTGCCCGATTCCCTCCCTGCGCTGCTCTGTCTGATGCTGCTTGGGAGGTCCCTCCCATTCATTTATATGTATTCCGCCCGCCTATCGCTACTGTCGAGCAAGCGGTATTTTCCTTCCGGATACCGCTTGCTCTAATCTTTATGAATGGATGTGTTTGTTACTTTTTCTAGATTAATCTAGAAAAACTCCGCACAAGGCGGAAATGTATCGCTCTGTCACTTTTTCATGCGGAAAGAGCCTTTATGAATGGGGCTTATGCTGAGTGGTCGGGAAAGTCAGCGGTGTTAAGCATTTCCGCATGCGGAAATGCTTTATGAATGATACCCATTGTATTTGTCCAAATTCACGAAATCAAAAAATAGCATTTTGGACGTGAAAATGAGTTTGGCAAAAAGTGACAAACACTGGTTGTGAACAACATTAACAGGCCACATTAAAGTTTTGCTAGTAGACCCCATGGTTTGTAGTTATGCCTCTGTTATGAGGACTCATTTTCAATAAAACCAGGCCATGCTGAACTTAGATAAAATAAAAAAAAAACTCTCACTCTAAGGCCCATATGCAATTCACTTTTTCACCTGACTTTTCTCCTAGGAGATAATTTTTTATCTTCAATTTAGAATACGTTTTCAGCAAATTGCAAAGGAAAAAGTACCACAAAGTAGGAGAAAAGGTACTATCAAAATTATTTTGAGTATTTTTTTGCTTGTTGGGGGTTTAAAACGCATTTTATTGACAAGTTTCAAAATATCACCTAGGAGAAAACTCAGGTGAAAAACTGAATTGCATATGGCCCTTAGTGCATAGATAATAATACCACAACCCTTAATTCTCTAACTCTCACTGTGGTATAATATGTCCAACCCAGTGGCAATTCTGGATAAATTATCCAAACTAGAATTACAGTAATACTTATTGGGTCTCTCCAAGCTGCTTAGGTACTCCGTTGTTCTGGTCCAAGCCTTATCCCATAAAGCAATTTAAATCCCTGCCATGCACGGATGAGGACCAAAAGTCCAATACATAGGCTGTCTGCATGTTGGGTTGATGTGGCTCTGCAAAATGTACAAGCTATAGGCTTGCTATACACCACCAGTGCTGGATGTAAGCCTAGCTTCAGGGGCAAAAAGAGATCATTTGCATATTCAGCAGAGGTGCATTGTGGGTAACCACAGCTACACACTTAAAGGGAACCTGTACTGAGTAAAATTATTTAAAATATACACATGAGGTAACTTCAAATGAACATTACATAGTTACCTTGCTATTAGTTCCTCTCAGAAGCGCACCATTTTCTTCTGACAGTGATCGCTTCGAGTTCTGACATTTTGTCAGAATTGAAATATATCAGTTGCTGTCAGTTATTTATCAGTTGCTGTCAGTTATAGCTGAGAGGACAACTGATGTGCCAAGTAATGTCTATGTTTTCCTATGGCTCAAGTGGGCGATATGACAGTTTAACAGTGTGCTGACCAGAAAGCTGCTATTGGGTAGTGGCCTTTTTCAAAATGGAGGACAGAGAATTCCCTTGATCACAGTGGCCAAACAAGACGCGGGAAAGGAGAAAGAGGTTGAGGAGTAGACTACATGGGAGTTAAGTATGTCTTGTGTAAGGTTATTTTGACTTTTAATTTTCAGTTCAGGTTTTCTTTAAAGCTGAATTATTGCAAGTAGCTTCTGTTTTAAGAAGGCAAAACACACAAAGTAATACTTATAATGTCCGATTTCTGGCCAACAGATCCTAAGTACTTTAGGCCTATTTCCTAATCTATCTATCTATCTATGGGCTTGATTCACAAAAGAGTGGTAACTGTTAGCACGGCCGTTTTCACGTGAATTTTCGCATTGCGCGAGATAGCGAATTTTCGCACGAAACGATAAAATTTCCACGCACAAATGCAAATTTTCCCGCGAAATCGCTATCGTTTTCGCGCAAAAATTCGCGTTTGCGTGCAAAAATGTTATCGTTTCGCGTGAAAATTTCAGATCGTGCGCAATTCAAAAATTCGCACGAAAACGGCCGTGCTAACAGTTACCACTCTTTTGTGAATCAAGCCCTATCTATCTATCTATCTATCTATCTATCTATCTATCTATCTATCTATATCTGTATTTGTACACTTGTGCAATTAACCACTCAGTCCTAACTCACCCGCTATGCAGATGCATTTACTCAGCCATGATTGTCGAGGAATGAAAGATGAATTCTCCCCAGGAATACAAAATCCCATCCAGTTATATTTTACATTGCAGAATTTAAAGCACATTAGAGCTTACCATGCAATCAGTCCCCGACTGGGAGATCTACTGTGTACATGATTAGGTCTCTCTATGTTTGATTGAAATGAAGAACTCAAACTTCCCCCTCAACTGACTGCTATCCATGTAGGAGTATGTTTTCACTGTGTGCCTTTTGTTTTTTTTCCTCTTTATCCTTTATTTTTTGTATTGCAACCAAGTTTTCCTGTTGATTTCTCTTGCTAAAGGAACACCGCAGTCTAACATAAATACCTTGCATTTAATGTACTGAAATATAGAATATATATTGTTTCACTGAATATTTTACCCCCAGCTACTTCAGTAACTAGCCTACAAAAAAAGCAGCAAACATGGAACGACATTTGCTCATGTGATTTGGAAGTCTGCTCTTTTTTGAAAGTCTGTTAAGTTCTTTGAACCTGGTCTCAGACACACCCCTTGCATCCCGGAAGAGTGTGATGATGTCATCACGCCTCCCCTAACCTCCTGTAAACCTCCTCCTATGCATAAGCTGGGGAACAAACTGGAATCTCATGGTAGTAGAGGCAGGGCCGGGCCGAGGCAGAGGCGAGAGAGGCTCCAGCCTCAGGGCGCAGTGTAGGAGGGGGTGCACAACTCACTCAGCTATCAGTCCCCCATTGTGTTTGAAGCAGAGAAAAATAAGGAAAGGGGTTACATGGCAGTGACTGCAAGCCAGATAACTAGAGATTAAGGTGTTGGCAGCCCTGGGGCGCCTCTTAGTCTAATAGCACTCAGTGTGTGACAGCTGGGGTGGATGGGATGGAGGGGCGCACTTTGGTGTCTCAGCCTTGGGTGCTGGAGGACCTTGTCCCGGCTCTGAGTAGAGGAATCTGGGGAGTTTTGAATTCCATAGATGATAATACATTTGACGTAGGGCTCGTTCAGACTAGAGGTGCTTTTGTTTTTTTTTAAGCGCTGGCGATTTTTCAAAATCACCCTGAAAGCGCTGACACCATGCTTTGCTATGCGTTGGTTCAGATTGAGGCGTCCTGTTCGCTTACCGTTCAGAGAAGCGCTGCATGGACCACTTTCGAGGCTACAATGGAGGGTATAGGAAAAATGCAAAGCGCTCACAAAATTGTTTTGTGCAGCGATTGCGTTTGCGTTTTTAAGAATAAATACATTGTATTGATTCTTTTCCGGGTCAAAGAGTTCACTTCCTGACTTGCGTCAGGGAGTGAATGAAAAAACCACTCTGGAAAAACACTTTTAACAAAAATGCACCGCCCACCCAAGCGCAGGGAATCGCAAACAAAAAAATTGTGTAAAAAAAAAACGTGAACACTAAAGTGAACGGAACGCAATGTAAACAAGGCCTTAGTAGTGATTTTAAATTAATTTTACATATTTTTTTATATTAATTCACAAGAAAAATTAAATGGACGAGGCAGCACTCTTTCTATAGCTGAGAACACTGGCTAATAGATTACAATTAGCCATTACAGACACATGTGTTCTATAAACATTGCAGCTGTGTGAATCCTCCAATAACAATCTCTATTAACAACACAATTGAAAATGGCAAAGTGGAGGGAAGTGATATTACACAAAAAAAAGTATCTAGACTTTAAGTTAAAGGGGTTCTTTCGCGAAAAAAGTAGGCAGTTAAAAAATGTGACAGATGACAGGTTTTGGGCCAGTCCATCTTTTTAAGGGGGATTCTCAGGGCTTTCTTTGTTTTCAACAGCATTTCCTGAACAACAGTTTAACTGCCAAAATAGCAAGATACCAGCCGGCCTCCCTAATCACTTGCACACTATTATGTCAGTTAGATTTTGCAACTGTTGTTCAGGAAATGCTGTTGAAAACAAAAAAAGCCCTGAGAATCCCCCTTAAAAAGATGGACTGGCCCAAAATCTGTCATCTGTCACATTTTTTAACTGCCTACTTTTTTCGCGAAAGAACCCCTTTAAAGGACTTCCGAGGCCAAAGAGATGAAAAATACACAATACCTTTTATATATATGGATCCACGGAGGACGTCCAGCGCGTCCTCCTCACCGTAGCGCCGTCATTGCTGCCTTTTCCTATCACCCCCGGCTCGGCCCGACCCCACTGAACGGGTCGCATAGGGTGCCACTACTAAGATGGCCGCCGCCTTGAGCCGCGGCTGCGCAGTACGCTTTGCCCTTAGTGCGACTGCGCAGCCTTCAGCCCGCCTCCCGCAGCGTACGGATTCCGCAATGCTGCCCCAGCGTATGTCGGGCGCGCTCACATCACTGCGAGCAGTGCATGTGAGGACGCGCCCCCTTCACAGTACAGTATACGGAGACACGCTGGGGGAGCGAGCATTGCATTATACTATTGCTAGCGTGGAGAAAGTAAGTTATTAGCCTTGTCAAAGTTTGATTTGTGGGGTCTGATTTTTATTTTACTTCCATAAAAATGCCTAAAATCATGTTTTTATTTTAAAAATGTAAAGGCAAAAATTTGAGAATATTTTTAAAGGGCCCATACCCAATTCACTGTAATCATACTGATAGCTGCCTTTCTATATATACATACACATATGTGTGTATATATATATATATATATATATATATATATATATATATATATATATATATATATATATATACACACATATGTGTATGTATATATAGAAAGGCAGCTATCAGTATGATTACAGTGAATTGGGTATGGGCCCTTTAAAAATATTCTCAAATTTTTGCCTTTACATTTTTAAAATAAAAACATGATTTTAGGCATTTTTATGGAAGTAAAATAAAAATCAGACCCCACAAATCAAACTTTGACAAGGCTAATAACTTACTTTCTCCACGCTAGCAATAGTATAATGCAATGCTCGCTCCCCCAGCGTGTCTCCGTATACTATACTGTGAAGGGGGCGCGTCCTCACATGCACTGCTCGCAATGATGTGAGCGCGCCCGACATACGCTGGGGCAGCATTGCGGAATCCGTACGCTGCGGGAGGCGGGCTGAAGGCTGCGCAGTCGCACTAAGGGCAAAGCGTACTGCGCAGCCGCGGCTCAAGGCGGCGGCCATCTTAGTAGTGGCACCCTATGCGACCCGTTCAGTGGGGTCGGGCCGAGCCGGGGGTGATAGGAAAAGGCAGCAATGACGGCGCTACGGTGAGGAGGACGCGCTGGACGTCCTCCGTGGATCCATATATATAAAAGGTATTGTGTATTTTTCATCTCTTTGGCCTCGGAAGTCCTTTAAAGAGTAACTGTCAGGCTGCAAAAGCTAATTTAAACCTCTATTCTCCTGTGTTAAACAGTTTAGAAGAAAGCCAAAAAGGCAATACTGAAGGTAAAAATCTCTCTTACTTTGATGTGTGCTGAACAGCAAGGCTGGTTATTCCCAAGCTCCTAAGGAGGCCGCAGGACGCATAAAACAGATACTGCAAAGCATTCTGGGGCTGAAAAATCACAGGGCACATGTTCCATTAGAGTATACTGCATGAGTTCGCTATTGTTCCTAGCCACATGGCTAATTAATATTCACTGTACAGTAGTGTTGTCTATTAGGATCTTTTTTGTGAGTCGAATCATCAGGAAGCAGGGAGGATATGACATCACAATTGGCTTCATAGGAGACAGACAAACATGGAACCTGCCATGAGCTGTCAGGAGCATCATTCTCTGCAAATACTATATAAAAATTCTGTGAAATCCAAACGTGGACAGTTCAATGCATATGTAATGACTAAGTACAGCCAATATTTAGCTACTGATATACGTGTTTTTTTTCCTCTGAGACCCTATGTCTAACAGCTCCTCTTTAAAGCATAACCCATATTTCAATGACCATAGCAATCACTTATGCTGAAAAATGTAAATAGCAGCCCCTTCCTGGCATGTCCAATGACCTGGGTCTTAATACCATGGCTCCAGAGTCCCTGGCACCACTGCCATCACTGTAAACATGTGAGTGCTCTACAACCAAGCCAGCCTATGGCACTGGCGAACTGAGGGGGCTGTTCCGGGTGTCTGGAACCTCCCCCCTGCACTGAGCTGTGTATTCAGCCAGGGAAGCCCGCATAATATAAACAGCCTCATTCTCCCTCCCTTCTTACTTCTGGTGCTTCCCTCCAGCTAATAGAATGAGAGAGGCAGCCCAGCTTCCCTCACAAGAAGATGCAGCCTGCAGTGAGAGAATGTTGGTTATGGAGTCCTGGACTCTCCACAGCACAGAAGTGTCCGACATGATGAAATTAGAGTGCAGGCAAGCTGGTAAATATGCACAGCATGATGCAGAGCTTGCCTGGACTCAGGGTCCGTGGGCAAACATCTGTCTGGTCTCTCCCCATTGTTATAATGACTGCATGTGTGGGTAAGGTGTTTAACAAGCTGAAAAGTTTTTGACAGTCCCTAGACTCCAGGAGGGCTTCTTTCTGACTTGTGTGAGAGACTGACAGGGACAGGAGTCCGATTACAGGCAAGTAGCCTGTGTGATGTGGGACTGCAATACAGATAAGTTCTCTGCTCCATCTCAGGCTATTCTCAGTTTCTCCACTCCTCTCTCTGGGCTAGTGCACGCCAAAATGACAATAGCAATCGCTAGCAATTTGTGAGTGTGATTTTGTGAAGTGATTTTCAGAGCGATTTTTGAATGAATTGCTCAAAAACATGCTACATGCAGTATACCTGCGATTTTGAAAAAATCACAACGCTGCTGTGGGAACACCCACATAGGGTAACATTAGTCAAGCGCTTTTCAAATCACTGTTGATTTGAAAAACGCTCAGAAGCACTCTTGGTGTGCACCAGCCTCCTTCATTCACCTTTGTTTCCCTCTTCCCCTAGAGCTGGCTGTGTCTTCTTGTCATACAGGAAAGCTAAATAAAAGTGCAATCCTGGTGAGGCAAAATATTATTATTTAGTATTTATATAGCGCCGCCATCTTCCGCAGATGCATATATCCCTGCATCATATGGCTATCGCTTGCGCTATGTGACACTATGTAGCATATTCCACTGAATTGTCCAAACTAAGTCTATCTCCCGTTCCTCTCTCGGGGAGTTGTTCCAGCGCTGTACCCCGTTCACATTTGCTGCTACCAGAAGCCCTCAGAAACACTCGTGTCCTTGAGTACTTCCAAAGATAGGCAGCTCCGTAATACGCCAGCGCACTTTTGTGCATGGGCAGTATGGAGCCTCCTGTATTCGGAAGCACTCGGGGACATACGTGCTTCTGGACCTTTCAGGAACCCCCCCCTTAAAAATCCTGCGTTTGCCCCTGCGCTGGATAACTCTCCATAATACAACCCCCCTCCCCCTCATGTTTTACTCACATAAATGCCCAGATCCAGCGAACATGTCATTCTGGGACTTTCATCCAGGGTTTCCTTGTTTTCTGGGTATGTGCTGCCTCATTTTTAAACAGCTCAGGCTGCTGAAAGAGGAAGAAATGACAGGCCTGCAGCGCTGAATGGTGAATCAGCTCCATTGACTGTCCAACTGGATGGTGGAGTTGAATGACCCTGAACTTGAAGCCTGTAGGTGGGGGGAAACAGTGGTTGTGGTAGGGGGGGGGGAGGAGGGGGTTCAGGGAGGGATAGAGGGGAGGTTAGTAAGGATGCTCATTCGTATTCCGCAGAATTTCAATTTCTGTATATCCAAACAGAAATTTGCATTTCCAGTTGGAAATCCAATTTCCATGGAAATCCAATTTAGCACAACTCAGTCATTTTAGCCCAATCACAGAACTTGGAAGCATTGGACCAATCAGAGAATGCCATTTTTTCAGCAAAAATCGGATTACTGTGGTGATTTTGGACCAATCCCAAGACTCGGATACTACCAAGTATTCCCAGGTCTTTGGATTGGCCTAAAATGTCTGTGGTATTCAGATTAACGCTGTAAAATTCTGTCTGCATTTTCTGACTGGACCAATACTTCAGTATCAACTTAGAAGTATTTATCCAATCAGAAAATGTAAAAAAAATGACAAAAAAAGACACATCGGAGAATCAGAAATCTGAAAATTGGAAATCGGCTGAAATCAGAATTTCCATGGAATCGGTAATCAGCATTTCCCTAGATAAAGTTGGCCCGAACAGTTCGCTGGCGGACAGTTCCCAGTGAATTTCCGCTCTTCGCATTCTCGGTGAACTGCGAACATATGGTGTGTTTGACCGGCCCCCATACATCATCATGGAGCTAAACTTTACCCCTTACCTAACAGTCAGCAGACAAATGGCAGCCAATAAGCTAGCACACCCTTCTGGACCTCCCACCCCCGTCTCAAAAAGCAGCTGTGATGGCCATACTGGATCAATTCTCTGCTGGCTGCTGACTGTTGGTGAGAGCAGTGTCAGACTTGCTGCAGATAGATAGGGAAAGCATTAGCTAGGCCTGTGTTCTTGTTCCTTACTTGCTGTGAAAGCACCTCAAACAGCCCTTTTGAGGGCTATCACATCGGTCTCCTGTGTTTTTTGTAGTGTGTGACATTCCACAGCCCACTGACACCCAGAGCTGTGTGCACACTACTGCTGTTGCTACATTAAGTTGCAGGCTGAGTCCCACTCCAGTGTATTATTATTTCACCGTATCCTGATAGTACTATTGCATTTCTCTTTGTGTGACACTCCACAGCCAACTAACACCCAGAGCTGTGCACACCACTGCTAATGTTGCTACATTAAGTTGCCTGCACAGTTCCACTCCAGTGCATTATTTGTAGGAATGTAGTGTTATTTCTGCCCTTTAGGGATTAAAACCCCACTGTGCATCAACCGTAATATTTGGTAAGACTTTTGCCCTGGATCCCCCTCTGGCATGCCACAGTCCAGGTGGTAGACCCCTTGAAACAACTTTTCCATCACTTTTGTGGCCAGAAACAGTCTGCCTGCCCATTGAACAATTGAACATTGAACAATTCGCCTGCCCATTGAAGTCTATGGTGATTCGCATGTTCGCACTTGTGGAAGTTTGCGTTCTCTGTTTGCGAATGGAAAAATCTATTCCAGTGGTTAGAGTGGTTAGGTTTTGAGAGGTTAAGGGAACATAGCCAGGTTATTTAAAGGAAGAGAGGAGGAGAGCCGTAATCGTGAATATGTATTACAGAAAGATAAATCATAATCACAAATAAGGCAGACGAGGGTGGTGCACTGGTCATGAGGGATCATAGAGATATGATAAACAGAAAAAAAGTGCTAATTATTATAATTATTGTTGTTATTATTATCCACCAGTGATGAGCAAAAATGACAATATTCTTTTTGCATGAATTTTTGCAAAAATAATGTTCAATTTGATTTTCGACTGAAAATTCCATCGACATTTTGTACAGTTATTTTTTGCATTCATCGCAGTAAAAATATAGATTTTTTTTTCGTTTTCATGGTAAAAATTGCTGCAGTAAAAATATCGTTTTTTCTGCAATGGCGTGCTTTTTTAATGATTTTTTTTATGGTAAAAATATCAGCTATTAGCGTTTTAGCTGTAAAAATATTGATTTTTCACGGTTTTGAAAAACAATAATATACAAGCTATTTTTCACAAACATTTCTCGAAATCTAAAATGGCATGTTCAATGCGAAATTAACCTTGCAGAATATTCTCAAGCAACACTTATCCACAGTTTTCTTATACTACCACTTTTATGTGTGCCTAATGCCACAGAAACGTACAAATGTGGGATCCCTTCTTGTTCGCAGGCACCGGTTTCTGTAGGAGTAAAATAACTTCTGATTTGTTTCAATTGCTTTGTAAGGACAATCCTAAAACAGCAATCTTCTACACTTTTTCCAAACCTCTCTCAAAAAACTCTCCTGAAAGATCTATTAAATGTCTTGTGGGACCATTGGGCAAGCAGGTGGATAACGAGTTCGAATCACTGATTTTCTCAGTTAATGAAAAAGGTTGTTTCTTGTGGTGTCATGTTTGCTAGACTAGATGTATATAGTCTTTACAACACTGTACTGCAATTCTGATGTGCTGCCAGCAGTATAAAGGAGGCTTGCAGGCAATATATCAGTGGTCTTAAACTAAAGTGAGTCGAGTCATCTCTTTAGAATTTTGCATGGTTCTGTACTGCTGATGACGGCCTCAAATTTTTGTCTAACAAACCATTTTTCGTAACTCAGCTTTTGAATTGCTGCCTTTCTTGCACTGTTAATGGCACAAGCATCAAACCTGGCACAGTTGGTCATTGGGTGACTGAGGTTCAAATTCAGAAAAGGGGGTGGAGCCAAAAACAGCCAATCAGATTTGTTTCATTTCAGTGCAAGTTATTGATGCCAAACTCACAAACTCGGTCAATGAGTAATCGAGTAATTGTGTGTTAGGGTTAGAAAAAGTGGGCACAGCCAATACCAGCCAAATACATACCCGGGCAATGCCGGAGCCATCAGCTAGTTATAATTATAAACCTCCATCTATTGCTTCCCCCTACAGACCTTCTAATTTATAGTGTGTCCTCATAAAGTCTCCCCTTTCCATTTCCATGCCCTTTTTCAAGTGCCCCAATTATAGTGGTCCTTATTGTGTCATCCATAAATAGAGTTCCTCCATGAAGAGGATGGGAAACACAGAGTGTGTTATAAGTATTATATCTACCTTTCCCTCCTCTTAATCATAATACTTCTGAATCACCCACATAAGCTTTCTGCTGCATCTCCAATAGGTCCTGGCCTGATGGTCATGTGACTTTCTTATGACTCGGTGGCACGGATGACTCAGATTCGTGGCCATCAAGACAGCGGGAACAGGGAGCGGTAATTACAATACTTACAAGTATTCTCTTTGCTTGTCAATATCTGTAACAGGGGAAAGAGGAAAGGAAGAATTTAACATCAAGGAGGGAATCCCTGATTAGTCCTCTATAGGTCCTAGTAGGAATTGAATACTGGCGAAATTCAGCCAATATTGTATTATGAAACTCCCTTTTCATGTTCAGCTGTCCTACATCCAATGCTCAAGCCATTGTGGCCTTTCTAGAAATACTTCCCTCCTAAGGCCTCCATTGGTTTGGAGACTCATGGCCTTATTCGCCCAATATATTTTTCTAGCGCGATTTGACCCATTATTATTATTGATTTATAAAGCGCCAACATATTCGGCGCTGTACAAAGTAAGAAACAAACATGGGGTACATAATAATACAGACAATGTTGTACACCAATATACAAGATACATAATTAGTGATAAAATACAAAAAATGATACAAAATACAGAATACAAAATACAGAATTGGTAATGACAGTGATAAAAGTAACATGATAAATAAAATGTATAATGATTTCCAAAACACAGAAGGGGGAGAGAGCCCTGCCCTTGCGAGCTTACAATCTAAAGGAAATTGGGGGGGGGGGACAAGAGGAGGGGTAGTATACAACAAATATATAGAGGCAGTTTGTTGTAGGATACCTAGTTGGAGTGAAATTTGGTCTTAGGACAAAGGGAACTAGCCTAAGGTAGCGCACACTGTATGCTTGTTGGAACAAATGAGTTTTTAGAGAGCGTTTAAAGGTAACAAAGGTTGGCGAGTGACGGATGTGTTGTGGGGGGGTATTCCAGAGGAGGGGTGAAGCGCGTGCAAAATCTTGTAAACGTGAATTTGAGGAGGTAATTCTAGAGGAAGACAACAGAAGATCATGTGCAGATCTGAGATTGCGATTGGGTTTGTATCTGGAAATTAATAAGGATATGTAGTGGGGAGAGAGATTGTAGAGCTTTGTAGGTTAGGGTTAGGAGTTAAACCTATTGAACAAAGTGTGTTTTCTTGTTAGGTGGTCTATATTTCTATCACATGAAATTATATTGAACACTATTTTCAAGCAATAAAAGGGCCTGCATGTGTGTTTTCTTGCAACAACACTTTACCCTAGGGCTGTCCAACGTCAATTCTTAAGGGTCATATCCATACCAGCATTCAGGATGGACAGAGAAATGGAGAAGTGTGCTCTGCTTTGAACCACACCTTTCCTAATTCTGTTCCATCAATTAATATGAGCTGTGTCAAAATTGTGCAAAGACTTCGGTCTTCGAGGACTGAGTGGGACAGCACTGCTCTACCCTATACAAGCCATATACTAAGAAGCACTGGTGGAGGCACCTTTGACAATATCTAACTGGTAGTAATAACGTAAATGAGAAGTGTAGCGTCTTATCTTTTCAGAAGAACAAACCATAGGTAATGGAAAAGATATATCATTGATGCACATAAGACAACGCATTTCACGGGTCTCAGCCCGGTACCTCAGGTCAGTTACAAGTGCCTGTGAAGTTTTGGTCATGAACGTGTGCGCCTTAGATGCTACACTTCTCATTTACATTATTACTACCAGTTAGGTATCGTCAAGGGCGCCTCCACCAGTGTTTGTTAGTATAGTCCATACCTTTAGGGGTTCTGAGTAACGAGGACCTTGGTTGTCCTCAGAACTTATCCAGAAATGGGACTAAGCAGCATCTGCATCTCCAGACCTAGGACACCGAACGGGGACCGTTATTTTTCTGCAGGCTCTGACGGTGGTTTCAAGTTGTTGCAACCCACCTTTGTAAGTATATTACTAACATACTTGTGCTAATTCAGCTCCTTTGTCCTACGATACTGCACCATTGGGCTCCTGGTCTCTCTCATCTCACAGATACTTGGAGTTTACGAGTAACCAGGATCAACACTTCTCCACTATACAAGCCACAAAAGTGTACATCTAGGTAAAGTACAATGGGGAAAAAAGGCGCCCAGAGAAGTACAAAATTAGGTTGAAAACACTAAAATAAAAAAATGGGAGGTGGCTTACCTCAATAACAACAGTCACATATGACAATAAAATGTATTAGTACAGGCAATGCGTTTCGTGGGATTGAGCCCACTTTCTCAGGCCAATAAAGTGCCAAAGGGCTTAGCAGCCAGGATATTGAGATAATGTGATAATGTGAGACAGGTATGGCATATTTCTGCTCTAGGGCAGATCACAATCCATATATGCCACTGTTTTCCTATAGAAATATCCCATTTTTCTACAGCCATCCAGAACCTGTTTATCTACCAGGCTTACGTGACTGCCAGCTTATTTCATTTATAGATGCTTAATTTAAATTAGACATGCTTACTCTGTCGATACAGCAAAACTCATTAAAATTGTTTATCCAACGGAATATAACGATTTGTCTAAAATGTCCTTTATTGCTCTTATCATATTAAGTTAAATTAAAAAGGGAACATTTCTTTTAGGAACAGATGAAAAGGGATGATATTTTCAGATAATGAGAAGAAATGTTCGCAAAATGGCCCCAGATGGTTATGGGTAAAATCTGCAAACTATCCTATTTCTAACTGTATACCTGTCACAGAAATATGGAATCTGCTATAGCTTCTGCAAATGGGGTCTAATTAAAATGCTGGTCCTCTAGCTATTTTATCCAATTATATATTTTATTTTATTCACGTGGGACACATATGCAGATTATTATTATTGATTTATCAAGCACCAACATATTCTGTGGCGCTGTACAAAGTAAGAAACAAACATGGGGTACATAATAATACAGACAGTGGTGTACACCAATATACAACATATAGAATTGGTAATGACAGTGAAAAAAGTAACATGATGAATGAAATGTATAATTAATTCCAAGACACAAAAGGGTAAGAGAGCCCTGCCCTTGCCTGCTTACAATCTAAAGGAATAGGGGGGAACAAGAGATGGGGTAGTATACAATAATCATGCCTAGAAGCAGTGTGTTTTTAGGTTATCTAGTAGGAGTGCAGCTTGGCCTTAGGTCAAATGGGAACTGGCCTAAAGGGAGAGCGTAGGCTTGTTGGAAAAAGTGAGTTTTGAGGAAGCGTTATTTAGGTTGGAAAGTGACAGATTTGTTATAGAAGGGTATTCCAGAGGAGGGGTGAAGCACGTATGAAATCTTGTGATTGCGAGGAGGTTCTAGAGGACGACAAAAGAAGGTCATGTGCAGATCTCAGAATGCGATTGGGTTGGTATCTGAAAACAAGTCAGAAAATGTACAGGGGAGAGAAATAAAGTGATAAAGTGGTCTGACTTTCCAAAATCAGAATTATAGCCAGAAAATGCAACAAAGTCAGTAATGGCTGCCTTTATGTTCTGCTTATAGAATTTTTTTTTTTTTTTTTTTTTTGATAATATGGAACCCCACATAAAACTATCTTCTTAAAGGACAACTATCAACGTTAGCTACAATTCTAAATGCCACATATTTCCAGTAATTATTGGCAAATAGCAATACAAATGCATTTTTTCATCTTTTCATATATATATAGACAATGACATTTACAGAGAACAGTTCTCACTGCGGGCATTACTATGGAGGACTGTGTCCAGCACATCCAGCATAAAGAAGCAATCTTTACTGGCTCTAATACTGTGAATCTGGTCTAAATGATACAATTCAGAAATATAGCTTCAAATGTGTGTAAATAATCATCAGCTGACGCTCTGTGTTCCTGTCTCTCTCTCTCTGCCACGCAGTGTAAAGTGAACAGTTTATAGCCAGTTTACAGTTAAGCTCTGTCTCCCCCTCCCCGTGATGGCGAAAAAAACAATAGTTACAAAACAGCTGGTAAACACTGCTTTTTTTTCCTTAGGCTTTGCTTAGAGACCTCTGAAAGGCATTTTAGTGTTGCTGGCTAAAAGCTCTATAGGTATGTAGGGTTTACATAAAAACATTTCTTTGATAGTTGTTCTTTTATGGTGCAGAATTTAGTTGGACCCTCAGCCCCTTTTAGTAATGTTAACCATTATTGGGACAGATAACCCGCCTCCTTGTGGTAACATCCACATCAAACATAGCTTGTGATTTTATTAGTCACTCTTCTCCATTCTGAACTCTGCTACTTCGACCCACTGATTTCCTCACTATTGAACAGCTGTTAAGTTCTCCACTGGCTTCCAACTACCCAGAGGATCTAGAGGAGAGACTCTGAGCTCTGACCTTCTATATGTGGCCTCACTAAATTTTAGATACCTCCCCAGGACTTCTCACAAACTTCTTCTTGGCTTTAGAACTTCCTTCCAAAACACATCCATGAGTTTCCATCTTTGAAACCTATACATGCAATTTTAAAGTTCACCTTTCAGACAAAAATACAACTTAATCCAAGCTCAGCATCTTGCACCGACCAAACTGGAAACTTGGCTGGCTTATGCATTGCCTCACCTCTTGCTACCTCCTTATTCCTTTAGACCATATATATCAAACTCTGGTCCGTGGGTTAAATCTGACCTGCAGAGCCATCAAATTTGATGGTTTCCCCACTTTGCATTATGTTTCGCCCACTATAGACCACCAGGGATGCTATATTTCAGTAAGAGGGGGGAAAGCACTAGACACCAGGGAACTGTATAGGGGAAGGAGGAGGGCAGGGGGTGCCACAGTTTTCTTGCCTGGAGCGACAAAAAGGCCAGAAACGTCCCATGTTGTTTACAACTTTTTTTTGTTTCTTCTGAAGTAAAATGCAAGGAAGTTCATAGGCACTATTTAAATCAATGGCAATTAAGTAAAATTGTCAAATCAGAGATAAATGACCATATTCTATTGATGAACTCGCCAGTGCTAAGCACTGGCGAGTTCTTAACTTAGGCGATGGGGGCATCACCTAATCTTATAAAACTTTAGACCCCCCCAGGTGGAAAAGAACTCGCTTGGGCGATATAATCGCCCAGCGAGTTCTTAACACGTTATCCAATTACCCTTATCATGCCTCCGGGAAGCGATACTTCCTGGCAGACATGAGCGTTAGCTTAGCAAAAAGCAGGTCTAAACCGGCTAACGCACGTCGCCGCCGCCGCAGCATCTGGGGGTCTCCTTTAAGGAGACCCCCAGAGCTCCCCGTCGGGTCGCCGCACACTGTAGAAGCCCCCCATGTAGCTGCACCGGCACCCCTGTTGGCATACATACATACCGCCGCAGATCACCCGCCGCCTCTCGCCGCAAATTCCGTCGTGTAATTACAGTGTATCTGACACTGTAATTACTGTGCGCATAGAAGGAGCCCGGACAAAGCATCTTTGAATCTGCAGCATGGGCTCCCCATTAGTCCGCTGTCTGAACCAATAAAATGGCTCACACAGCGGACCAATGGGGTGCCCAGGCTGCAGATGCGGCGAGAGGCGTTGTGTAATCTGCGGCGGTATGTATGCCAATAGGGGTGATGTTGCAGCTACATGGGGGGCTTCTACAGTGTGCAGCGACCCGACGGGGAGCTCTGGGGGTCTCCTTATTAAAGGAGACCCCCAGATGCTGCGGCGGAAGATGTGGGCGATGTTCGGCGGGCGAGTGCGCATGTGTGGGGAGTGAGGCCGTGGTGCTGATGGACAGCACCACAGCGTAAACCTCACTCCCCATCGCCCGGTAATAGGGAGCATCGCTCAGGCTTTCGCCTGAGTAATGCTCCTTAACGGTAGGCCATTGCGTGAAGGATATGGGCAATAGGATTTGCCGGTAATCCTCGCGCGATGGCAAGGTGATAAGTAGCTCGCATCTGCAAGCTACTTATCACCTTGAATAGGATATGGCCCAAAGTCTTTAACTAACCAGTAATACTGAGCGATGAAAACATGATCCTAGACCTGGCTCTCATTGGACAATATCTCGGGTCAATGAGAGACCTTGCTTGCCTCTGACTTGGGATGAGTAAAGGACTAACAAGAAAGTGGCATTTAGTGTCAGTTTTTGGTTCCTGGTCTTTCTCAATATACCATTAAAAAAAGACAATGATTGCCTGTGTTCTGAAGTTTTTGACAAAATTTAGCACTACCAGGAGCCTTTTGTTGCTGCAGAACTGATTTTTTTGTGTGAAAAGTCAGCATGACAATTGGTTCTGGGTCACTGAACAGTGTTGTCCCTGAGGGAAATCCCAAGTCACCCTTTAGAGTGATCATTAGTGGTTGCTTTGTGCAGAGGCTTCGTTTTATGTGTCCAGATGAAATATAGCCAGTCTGCCGGTCTATATCAGGCTATTATATAACAAACAGGTGTTTTTATAGACTATGTCTTCTTGTGTTATTCAGCTTGATTTAATAGCAACAGCACTACAGGTCAGGATCCTCGACAGGTTGGCAGATAGGCTGGTACAGGGTCTTTCCATATTTGGTCCTAGACTGTAGCAAGTACATTAGAATTTGAGCCCCCCAAAATAAGCCTAAATGAGTAGTGCAAAACTGTTCAATGTGCATTGTATATTATAATACTACTATACTACACTAGTTGACCTAAGCCTGTTTAAAAATGGGCTCTATGTCTCTTCAGGCCGCCGCCGTCTGCCCTGCTCTCTGGCCCGTCATCCTGTCCCAACGGTCTGTGCTGCGCACATACGTAGTACAAAAAAACCCATGGACACACAGCCAGGGACAGGAAGGATGACACAGGGAAAGTTAGGGATTATTATAGACGATAGGCCAAAGTTATACAAGGCAAACAGAATACAAAATATATGGTCATGAGATTTGGGGCTGTTTAGGAAGGTCCAGTAATTCAAGTACGAGGTGGTCATAAGAAAAAAAGCACAATGATGGCAACTACAGAGATGCCCCCTCACACGATCATGTAGAATACACTAGGGTCGGGAGGACATTTTTGATGTCTGTTATTTGAATGGCTTATGTTGCACCCACAAGCTACTTTGGTCCAAAAGGGAAGTTGAGCCTTGGATAAAGAAGGAGGGAGGGAATTAATGTCAGGAAACTATAGTAGTCATCTCTTAAAGAGGAACTTCAGCCTAAACAAACATACTGTCATTCAGTTACATCAGTTATGTTAATTAAAATAGATAGGTAATATAATCTCTTACACACCCTGTTTTAAAAGAACAAGCAAATGTTTGTGATTTCATGGGGGCAGCCATCTTTTTGGTTGAAAGGAGGTGATCACCCCTCCCAGTTGCTAGGCAACGAGAACAACAACATCAGAAATCCCATCATGCTTTGCACAGCATCAGGGGAAAAATACCCGACCAGTTTTCTTTGATGGGGCAGAGCTTAGCTTTTGTGCAGCTAAAAATGAGGCTTTGGTAAGAAACACAAGGTTCTAATGCTTTGAAACATCAAGCCTTTTCAGTGCTGCTTCAGTAGATTTTTAGTGTGGAGATTCACTTTAAGGTCACACAAAAGAAAACATATATATACGATGTACAATATGCTTTAAGGTGACTATACACTCACATGGCCATCTGGCCGTCAGATAGATCTCTCTTTGATTGAAATATAAAAAGAGAGTGATTTATTTCTGCCAGACATTGTATACAGATTTTCAATAGATTTCAGCATAAATTCTATTGAAAATCTGTGAAGCCGCCACCACTTCCTGGATCTCTCATTTAACGAGCTCCCCACAGGGTCACGTGGAGCGTTGGCAGCGGAGCGTATACTCATTTATCCACCAGCACGTTCCTTCAGTGTCCTCTCTCCATCGCTGCCAGGGCACCTGTACCCCGTGACCCAATGTTATGGAATTTATGTGGCCACCTACATCCCATCGGGTCACGGGACACAGGCAGGGCCAGATTTATACTTTGTTGCACCCCTAGGCCAAGTTTCTTGAAGCTCCCCTTTTATGTGTAGCACCATCCTATTCCCTGTGCAGTCCCCTCTTCCATATCTAACATTCACGTACAGCAGCCTCCTTTAATTATATACAAATCTCTTGAGCTGCAGCTCCCTATTACTATCTGTTGCTCCTTATTGGCAACCTCTGTATTCCAATTGCAGCAATCCCCCTCTATGTCCAGCCACCCTCCAGCAAGCTGCCGCCCAAGGCCTGGGCCTTTGTGGCCTCCCCAGAAATCCGGCCCTGGACACAGGCCACTCTGGAGCTGATAGTGACAGGACACAGGAGGAAAGCACCAGAGGACAGGTGAGTGTGAACAATACTACAACACTCTTCACTGGTCCGGGGGAGCACATTTTAGATAGGTAGGACACATGGGGGGGCGGGTACCATTCGATGAAGCCTGTTGATCGTTTTGTTTGCATTTGCCGGGAAAACTGAGTGAGTGTATGCGCACCTTTATTCTCTGCTCACACAAAATCGAATTACTGTATTAGGCACACTTGCATACTAAATAGACTGAAAGTCTTTAATATTTCTCTTATTATCCCTCTGCTGCTCTACTGCAAACTACTCATGAGTCACAATTCCATTATAACTATGTAAACCTATCGTGCATTTATAGCTGTGTGCAATGTATCTTATCCATTAAGAGAATCCTTATAATTTTATTATATCATATTATATCAGCCTGAGTAGTACAAAGCTATTTACCTATTGTACATTTTTTTTGGTCTTTTTCAAGGTTTACATCAAAATACTTGTCAGTTTTAAGGCTGATGTATGAATTTGAAATTATACATTCCAGGTAGTTCTGGTCACCATAAGCAGTCTGGGTATTCCTTAAAGGAAACACGAGGTGAAAATAAATTGATGAGATAATCCAGGGGAGCACATTTTAGGTAGCTGGGACACCTGGGGGGCGGGTCCATCCCATGAAACCTGTGCGGTTGATCGTTTCCTTGCATTTGCTGGGAAAATTGAGCGAATGTATGCGCTCCTTTATTTTTTGCTCACAGTGTGTGGCTGGGTAGTGTAATGGTTAACCCCCTTGGCGTTATAATTCCTTCCGGGTTTTAGGGTCTAAAAGCTGTGCACATTTTTTTGCACCCTTTCAGACCCTAAAACCTGGAAAAAATCATGCTGCCAGGTACATCAGCAGCAGTTCTAGCAATCTCTCACCTCCCTGGCTCCAGCGCAGCAGTTATGCCTCCATCCTCCGGGTGGCGCTGCAACTCTAAAGTGAAATTGCCAGCTGTCAATCTCAACATCAGGAAGCAGAGCCCCGGAGGAGAGGAAGAAGAATGGCAGCCAACGTCGGGATCCCCCGGGAGATATGTAGAAACCCCCGTTGCGCGCTATACTCTGCACACAGCCTCCGGCGGCTACTCCTGAGCAGAGGTCGGGATTACTGCTCTTAGCTTCGGTTTTCCACCCCAACCCTAGCTCGGGGTTACCACCAAGGAGGTTAAGGGCTCTGCCTCTGACACACGAGACCCGGGTTCAAACCTTGGCTCTGCCTGTTCAGTAAGCCAGAACATACTCAGTAGGAATGTCTCCCTAACACTGCTACTGCCTATAAAGCACGTTCTAGTGGCTGCAGCTTGCAGCTGGCGCTTTGAGTTCGCCAGGAGAAAAGCACAATATAAATGTTCTTTGTTTGTTTGAACTGTATCTATTCTCCTTCTCCTAAAAATGAGTTTTTTTTGTTTAGATATCCCACGGTTTTATTTTATTTTGAAATTAACTTTTTAAGTTTTTACTGTTTCATTTTCTGTGCTCAATGACACATGCATTGAAGTATGTCAGAATGAAAATCTATGAACTATTGACCCTTTTTATCTCTTTCCTGCTCCAGATGGCTGTAATTCATTATCAGTGAGGGTTACACTGCAGTCTGACCTGGTTCAGACCCGGACAGAAACTGTCACTTGCATACCTGACTTTTAACTCTTTCAGATTGAAAATGAAAAAAGGAACACAACAGCATAGTTATTTGTGTGCTTGGCACTGTAATACACGTCTGTCTCCAGTGATGCTCGGATACCCTCAATCACGAATTAGAGTGATCACAAATTCGACTCCGCCCACTTACAAATTGACTTGTGATCACCATCACGAACAGAAACAGATATCCGACTCGAGTACGGGTTTGAGTCGAATAACTGCTTGTAATCACGAGTCCTGATTCGTGATTATAAACCCGCCAACTTTAACAGTTAATAGCAAAGCCCCCTTACATGCTAGAAGCACAAAATTTGCCAGATATGTTTAAAAGAACAGTGGGAACAAGAAGAAAAAAAAGACCTTATAGTTTTTGAGAAAATCGATTTTAAAGTTTCAAAGGAAAAAAATATACATTTAAATGCGGTAAGTACATTAAGTGTCATTTGCCGCATTTAAATGTATACTTTTTCCTTTGAAACTTTAAAAACGATTTTCTCGAAAACTATAAGGTCTTTTTGAAAAACAAAAAGTGTCCTCTTGCTCCCACTGTTCTTCTTAAAGAGGAACTTCATTCCTTAAGTTACTTTAGTTATGTTAATTAAAATAGATAGGTAATATAATCTCTTACCCACACTGTTTTAAAAAAACAGGCAAATGTTTGATTTCATGATGGCAGCCATCTTTTTGGTTGAAAGGAGGTGACAGGGAGCATGAGAAACAGTTCCAACTGTCCTTTGTCCTGAGCACCTCTCCCAGTTGCTAGGCAACGTGAATAACAACATAGGAAATCCCATCATGCTTTGCACAGTATCAGGGAAAAAAAGCGCTTTTCTCCTGACGGAGGAATTGAACAGAGGCGTCAACAGTATAAAATATGCTAAACACTTTAAAATTGCTGAGGAGGCAGTTTGTGGATTTACCTCCTCAAAGCAGACATGAAACTGCCGATTTTCAAAGGTTTAGATTTATTAATATACTCCAGAAAACAGTTGCAAAGGCGCTAGGCTGAGACATAGACACTTGTTGCTGTATGCTCCATCCCCAATTGCCTGATGAAGCGGGGCCACACCTGCGAAATGTGTTGCAACTGTTTTCTGGAGTATATAAATAAATCTAAACCTTTGAAAATTGACAGTTTCATGTCTGCTTTGAGGAGGTAAGTCCACCACTGCCTCTTCAGCAATTTTAAAGTTTTTAGCATATTTTATCCTGTTGGCGCCTCTGTTCAATTCCTGCGATACCTGTGTCCACCCCTGGTAAAGGGGTGATATACCACCCTTCTTTCCGATCTGCAGAGAGCGCCTTCTTAATCCTGAGTGGGGACGGGTCTTAATCTCCCAACCTGCATTTACAGTGGTTGCCTATCAGGTAACCCTAGTTTGTAAATATTAATTTACTTACACTATCCAATACATACTACGCTATATTGGGCTCTCAGTGTTTCTCTTTTTGTTTTCTCCTGAAGGGCTCAAAGTACCAGAGCTGCAGCCACTAGGGTAGCCATCTTAGGGAGACTTGCCCAAGGTCTCCCTACTGAATAGGTGCTGGCTTACTGAACAGGAAGAGCCAGGAATCAAGCCCTGGTCCCCTGAGTCAGAGGCAGAGCCCATAACCAGTAGACTATCCAGCCACTGTTAGTTCTCAAATAATCTGCTGCATAAACAGAATTTGCAGTTAACTCAATTTCCCCCAGTTTTCTTTCTTTTTCATGCAATCTAACATCTATGTATATTGATATTATAACTGTGGATATATATTTTAAGCCAGCATATGCTGCCCTCTCCTTTATAACCCCCGCCTTGGGCTCGGTAGTCTTTCAAACACTCATAATTACAAGAAAAGTCAGACCTGCGAAAAAAAAGAAATAAAAAAAGAAACACAAAAGACATATTGCAAGGTAGCTCGGATGATGAAAGAGGGAGAAGGCTGCGGCAGACATGGAACTGCCTGGGGCATTTATCTTAGGAACAAGTTATCACATTCAAGATGTCAAAATTGACTAAATCTACACAAGACAGGGAGTGTATTATTTATAGGATGAAAAGCACAACCAGGGATGTTGACATTATTTCGAGATCAGTCCTATCTGGATCAGAAAATTACATGCCCACGGAGGGAAGGTAATGAGATGAAAGAGCAGTGATTACACGTGAAAAATTAGCAAGAACATTTGAAATTACACCAGGCCTTCCCAGCGAGATAACTTTTAGCGGAGAGCCAGGTCTGGTTACCGTCCCTTAAGAGCTGAGATTGCTTCTTGCGGATCTGTCAGCCTGGACACTGTGAAATGTAAGGGAGGAGGGAAGGGGGTGAACTCCTCACCCCATTACATTGCAATGTGCTAACAGAGACCTTAAACCACCACACATATCTGGGCCATAAATTCCAATGCGGCCAGAAGATGAGATGATTTTCTTCATTGGCTTGTTTCCCTGCTGCATTTTCGCAATATATATTCATCCCTTCTGATACAAATACACATACAGCATTCTGAGCGTTAGGATATGGTCTAGTGCAGATACCTGGGCCCAACATGGAGGGTTTAAAGACCACAATGATGGAAAATGTAAAATACATGTGTGCACATACTACGGTATATGAGAGGTACTTTTATTGCAGACAGGGCCGAAACTATCATAGGAAAAAATGGGCAATTGCCCCAGGGCCCCAGAGCCTGTAGGGGCCCCCAAGGTGTCCCTCCCCCATCTTAACTGTTGCTCCCCAGGGACTCTGCAGAGTCTGTTAAGTTGGGAGGTGATTGGGGGAGGGTCAGCAGCCAGCTCAGGGGCCAAGGAGGAAAATTTGGCTGCAGCAAAGGGCCTTAAATGACGCTTTTTGGTCGGGGGGGGGGGGGGGGTGTCTGTTGGGGGGAGGGGGGTCAGGCTAATTTTGCCCTAGGGCCCAATTGTTACTTGAACCAGCCCTGATTGCAGAGTAAAATGCATTGTAAATTACTTTTTTTATGAAGATGTCACTTAAAGTGAACCTAGTAAAATGAAATAGAAAAAACACATGACATCGCTGCAAATGAATATTACATGCTTACCTCACTGTCAGTTCCTCTCAGAAGCTCACCATTTTCTTCTTATGACGATTCCTGTCAGTTCTGACAAGATTTTGTCAGAACTGAAATATATCAGTTGCTCTCAGTTATATATCAGTTGCTGTCAGTTATAACTGAAAGGCTCAACTGATGTGCAAGGTAATGTCCATGTTTCTCTATGGCTCAAGTGGGCAATATTACAGTTTAACAGTGTGCTGAACCGTAAGCTACTATGGAGTCATCAGAATTTTTAAAATGGAGGATAGAGAATTCTATCAATCACAGTGGACAAACAAACAAAGAAAGAGAATTGATGAGTAGACTACACGGGAGGTAAGTATACCCTGTGTACTGTATGTTTATTTTGACTTCTAATTTTTAGTTCAGGTTCGCTCTAAACCAAACTTGTAGCGGAAATAAACTTATGAGATGATGAATTGTATGTGTAGTGCAGCTAAGAAACAGAACATAAGTAGTAAAGAAAATAGTCACGTATTGTTTTCCAGTATAGGAAGGGTTAAAAAACACTTCAGTTGTTATCTGCAGCTGTGACAGAACAATGCAGAGTTATATACAAAAGCTATACATTTGAAAATAAAAATATGAGACTCTTTTCTTTACTACTAATGTTGTATTCATTATCCGTACTATATACTATGTACAGTTCATTATACCGTATTATAGGTTTGCTTTAAAGAGCAAAACGTTAAAAAGGTTGATGGTTTTATAATCTCACATGGAAAACTGTAAGTTTATATGTTACATAGTATAACAAATAAAAATGAGATCAGGAACTGCGAAGTATACATTGTTTTCAATCTAGTAAATTGTATAAGGTGGTGAAGGCACTTTTTAGCCATTTTGGTGCCCTGGACAAGAAGACAGCCTACTGTACAAAAAATAAAATAAACAAATAGAAAAAAAAAAAAAGGAAGAAAGATTGCACAGTGATAGGAACACGATGGCCTTTTACCATAAGATGGCAACCCAGGCTCTTGCTCAGAAACAGCCCTGATTGTGGGTACCGCTGATGTAAATCTATTTACCATGAATGTAAATGTATTTACCATGAATGTCACTAATGTATTTGTGAAGTAACTGTACTACCTTAGTGTTGACAGATGTCTTCAGCACTTAAGTAGAAGGATGCTAGCGAATGTACACAGTCAATTTACAACTGCAGATGTAGCATGCAGAGATTCAATTGGGTAATGCGCACCGCCGCTTGTGTCACTGCACAGTGATAGCTTGTACTGTACACTGGGATTGACATATCATGTCTGAAAAGCTGTATTGGAGTAAACAGAGGTACCCACCGTGTTTCGGGTGTCAAACTTCCTCAGGTGTCCTTAGGCGACACCCAAAACATGTTGTCCACCTCTGTTTGCACCAATAAAACTTTTCACTGCTAAAGCCTTTGATGTGCTACCACCAAGTGTCTTTATTGTACATGTATTAGCAGGAGCGGTAAACCTGCAGAAGTCTGGTACCGGCAAGCTGGTCCTGAGCTACCGGCCAGTGAAGTGTGGTAGCAGTGCCATTTGCTTTCTAACAGAAGCGTAGCTTAGGTTTTCAGCTCCCAGAGACAAAGACTGTTTTTGCACCCACGCCCACCCCCGTCCACACATCAGGTAGAGCCAAACATACACATGCTAATTCGATAGCCAGATGTGCAATCCTATAGATGTCCAGATGTGTCCCTCTTTCCCCATTTAGATAGCCAGATGTGCCCCGTTAAAGATAGCCAGATGTGTTAATAACAGCAGCCTCACCGGCTCCAACATTCCAGTGATGACATCATCTCTCCTCTGCAGTGACCCCAGCGTCCTTTCCTTGGTAACAGCGTTGTCTCTTGTCACATGATGGCTCTGTTACCAAGGAGGATGCTGTGCGAACTGCAGAGGAGAGAAGAGATGTCATCGCCGGAATGTCGGAGCCGGTGAGTCTTCTGCTGATATTAATGTTCCCCACTCTTCTGCAGAGGGAGGAAGGGAAGGAATTGTGGACACTTCAGGCCACCAACAAGCCACCCCTAATGCATGTGGTGGCGCGGTAAGCTTGCTGAGTGCCCTCACAGTGCAGCCCCCAGGGACATATGTCCCCCCTTGCCCCCCTCTCCCCCCCCCCTCCCCCCATAGCCACGCCTCTGCTTTCTAAAATTCTCCAATACAATAGAGTGCCGATCCACATGATTTTTTGTTTCTGTCAATTTTCACCAGCCCAATTCTAAGAGACATACAATTTGCATCACATTTCGACGCAAGCCAGAATTATTTGCAGTGCGCTGACCATCTCTTTATTTGACTAAACAAATACAACTAGATTTGAAAGAAGCAGATAGGCTAAAACACACACAATACAGTCGCTTTGAAGAGGGCTGGCCAAAAATACGTGCTTACTTTCCTTTCTGGGATGAAGCCCGGCTTGTACCGCCCTTCGCATCGGGCAGACAAAACAGGCAATTTCCATTGTAATGGATTATTTTGTAGCTTCTGACACACATTGGCTCACAAGTAACACTTTACAGCGGCACCTGCAACCAAAGTTATAATCTGGCGGTAATGAAACGCATTGTAACAAGTCCTCACTGCGGGTCAGACAAAACATAAGTAATCAATCTAAAGTGCTTTACGGGGTGTTATTATTTTGGTATCTTCTATCTTGGAACGTATCATTACGTCGCGATAATTATACGCTCCATGAGCCAAATAAGCATTTCATAAACCCACATTACATTTTGTGTTTCAGTATAATTTAATCTATAATTTATTTCTCCTGTTAAATAATAGAACTTATTTTTCTGTATAATTTTACCTTTTTTCCCTATCCTGAAAAGACCTACAATTCGTGTAGCACAGATTGTGGATGAAAACATTCCACCTTCCAGCTGTATCTGAATGTTCTTGAAAAGGTATAAACAGAGGTGCCAAAACAGTAAAATAAGCTAAAAACCTTTTAAAAAGGGAAGTATGGGTGGACTTAACGCCCCAATCATGGACTCAGAAATTCGGGATTCAGCATTAATCAGACTTTGATGAATAACTCCAAACAGGCAACGTGTTTCACAGAATTTACCTACTTCTTCAAGCAGTACAAAGAGCAACTAAGAGGGTCAAATACAACAGGCTAAGCCAGGGTTTCTCAAACCTGTCCTCGTGACTTTCCACCATTGCCAGATATGTCACCACTTGTCTTTCAACATCACGGTACAGTTTAGGTATCGCCTTTTTTGAGAAAAAATTGCGCCCTGGTATCTTCCACTGCAGTGTGTGGCTTTGCTTTTGTGTGCTGCTTTTCCTCAGGTGGTCATCTCATTGCAGTTTGTTCCACACTGCTGAGCCCTGAGTTGATGGCACTTTGGTGGTGGCGGCCGACTTAGTGTTAAGTGGGGTGCCAGAATCAGAGCAGGAGGAGGAAGATATGTCACGCTTCCGTGCGGAAGCTGAGAAAGACGAGGTGTTCTGTGTTAAATAGTCAACTACATCCTGACAATATTGGGGGTTGATGGCATGTGCCTTCTTCTGAACACTGTACTTTGGTCGATGGCCGCATGACACCATGACAGCGCAACCTCAAACAGACCTGCCAGGTGGCCTGCCTCTGCCTTTTCTTTAGTCCATATTGGGGGGATGAAGTGAAAGGTATGCCCTGACTTGACTAATACAGTGTGCAGTCACCCAGGTGCAGTTAACGGGTATGCACGGAGTGGTATATCACACTGCGTGCACTCACGTAGGTAGGTGGGTGCACTGAACACAACAGTTAGGTATTTGCAGTGATGAGGTGGGTGCACTGAACACAACAGGTCGGTATTTGCAGTAATGGGTATTACAATGTGCACCTGTCACACACAGACAGGCAGCGGACAGGCACAGTGACACTGCATGAACTCAGCTCACGTAGATAGGTGGGTGCACTGTGAACATCAGGTAGGTAGGTATATGCAGTAATGGGTATTACAATGTGCACCTGTCACACACAGACAGGTAGCGGACAGGCACAGTGACACTGTGTGTGCTCAACTCACGTAGGTAGGTGGGTGCACTGTGAACAACAGGTAGGTAGGTATATGCAGTACTGGGTATTACAATGTGCACCTGTCACACACACAGGTAGTCACTGAATGTGCTGGGCCTGGCAGTGGCACACACAGTATGAATTATGAAGGCTGTCTATGCAACACAAGTGTCAGTGGGACACACAGAAAAAAAAATACATCACAAGAACAACATTAGCTCTCAAAAGAGCTGCTGTGGGGTGCTATTTTAGCAATAAGAATCGGCAGGAGCAAGCTAACAAGCCTACAAGAGCCTAACTAATCTTTCCCTATGAGAGTCTGCAGCAGCAGCAGCAGCTGTCCCTTCTACCTATATTTTCTATGTTGGCACTTTATAAATCAGTAATAATAATAATGGCTTTGCCGTCCAGATCGCACTGTTGTATGAGATTTCAATTTCTGGATACGACTAGATGTGCTAATTTTAAAAAGTGGGACAACTAAATGCTTTGTCTATAAGTGGTTTTAAATGATGTTATTGTTTTAGAATTCTTAAATCATTTTTTTATCTTAATTATCTGTCTATAAAGGAAAATGTGATTTTTTTTTTTTATATATATTTCTTCTCTTAATTTCTTTCTGAGTGTTTGAATGTGTATATGTAAAAAAATCACTTTAACAAAATGTATTTCGGCTTGCAAATCTGTCGAGCCAGACTTATACAAACCTCTCAAAAACTGAGCTTGTCACATGGTTTGGTCAGCCAATCAGATAGCTCCATCCATTGTACTGTTCTGATTGGCTGCTGCAGGAGGTTTGGCTGAGATAGTGGTGGAAATAGTGGTGGTGTGGTAGATACAGATGTAAGTTTCACAGCACAGGGTATGTACCGCAGAAGCTGGAAGAGGTTATTGCTCAAGTTCAGGAAAATATTTTAGTTAAAAAAAATGAGTTTGACCTTTTTTATGGAACTTTATTTCTGTATGTCTGTAAATATTTCCCTCAGTTGCTGCTGTGATAGAATTGGATACCTTACTCCTGCACAGACAAAAACAGTAACGAATACATGTGTAGAGTAGAAAAGAGATATCAACCTCCTATCAACATTTCATAGAGGTGCCTCATTTCCTGGTTCTGAGATGAGCAGGGTTCATAAGAAGGTCCATAGAGGTTCCAGATGGAAGATATGGTGGAATGTCTCCCCAATGGGCCACACTGATGGATGGTAAGAACCCAACAGGGTTTAACTCCATTCCACATTTTCTGGAACCAAAAGTATTATCTAACTGGATTGGACTTTATTGGTATAAAGAAAAAAAAAATCATATTTTTTTCAGGTAAAATTGCCATGGAAAGTTTAATCTCTATATTTTGCGTCATGTTATGGTAAACCTAATTTCAGCTTGCTTAGTTTCCTTTATATGCCCTTAACCCTTTCCAACTCTATGTTGGGAGTCAGTCAGACTATGGCCTCAATTCACTAAGCTTTATCAAACACTTTATCAAACGTTTGATAATTTACCTCATGGGTAAAATCTAATTTTAAATTCACTAAGGTGTTATAGATCTATTGAACGTTTTATCGATAAAACATTTGATAAATATATAACACCTTAGTGAATTCAAAATTAGATTTTACCCAAGAGGTAAATTATCAAAGTGTTTGATAAAGTGTTTGATAAAGTTTAGTGAATTGAGGCCTATGTGCCACATTGCCCTTTTCTTCCATAATGGAAACAGTTCAACATAGTAAAACTAGCTCTCGCTAGATGGTGATGTCGGCAGAATTTTTTTTTGCACTGTGTCAGTCTCTGCATATAAAATTGTCGTACTAAGTCCCACACTGTGATCACCATTGGGCCCACCCCCCCCCCCTCCCCATCACTGCACCAACGCATTTCGAGAAACGAGGAACAGTGCAGGTGGTGAAAATGTGCAACGATGACCCCAGCACTGAGGCTGCTTTCACAGTGGGACATTACAAGCGTACGTTAGAGCAGCCTGTAACACAGCCCAACTCACGGTAATGAAAAATCAATGTGCTGTTCACAGTGCCCACGTTGCGTTAGAGTATAACGCTGCACGTTCAATGAATGTGCAGCATTCTGTGCGTTATACGTGGTTTTAGCTGCATTAGACTGTTTGCACATGCTCAGTAAGGGGAGAGTCCGCTATTGGTCCTAGCCACATGGCTAATTAATATTCACTGCACTGTAGTGTTGTCCAGATTATGACTGATTCTGATCTTTGATCTGGATCTTTTTTGTGAGTCGAATCATCCGGATCATCGCAGTAAACGATTCGGTTCACAGTGGATGTCTGGAAGAAACATGAACTGCAGCTTCTGTGCACAAGCACAATCTTCCTGCTGCATCTCTCCCTTCCCCATTAGCACCCTCAATGTGCCCTCATTCTACTGCACCTCTCACTCTGCTGCACCCCAGCTTCCTGCTTCCCTAGTAAAATGATTCAAAGATTCGGTTCAAAGATCCGGATCTTTTCAATGACCCGATTTGAATCATCCGAATCATTGAAAAGATCCAGACTTCCCAGGATAGAATGTAAACGGCGCACCAAGAACCGCATAACGCAGCTCAATCTGACGTCCAACTTCAACACCACCACGCGTTACGTTAGGGGCACGTTATGCGACCTTAACGTCCCCTAAAACGCAGCGTCTTGGTGTAAAAGAGGCCTTAGTTTTAGAATTCCCCAGTAGTGTGCTAAAGATTGCCACCAGACCTAGAAAATCATGGTAGACGTTTTCGACAGTAATTCAAGTTTTTTTTTTCTTTGATAAACATTCTTCAGTGCAACAAGCAGTACAGCAGAAATTTACAGCACAAATTCAAGCTCTTTTATTTATTTATTTTTTTTTCCGGAGTAACAAAACGTGCAATATAAAATTCACCACTGTACAGCATCAGTAAGAGATATAGCAGCATAAATCCATATTAGCGATTATGACATGATGAGAAGGCAACAGACTGTTCAGACAAATGAATGGCCATTTCTAAGCCAGACAAGTGCGCAGCTATCCATTAGCTTGTCTGAAATCGCAGTCTGTTGCCATCGCATCATGTCATAATCATGGCTATGAATTGATGCTGCTTTGCTTCTTATGTTATGTACATGCTGCCAGTTAATGTTGCCTGCAGGGACTGGGGCTCAATCCCTGGGGGTTACACTTTGTAGCCGAGTTCTGTATATATTTTCTGCAACTTCCAGTCAGTGGGTTGAGTAGGAGAACAATGGGCTCCAGGTAGAGGCCTGCATCGGATCGGGTGCCTGTGGATTACCAGAAATGCAGGTCGGGTCCAGGTACCCATATTGAATCTAAATGGCTTGCGAGTGGGGTTGTAAATAGCAGGCTGTGAGTCGGGTTGTGATTAGCAGGCTGCGAGTGGTGTTGTGATTAGCAGGCTGCGAGTGGGGTTGTGATTAGCAGGCTGCGAGTCGGGTTGTGATTAGCAGGCTGCGAGTGGGGTTGTGATTAGCAGGCTGCGAGTCGGGTTGTGATTAGCAGGCTGCGAGTCGGGTTGTGATTAGCAGGCTGCGAGTCGGGTTGTGATTAGCAGGCTGCGAGTGGGGTTCTGATTAGCAGGCTGCGAGTCGGGTTGTGATTAGCAGGCTGCGAGTCGGGTTGTGATTAGCAGGCTGCGAGTCGGGTTGTGATTAGCAGGCTGCGAGTGGGGTTCTGATTAGCAGGCTGCGAGTGGGGTTGTGATTAGCAGGCTGCGAGTGGTGTTGTGTTTAGCAGGCTGCGAGTGGAGTTGTGATTAGCAGGCTGCGAGTGGAGTTGTGATTAGCAGGCTGCGAGTGGAGTTGTGATTAGCAGGCTGCGAGTGGGGTTGTGATTAGCAGGCTGCGAGTGGGGTTGTGATTAGCAGGCTGCGAGTCGGGTTGTGATTAGCAGGCTGCGAGTGGGGTTGTGATTAGCAGGCTACGAGTTGGGTTGTGATTAGCAGGCTGCGAGTTGGGTTGTGATTAGCAGGCTGCGAGTGGGGTTGTGATTAGCAGGCTGTGAGTGGGGTTGTGATTAGCAGGCTGCGAGTGGTGTTGTGATTAGCAGTCTGTGAGTCGGGTTTTGATTAGCAGGCTGCGAGTCGGGTTGTGATTAGAAGGCTGCGAGTCGGGTTGTGATTAGCAGGCTGCGAGTGGGGTTCTGATTAGCAGGCTGCGAGTGGGGTTGTGATTAGCAGGCTGCGAGTGGTGTTGTGTTTAGCAGGCTGCGAGTGGAGTTGTGATTAGCAGGCTGCGAGTGGAGTTGTGATTAGCAGGCTGCGAGTGGGGTTGTAAATAGCAGGCTGTGAGTCGGGTTGTGATTAGCAGGCTGCGAGTGGTGTTGTGATTAGCAGGCTGCGAGTGGGGTTGTGATTAGCAGGCTGCGAGTCGGGTTGTGATTAGCAGGCTGCGAGTGGGGTTGTGATTAGCAGGCTGCGAGTCGGGTTGTGATTAGCAGGCTGCGAGTCGGGTTGTGATTAGCAGGCTGCGAGTCGGGTTGTGATTAGCAGGCTGCGAGTGGGGTTCTGATTAGCAGGCTGCGAGTCGGGTTGTGATTAGCAGGCTGCGAGTCGGGTTGTGATTAGCAGGCTGCGAGTCGGGTTGTGATTAGCAGGCTGCGAGTGGGGTTCTGATTAGCAGGCTGCGAGTGGGGTTGTGATTAGCAGGCTGCGAGTGGTGTTGTGTTTAGCAGGCTGCGAGTGGAGTTGTGATTAGCAGGCTGCGAGTGGAGTTGTGATTAGCAGGCTGCGAGTGGAGTTGTGATTAGCAGGCTGCGAGTGGGGTTGTGATTAGCAGGCTGCGAGTGGGGTTGTGATTAGCAGGCTGCGAGTCGGGTTGTGATTAGCAGGCTGCGAGTGGGGTTGTGATTAGCAGGCTACGAGTTGGGTTGTGATTAGCAGGCTGCGAGTTGGGTTGTGATTAGCAGGCTGCGAGTGGGGTTGTGATTAGCAGGCTGTGAGTGGGGTTGTGATTAGCAGGCTGCGAGTGGTGTTGTGATTAGCAGTCTGTGAGTCGGGTTTTGATTAGCAGGCTGCGAGTCGGGTTGTGATTAGAAGGCTGCGAGTCGGGTTGTGATTAGCAGGCTGCGAGTGGTGTTGTGATTAGCAGTCTGTGAGTCGGGTTTTGATTAGCAGGCTGCGAGTCGGGTTGTGATTAGAAGGCTGCGAGTCGGGTTGTGATTAGCAGGCTGCGAGTCGGGTTTTGATTAGCAGGCTGCGAGTCGGGTTGTGATTAGCAGGCTGCGAGTCGGGTTGTGATTAGCAGGCTGCGAGTCGGGTTGTGATTAGCAGGCTGCGAGTCGGGTTGTGATTAGCAGGCTGCGAGTCGGGTTGTGATTAGCAGGCTGCGAGTCGGGTTGTGATTAGCAGGCTGCGAGTCGGGTTTTGATTAGCAGGCTGCGAGTCGGGTTGTGATTAGCAGGCTGCGAGTCGGGTTGTGATTAGAAGGCTGCGAGTCGGGTTGTGATTAGCAGGCTGCGAGTGGTGTTGTGATTAGCAGGCTGCGAGTCGGGTTGTGATTAGAAGGCTGCGAGTCGGGTTGTGATTAGCAGGCTGCGAGTCGGGTTGTGATTAGCAGGCTGCGAGTCGGGTTGTGATTAGCAGGCTGCGAGTCGGGTTGTGATTAGCAGGCTGCGAGTCGGGTTGTGATTAGCAGGCTGCGAGTGGGGTTGTGATTAGCAGGCTGCGAGTTGGGTTGTGATTAGCAGGCTGCGAGTCGGGTTGTGATTAGCAGGCTGCGAGTCGGGTTTTGATTAGCAGGCTGCGAGTGGGGTTGTGATTAGCAGGCTGCGAGTTGGGTTGTGATTAGCAGGCTGTGAGACGGGCTGTGATTAGCTGGCTGCGAGTCGGGTTGTGATTAGCAGGCTGCGAGTCGGGTTGTGATTAGCAGTCTGCGAGTCGGGTTGTGATTAGCAGGCTGCGAGTCGGGTTGTGATTAGCAGGCTGCGAGTCGGGTTGTGATTAGCAGGCTGCGAGTGGGGTTGTGATTAGCAGGCTGCGAGTCGGGTTGTGATTAGTAGGCTGCGAGTCGGGTTGTGGGTGGTGAAAACAGGCATAAGACAATTTTGTACCTTTTGCTTCTCAAAATCTTTGATGGCTGCTAGGACCAGAACACTTACTTGCTGACTTGGCTACGGGTGCAGGTCGGGTGTGGGTATGGAAAATCAGACCTGTGCAGGCCTCTAGCTCAGGGGTCACTTGGAAGTCGTTAAAGATTCGACAAGGTGGTCTTCTAATCCAAGAGAGTTTAATCCAGCAGGTGTATTTATTGGAAACGGTAAAAAAGGGCGCAGGCAGCTAGTGGACAAAAAGGGCGCTGCCATTCACTCGCATAATAAATAGCGTTTAATGGGCGCCGAGCAGGAAAAAAGAGCGCCAGAGATAAATAACGTTTATAAAAATACTAAACATATTTATCCTATTTAACTAACTAAAACATTATTTAAAGTTTTATCCCTAACTGTTTGTAAAACATTATTATTCACAAAATAAAGCTAAATAACGTTTATAAAAATACTAAACATATTTATCCTATTTAACTAACTAAAACATTATTTAAAGTTTTAGCTCTAACTGTTTGTAAAACATTATTATTCACAAAATAAAGTGAATCAGTACGTAACGTAAATTGCAGGTTTAGGCACCACCAGGGGGGTCTTAGGTTTAGGCATCACCAGGGGGGTCTTAGGTTTAGGCACCACCAGGGGGGTCTTAGGTTTAGGCATCACCAGGGGGTCTTAGGTTTAGGCACCACCAGGGGGGTCTTAGGTTTAGGCACCACCAGGGGGTCTTAGGTTTAGGCACCACCAGGGGGGTCTTAGGTTTAGGCACCACCAGGGGGGTCTTAGGTTTAGGCACCAACAGGGGGGTCTTAGGTTTAGGCATCACCAGGGGGGTCTTAGGTTTAGGCATCACCAGGGGGTCTTAGGTTTAGGCACCACCAGGGGGGTCTTAGGTTTAGGCACCACCAGGGGGGTCTTAGGTATAGGCACCACCAGGGGGGTCTAGGGGTTAGGGATAGGTACAGGGAGGGTTCTGTGTAAGAGTAGGCTTAGGTATAGTTTTAGTAAAATTTTAGTAATACTTACTAATGTTTTACAACACTTATTACGAACGTAGTTATATTTATATCATCGTTATAAACAATATTTTCACATTTTATAATAAGAACAAACAATAAATGAAGGTTATTCACAATAATGTACAATTATAACAATTAAACATATATTATCTTTATTTATAAACGTAATTATAAGTTTCACTTTTGAAACAGGGAAGATTAATGTTTTTACAATTGCCGATTTCATAAACATTATTTAATGATTTATACATTTGTAAAACATTATTTGTAAACCAAATATAGCACAATATTTTTATAAACGCTATTAATGATTAAGTATTAAATCTCGTTTACACCCCGCGCCCTTTTTCCCCGACGCCCTTTTTGTATGTACACGTATTTATTATTATTATTATTAATAAACTTTATTCATAAAGCGCTAACATATTATGCAGCACTGTACAATAGATGGGAGAGACAATACAATGTTGAACAATATAACACAGGGACATTACAGAGTTAAACTATTGTGTACAAAATAGTGAATTAACAATTGTATGTAAATTGCAAGTAGTAATGTATATAGAAGATGAGTCACTGAGTCCATATGGGTATATAAGGCCTACCTGAATAAACTAAAGGTGGGGCAAGCATGAAGGGAGGAGGAAGTAGGGGCTGCTCTGGAGATGTCCTGGAGCCTCATGAGTGAGCAAGTGATGCGAGGGGTGGACGTTCATAGAGTGTTGGAGAAGCAGAGAGCACGGGTTGGGAGTATCTCTGGACGAGATAGGAGTTGTATGAAGGGGAGGTATGATGGATGTATTGTATGCCAGGCAGAGCAGTTTAGATTTCATTCTGATGGGGGGCAGGGAGCCAGTGAAGGTATATGCGAAGTGCGGCAACTGAAGAGAAGCGACAGGAGTGAATGATCCTGGCAGCTGCATTTAGAACTGATTGCAGAGATCGGAGTGCAGTCTTGGGAAGTCAAGAAAGGAGGGCAGGAGAAGACCAAAGCATGGACCAGGAGTTTGACGGTGTCGGGGATCAGCTAGAGCAGTGTTTCCCAACCCCCTCCTCAAGGCCCACCAACAATGCATGTTTTGTGGAAATCCACAGAGGTAGATAGTCAGCTCTGCTAAGACACTAATTACCCCACCTGTTTTTTTCCAAAACATGTACTTTTGGAGGGCCTTGAGGATAGGATTGGGGAACTGTGAGCTCGAGGAGAATTTTGGTAATGTTGCGGAGAAGGAAGTGAATGACCTGAAAATGTTCTGGATGTGAGTAGAAGAGGAGGGCTGAGTCAAGGGCACCCATGCAGTGAGTTTGAGAGACAGGGGCATGGACATGTTATCAAGAGTAATGGAGGTGTCGCGGAGAGGTCTGGAAAAAGGGAGATGTTGTGGTAGCTGGAGGGTGGGGAAGGATCTTATGACTTTCTTCAGTAGTGGGTGGATGGATGGCTCACTTGAAAGTGGATGGAAAAATTCCAGCAGAGAGGGAAAGGTTAGCAAAGGGGCCAGAGCAGAGGAAGAGTGAAGCACGTCAGGGTAAGGGGTCAAGGGGGGAGGTAGCAGCAGGAGAAGAAGAGAGTGAGGAGGCAACCTCATCAACAGTGATAGGGCTGAGAGGGGGGAATACGGGAGAGTAGTTAAATATGAAGAGCTGCATTTGTTTTCATTTCAATTATTCCCCTCAGCTCCATGCTGGCTACACCTATGTTTTCTGTACTAATACCAGGCCTACAGGCCTACAGGCCTACAGTAGCTAGTAGTTTAACCTTCAGTTGAATTCATAGCAGACAGCCTAATGTGATGCCTTCCTGATCGAGACCAATCAAAGAGTTACTTTAAAAAAAAGTCTACATCTCCCTTTTACGATAACGAGAACGGTGCCAACGTAACTTCCCCAAATCTCCGCTTTTGAAGCCTATATTTTGTTCCCTAAACCGCAGGTGCACTTTAGCACTGTTTTTAATTTGCTACATGTCTCCAGTGCGATCCAACGAATAAAATAATCAACACAAAACAAAGAGAAAATGTTTACAAACAGAGAAATTGAGGGAAATTGCCGTTTGTTTAAGCCGCATGGTATCTAGAATTTCAACTGACGCGATCAAATAAGCAGACAGCACAAAGCAGAACAAGGCCAGGCTTAACGTTTTTAAAAGCCTATTTGGTTTGTTTGTTTCTGTATAAATTATATTCGCAGCAACAAGACTGAGTAGAGAGCGCGCAACAAACCTGTGTTTTCCCCAGCTTCATTTTGATGGCTAATTAGTTTTTTACCCACAGATAGCAGCAGGGAGATAAGCTGGTAGATAAATAGTAATAACCAGCTGTGTGAAAGCCACATTTCAGGGTCGCTGTAGCGAGACTTGCTCAGTATTAGAATTAATTGTGTATTTCACACATACACACGCAGGCGTGTATTAAAATTGATGGCATTTACCCCACCATGTAGCAACGGAAGCAAAGTTTGAAAATTAGCTAAATACCTGAACTCCCGAAATGGTTAAACAACCTACAGCTACCATGGTTTTTGGAAATGTAAAGGAAATCTGAATCATCGTCTGATGAGAACAATTGTATCTATAGTCCTAACCCTGAATAAGACGTTCCTGAAACCCCAAAGTCTTTTTTTGGTATTAAAGGATAAGATTTCGGGTTTAAAATTTTGACTCATTGGCTCACATTGATCACAGTCTCAGGAGCCAATGAAATCAGCTCCTGAACACCTCACAGAACTCTGCTGTCATAGCGACAGCAGGGCATGTTGTCAGTAGTTTTTGTACCAGCAGTCTCTGATCCTTAACCATTAAAGGACGACGCTAACGGAAATCTGCACCCTGATTTGATGCGGTTATTCCTGCTAGAGCGTAGATTTCAATTCACCAACGGTGCGTGTTTTCATCGCTCTCGACGATCTCGCCGATGTCTCCCAGCCGCAGCTTACCCACACTGCCATCTCTATAATGGCAGAGCCCTGTGAGTGGGTCAGGAGCTGATTTCACCCTGTCTATCAATGTAAGCAGCTCCCATTGTCTTACATTGATAGACACGGTCAGCAGCCAATGAAAGCGGCTTCTGAATGGCTCACAGGAACTCTGCCGTCATAGACAGTGGGTGGCTGAGGCTCCCAATGTGCCGGTGGGTATGTGCGGCTATTCGTCGATATTCATCAGTGTTCTGCCATTTCTTGAACCAGCTGTCTCTGGTCCTCAAGGGAGCAGAGACTGCTTGTACTGAAGTGGTTAAAGAGGAACTCCAGCCTAAACAAACATACTGTCATTAAGTTACATTAGTTATGTTAATTAAAATAGATAGGTAATATAATCTCTTACCCACACTATTTTAAAAGAACAGGCAAATGTTTGATTTCATGATGGCAGCCATCTTTTTGGTTGAAAGGAGGTGACAGGGAGCATGAGACACAGTTCCAACTGTCTTGCGTCCTGAGCACCTCTCCCAGTTGCTAGGCAACATGAATAACAACATAGGAAATCCCATCATGCTCTGCACAGCATCAGGGAAAAAAAGCCCAGGCTTTTTTCTTTGATGGGTGGAGCTTAGCTAAAAATGCAGCTAAAAATGATGCTTTGGTAAGAAAAACAAAGCTCTGATGCTGTCAAACTGTTAAAGAAACACCAAGCCTATTCAGATCTGCTGAGTAGATTTTTAGTCCGGGGGCTCACTTTAAAGTGTGTAACATTGTGCATAAAAAAACATAGGTTTAACATTAAACATTCTGGTTTCAGCATCGCTATCTATATCTCTAGTGCTAAATATTGCTCCAACTGAGGCTAAGTCTAGGCTGTTAATTATGCAGAATCCCCCCCCCCCCCAAAAAAAAAAACAACAAAAAAAACACACACACACAACAGCATTCTGGGACACCAGAGATATTCTCTAATGGCTTTAGAACTCCCAGTAAACAAACAGTCTGCAGAAATCACCTGCCAGTCCTAAAGAACAAGAAAGGGAAGTCCGCACAGTTGTCTCCAATATCAAAAGTGTATCAAAATAATAATTTATTCAGGACGTATCCATAACCATCAGGAAGCAATCGACTAACATGTTTCGGACACCAGGTCCTTAATCATAGTTCATGTACTATGATTAAGGACCTGGTGTCCGAAACATGTTAGTCGATTGCTTTCTGATGGTTGTGGATACGTCCTGAATAAATTATTATTTTGATACACTTTTGATATTGGAGACAACTGTGCGGACTTCCCTTTCTTGATCTGTCTACATTGGGCACGGCTGCCTGTGTTCCTGCACTGTCTACCATAGTGCGGTTGAGCGGTATATCCTACTGTTTTCCTGTCCAGTCCTAAAGAAGTTGCTGTCTGTGATACATTTCAGAAAGTAAATCAGGGAGATGCAATAGGCAAATTCTCACTACATAATTTCTTAAATGAATAGAGTATACCAGTCCTATATGGTTCCCAGCTGCAAAAAAAAATCCGCATTTATCTGCCTACTGCCCTCAAGTGATGAATAATAGGAGATTGGATTCCAACACCAAAACCTGCCAAGGACAGCCACTTTGTCAGAGAGGCGTAAGCAGTGGGAGGGAAACAGATTGTAGATCATTACCACTATTCAAAACACACAGAGACGTGATCATGACTACAATAACACTAATGAAGTGTTGGTAGAATGGTTGAAAAAGTCTTGGTGGATCCCTCTGGTACGGGAACTCCAGTGAAGTTGCAAGTTCTATACAAAATACTGGATTGATAGTCGGGGGAACTTATATGGATACGTATTCCCTATGTGTCTCGGGACTCGGGCTTCCGAAGACGGGCCGCTCCATACTACGCATGCGCGAGCGCCCTCTATGACGCACTCGCGCGTGCGTAGTATGGAGCGGCCCGTCTTCGGAAGCCCGAGTGCTCCCGAAGACCTCCGAAGTCCCTGCGGCGGCGGACGCGTACGGGGGAGCCAGCTCAGCACCGAGGGCACCGGGAGAGGAGAGGGAAGGCTCATTAGGACCGAGCCTTCCCTCTCCTTAGGCGAGTATCTGACTTTTTTATTTTTAAATTGGTAAACACTGGCTTTAAAGCACCAAGTGCTGTGGAAATATATACGTGTATTTCTGGAACCAATTGTGGATGTGGTTGATTCTGAGCGGCTGGTGGAGCATATATAAGATTGACATTGGATCAGCGCCCGTATACCTTCTAAAAACATAACTTTTATTAGGTCAGTTAAAATAAACCAGCAGCAAAAATAAACCAGCAGCAAAATATCTATCCAGACTAGGACAGTGCTGTACAAAAAGTGACGTTATAATGACACTTGAACAAATGGGAGCGGTACATCGTCAATAGGGTGCTAAGGTAAGGCTCAATACTCAAATAAATAAAGAGGTACTGATTCCCAGGCTTGACCAGATCAGTAGGCCAGAGCTGGATGGTGTGAATACACCAGCCTACCAAATAATTCTGACCCTATGCTCACTAAATACTGGAGTTGCAGTGAGGTGGTAAACACTCCTTCATACACACATTTCTCGACATGTTTCACCCATAACGGGCTTCATCAGGAGTAATATATACAGTCATAATTAGTGAAAAATAATAAAAACCCCCACCCAAACAAATCAAGCAACCACCAGCATGTCAGCCCCCATCAGAGCTCTGACAGGGGCTTTTTGTACAGCACTGTCCTAGTCTTTATAGATATTTTGCTGCTCGTTTATTTTAATTGACCTAATAAAAGTTATATTTTAACCACTTAAGCCTATCTGGACGAATATGTTCATCCAGATAGACTGTGCACTTGCTGCCTGCTGAGGCGCACTCCTGCCGCCCGCCGTTAGCTCCCGTTCAATGAATGGGAATATAGTTCCCATTCATGGATCTAAGTTCCCCACAGAAAAACTCTTTCTGAGTAAAAAAAAGTTTCCCGTTCTCATTCATGTTCCTGGGAGCGAGATCGATTGCTTCCAGGACTTTTTGACTGTGGCCATCTTGTGGCCAAATAGTAAAACTATGCCCACATCCATTTTTTATTAAATAAATACATTATATTACATTTAAAATTAGCTGTTTACATCCCACACCAAAAATTACCCAACTAAAAAAAAAATAAAAAATTACAATTAAAAAAAACAAACAACATAAATAGTTACCTAAAGTTCTGAACTTTTTGAATATGCATGTCGAGAGAGTAGAGTTGTCCCGAACCGTTCGCACGCAAACTTATTTGTGCAAACATTGCAGATTCGCGTTCGCGGGGAAACGCGAACTTTATGGCGGTTCGACCTGTCCACTATACTACATCATTGGGCTAAATTTTGACCCTCTACATCACAGTCAACAGACACATGGCAGCCATAAGGCTGCACTCCCTCCTGGAGCACCCCCCCCCCCTCCCCCTATATAAGGCAGCTACGTCGGCCATGTTCTCACTCTGTGTGCTGGCTGCTGCCTGTTTTAGTGAGAGACGGGAGAGACATTGGAGAGATAGGGAAAGCGATAGTTAGGAGGTCTGTTAGCTTGCTCCTTGCTGATATTTGTTGCTGAGAAGCACCACCAAAACAGCTCTTTTGAGAGCTAATGCTCTTGTGATGTGTTTTTTTTTTGTGTGGCCCACTGACACTGCATATACAGCCCTGTCTGTCGCAGCTGGCCCTTGCTAATGGCTATACTGTGCCAGGCCCAGCACATTCAGTGCCTACCTTTTCACTGCACATGTGTGTGTGTGACAGCTGCACATTGTATTGTAATACCAGCCACTGTATACCTTTCACTGCACCTGTGTGTGACAGCACACAGTTTTATATACCAGTCACTGCATACCTGTTCACTGCACCTCTGTGTGACCACACGCTGTTTTATATACCAGTCCGTGCATACCTTTTCACTTCATCCCCCTCCAATATGGACAAAACAACAGGCAGAGGCAGAGCCAGAGGCAGGCTACCCGGCAGGTCTGTTCAAGGTCGTGCTGTTGTAATTTCGTGCGACCCTCGACCAAAGTACAGTGTTCAGAAGAAGGCACGTGCCATCAACCCCCAATATTGTCAGGACGTAGTTGACTATTTAACACAGAACACCTCATCTTCCTCAGCTTTCACACTGCCATATCTTCCTTCTCCTGCTCTGATTCTGGCACCCCACTTAACACTCCGTCGGCAGCCATCACCAAAGTGCCATCCTCCCAGGGCTCAACGGTGTGGAAATATTTTTGTGTGTCTGCCTCAGATGAGAGCAATGCCATCTGTACTCTCTGCCACCGAAAATTGAGCGGTGGAAAGATCTAGACTCACGTAGGGACAACTACCGTACGAAGGCACATGATTACAAAGCACTAACTCAGTGAGATGACCAACTGAGGGAAAGCAGCACACAAAAGCAAAGCCACACCGCAGTGGAAGATACCATCACGCAATTATTTCTCAAAAAAGGCGATACCCAAACAGTACCATAATGTTGAAAATCAAGTGGTGTCATCTTTGGCACACAGCGTTGTGCCAAGGGTCCATCTGACCACGAATGCCTGGTCTGCAAAGCACGGTCAGGCCTACCCGAAGACTCACACACAGCATCTCTGCCTGCACGCCGTGTGACTGCCTGCCCCAAGACTAAGTCTGTCTTCACACAGCATCTCTGCCTGCAGGCCGCTTGACTGCCTTCTCCGCTACCACCAACAGGGTCCAGGACTCGAGGTGGAGCAGCGGCCGCTATAATAATTTTTCTGGTGCATGTACATGCCTGCCTAATTTTTCTGGCTGCACTGCAGCTGCAACAACAAAACAAAAGGCATGTACATGTGTCAATTCCCCTACGTGATCATTACCTTGCCGAAGTGAAGGGGATTGCATATCCCAATGAAGCAATGACCTATATGAGTGTGTTGGGGGGCACACCAAAGATAATAAGGTCATTGCTTCATTGTGGACAGACCAAATTCGATCAGCTGGACACTCAATCACTGTTCTTCTGTCATTGAGCTACCTCAGCCTGACCATATGGGCTGGAAAGCCGCCATCGTCTGAGCTCTCGCCATGGTGCGCACCAGCATGGCCATCTGTTTGCGTTGCGTTACACAGTGAGTTTGGTCTGTCAATGTGAAGCAGTACACTAATTACACTACCTGATTGATGTATACATATGCAAGCTGTTTTCAAGTACTTTAGGCCTCCAATTTAGCAATGCAATGTGATTTCTGCCCTTTAGGGATTATAATCCTGCTATGCATCAAATCTAGATTTTTCCCCAGGATTTTTGGCGTGTATCCCACTCCGCCATGCCCCCCTCCAGGTGTTAGACCCCTTGAAACATCTTTTCTATCACTTTTGTGACCAGAATTAGTGTTTGAAGTTTTGAAAGTTTGCCTGCTCATTGAAGTCTATTGCGGTTCGGGTTGATTCGCCGGTTTGCAAGCTTCTTCGCAAGTTCGCGTTCGACGAACCAAAATCCGCGGTTTCGCCACAACTCTACAAGAGAGTACATATATTAATATACTTTTTTAAATTACAAGGTGGTAAATAGTGATGGATGCTAATTGAAAAGCTGCACCTTTAATTCCAAATAAAATATCGGCGCCATACATTGTGATAGGGACATAATTTAAATGGTGTAATAGCCGGGACAAATTGGCAACTAAAACACATGGGTTTTAATTATGGTAGCATGTATTAATTTCAAACTATAATGGCCAAAAACTGAGAAATAATGATTTTTTTCAATTTCTGTCTTAATATTCCTGTTAAAATGAATTTAGAATAAAATAACTCTTAGCAAAATGTATCACCCAAAGAAAGCCTAATTGGTGGCAGAAAAAACAAGATATACTGTAGACCAATTCATTGTGATAAGTAGTGATAAAGTTATTGGGGAATGAATGAGAGGTGAAAGTTGCTCGGATGCATAAAGTGAACAACACTGTAGGCTGAAGTGGTTAAATGCGTTTAGGGACCTTTTACCCATAGGGAATACGTATCTATATAAGCTGCAAGCTCTGCCAGGGCCCGGATTTCTGGAAAGGCCACAAAGGCCAGGGCTTTGGGCGGGCTACTGGCCAAGGGGGACACCGGACATAAAAGAGGGGTTACTACATATGAAAAAGGTGGTTGAAAATGGGGAGTAACACATGAAAAAGTAAACAGATGCTCAAGAGAGCTGTTCATAGAAGAAAGGGGTTCCTGGAAACGGATGATACACACAGAAGAGGGGGCTGCACATGGAATGGGAGGAGTGCCACGGGCCACGGCAAAAGACAGGGAGTCACAACATACTTGTCCTAGGGGCACATAAAGTATATATATCCGGCCTTGAGCTCTGAATCTCCCATGGCTACTCCACTGGGAGCTTCATTTCAGACAAAGGGAAATAATCACGTGCAATTGCCTTCTATTGTAATTAAGCAACACCGTACTTTGAAGTCTTTCATAATGACAGAAAAGAGAATTTGCTTTGTTCCTGATTCATAAGTTTACGGATGCTAATCAGGTGTAGATCTCTTGAGATTAATCAGTTATTTCTACAGATTATAAACAATAGATTTACCTGGGCCTATTGCCGCATACATGAAATAAAGGCGCCAGGAAAAAAAAAGAATATTGCTAAAAGTAGCGATATTCTACTGGATTGCGAAAGTAAAATACTGGTAAGTTTTACCAATATTTTAGTATGACTAAACCAAAGCCTACTCTCACCCAGAACCCTCCATCTACAGGTTCCTAACACTAAGAACCCCCTGTTGGTACCTAACCCTAAGACTCCCCCTGGTAATGCCCAACCCTTAGACCCCCCCATTGGTGCCTAACACTAAGACCCCCCTCCCAGTGGTTCCTAACCCTAAGACCCCCCCCCCCCGGTGATGAGGAAACCTAGTGGTGCCTAACCTTAAGATCCCCCCATGGTACCTAACCCCCTCCCTGTGGCATCTCATCCTACTCCGCCCCCCTAAACCTTAACGCCCTTTATATGTGGAAAAGAAATACAATTTTGGCGCACAGAGTAAATTTTTGCACCTGGAGGCACCCAAAAGAATTGCGGGTGCCAGGGGGTTGCAGAATGCAGAAATGCAAATTGCAGCATTGCATAGCGGGCACTCCGGTAGCGACAGCCACCAAGAGCCCTAATTTCTATTGTTTGCCACTAATTGCAACTTTTATAATATGGCAGTGCTGTTTTTTCTTTAAGGGCTCCTTCACCGGATTGCTTATTGTCACTTCTCAAGCAGACAGCAGTATTCAAACTAAAAACACAATTATAGTGGTTCTTTTTATACTTTGGAGCCACCAATGCGCTTAGGTTTTTGGTCAGCCAGTTGGCGCTCAGTGACAATATCCTCCTCCTTTTTTTTTCAGGTTGTCATTGTCCGAATTATTACAATTTCACAGATAGAATGATAGCAGTGGCAATTAATTTCCTTTCTGCCCCCGTAGGGCCTTCCGTCATGTCAACCCCAGAAAAAGAAAAAGCAGGTTCCAGTCTGACATTTCTTATCAAAACACAAAACTGGGGAAAAAAAAAAGTAGAAACTGCTGGCTGATTACCGCGTCCCTCGGTATCTATCCGGAACATACACATTATTTCAGCATATTGTGAGCATATTAATAATTGTAATTAATGAGAATCATTTAAATAGCTCCTCACATTGGCCAATTAGCTTGAGGGCATGTGGATGGCGTCGAGTGATGGATGGCTTCAAGATGGACATAACTCGTAGAGCCATGAGAGGAAATGCAAACACGGTTTAATTAACTGGATTATTCTGCGTCTCATAAGAAAATAATGCACAGATGAGATATGTTTCTGCATTTAGAGCCATGTAACCCACCTGATGAAGCAATTCCATGCCCATGTTTTTTCATGGTTTCTTTTTAAAGCCCTGTTAACTATGCTCTGAAGATATGGAGAGCATAGGAGAATGTAAAAAAAACCCTTTGATTTTTTTAAAAATATATATCAACAAAACTTTATTGACAAACAGATGCAGGTACAAACAAATGCAGCTACTGCTGCAAACCATGACCTTGAGGTATAAAAAATCACATCGAAGGCTCTGGCCATGCCCACCTTTGTGGCCGCAACCTGCCCCAACCTCAGCATCCACCACCTGATTGGTGGCTGCTGAGCTGTGGGCAGGCGGCCATGCAGATGGAGGTTTAGCAGTCTTCATAAACATTGCCATTACTGCACTAACGAAGAGACATCAAATCCTGTGACCCGAAGACATCAAATCAAGTGAGGATTCAGCCTTACGCCCCCTAGATTCATCATCATTTTTGCCTTAAGTACTTTAGGGGCAAGGTTCCAACTAAGGTAATCCAAACACAAGACATGGCGACCATAAAGAGTACATTAAATGTCTGACATGGGGTAGTTCCCATAACTAACACATCCTAGGAAATCAAGAGTAAGGTATGGATAGGGGGAATGCACTCCAAAGGTAATGTTGCCAATGTGCCTAGACCCATCCAGCAGCACCCAGAATGTGTAACAAGTTCAATAAAGAAAGGTTGACACCATAGTAAATAACATGCTCTTAAGCTCTTTTAAGCCATAGAAGTTTAAAGCGTTACAATGTTTTGAGGCAGACAACCTCTTTATCAAGTTGTGCAGATGCTATTGACACTTACAAAGCTTCTATGATGGTGTTGACCTTTCTTCATTGAGCAAGGACATTAAGCGTAAGGCACAACTGAGTACATCTGCAAGTATGTGCTGAAGCATATCATCATAAGCCCTGTTTTATGTTTTGGAATCTGGGACATTGGCCAACTTGCATCTGAGTGGTCAGAATGCTGCCCAGTGGCACCATACTTTGGTAAAGGTCAGAAAGGAGTGCAATCCTTTACTTCTTCTGTATAAGCCCAATTTTTGTCTTGCTATCTCATAGTCTGCTATCTTGGGGGTATCCTGCCAACCTTAGCCTGATTTTATTAAAGATTGGCATGTATTGGGTGACAAAAACTGTTAGAAATGCAAAAGACCCAAATGTACAGGGAAATTCTACATGTAAACTGTGGGGGACATTTATCAAGAGTGTCTGAGAGAAAATATTAGTAGGTTTTTTTAAATCCGTGCAGAACTGTCTCAGACATCCTAATACATCACTAAATAGTGCAGATTCCTCCCTAAACTGTTAGGAATAGGAGAAGTTAGGAAGCTAAATGTTGCTGAGGTTACCAATACATCTGCTGTCAGCAGGCTGTGAGTGAGAGGGGAGGAGCTTTTCACAGATCATGCCTAGCCTGCACTGCTGCACTATCTGTAGAAGTGCTATTAAGCACTTCTTAATCTGCAGCAGTTTAGGAATGGATGTGTACTTTTCTTAACAGTAGTGTAGTTCTAAAAATCAATGCTAAACTGCCGCTTTTACGTAGGATTTGAGAAGTTTCTTATTATAATGCAGAACAGTTCATCTGCTGGTTAGAACAGTTTAGAAGGAAAAACTGTCGGTAATGCTTTGATAAATCTGCCCCTATGTCCCTAAGGATGAGCCCTTTTGTGACAAAACCTGTGTAAACTTTGCCTAGGTTATATTCAGCCACACAAAGAGTTGAATAAATGTTGCTAAATCTTGCTCTGTCAGTTATGTTCTCAAACCCACAGTGAGAACTATTTGAACTATTTTAATTATTCCAAAATAGAACTCATATGATCCTATTTATAACTGTTTATGAAATGTTAATGGTAGCCACTAATGATCCAATCTTCTTCATCCAATCTTACCATTTCTATGTAATATAAGGTAACTGACTGAATTATCCATTCAATATATTCAGTCAGTTCACCTTTATACTAGATAGATTTGGTAAATTGGATAATTAGTGGCCATCTTAAAGGACCACTCCCGCGAATCAATACATTTTTAAACATCCAACAGTAGATATGTATAGCATATAGGAGCATTGCTGTGTCTTTTTTATTTCTTTTGTGATGTTCTTTTTAATTTTCTGTTTGTCACTGAAATCATAGTCCGTCAGTCTCTTGCATAACGTTGACGGACTTTTGTATCTAATTAAACATTGCAGGCGGAGCCTTTGCAGGGTTTGGTAAAAAAAAAAAAAAAAAAAAATGGTTTAGCCCTGCAATCCCAACTGTGAATGTTAGTGTTCTCGTGCTCACCTTGTGTAGTAGCCGTTACTGAGAAGGACCCCTCCGCACTCAGGCATCCCGCAGGCTGTTAGGGGGGCAGCTGTCAGCGCAGACTTTGCTGCGCAATGAGCCGCTCTCCCTCTACCTTGATTCGCCTGCGGGTCTGCCGATGATGATGTGTGGAGGAGCTGAGTCACTCTGCGGAGGAAGAGTCAGTATGGGCTTCCCTCTGTGTTATCGTCGCGGCTCACGTCCTTATGACGTGCGGCGTAATGAGCGCAGAGCTCGCTCTGCTGAGCTGACAGAGCATGCAGCTTCTGTCGTTCGCCACGCCTCCAGCCCTGATGACGCAGCTTAATTAGCTGCTCCTCCTCTCCATTGCCGGTCATCATATTTCCTTATTTCCTTGGCACTATTCCAAGCTACACATTATTCACATTAACCTCGCATGCAAGCAGGCATTATTACCATCTGTGCTAGGCATGCAAAAATCAGTTGCAAACCCGTTCCAGTTCAATTCAATTCAGTTGTTCAACAAAAGTATTTTTTTACAAAATGTGTCATTTTTGGTTTTGCTCATGCAAGTCAATGAACAGTCCATTCTGTAGGGAAGGTGGTCCCACCAAGAGAAAAGCACAATGTAAACTATATCTTCTCAAAATTAAATCAAGCATCAATCAATTCAAAGCTAAAGTTAAAGTGGACCCAAATTGAAAATACAAGATTTCAGAAATAAAATCTATTTTCTAAATTATAATAATAAATAACAGCCTTTTTTCAGCTGCATGATGACAAATATAAAATACTAGCCGACCCGTGGCGTAGCATACGCCACATAAGAGGGTAGAGGGCAGGAAGGGGGTATTGGGCACAGCGGCTGGGAGGGGGGTTGGACACCCCCGCCCCTTGTTCCCCCATGTGCGCTCCCCCTCCTGCTTAAGCACAGTAGCAGCTGCCACTATTAGCAAGAGGCAGCGGGCGGGGATGACTCACCTCTTCCGTGTTCCATCGTGCGTTCCACTGTCGTCACTTCCTGCAATGCCACACACTGTATTGGTGTAATTTGCCTTTTTAAAACAGAAGGAAATCTGCAATAATTCAGCTATAAGTGAACATTTGTGGTTACCCACAATGCACTGCTACTAAATATGCAAATTACCCCTTTTCCCCCTTGGTAAGCCAAGCAAGCATATAGCTTTAAATTTTACACAGCCATATCAAAGCCACATGTAGAAAGCCTGTTTCAGACTTTTGATCCTCATCAGTACTTGGCAGTGATTGAAATGGCTGTATGAGATAGGGCTTGGACCAGTACAACAGAGTAACCAAGCAACTCAGGGTGACCCAAACCACTTGGAATGTATAGGGGGATAAAAGGGACCAAAAAGACCTCCTACTAAAAAAAGCAAAGCTTGGTGTAATTTGCCTTCCTAAAACAGAAGGAAATCTGCAATAATTCAGCTATAAGTGAACATTTGTGGTTACGGCCACAATGCACTGCTACTAAATATGCAAATAATTCCTTTTCACCCTTGGTAAGCCAAGCAAGCATCCAGAACCACTGGTGTATTGCAAGCCTATAGCTTTAAATTTTACACAGCCTGTTTCAGACTTTTGGTCCTCACCTGTACATGGCAAGGATTGATACGGCTGTATGAGATAGGGCTTGGACCAGTACAACAGTGGTGGCTGGATAGTGTACCTGGTGGCTGGATAGTGTACTGGTCAAGGGCTCTGCCTTTGACATGGGAGACCAGGGTTCAAATCCTGCCTAGGTCAAATACCTATTCAGTAAGGAGTTCAAGGCAAGACTCCCTAACACTGCAGGGTGGCCTCTTGAGCGCGTCCCAATGGATGCAGCTCTTGAGCGCTTTGAGTCAGACAGGAGAAAAGCGCTATACAAATGTTCGGATTATTAACAGAGTAACCAAGCAGATCAGGGTGACCCAAACCACTCGAAATGTATAGGTGAATAAAAAGGACCAAAAAGACCTTCTACTAAAAAAATCAAAGCTTGGTGTAATTTGCCTTCTTAAAACAGAAGAAAATATGCAAAAATTCAGCTATAAGTGAACATTTGTGATTACCCACAATGCACTGCTACTAAATATGCAGATTATTCCTTTTCACCCTTGGAAAGCCAAGCAAGCCTATAGCTTTAAGTTTTACACAGTCATATCAAACCCACATATGACAGCCTGTTTCAGCCATTTAGTCCTCATCAGCACATGGCAGGGATTGATACGGCTGTATGAGATAGGGCTTGGACCAGTACAACAGAGTAACCAAGCAGCTCAGGGTGACCCAAACCACTCGGAATGTATAGGAGAATAAAAGAGACCAAAAAGCCCTCCTACAAAAAAAAAACAAAGCTTGGTGTAATTTTCTTTCTTAAAACAGTAGAACATCTGCAATAATTCAGCTATAAGTGAACATTTGTGGTTACCCACAACACACTGCGACTAAACATGCAAATTATCTCTCTTTGCCCTTAGTTTGATATGACACTACTTCTTCTTCTTGTTTGGACCGGCCCTGGGGGCAGCGCGCTACTTCTTCTTCTTGCTTGAAGGTTGAGGCACTTACTCTATTTTATATATAGATAGATAGAAGATAGATTTGCAATAATTCAGATTGGAGTGAGCTTGAGATGTCTCCCAGTACATCACTGCTGAATATATGTAAATTTACCATTGTTGCCTTTAGAAGCTAAACACACCTCCAGATACACTGGACTGCAATAATGTGTCAGCTTGTTAATTTGTACTGAGCCATAATAATCCAACATGCATACAGACTGTTTCAGCTTTTTTTTTTTTTTTTTTTTTTTTTTTACCTCAGCATAGCCCAAACCCATCCAACCCCAAAGGGAAGGCGAGCTGAACTTTAACCAGTAATTTTACATCATGAATAATCCTGATGTTTTACCAGAATGTTAGCATCATAGGTATTTTACTTTTTAATAAAAACACAGAGTTTTAGAAACAAAATGAATTAAACATATGAAAACAGATCATACGCATTGTCTCAGCATTAGCATACCACTGAGAATCCTTCATGAAATACTCTCTCAATCTCTGATATAACCAACCTGGCATAGTTTTAAACTTTACAGTTTCCTTGAAGTCCACCTTAAACACAATCTGCAAAACATCAGCCTTCCTTTGTGCATATTCCTCAGCTGATAGTGAGTCATACCACTCATCCACAAGATTCACAAAAAAATACAAGTCCCTTACCGTTGGGTTTGAACCCCACCTATTCATATTTGGACGCCCCTCCACTTTCATCCCTTTTTTAAGCCCTGCTGGACAGTAACACATCAAATGCCCCACACTGTTGCAGTTTTCACATTTAGCATTCCTCTCATACTCTCTGGATACAGCTTTCCTTAGAGGACCCAACGGACTCAAAGGTGGTGTAACATCCTGACTAGAGGCCCCCCCAACTTCTCCTGAATCCGGCAACCCTCTCAAAACCTCATAGGGACTCAGGGACAGCAGCACCTCTGGAGCACTGCCCTCCTCCAGCTTTAACTTTTTCGCCACTCTTACAGACTCACTGTGTTGTCTCTCCACTGTCTGCTTCCTCTGTGCAGGCGTAAGCTGACTCTTACCCACCTGCGTCCATCCACCTCCAGCATCACTGGTGTCCATCTCCTCCTCCTTCTCTTTTTCCAGCAGCGCCTCCAATCTCTCCACTTGCGACCCCCAATCTACCTCATCCATACTTTCCTCCTCACTCTCCTCCTCAGAGCTGTCACTCTCCGCCACTTTCTCTCCAGAACTCTGCAACCCCCCAGTCACCACCTTGCTGGAGGAACTACTGGTCCCATCACGACCCTCCGATTCCTTCACCAGTGTTTTCCCTCCAGCAACAGCACCTCCTTTCTCCACAACAGTCACACCACTGTAACCACCAGTCACCCCGCTCTTCACAGGCTCTTTGCGCACAGCAGAACCTTCCTTAGCGATCTTTGGGACCAGCGCATGGCCACACCCACTGCTCTGCATAGCAGGCCCCTGACCATGCCCTCCGGCACCTCCGATCGCTTCCTTCTGCTTTCCTGCAGCCACAGACCCAGCCTCCTTCTTACCAGACTCCACCTTCTCCTTCATAGCAGACACAACTTCCTCCGTTCTCTCAACAGTCACTCCACTCGGGACACTCACTGGCACTTGACCACGCCCCCCACCTTCTCCGCTCGGCTTTGCAGGGATTTCCATACTCCCCTGTACAGACTTCTTCACAGCGGAAACCTTCACCCCATCCGCACCAATCACCTCCCCAGTCACAGGTTTTTCCTCCCGCACAACCGCCACAGAATCACTCTGCAAGGTACTCGGCCCTTGGCCACGCCCCCCGCCATCTCCAGTCTCCTCCGGCGCCATCCTATCCTCGCCACTTGCAGAAAACAATTCAGTTTCCTCCACAACGCCACTCGCCCCTTCACAAGTCACATCACTCACCTCCCCAATCACATCACTCACAGCACCAGCAGTCACCCCACTCTCCACAGCACTATCACCCGACACAGGAGCCTCCGCAGCCAGCTCATCCACACCCACACTCTCATCAGCCACCGGTTCAGACACCTCCCTCTGCTCAGTAACTACAGTAGCAGCAGCAGCAGTTACAGTATGCTCACCCCACTTCCCAAACCAACTCCTCCCCTCCTTCGCAACAGCAGCATAGGAGAAGAGACTCCTCCCCCTATTCAACGGGCAGTCCTTGGCTAAGTGTTCAGCCAACCCGCAAAGGTCACACACACGGGGGGCTGAACACTCGTAAGCCTGATGACCCTTCTGCCTGCAGAACCTGCAAGTAGATTTATTAGGACAATGCTCCCTCATGTGCCCATACATATAACAGTAACGGCAGTACTTCGGCTGCCCCTGGTAGCTTAGGGTGCACTTTTCACCCGCCACAGTAAACATTGCCGGGGGGTGTACAGTGCCACCATAGCCATCCGGATCTGGTTTCAGCTTCACCTCAAATTTTAACTTGCTGCGATACATCCCATACAAATTAGTCAATTTCACAGTGTTTCCTATCTCAGAGCAGTATCTCTTCAGGTAAGATCTAACAGTATGAGTCTCTAAGAAAGGGTTAAACAGATGTACTGTCAGATACTTAACCGTCGCATCAAACAGCAAGTCCACCTCCATCTTCTCCAAAACAGGATACCTCCCCTCAGCTTTCACCATTTTCCAATTTTCAAAGACAGCCAGACAGCGTTCCTCCGAATAAAAGGAGACAACATATTGGCCCATATCCACAAAATCCTGCATCGCATATATATCCATTACCTGGACACCAAGGATCTCCTTCAAAACTTCGACAGCCACGACTCTCATTCCGATCACCTTCAAATGTTCCTTCCCGACCTGTATCCTCATCGAATTCCTCAGCGGCTTCTTAAAGTCTGCCATTGTTCACAGCACACCAGACCGCCCTCGCTCCTCTGATTTTCCTGGGGCCCCCAAAAGGAGACCCCAGCCTAAACCCTCCGACCAAAAACAAGCAAGTACCAACTCACTTGGTCCTAGCCAAAAGGCCGAGAAGCGATGCACAGACTGATTCGGATTGTTTGATCCTCATCAGTGCATGGCATGGATTAACTTGGCTCTATGGAGTAAGGCTTGTAACACCGAGAGGTACAGACTAACCAGCAAGCTCATGGTGACCCAGAACTCATTGGAGTGTGTGAGGGGCTACAATGGTCTTAAAAGCCCCCTTACTAAAACACTATGAAAAACAAAAGTTTGCTTTCTTAGAACAGAAAGAATTTGCGATAATTCAGGTTGGAGTGAGCTTGAGATGTCTCCCAGTGCATCACTGCTGAATATATGCATATTAACCATTGTTGCCTTTAGAAGCTAAACACACCTCCAGAGCTGCTGGAATGCAGTGTTTAGCTTCTTCTTGCTTGGACCGGCCCTGGGGGCAGGGCGATACTTCTTCTTCTTGCTTGAAGGTTGAGGCACTTAGCCTATTATATAAAATATTTTACATTTATTGGAGGAGCACCTCCCTTCCTTTCAAATTGCCGGTATTTTTCCGGCAAACTAGTGGAGTAGATGGTGTCCGGCAATGGAGGAATTGCTAATGGCTGCCCCCAGTACAACCCTAGCTATGAAAAGAGAAGGGTGAAAAGCATGCACTGAAATGATCGTAGGCTTGAAGGAGTGTTTATTTATCTTTGAATGGGCTCTATTCATAAAAAAGTTGTTGCGAGAAAACTCCTGGAGGGAAAATACCGCAGCGGTATTTTACACTTCTGGGTGGTCATTCAAAGAAATCTTGAAAGCTGCGATGCAAGAGCGGAGATCTCCCGCTGAAAGCTGGCGGTAAGCTGTCGGAAGGCATGCGGAAACACTTCAGCCGGCAGAGTCCCTCCGTGCACTGCTCTCTCTGGGAGGTCTGTCCCATTCACTTGTATGTAATCCGCAAAATCAGAGGAAGCGGTATTTCCCGTCCACATACCGCTTCCTCTAAACTTTATGAATGGCCATTTTGTTACTTTTTTCTAGATAAATCTAGAAAAACACTGGAGAGGGCGGAAATTTCTCGCTCTGCTGGGGGATTGTAGATTTTCATGCGGGAACAGCTTTTTTGAATGCCCACTTTGCTAAATGGACGGGAAAATCCGCTGTTTTGAGCGGAAAACTTGCGGGAAGGTTTTATGAATAGAGCCCTATGTGTCAGAGTGGTGCAACTAAATATTTTTTTATTAAAAACATGTTTGGTTTGGGTCCACTTTAAGTCCACTAGATACTTGGACTACTGATGGAACTTTTTTGACTTGACCAATCAAGGTTCTTTTGATCTTATAAATCAATACTGATTACTTGGAATAGAAAAGTGTGGTGAGGTCCAGCATAAGTCATGAAGAAGATCCAAAGACATACTGTTTGTCAAAACAACAAAACTATATTTAAAGGGGAACTTGTGCCTAAACAAACATACTGTCATTAAGTTACACTAGTTATGTTAATTAAAATAGATAGGTAATATAATCTCTTACCCACACTGTTTTAAAAGAACAGGCAAATGTTTGTGATTTCATGGAAGCAGCCATCGTTTTCATGGGGGCAGCCATGTTTTTGGTTGAAAGGAGGTGACAAGGCGCATGAGACACAGTTCCAACAACCCTGTGACCTGATCACTCCTCCCAGCTGCGGGCTCTAGGCAACAAGAAAAGCAACATCAGAAATCCCATCATGCTTTGCACAGCATCAGCAGATTTCTTTGATGGGGCGGAGTTTAGCTTCTGTGCAGCTAAAAATGAGGCTTTGGTAAGAAAAACAAAGTTCTGATGCTGTGAAACTGTTAAAGAAACACCAAGCCTTTTCAGTGCTGCTGAGTAGATTTTTACTCTGGAGGTTCACTTTAAGTAATACATTGAGGCTAAGTGCACACTTGGTAAAATTGTGGACAGTTTTCGCCAAACGCAAATAGCCGAAATGAAAGTATTGCTACAGGCAAATTTTTTTTTGCATGCTTTACTTTTCAAGTTTTTGTTGAGGGTAAAAAAACTGCCTACATTTTATCTTTATTTTCTGAACTTGGCGAGCATTTTTAAAACAGTGTATTATGATGCCGTGGGTTAAAACGTACGCAAACACATTTCAAAAATGAGAAATCACATGCAGGAGTGCGAACGCAATGAAAATCAGTTTTGCCAAAACATTTTTGATTTTGCATAGTGTGCGCCCAGCCTTAAGCCCCATACACCCATCGGATGAAACTCGGGCAAGGTGAACAAAAACAACCACCTCTGCAGAGAATCTAGTACAAGTACAGTGACTCCTGACACCATGCCAGTCATCTCTCCTACACCTGCATAGTAACAGAATGCAGTGTCAGCCTGGATGCTAGAGAACCATTTGTACAGCATCGGACCTGCAGGATTGAGACCTAATACCTGTTAGTGACTTGCCTCGTACGTGTGTACAAGGCTTTAGTGACAAACTGTAGTTTTCTTGCAAGCTTTTTAAAACTTTAAAGGGGCACTATGGCGAAAAATTGTAAACAAATAAGAAGTACCGGTACGTTTTTTTTCCAGAGTAAAATGAGCCATAAATTACTTTTCTCATATGTTGCTGTCATTTACAGTAGGTAGTAGACATCTAACAGAAGTGACAGGTTTTGGACTAGTCCATCTCTTCATGGGGGATTCTCAGGGATTTATTTATTTTCAAAAGCACTTAGTGAATGGCAGTTGCTCTGTCCAACTGCCAAAAAACTGTGTAGCGAGCAGGGAAGCTGGCCAGCATCATTGTTTGTATCCTTTTTTAGGGAATATCTTTATAAAGAATAAAAGCCTTGCTGAGAATCTCCTATAAAGAGATGGACTAGTCCAAAACCTGTCAGATTTCTACTACTTACTGTAAGTGACAGCAACATAGGAGAAAAGTAATTTATGGCTCATTTTACTCTGGAAAAAAAACATACTTCTTATTTGTCTATGTTTGCACATATTTTAAATTTTACAATTTCTCGCCATAGTGCCCCTTTATGTTTCTTCTTCAGGGATAGTACATAACTGGATCAGAATCGTAAAAAACAAAAAAAACTGTGCATTAAGGCCTCTTTCACAGTGCGACGTTAAAGTCGCACGTTAGAAAATGTTTTAACGTGGTCTAACGCACAGCAATATTAAGTCTGTGCGACATTCACAGTGCACATGTTGCGTTGTGTGTAACGTGTAGCAATATTTAGAAAAAGCTGCATGCTGTGCGTTTAGCAATAAATCTGCTGCGTTGTGTGTGTTGTACAAGCTCAGTACGTTTTTATTTATTTTTTTTAATGTAACGCATGCGGCATTTTCGTTCCATCACTGTGCGACGAAAACGGCACACCAAACGCAGGGCTAAAGAATGCACTATAACGTCCAAGTTATAGTCTTTCAATGCGTTGCATTAGGGGCACGTTATGCGACCTTAACGTCGCATCAAACGCAACTTCCCACTGTGAAAGAGGCCTTAGTCATGAAAGGTATTACCTAAATCAATTATCACGGAGTCCAAATGAGCATGCCTACTTCAAATGACTTTTGTTTGATTAAAGGATACCCAGTGACATGTGACATGATGAGATAGACATGGGTATGTACAGTGCCTAGCACACAAATAACTAGGCTGTGTTCCTTTTTTTCTTTCTCTGCCTGAAAGAGTTAAATATCAGGTATGTAAGTGACTGACTCAGTCCTGACTCAGACAGGAAGTGACTACAGTGAGATCCTCACTGATAAGAATTCCAACTATAAAACACTTTCCTAGCAGAAAATTGCTTCTGAGAGCAGGAAAGAGATAAAAAGGGTCAATGGTTCATAGATTTTAGCTCTGGCATACTTCAATGGGTGTGTCATTGAGCAAAAACTTAAAAAGTAGATTTAAATATAAAACAAAACTGTGGAATATCTTAAAAAGTAATTTTGAGGAGAAGAAAGATAGATACAATTGTTTATTTCATAAGTTTATTTTTGCCTCAGGTGTCCTTTAATTTGGGAAATTCAGCATCGATTTTAAGTCTAGTCGATGAAACATTTTACTGGGCCGTTCAATTGAATGGTAAAATCGTCTTGTGTATGGCAGACATTACACTATAAAAAGTAGCCGAGTTCTGCTCTGAAGTTAATTGAGGGGACCTTATGGCTTCTGAACAGCTGCAAAGCTTTAGCATGGCATAAGCAGCTCCCTGATTGATTTTCCTTCTTCCCTGAGCTGCTGTTTAAATGACATCCTGTGAGTAGAAGACATTTATCCAGCATTTCAATATATCCTTTATACCGCGGGTAAATAATATGTTTACATGTAGAGATACTGTTCACATTGGCCGCGCAGCACACAGAGAAATAATCTGCTTTCATTCGGAGGCCTGGGACAAGACGATAACGAGGGCCACGGCTGTGTAGATAGGGCCCCCTGCTCGAGGATCGGTGTCTAGGAAGGCAAGCGAGGCATTGTCACTTTTATCTGCTAAGTATCCTTGGCCTGTCTCGACAAATCTGCTACTCCATTTCAAGTAGAGCTGTTTGAGAATTATCTTATTAGTTCCACATTCTAACCTTGCAGAGCCATAGAGGGGGGAAAAAAGAAAAACAAATTAGACTCCGTAAGCCGAGTGTATCGCTATATTAATATTTGCAATTCATTTTGGCAGACATGTTAAACATAAGGGACCGGCGCTATCAGGTGACATAAAGCGCATATTTGCTGTGCACTTGATGATGCTATATCATTTTTCTCTAAGAATGATTGGAATGTTCTTCTGAATCACTAAGGTGGATGAAGGTCCAGGATGTCTGTGGTACGCGGGCAGGGCCGGATTTGTACTTTTGACCACCCAAGGCCCACCATCACCAGCTTCCCCCTGACAACAGCATCCTAAACTCCACCCCCCTCCCCCAATACAGTAGGGATTAGATTGTAGGCTCCGGAGGCAGGAAATTTGGGCGCATGAGGCAGATGGACAAAAAGGGCGCCGCCATTCACTCCCATAATAAATATCGTTTAATGGGCGCCCAACAGGAAAAAAGGGCGCCGGAGAAAAATAACGTTTTAAAAGCAGCGCCCGGAGACTTTTAATGTTTTATAACTGCTTCTCATGATTACACATTATTTATTGATTTATAATTTTTTAAACATTATTTTAAAACGAAAAACAGTACAATATTTTTTAAAACATTATTTTTAAACGAAAAACAGCACAATGATTTTTTAAACCGTTATTAATGCTTATCACAGGGAGGTCTTAGGTTTAGGCACCACCAGGGGGATCTTAGGTTTAGGCACCACCAGGGGGATCTTAGGTTTAGGCACCACCAGGGGGGTCTTAGGTTTAAGCACCACCAGGGGGGTCTAGGGGTTAGGGGTAGGTACAGGGAGGGTTCTGTGTGAGAGTAGGGTTAGGTATAGTTTTAGTAAAATTCTTATTAATCTTTTATAAAACGTTATTATACATTTCACTTTTTTAAGCAGGGAAGATTAACGTTTTTACAATTGCCGATTTCATACACACTATTTAATGATTTATAACTTTATAAAACATTATTTTTAAACGAAATATAGCACAATTTTTTTTTAAACATTATTCATGCTTATCATTTAAAACCCTGCGCCCTTTTTTCCCGACGCCCTTTTTTAACGTACGCATAGGCTCCAGAAGTGAAGGCAGGGATTACATTATAAGCTCCTCTGAGGGCAGTTAGTGAGTGACATGATGGCAGGGATTAGATTGCAAGCTCCTTGGTGAGCAGGTGAATGACCGGCAACTCAGAGATCACTGTAAGGGCTTGTTCACACTATGAGGATTTCCGGGTTTTTTTTAACCTGTCGATCGCTGTCGATTTAAGAAATCACCGTAAAAGCACTTGTGCAATGATTTCCTATGAGAGTGTTAACGTGAGCGTTTCGATTTTAGTAAAATCGCAAACGCGCTGCCTGTACCATTTTCTGAGGGCTTTTGGCTCAATGGAAGGTATAGGGAAATCGCAAAGTGCTTAAAAAAGCTCTTTGTATTGCGATTACCCGAGCGCATTTAAGAATAAATACATTGGGCTCGATTCACTATTGTGTGATAACTGCTATCACAGCAGTTATCACGCGAGCCGCCGCGCGCAAACCTTCACGTGAAAAGCGCCCATGGTCGCGTGCAAACCTTCGGTTATCACGCGAAGTAACGCCCTTCGCGTGCAAACCTTTGCGTCCGGCGGCTGGCATGATAACTGGTGTGATATCCGCTATCACACAATAGTGAATTGAGCCCATTGTATTTATTCTTTTCTGGGTCAATTGCTCATCAAAAGCGCATAGAAAAGCGCTTACAAAAGCACTTTTCTAAGGTCAAAGCGCAGAAAAAAGCGCTTTTAAAAATGCTCAATAAATTGCTCAGCGCTCGTGATTTATAATGTGAACATAGCTCAGTGTCTGTTCACTGCCCCTTCATCCCCCGAGTGCCAGATCCGGCTGTTGATAGAAGCCCACCGCTATGTACAAATTCTGTGTAGCAGGACGAATGCTCAGCAGGCTAACTGCTACTGCCACCCTGCTGCCCACAGCCCGCCCCTTGCTTTCCTGGTGCACGAGGCCATGGCCTTTGTGGCCTTGCCTGAAATCAGGCCATGTACACAGGCATTTATGTATCTTTCTGGTATAAATATTGAACTGAAATTAGTAGCTTGTGAACACCTCTGCTGAAAGACATATGAGAACAATGCGATTGAGGGTTTACTCGGGTGTTGGGGGTTGCTAAGGATTCGGCATTTTGAATCTTTAGGCACCGTTGGCAACTTTTCACACATGAACATTAGATGAACGCACAATTCTTGCCCGAGGTGGTCTTTATAAACTTCCTTGGTCAAGTTAAGGCTGAATTCACACTTAGATGCATAGCGCTGAGTTGTGTTGCGTTGCAGCATGCTTCTTTCAATGGGATGCAGCACAACGTGGTGCAACTCAATGCAACTCTAGGGGCCATATCAGGGGTCGAGTGGTGCGTGGACGTGGGTGAACGGCGTCCACTTACTATTTCCCTGGGGTGGACGCCGTTCACCCTGCCATGTTCGGAGGGGAGCAGCGCAGTGGAAAGAGAGCTGTGAGCAGCGGTGGAGAAGGGGGGCCATTTCCCCCCCCCTCTCCTCACCTTGGGGCTCTCTTTCCCTCGCTCTCCCCTCCTGAAGTAAAGTGCAGGCAACTGGCAGCGGGCGGGACTTACCTCTCCTCGTTCCGGCGTCGGATCTGCGTGCAGCTGCTCTGGTCTGTATCAGACCAGACTTGCGGCACGCAGATCCGGAGTTCCGACGACGAGGAGAGGTAAGTCCCGCCCGCTGCCGGCTGCGCGCACATTACTTCAGGAGGGGAGAGCGAGGAAAGGAGAGCACCCTAAGGTGCTGCTCACAGCTCTCCTTCCACAGCGCTGCTCCCCTCCTGCTGGGGGACACCTATTCTGGGCACATATACCTCTGGCTACATATACTGGGCACATATATCCCTGGCTACATATGGGCACATATACCCCTGGCTACATATACTGGGCACATATACCCCTGCCTACATATGGGCACATATACCCCTGGCTACATATGGGCACATATACCCCTGCCTACATATACTGGGCATATATACCCCTGGCTACATATACTGGGCATATATACCCCTGGCTACATATACTGGGCACATATACCCCCTGGCTGCATATACTGGGCATATATACCCCTGGCTACATATACTGGGCATATATACCCCTGGCTACATTTACTGGGCATATATACACCTGGCTACATATACTGGACATATATACCCCTGGCTACATATACTGGGCATATATACCCCCTGACTACATATACTGGGCATATATACCCCTGGCTACATATACTGGGCACATATACCCCCCTGACTACATATAGTGGGCACATATACCCCTGGCTACATATACTGGGCACGTATACCCCTGGCTACATATACTGGGCACGTATACGCCTGGATACATATACTGGGCACGTATACCCCTGGCTACATATACTAGGGATATATACCCCTGGCTACATATACTAGGCACATATACCTCTGGCTACATATACTGGGGACTACTATACGCATGGCTACTTATACTGGGGACACCTATAGACCTGGCTACCTATGCTGGGGGTACCTATTTTGGGGGAACTGCTGTCAGATTATCTGCTGTTATGTATTTTGGGGAACAGCTGCCAGATTATGTGTATGTTAGAGGAACAGCTGCTGCCAGATTACGTGTATTTTGGGGAACAGCTGCCAGATTATGTGTATGTTAGGGGAACTACTGCTGCCAGATTATGCGTATTTTGGGGAACTGCTGCCAGATTGTGTATGTTTGGGGGACCACTGCTGCCAGATTATATGTATTTTGGGTGTTACGTGTATTTTGGGTGATCCGCTGCCAGGTTTCGCGTATTTTGGGGAACTGCTTTCAAATTATGTGTATGTTGGGGGAACTGCTGCTGCCACACTGTCTATTTTGGGGGAACCACTTCCATATTATCTGTATTTTGGAGGAACTTCTACCAGATTATGTGTCTTTTTGGTGAAATGCTGTAAGATTACATCTATTTTGGGGGGATACACTACGGCAGAGCTCAAACTTCCCTGGCAGACCTTTTACATCACTGCTAAGGTCATGTATATTTGGCCCCACCCATGACCACGCCCACGCCACATTATGCCTGACCACGCCCATTTTTCCGGCTGAGTCCACTCACTTCTTTTTCCAGGACTAGACCCCTGGGCCATATCCTATTCAAGGTGATAAGTAGCTTGCAGATGCGAGCTACTTATCACCTTGCCATCGCGCGAGGATTACCGGCAAATCCTATTGCCCATATCCTTCGCGCGATGGCCGATCGTTAGGGAGCATTACTCAGGCGAAAGCCTGAGCGATGCTCCCTTTTACCGAGTGATGGGGAGTGAGGTTTACGCTGTGGTGCTGTCCATCAGCACCACGGCCTCACTCCCCACACATGCGCACTCGCCTGCCGCCATCTTCCACCGCTGCATCTGGGGGTCTCCTTTAATAAGGAGACCCCCAGAGCTCTCCGTCGGGTCGCCGCACAGTTTAGAAGCCCCCGCGCAGCTCTGCACCAGCACCCCTGCTGGCATACATACCGCCGCAGATCACCTGCCGCCTCTCGCCGCAAAATCCGTCGCGTAATTACAGTGTATCTAACACTGTAATTACTGTCCGCATAGAAGAAGCCCGGGCAAAGCATCTTTGATTCTGCAGCCTGGGCTCCCCATTGGTCCGCTGTCTGAGCCATTTTATTGGTTTAGACAGCGGACCAATGGGGAGCCCGGCTGCAGATTCAAAGATGCTTTGCCCGGGCTCCTTCTATGCGGACAGTAATTACAGTGTTAGATACACTGTAATTACGCGACGGATTTTGCGGCGAGAGGCGGCGGGTGATCTGCGGCGGTATGTATGCCAGCAGGGGTGCCGGTGCAGAGCTACGCGGGGGCTTCTAAACTGTGCGGCGACCCGACGGGGAGCTCTGGGGGTCTCCTTATTAAAGGAGACCCCCAGATGCAGCGGCGACGACGTGCGTTAGCTAGTTTAGACCTGCTTTTTGCAGGTCTAAGCTAACGCTCATGTCTGCGATGCTTCCCGGAGACATAAGGGTAATTGAATTCGGTGTTAAGAACTCGCTGGGCGATTATATCGCCCAAGCAAGTTCTTTTCCGCCTGGGGGGGGTCTAAAGTTTTATTAGATTAGGCGATGCCCCCATCGCCTAAGTTAAGAACTCGCCAGTGCTTAGCGCTGGCGAGTTCAGCAATAGAATATGGCCCTAAGTGTGAATCCAGCATTAATCTAGTGTGTGTACAAAGCTTGAGGGCCCTTTAACACTTAATGAATTGGGTTGAGCTGCGTTGCGCCCCATCTTGGCAAATATGACGCAACGTGACTCAACTTAACGCAAAGCATTGAATGTAAAAGGGTCCTAAAGAAACAAAAACGTGTACAGGATATATTGGCGGCTATAGCAGCACACATAGAATAACTTCGGTGCCGTCAGAAGATGGAGCTGAAATTACTTTTAAACTGCTGTAATTTGGCCGCCAAATTAAATCATTCCCCACCATCCATGTGGACCTGGAGGGGGAATGGTAATTAACGCCGCCAGGACTTGTGCAGGAGCAGGGTAAGCCATTTATCGGCTGTATCCTCCGCCCAAGTCTCTAATAATTTGTACGCCTAAAGAGAACCTGAGCCGAAGCTTGGGTTCAGAAATACATCATTAACCTCCCCGGCGTTCTATTGAGATCGCCAGGGAGGCTGCGGGAGGGTTTTTTTTTAATTAAAAAAAAACTATTTCATGCAGCCAACTGAAAGTTGGCTGCATGAAAGCCCACTAGAGGGCGCTCCGGAGGCGTTCTTCCGATCGCCTCCGGCGCCCATAATAAACAAGGAAGGCCGCAATGAGCGGCCTTCCTTGTTTTGCTAAGATCGTCGCCATGGCGACGAGCGGAGTGACGTCATGGACGTCAGCCGACGTCCTGACGTCAGCCGCCTCCGATCCAGCCCTTAGCGCTGGCCGGAACTTTTTGTTCCGGCTGCGCAGGGCTCAGGCGGCTAGGGGGGCCCTCTTTCGCCGCTGCTCGCGGCGAATCGCCGCGATCAGGCAGCACACGCGGCTGGCAAAGTGCCGGCTGCGTGTGCTGCACTTTATTTGATAAAAATCGGCCCAGCAGGGCCTGAGCGGCAGCCTCCGGCGGTGATGGACGAGCTGAGCTCGTCCATACCGCTCAGGAGGTTAAGGAGAGGGAAGCCTTTGGATCCTAATGAGGCCTCCCACGGCATCTGCTGGTGCCCTGTAGCCGCTAGTGGGAGTATCCAGTCGGTTGGAGCTCTTATGGCACGAGTGTTCTAGCCAGATGAGCACAGCTGTGCCTGTGCAGTAGCATGGAACAACTTCTGTATGAGCAGCTCAGGCCTACAGAGCAGGCACAACCGCACTCATGCAGGCACAGTAAGGCCGCACTCAAGCTTGAAGAAGAGCAGCATGACCCCAGTCAGATTACCGATAATATTTAGTCTGTAATCTTTGGAGGGTCCACGAGCAGCAACTGTTGACCGGAGGACACCATGGGAAGCCTCATTAGGATCCAGAGTCTTCCCTCTTTTTAGGTAAGTATGTGATTTTGTACCCAAAGCTTGACGAGGAGATGTCTACCACACTGAGCCACATCTGAACTCAACACACGGCATGATACAGTTTTTTGCTTCTGGTGGGGTTACAAACACTCCCATTCCAGCCGTATTACATTGCGTCTGAGCATCCCCTGCTGGTCTGCAGATGGGTGGCTGAACTGTCTAACAAGAGTCAAGCTCAGCCTCCCATGTGAAAGAGGCCTTGGCCCATATGCAATTCACTTTGTGAGTTATCGCCTAGGTGATAATCTTTCATCTTCTCTTTAACATAACTATTCAGCATTTCACAAATAATAAAGTACAAAAAGTAGTAGAAAAAGTACTATCAATTTTTTTTTTTATAGTTTCCTTCTTGCTGGAGCTTTAAAGGGCATTTTATTGACAAGGTGTGAAAATATCAACTTGAAGAAAACTAAGGAGAAAATATGAATTGCATAGGGGCCCTTTTCTTTCCAGTAATAACAGCACTTTTTAGATATGTCTGAGGCCCTATACACCCTGCGGTAAAGCTAGCAGCAGGGCCGGATTTACCATAAGGCACGTGCCTACAGGCGCCTGATGATGGAAATGCGGCTCACTCCCCTCCCCTAGTGCCTCCCTCCCTCCTGCCTCCCTCCCTCCTTACCTATGCAGAGTCCTGAGCAGAGCAAAAACGAGGGGTTACTCACCCTGCTCTTGGCATTCCACTAACGACATCTCCCTTCAGTTGGGGGGAACACTAGCTACTTAGTATTAGGTGGCCAGAGGTACCCTCAGTTTTAAGATACACCTGTAGCTACCTATGACAGGCAAAGGAAGCAGGGGAGACATGAAAGCTGGGCCAGCACACTAGCGCTGTGGTTCGGTGTGGGGTTTGTAGGTTCATGGAGGGTGAAGTCTAGGGCGCCATGGCACCTGTGCCTATAGGCTCCTGTGATGTAAATGTGGGCCTGGCTAGCGGTAACGCTAAAGCAATGAAAGTCTATGAGGCCTTTCACACCTGTATGGTGTGACCCAATGTCCTGTAAGTGATGTTTTTTACAGGACTGGAAGTCATGTAAGTCTATAGCGATGCCTATGTTTTTAAAAATGTGCATAGTTTTGTTTTGGCGCACATGCGCAGAAGTGTTTTTTATCAATACCCTTCCGTTGAATTAATTTCTTCGACCACAGGAAGTGAGCGCTAGAGAGCCTTGCTTCCTGTTTGGCTTACGGCCCGAAATAAGATTACTGCATATTAATGCGAAAATCTCTGAAGGCCCTTTTAGCGTTGCGGTGCGATGCAATCATCTGATTGCATCACACCAGCAACGCAGGTCAGCAATGTGAAAGCAGCCTCAAAATGCTGATCAGCTGATAAAAAAATCAAAACACTTATTTGTTTGCCCATCTCCATGGAAAAGCGAGACTGGAAGCCAATATTGGCATGTTTATGAAGTGCTGATTAACCTGATCAACACTTTCCATGTCACGAGGCAGCTGTGACAGCATTCGATGATGTTGCTGGCAGTCTTAGAGAAGAGGAGAGTGATGTTTTCTTCAAACAAACCCGTTCCCCAGTCTGCGGCAGATTGACACCGTAAAAGGTAGCAGTAGGCGGCTGCAATGAAAGGCAATGGGCCGCCTACTGCTCCTTTATCTATGAAGGAGTAACAGTTGGTGATCCATTACTTCAGTCAAGTGAATGAAGCTGCGGATCACTAATTCCTGGTAATCACAGCACTGGCACTCACTCACTGATTGTCAAGACAATAGGATAACCCTTTTATAAATGTGTCCCTATAGAAACGGTGGGCATATCAGAATGGATAAGAGAAAGGTGTTGACCTGTTATCACATCATCACCATTATTTAAATAAGCCCCATAATGAAAAGGAAACACTAACGGCCCTTTTCCACTAGCTGCGATCTGATACAAAAATTGGCTCGCAACAGCACCGCGATCAACCTCCTGGGGACCGCCTGACGCCAATGGGCGTGATCAGGGCCAGGACCACCTAATGGGGATTTGCAGGAGATCACAGGCACCGATGCGCATGCATCTCCGCATGAATAATGGAGTTCCGCTCTGCCATCAGCCTCCCATCGGCGATTGCCGCTAGGAGACTGTTATACGGCGAAACCGTCTATTTACTTAGTACAGCGCTGCAATCTAAGGCAGCACTGTACTGGGGACAGCCGTGACACAGCTGTCCTCTCTGTGGTCCAGGGAGTGATCGGCTGTCATAGGCTGAAGCCTATGACAGGCGATCACTCTGATTGGCTGGCGGAGGGAGGGAGGGATTAAAAAAAAAAAATAGTAAAATGTATTAAAAAAATACATATAAATATTTATGGGGGAAAAAAAACATTGGGGGTGCAATCAGACCCCATTTTGTAAAAAATGGCCTCGTCTTTAGGGGGGTAAAGCCTGTGGTAAATTGCAATGCTTTTTACCACTGTGCCATTTTTTCAAATTGGAGCACAATAGGAGTGCAAGAAAATTGCAATCGCGCCACTATGCAAATTTCCCCCGAGTTTCGGCAATTCAAACCCAAAGTTTTTTCTCCCTTTAAAAAAAAATCACAAATGCGCTGCAATTGAGCTGTACATTTGACGGGTTGTGATCAGATTGCGTCAAAACCGCGGTAGTGAAAGTGGAAGAAACGCAATCACAAGACAGTGCTATTGCAACTCTGATCACGTTTCTTAGTGGAAAAAAAGGCCATAAAAAGGGCTGGGTCGCACGCGGGTGCTTTCAGCAAAATGATGCAAAAATGTTTTCCTATGGGATCATTCTCTCTGCAGGGTTTACAACATGGATGGATCGCAAGCTCATTGTTTGCAGAAATTTGGCTGCAATCGGGCTTTGTAGCAGGAATGACAAATACAATTTTCCTGAAGTCTCACAATCTTATTATCAGTTTAAGGTCTCATGTGAAGTGTAAGCAGCATCCATGTTAGTGTGATACAAAATCTGCTTCATTCAGCTACCACACACAGAAGCATATTTGCCTTTTGAGCTCTTCAGCACTATCCTGTTATCAGGAGTGTTTGGATTCACTTCACTTATATTCACATATTTACAGGAATGGCACTACATTTCACTTCCTTATTTGCTTAGATCAAAGATCTGCAAACTTGGCTCTCCAGCTGTTAAGGAACTACAAGCAGTGGTGCTCAGCAGAGCTCGAATATTCGAGTAGCTCGAATATTCGAGCTCTTTTTCAGCTATTCGAGCTCGGTATTCGAGCTCCGAATAGCTGGAGCTATTCGAATGGGCTATCCGAGTACACTCGAATAGCCCATTCACTATTCGAGCTATTCGAGCAACCCGGCGCTATTCGAGCTCGGTACCGAGCTCGAATAGCGTCATAGCCCAGATTGATGTCCTTAGAGCCAATCAGAGGGCTCCCAGGCCCTCTGACGGCAGCCAATCACAGAGGGGGACCCTGGCCAGCCCCTACCCTATAAATAGCGGCCGCCATGTTCCGTTTCTCCGTGCTTGCCTGAGACTTGTACAGAGAGAGAGTTGCTCCTTTGTGCTTTGGCTTAGCAAGAGCTCTATTGTGGTCATTTACCTAGCGTTTTTGCTCACATACACCTCCTATACACACCTATATTGTTGTTAGTTATTTAGACATTGTATTTTAGTTAGTAGCTTGTGTGTTACATTAGAGACAGGCAGCTGCTGCAAGCTTACAGGTTTAGGCCTCAGGGGGGCCTTGCCTCTGTGGGCAGCTGTCCTCTGTTTATTTCTCTCATCTATACCAGTATTTCTGCTGTCCTTTACTAATAGTATTGTAGTTATACTGTACTAGGAGTAGGACACTCACTGACTGTCACTGTTTATAGGCTACTAGCTAGCTCCTGCGTGTGTGCACTCACTCACTGTCTGTGTGTACACACACTCTATTTCCTTCTGATTACTGATAGATTATTGTTAGTTAGTTGTACTTACTTACTACTTACTCTTACTGTACCCGTAGGGACACTCACTGTCACTGTTCATATAGGCTACTAGCTCCTGCGTGTGCGCACTGCACTCACTGTCTGAGTGTACACACACAACACACACTCTATTTCCTTCTGATCGCTGATTGATTATCGTAATTAGTTAGTTCTACTTACTGTTACTACTTACTCTTACTGTACTAGGAGTCTAGGACACTCAGTCACTGTCCATAGGCTACTAGCTCCTGCGTGCGTGCACTCACTGTCTGAGTGTACACACACCCACACTCCATTTCCTTCTGATCGCTGATTGATTATCGTAATTAGTTAGTTCTACTTACTGTTACTACTTACTCTTACTGTACTAGGAGTCTAGGACACTCAGTCACTGTGTTCATAGGCTACTAGCTCCTGCGTGCGTGCACTCACTGTCTGAGTGTACACACACCCACACTCCATTTCCTTCTGATCGCTGATTGATTATTGTAATTAGTTAGTTCTACTTACTGTTACTACTTACTCTTACTGTACTAGGAGTCTAGGACACTCAGTCACTGTGTTCATAGGCTACTAGCTCCTGCGTGCGTGCACTCACTGTCTGAGTGTACACACACCCACACTCCATTTCCTTCTGATCGCTGATTGATTATTGTAATTAGTTAGTTCTACTTACTGTTACTACTTACTCTTACTGTACTAGGAGTCTAGGACACTCAGTCACTGTGTTCATAGGCTACTAGCTCCTGCGTGCGTGCACTCACTGTCTGAGTGTACACACACCCACACTCCATTTCCTTCTGATCGCTGATTGATTATTGTAATTAGTTAGTTCTACTTACTGTTACTACTTACTCTTACTGTACTAGGAGTCTAGGACACTCAGTCACTGTGTTCATAGGCTACTAGCTCCTGCGTGCATGCACTCACTGTCTGAGTGTACACACACCCACACTCCATTTCCTTCTGATCGCTGATTGATTATTGTAATTAGTTAGTTCTACTTACTGTTACTACTTACTCTTACTGTACTAGGAGTCTAGGACACTCAGTCACTGTGTTCATAGGCTACTAGCTCCTGCGTGCGTGCACTCACTGTCTGAGTGTACACACACCCACACTCCATTTCCTTCTGATCGCTGATTGATTATTGTAATTAGTTAGTTCTACTTACTGTTACTACTTACTCTTACTGTACTAGGAGTCTAGGACACTCAGTCACTGTGTTCATAGGCTACTAGCTCCTGCGTGCGTGCACTCACTGTCTGAGTGTACACACACCCACACTCCATTTCCTTCTGATCGCTGATTGATTATTGTAATTAGTTAGTTCTACTTACTGTTACTACTTACTCTTACTGTACTAGGAGTCTAGGACACTCAGTCACTGTGTTCATAGGCTACTAGCTCCTGCGTGCGTGCACTCACTGTCTGAGTGTACACACACCCACACTCCATTTCCTTCTGATCGCTGATTGATTATTGTAATTAGTTAGTTCTACTTACTGTTACTACTTACTCTTACTGTACTAGGAGTCTAGGACACTCAGTCACTGTGTTCATAGGCTACTAGCTCCTGCGTGCGTGCACTCACTGTCTGAGTGTACACACACCCACACTCCATTTCCTTCTGATCGCTGATTGATTATTGTAATTAGTTAGTTTTACTTACTGTTACTACTTACTCTTACTGTACTAGGAGTCTAGGACACTCAGTCACTGTGTTCATAGGCTACTAGCTCCTGCGTGCGTGCACTCACTGTCTGAGTGTACACACACCCACACTCCATTTCCTTCTGATCGCTGATTGATTATTGTAATTAGTTAGTTCTACTTACTGTTACTACTTACTCTTACTGTACTAGGAGTCTAGGACACTCAGTCACTGTGTTCATAGGCTACTAGCTCCTGCGTGCGTGCACTCACTGTCTGAGTGTACACACACCCACACTCCATTTCCTTCTGATCGCTGATTGATTATTGTAATTAGTTAGTTCTACTTACTGTTACTACTTACTCTTACTGTACTAGGAGTCTAGGACACTCAGTCACTGTGTTCATAGGCTACTAGCTCCTGCGTGCGTGCACTCACTGTCTGAGTGTACACACACTAAATTTACTTGTGATTACTACTGATTATTGTAACTGCTAGTTGTACTTCCTGACTGTTACTACTTACTTACTGTACTAGGGGACACTCACTCAGTCACCTCACCAACCAACCCACTCCATTAAAGTACCCCACTTTTCACCCGCCCTTTTAAAAAACTTTTGTCTATACGCCCAAAACATTGAAGATGTCTGGAAGTGGCAGCCAGCGCGGTTTGGGCAAGGGGAAGGGCAGCAAGGGAATCAGGAGGAGAGGGAGCAGCATTGTGGCAAGCCGCGGCCGCGGGCGCGCCACCATGCACAGTTCCGCAGCAGCAGCAGCAGCGTCAGTGGCTAACATTCCTCCCATAGCCACTGGCCGTGGACGCCTTGGGCGCCGCCCAGCAGGAGCATCTGCAACTCACGCTGCAGAGACACAGCAGCAGCAGCGTGTAGCACCTGCTCCCATTTTCCTCCAGCCGGGTCGGAAACGTCCCATTGAGGAAAAGGATGCAGACACTGTGGTGCAACTCATGACGGAGGATGAGCAGCCCGCCATCAGCTCTGCATCCGAGGCCTCCACCCTCACCACCACCACCACCACCACCACCACCACCCCTGTTCGCAGCAGCCGCCCAGCAGGGCCTGGGGAGGAGGCCAGTTCACCATCAGTCGCCGACCTGTCACTCAGCAGTCTTTTTACCCCAGGCACCATCAGGGTATTGTCTGCTGTTGTTGGCGATTTTGAGGAGGAGATGCTGATGGGCACTTTGGGGGAGGAGGGATTGGACAGCAAGACTGTGGCGACAGTCAATCGTCCCATCCATGCATCAGGAGAGGAGTTTGGGGGGTCATCATCCCAGCAGGACATGTTTCAGGAGGGGCATGATGATGATGACCCGGTGACAGACAGAGACTGGGTGCCACCACCTCCAGGGGATGTCGTCCTCAGCAGCTCTGAGGAGGAGGAGGAGGATGCGCTTGTGGGCCTTGCAAGGAGGCGCATCATTGCAAGCATTGGCAGCGTCCAACAGCCTGCTGGTGTCTCAGGCTCAGCAGCAGCAGCAGCAGCATCAGCCAGTACCACCACCAGCCGCACCCAAGCCCCCCCCCAACCACCACAGGGAGACAGGCAGCAGCGCTTCCATGCCGTAGGGGGAAGTTTCTGTCACCAATCTGGCGGTTTTTCACCATGCCCACTGTGTACAGCAAGTACGCCACTTGCAACCACTGTCAGCGGAAGTTGAGCAGAGGTGCAGACCCCTTAAAGTTCAGCACCAGCTCGCTCATCAACCACCTTGCGGCTAAACATTTCCACCAGCATGAGGAGTTCCAGAGGCTGAAGGCATCTGCTGCTGGCAGTGGCACCACACCCATCACTGCACAGCCTTCAGCAGCAGCAGCAGCAACAGCAGCCACCTGCCCTACTGCTCCTCCAGCAGCACCAGCAGGAGTGCGGAAACGCACTGCTCCTCCCCCCTCTGCAACTCCTGCCGCCGACACTGAGGCCTGTTCTGGCAGCCAGTCCTCAGTGGCCTCCTCTGCTGTGTCTGCTGATTCCCGTGTCAGCAAAAGGCCACGCCAGAGCCTTTTGAGCGAGTCCTTCCAGGGGGTGGTTAGGGCTCTGCCTCCCAGCAGCCGTCGCGTGCGGCAGCTGAACGGCTTGCTGGCACGGGCCATGTGCTCCCAACTCCTGCCGTACACGCTCGTGCAGGAGGGGAGCGACATTCGTGCGCTGCTTGCTTGCGCAGCCCCAGACTGGCAGCTCCCCAGCAGACACTTCTTTGCCCGCAAGGCCATTCCTGCACTGCACCGCTTTGTGATGGCCAATGTGGAGCGAGGGCTGGAGCACGCGGTTGGTGAAAGGGTCCACGTCACCATGGACTCCTGGAGCAGCCGCTTCGGGACAGGCCGCTACCTGTCCTTCACTGTCCACTGGATCAGCTTGGTGGAAGGGGGTGAGGATGGGAGAGCAGCAGCGGGCACAGCAGCAGCAGCAACACAGTGGGTGGTGCCACCCCGCAGGGTCAGGGGAACTGCAGCAGGTTCCTCCGATCCTCTGCCATCCTCCGGCACAACTGGCCAACCCCCCCGCCTCAGCAGCAGCGTGAAGGCCCGCCACTGCCAAGCGCTGCTGCACTTGGTCAGCCTTGGGAAGACCAAGCTGACGGCAACCCATGTGTTGGCCAAACTCCAGGAGCAGGAGAGGATTTGGCTGACCCCCAGAGGCCTCAGAGTCGGAGAGGTGGTGGCCGACAATGGGGCCAATCTGGTTGCCGCAATAGACAGGGGAAAACTGACCCACATCCCCTGTCTTGCCCACGTGCTGAACCTGGTGGTGCAGAAGTTCCTGCGCACCTACCAGGGGATGGGCGAACTGCTGGAAACGGCAAGGAATGTTGTGCGTCACTTCCGGCGCTCGGCTGCAGCCTGTGCGAGCCTGGAAGACGTGCAAAAGGAGCTGGATCTGCCACGCCATCGGCTGATCCTTGACGTTCCGACTCGCTGGAACTCCACCCTGGCGATGTTGGAGCGTCTGGTTGAACAGAGGCACGCTGTCAAACAGTACCTTGCCCTGGCCACTGTTTCCGCAGCTCAGAGAAGGGACAAGACCAGCAACATCCTGTCCATCGTCCCCGATGATGACTGGAGGCACATGCAGCAGGTGTGCTTAGTGCTGGCTCCCTTCCTGCAGGCCACAAACATGGTGAGCAGGGACCATGCTATGGTCTGCGAGTGGGTGCCCCTGGTTTCTCTGCTGAACAGGGCCCTCGATGCTTTGCTGGAACAGGGAGCGGCAGCCTTGGACCAGCAGGAGCGGCAACCAGCTGCGCAGTCCACCTCTGAGGGGGAGGAGGAGGAGGACTTGGTGGAGGTCCCTGACCTGGCTGCTGATGAGGGGGATCAGCACAGCGCAGCTGAGTTGGTGCGGGGGTGGAGAGAGGATGAGGCGGCAGAGGAGGAGGATGAGGACAGCACTGACGTCGATGTGCCAGCAGACGTGGCCCGCCTCTTCCCAATGGCAGCGCACATGCTGACGTGCCTGCGCAGGGACCCCAGGGTGATCCAGATGAAGCAGAGGGATGACATCTGGATCAGCATGATGTTGGACCCACGCCTCAAGGGGAAGTTGAGCCAGTTCCTGCCGCCTGCAGGAGGAGACCCAGCGCAACAAATAAGGAGCTTGCAGCAGGCCCTTGTTGAGCGCTTGGAGGAAGCCTTCCCCCAGCCTTCCACCCCCACTGTCCAGCAGCCAGCACAGAGGCAGCAGCAGGTGCCTGCATCCAGCAGCAGCAAGCGCCCCACAGACCTGCTGTCTCTCAGCCACGAGCTCTACAGGACTGTAGAGGCTCCGGCAGCAGTGACTAGAGAGGAGATGCATGCAGCAGCATCCTCCTCCGGTCACAGCCAGCGCCTGACCCGCATGGTGGCTGACTACATGGGGTCGTACAGCGGGCTTGACAGCGATGCCCCTGTTGATCCCATGGAGTATTGGGTCAAGCGCATGGAGATCTGGAGCGAGCTGGCGCAGTACGCCCTGGAAGTGCTGTCCTGCCCCCCTTCCAGCGTGCTGTCCGAGCGCTGCTTCAGTGCAGCTGGTGGCGTGGTCACCGAGAAACGCTCACGTCTGTCTCACAAGTCTGTGGACAGACTGACGTTTCTCAAGATGAACCAGGCGTGGGTGGAAGGCGAGTTCCTGGCCCCTGTTGTCGGCGAGAGGGGGACATGAACTGGCTGCCGGAACCATCGTTAATGTGCCTTACCACCCTTTACCACCTCCTGGCTCCTGCTCACTAAGCCAGCCTGGTTCACTTTGACTATTACGTCGCCTGCAGCCACACATTTTACACCTACAGTGGGCTGCTGTGTACTGCCCTTCTGCTGTCTGTCTGTGTTTCCCACTGCCAGGGTACACAGAATTACCTTCTTTTGCTGCCACTCTGCCACCAGCTATTACGTCAAACAATAGCTATATTGGTTGCAAAACCAAAACCAAACAAACCATTAAAAAAAAAAAAGGTTTAATTTTTCTGAGGTGCCCGGGTTGAAAACTGTGTTGTTCCAGTTGTGTATTGGACACAATGTGGGCTGCACGACCGCTGTCTGGGACCTCCTGTTGTGTTTATTTACAGCCCTGGTATCACCGCTAGGTACCAGGGCTATTATGTCACGCTGCCTACCTGCTGCCACACTCACACTGCTCCTCCATACCTCCTCCTGCTGCTGCTGCTGCTGTCTGTCTGTGTTTCCCACTGCCAGGGTACACAGATGATTTACCTTCTGCTGCCACTCTGCCACCAGCTATTACGTCAAACAATAGCTGCTCGCCTACTCCTCCATTCCTCCTCCTGCTGCTGCTGTCTGTCTGTGTTTCCCACTGCCAGGGTACACAGATGATTTACCTTCTGCTGCCACTCTGCCACCAGCTATTACGTCAAACAATAGCTGCTCGCCTACTCCTCCATTCCTCCTCCTGCTGCTGCTGTCTGTCTGTGTTTCCCACTGCCAGGGTACACAGATGATTTACCTTCTGCTGCCACCAGCTATTACGTCAAACAATAGCTGCTCGCCTACTCCTCCATTCCTCCTCCTGCTGCTGCTGTCTGTCTGTGTTTCCCACTGCCAGGGTACACAGAATTACCTTCTTCTGCTGCCACTCTGCCACCAGCTATTACGTCAAACAATAGCTATATTGGTTGTAAAACCAAAAACCAAAAAACCATAAAAAAAAAAAAAGGATTAATTTTTCTGAGGTGCCCGGGTTGAAAACTGTGTTGTCCCAGTTGTGTATTGGACACAATGTGGGCTGCACGACCGCTGTCTGGGACCTCCTGTTGTGTTTATTTACAGCCCTGGTATCACCGCTAGGTACCAGGGCTATTATGTCACGCTGCCTACCTGCTGCCACACTCACACTGCTCCTCCATACCTCCTCCTGCTGCTGCTGCTGCTGTCTGTCTGTGTTTCCCACTGCCAGGGTACACAGATGATTTACCTTCTGCTGCCACTCTGCCACCAGCTATTACGTCAAACAATAGCTGCTCACATTACTCCTCCATTCCTCCTGCTGCTGTTGCTGTCTGTCTGTGTTTCCCACTGCCAGGGTACACAGAATTACCTTCTGCTGCCACTCTGCCACCAGCTATTACGTCAAACAATAGCTATATTGGTTGCAAAACCAAAACCAAACAAACCATTAAAAAAAAAAAAAAGGTTTAATTTTTCTGAGGTGCCCGGGTTGAAAACTGTGTTGTCCCAGTTGTGTATTGGACACAATGTGGGCTGCACGACCGCTGTCTGGGACCTCCTGTTGTGTTTATTTACAGCCCTGGTATCACCGCTAGGTACCAGGGCTATTATGTCACGGCGAGCTGCCTGCCTCATTGACTGCCTGCTGCCACACACTCATCCTCCTCCTCCTGCTGCTGAATTTACCTCCTGCTGTCTTTGTGTTTCCACTGCCAGGGAGCACATACAATGGCGCTTCCAACATGCGTGCGCCCACCAGCTATTTGTTACGCTCAAAAATAGCTGCATTTCTTTAAAAAAAAAATTGAAAAGAGAAATACGTGAAGAAGAAGAAGACGATATTGAAAAAGAAGGAGAAGGAGAAGATGAAGATGAAGAAGAAGATGAAGAAGAAGATGAAGAAGATGATGAAGAAGAAGATGAAAAAGAAGAAGAAGATGAAGAAGATGAAGAAGATGAAGAAGAATAAGATGAAGAAGAAGAAGATGAAGAAGAAGAAGAAGAAGATGAAGAAGATGATGAAGAAGATGAAGAAGAAGAAGAAGAAGAAGAAGATGAAGAAGAAGAAGAAGAAGATGATGAAGAAGAAGAAGATGAAGATGAAGAAGAAGAAGAAGATGAAGATGAAGAAGAAGAAGAAGATGATGAAGAAGAAGAAGAAGAAGAAGAAGAAGACAATATAGAAGAAGAAGAAGATATAGAAGAAGAAGATCTAGAAGAAGAAGAAGAAAGATAAAGAAGAAGAAGAACAAGTATATACAGTAACACTACTGAACAAAATTAAGGACACAACTTCTCTTTCCACATTTTTTTTTAAAGGAACATCCCCACATAATCACTTGCTGTTGTTACTTGGAAAAAAAGATGTTTCTTGCATCATTCACCCTCAAAACAAGTGTTGGAAGCTATTTAAGGCCAATTCGAATAGTCAGCTCGAATAGTGAGCTCGAATACCGACTCGAATAGTGAGCTCGAAGTCCGAGGTCGAATCGAATAGTAAAAATTATTCGACTCGAATATTCGACTGACCTCGAATAATTTACTATTCGAATTCGACCAAACTCGAATTTTAAAAAGGGGTATTTGAGCATCACTAACTACAAGTCCCACAATGCATTGCGGGAGTCTAATAGCCACAGTCATGATTCATAAAGGCAAATGCATTGTGGAACTTGTAGTTCCTTAACAGCTGGAGAGCCAGGTTTGCAGATGACTGGCTTAGATTAAAGAGTACCTGTCGGGCATAAAATCAAAAATCAATTATTTATTTTTATCTAAGTAATAAGGATGCTAACCGGGCAATCCAAAAGTTAAAATCTCTATTACTTTTTTTGTTGATAAATGATCCTTCCCCAGTTTACCGGACTCTTATTTGGTACACATAAAATTTGGTACACAAAGGAAGTTGCAGGGCATGCTGGGTGGCCCTTTTTTGCGTCTGTACTTCCCCTCAGACTTAACTAATGCAGCCTGATTGGCTGACGCCTCTTCCCCTCCTGTTTTCCCCTCCCACACCTCTTTTACTCTCTGATTGGCCAATATTTCTCATGCTGAGACAATGCACTTTCTATAGTGAAGGGCGGGCAAATCAGGCAGAGGAGATTAAGGGAGGAAATGACATCAGAATTGGCTTCAAAATTGCCACACTTAAAATGGGAAATGCTAAGAAGTAATTTCTCTTTTTTTTTACTGTAGAAGAATCACTAAAATCAAAATGTGAACAGTGCAATACATATGTTATATAAGTAGAGCAAGTATTTATTTACTTATATATGTGGGTTTTTTTCTGAGATAGTATGGCTGACAGCTCCTCTTTAAGCATAGCACTATAGCACTATGTGCTATGGAAAACGCATATTGCGATTCTGCCTAGTGTGTTCCTACCCTTCAGCACTACTTGGTTAACTCTTGTAAAAAAAAATAAAAATAAAAAGTGGACACAGGAAAGTTCTAAGCAGGCTTTCTAGTATACTGTTTGTGTCATAAGGGTTGCTTCGGGAATGCTTTAACAAAAGTGGAATTTGACTTTATTCATTTATCAGCAGGTTAGGAATGTTGAGTGTTGAGATGGTGAATATTTCTGTACTTGAAAGGTAAAGTATGAACACCTTTCTGCTTACAGGCAGGCAGATGTACACATACGCACTTATTTATGCACACACATACAAACACCCACAAACAGACACACATAAACGCCACACACACACACACAGCGAACACACACAAACACACATGATAAATACACATACACACACAATATACACACACAGCACATTCACAGACAGACAGCATATACACAGACACCCACATAGACACACACACTGCATACACATACAGCATACACACGCCCACACACAGGCAGACAGACACACACACACACACACACACACACACACACACACACACACACATTCTCAAACAGACAGCATATTCACAAACAGACAGCATATACACAGACACCCACAGACACACACACAGACACACACACACACACACGCACACACACACACACACACACACACACACACACACACACACACACACACACACACACACACACACACACACGCGCACACACACACACACACACACACATTATAATGAATACAAATAATACTTTTCCTAAAGTATACATTGCCTTTAAGTTTTAAAGTTTTCTTCACAGATGCATTAAAATTAGCATTGGTCAATAGCAGTATTGATTTTGTTCCTATGGAGAGGTTTCAAAAGCTGGCTGTTTGCACTGAACCCTGTCTGCAATGAATATCTCTAGTCTCAGCTCCTGACGTCCTACAGACTGCTCTCATAACAACATCAGCTGAATTCAGCTAACATACACATCACATAGGCCATCCTCAATGTCTGTCAGGTTTCCACTATACTACCTGAACACCTGGAACTCAGTTTAGCTACATGCAACCGCTGGGGAATAAATCTGAGGTTGAAACTTCTTCATCTATCTTGATGCTTAGCAGCCTAAACAGTCATTGTACAGTAGAGGCAGAACCATCCTAGGATAAGAAAGATTGATTGCCTGTACCACCATATCTGCCCACCATATTGTAGCATACAACCAAAGAAGCATCCAGGCATGACTTGGATCTGAATGGCTGATCGGCTCCCAGTGTCCATAAAGCTATTGTCTGATTTCTGCATTGCTGCAGAGGCCAGGGTATGACACAGCAGATGCATAAAAATAGAGACTGAATGTGGAAACTGCCAAAGTCCCATTCCGCACAGTCAGCATAGTTGTGAAGAAAGCACCAGCCAATGTTACAGAAATTGAAAAATTGATCATGCATGAGCTCTGTTGTTTACCATGACACATGGGCATTAGAACAGTCTATATTCTATAACATCACCTACAGCAAGCAGAGGAAGCGGGCAACACTCGCGAAATGCGTTGTCAATTTTATGTGGGAAAGAGGCTGGCACCACAAAAATAGATGAAGGAAAAATATAGCTCTTTATTGAAATGTCATTAAAATGACATTGTAGTCAGTATAATAAATGCAGCAAAAAAAGCCATGGCCTAGTCAATTTTACGTGCTTGAATAAAAGACCATTTTTCAATAAACTCTTCCAAATTCTTCAGGAGAGGTAAGATTCCCTCTCTGTTTATTAGATCAACAGCTTATTAGCCTATCTTTTATGCATTGGGCCCTCCCCCCCCCCTGTTTTAATTGTCTTGTCATACCTTTTTTAGAGGCGAAGGCGATAGTTTTTTAGTTGTCCTAAAGAACTTCCTGAATGCGACCACCCAGTTCCTGTCACAGACCTGGAAAACCGAGTGGGGACAGTTAATTTCCCGCCTGCTCTGGCGGTGGTTGCAAGGATTTGCAACCCAAGTTTGCGAGTATATACAGTACATCCTTAGCATTTTGCTTTTCTGAATCTTACACAATTCTGCGCCATTGGGCTCCTGGTCTCCTTTTGTCTTTTAGATGAACCTGGAGATGTTACAATCACAGGAACCATAGACATGAGCTAAGTGCAGAGAGTGACACTGACCATCACCACCCTCTCTGGGCAACCGAGTGGAGTCTCCACCTGCTCCATCTGCCTTTTTAGTAAAATAGTCCACTGCAGCTTTAAGGCTAAGCTGCAGGGCCGCACAACCAGGGACTGGGACACTGGGGGCCCACCAAAGAAATTTCAACCTGTGGCCCACACATCCCATGATTGCAGTGAAAAAAGAGCGTGACCATGCACCGGAAGGTGGGCGTGGTCATGATGTATTATGGACAGGACCAAATGTACATGATCTTAGCAGCATTGTAATTCAGAGACACTGCTGCCCAGCAAAACTTTACATAGAGTCCCCTCCTTCAATATAAAGTAATGTCCTACTTTGCAGAGGTTGCGACCGCATTGGGGCCCTTGGGCCAAAGGGGCCTCCCTCAACTACAGTATTACCTCTCTATTGGTCCTGTGCTCATAATAATCACTTATATAGATACTTTGAACAGTGGTAATCATTAACAAGCTATTTCACATCCCTTTCTTGCACCTCTGACACTGTAGTTGCCATTGGCAGGTTTTGGTGCGCCGTATCAATTGTTATGTATAGAGTGCTTGGGGGGCCCCATTGTAAAATTTGCATCAAGGCCTACAGCTCCTTAGCTACGCTACTGCTCTCAGCATGAGTGATTACAGCACTGAGAAGAGAATTTTTGTGCTGCATGCAGCAATTGTAACCCTGACAGACAAGGAGGGGGGGCCCACCAGAGACCTGGAGGCTGGGCCCACCGAGGGAAAAAACTGTACTACTGTGGCCCAGTCCGACCCTGCGCACAACACAGCACACAAGTGATTACCCCGCCCCCCCCCTTTTCTCCCCACCAACAGAGAGCTCCCCCATGTTTTTTTTTTTTTGCACAAATATTATTGTTAGTGTTTTTTAATAAAAAAGTATGTTTCTTTAAATATCTTCCCTCCCTCCCTCCCTCCCTCCCTCCCTCCCTCCCTCCCCACAGCCAGCCAATTATGGCGATCGGCTGTCATAGGCTTCTGCCTATGAGAGCCGATAACTCTCCAGTGTCCCTGGGGGACAGCCATGTGACATGGCTGTCCCCAGTACAGCGCTGCTGCTGATCGCAGCGCTGTACATGTAAATAGACGGCGATCACGCCGTCTAACAGTCTCCCGAGCGGCAATAGCAGCTCAGAGACTGAAGGTGGGGCGGAGCTCCGCCCCCCAAGCAGGAGATGCACGTGCACCCTGGGCGCGATCTCCTGCATTAGCTGGCCCCAGGACTTTACGCCAATCGGCGTTAGGCGGTCCTGGGGCTGCTGCTGCGCCACGCCCATCAGCGTGACGCGGTCGGCAGGAGGTTAAAGTCCCCACTATGGAGGTGAGAGGATTGTGCCGCCTTATATGACTCTTTTTGGAACTGATACAGCCATGGGCGGCTGCCAGACTGTTTGATATCACAATTGGTATTACGTTACTCATGTTATTTTTTTCTTAACGGACCACTCCAGCGATAAAGTAAGCCGGTAAAATCTGAAAGGTTTTGGACTACTCCATTTTCTCATGGGGGATTCTCAGGGTTTTCTTTGTTTTCAGAAAAAAAAACCAATCCTGAATGTCAGTTCAACTGCCAAAATAGAAAGATACCAGCCAACTTCCCTGCTCACTTGCACATTATTATTATTATTTTATTATTATTATTTATTGTATTTATAAAGTGCCAACATATTACGCAGCGCTGGACAATAAATAAATATATACAATGATACAAGAATGACAGACGTAAAAAAGTTATACAACATAGAACAAAGTTATACAAACAAGGCAAATGGTACAAGATACATTATCATGCAATTTTGGGCTGGTTAGGTAGGCCCAGTAATACAAGTACGAGACTGTCATAGGAAAGGAGCACACAATCATGTAGAATACACTAAGGAAGAGAGAACCCTGCCAGAGGCTTACAGTCTAAGGAGGGGGGGGGGGGGGGGGGGCATAATTTTACCAGTTAGACTTAGCAACTGCAGTTCAGGAAATGCTTTTGAAAATAAAGAAAACTCTGAGAATCCCCCATAAGGAGATGAACCAGTCCAAAACCTGTCAGGTTTTACCTGCTTACTTTTTTTTTTTTGCTATACTGGCCCTTTAACACTCCTTTCTCTCTTCCTCTGATAAAGAGCCATCTACTCTTCTTTATTTCCTCACCTTTCTCCTTTGTTTATCAGGGAGGGTGAGCTGGAAATATGATCGATGGGTCTGGTGAAATAGATTTCTTAGCATAATTAACATTCTAGCGTTAGCATCTCTCCATTTTCCTCATCTCCCCATCTAACTCCACTTCCCTCCATGTGTGACCTTTACAAATACAGAGCAGACTTCTGGGGAATTTGGCTGAGACATGCTCCATAATTAGAGATTGACTAGCTAGATACAGACAGATGTGTGCCTATATTGTGATATGGTTACAGCTATGTCTGTCTACAGCAGAATCAAGTTACAGGAATGCAGCTAACAAGATCCCCTTCAGGCTTTTCCAGCACAGACAGTAACAGGAAATGCGATACGCGAGTACCTTTTAGGCTAGTCTGATAAATATTTGTGTTGTGATCATTTGTTGAACACGCACGTACGCGCACACACATACACACGCATGCGTAATCTAGCAGCCCGCACTGTTTTTTTTTTTCAATTCATCCCGAAAAGTGGGTCATAAAGATTTTTACTTCGCACCTGAATACAATAGTTACTAAGATGATGGTACAATTTGCTGAGTGATCATTAACAAACCATTCTTCATACGAGCGATTGGAAATGCTCATTTGGGAGCACTAATAGACAAAACATCTCCTAACCAACCCAATCAGATTGACGGGAGTGATCCAAAAATCAATCAATTTCATTAATTTGATCAGATTGGTTAGGAGATTTTTGTCCATTTGTGGTCCTAAACGGTAATTTCCGATCATTCATAGGAATCGTTCGTAAACGATCATTTGCCAAATTGTATCATTCGTGGCCACCTTCACACTAATTTTGTTGAAAATGTTTGCAGCTTGTCTGCATTTGGCTAGCTTAAAGAGACTCTGAAGCGAGTCTAAAAGCACGTGGTTACTGTAAAGCACTATAGATAGTGTTAAACCGCCACATCCCCGCGGGAAAAACAAGAGGTTTATACCACCCATATCCCTTCTCCTAACTCCGGGGAGCGCTTCCTGATGAGGCAGAGCTTATGACTGTAGCTCTGCCTCTCAGCGCGTCAATCCCCGCCTCTCCCCACCCCTCTCAATCTACCTTCACTGAGAGGGGCGGGGAGAGGCGGAGATCCGCCGGCAGATTGACGCGAATGGAGGCAGAGCTGCAACTGAAAGCTCTGCCTCCATGAGCAGAAAAATCCACGACCAAGAAAGTCGTGGATTTTGCAGGGGGGGTTTGAGGGGTATAAACCCCTTGTTTTGCTGCGGGATGCGGCGGGTTTAGCACTATCTGTAATGCTTTACAGTAATCACATGCTTTTAGACCCACTTCAGAGTCTTTTTAAGTCCACGCTACATGAGATTTCATAAAATTAGCACAACGCCAGCATCAACTCAAAATAAGGAATGATTAGCTTCTCATTGCCCCTCCTCTCCTTAAAGTGGCATTGAACTCAAAAATACTAACAACATTCGCAGTTGCAGGTCAACTTATCAGATTGTCTTGTAATTAACCCCCTTGCCGGTTATCCCGAGCTCAGCTCGGGGTAACCTGCGTAGGAGGATTTCTCAGGCCCCGCTGGGCCGATTTCTATCAAATAAAAAGCAGCACACGCAGCCGGCACTTTGCCAGCCGCGTGTGCTACCTGATCGCCACTGCAGAGCGGCGATGCGCCGCGTGCAGCGGCGAAAGAGGGTCCCCCCAGCCTCCCGAGCCCAGCGCAGCCGGAACAAACAGTTCCGGCCAGCGTTAAGGGCTGGATCGGAGGCGGCTGACGTCAGGACGTCGGCTGACGTCCATGACGTCACTCCGCGACGAGGAAAGCGAAACAAGGAAGTCCGCTCATTGCGGCCTTCCTTGTTACTTCTGATCGCCGGAGGCGATCAGAAGTGCGCATACGGAGCGCCCTCTAGTGGGCTTTCATGCAGTCAACTTTCAGTTGGCTGCATGAAATTGTTTTTTTTTTTATTAAAAAAAAACCCTCCCGCAGCCGCCCTGGCGATCTTAATAGAACGCCAGGGAGGTTAAGTAGTTGCTGTGCAAGGTAGAGTAAGCCCCCCCCCCCCCCTTGGGACGGAAATCCGCACAATGCTCCCAGTGCACTGCGATTGTGCAATGGGAAGCACTATGTGCGTTTTTGCATTGTTGATACTGCAACAATATTTGCCAAGCGTGACCTTAGCCTTACACAATAGATGAGATTTGAGCCTCATCCCCTTTTAAGAATACAGAGTGGATTTGAGTAAAGGCACAAGGTTCAATGATCTTTCTGCACTCTCAGCTATGCTCCCATATGATCCAGGTTAGGGGTGCAAATTTCTGCCAACAAACTGCAAACGTTAACTTAAAAACTCAGTCCAGGTTACCTGGATTATCTATGTTCTCAGCTTTAAAAAAAAACTTAAAAAAAACAGCCCCATTGCATTTCTGGTCATGACGCTGCCGCGTGCTTTGCACAGTTCAGCCTTTAGATGGCTTGTGCATTTTTTACCAGGTACAGCAGTTATAGCTTATGCAAAGAGAGATTTATAGCCAGGGGCGTAACTAGAAGTCCTTGGGCCCCCCTGTGAGAATTTCAGCGGCCCCCCTCCCCCCTAGGGCCCGCTCATGGCCATTTTGGGGGGGCAGGAGGGCTTGCAACATGAGGGGAAAGCTTTGCACATCAGTGGGGAGGGGAGATGGTACCCCCACTCCCTCACCTCGGGCTTCCCCGATTGTTACGCCAGTGTTTATAGCTGTAACAGAAGAAAATGTCTTGGTTAGTGTACTGGTTAAGGGCTCTGCCTTTGACATAGGAGACCAGGGCTTGAATCCTGGCTACGGTCAGTACCTATTCATCCTTGGGCAAGACTTCCTAACACTGCAAGGTGGCCCCTCCAGCATGCCCTTAGGGCTTGTCCACACTAGGGGCGCTTTTGACTTTTTTTTAAATCGCCCTGAAAGTGCTTGTGTAATGATTCCCTATAAGAGTGTTCTCATCTGAGCGATTTGATTTCGATTTGCAGTGCTCACCAAAGCGCTGCCTGTACCATTTTCGGGGCGATTTGCCTCAATGGAAGGTAAAGGGAAATTGCAAAGCGCATGAAAAAGCGCTTTGTCTAGCGATTTCCCCAGTGCTTTCATGAATAAATACATTGTATTTATTCATTTCCGGGTGAAAGAGTTCACTTCCTGAGTGACTTCAAGAAAAGAAAAAACACAATCGCTCTGCAAAAGCACTTTATAAAAAAATCACAGCGCGCAGGTAAGCGCCAGGAGGCGCTGAAAAAATCGCCCACAAAATTGCAAAACGCTGGCATCAGCAATTGCGATATATCATGTGAACAAGGCCTAAGTGGCTGCAGCTCTTGAGCACTTTGAATCCAACAGGAGGAAAACGATATACAAATGTTAGGATTATTTTATAGGATTAGAATTATTGCAATAATAAAAAGAATAGGAAATTAAAAATACGGTAAACCTAATGTCATCATTTTCAATTTTTTTTTCTATGTGTATCCTCTGCTTTAGTAAAATCTAAAAAGAGCGAGAGAAGAAAAAAGGCATATGAAATGACACACCTGAAATGTTGCCTGATTATTTATGGCAATGCGAGATCAGATCTGGCCGAGTCCTTCAGGCTCTGATGCGGATAATACATATATTTACAGAGGAGCGGGGGATCGGTGGCACCGTGTGCTGCTGGATTTCCCTGCTCTGTCATTTCTCATCAGTTCAGGCAGGGGAGATAAATGGTATATGGAGAGAGAAGGTGTTATTTTACAGTTACGCAGACCGCGGGATGACCCAGGGACTCTGCAAGCCGATCGTTAGAAAAACAGCAAAAAACACACAGTGTCAAAAGAGACGCACTTCCTGATACAAGGAAAAAAATAGCTTATAACTGTGCTAAAATAATTTTGTTCGAATGATAAATCTACAGCTATTATATGAACCCTTTAGCAGCCAATTTATTTAAAAGCTTGCAAGTGCTCCAAGCCAATTTATTTTAACACTTTTTTTTTTAAATTTCCTATTTGGTGCATTTCCTTTGCTTCTAATTAGTACTACTGTAATGTGTATTTATGGCCACTTGTCACTAGGGGGCAGTGTGAGACAATAACAGAGGACTTCTGCTTTCAGTTTCTATTTTTTTCTGCAAGTAGAGAGAGATCAAAGCATTCTAAGAATTTACAACACAATTTCTGCACTTATCTCTAACGACATAATTCTATTAATGAGGAAATGAACAGAGGAGCCAAAAGGATAAAAGTAGCTAAAAATGTTTTTTTTTTTTAAAACGGGGGAAGGCAGTGGTGGACTTACCCCTTCCAAGCAGACACAAAAGCAGGTTGATATTATCAACAAGCAAATGTATTCATACATACACTCCAAAGGGTCATTGTAACGCGTTTCGTAGGTGTGGCCCCACTTCATCAGGCAATAGGGGATGAAGCATACAGCAACAAGTGTCTATGTTTCAGCCTAGCGCCTCTGTCTGACATAACTCTTTTACTCAAAATAGCACATGTGGGTTATACGAAAAAGGATCGTCAGAAAATTTGCCTAATATGAATTTCTGATGACGGCATGACTATAGTGGTTCCCACATTTTTTTAGGGATCTTTGGGCCTACTGCAGTAAACTACAGCAAAACTGACACGCGTTTCACGCGCACTGAAATTTTACCATTACTTATGCTGTGGGAGCACCGTCTGTTTACCCTTTACCACCATGCATGTTACCAGGATAACGCATGTATTGCCATGGTAATGTGTTGAGTAATGTGTATTACCATAGCAATACATTAACCTGTTAATGTGTGCTGCACTAATAGGTTAACTGTTTGTGCTTTACCACGTCAGTAATGTTAATATTTCCCTGCGATCCATTGGCATGGTAATTTTACCACAGTTTACTGCATCAGGCCCATTGAGAGCCAAGTAGCGGCCTCAGTGAGGGCCAATCAGTGTCTTTGTACTCATCAGTGTAGCCAATTAGGAGGGTAAACGTGTGAAATAATCACAGCACTAATCTTGTTTTCTCAATTCAAAGAGTGAAGGGTTGCCGCCACTACAAAGTCTGTAGCCGTATCACTGGATATGAGGATGGAGAGATGTTCTAAAGGCCACCTTTTTATTGCAATAAATACTGCGTGCTCATAACTGATAAATGGAGTATACACATAGGATCAGCTACCGTTTTTGCCCTGCACCCACCACCGCCACCTTTGATATGGTAGGACATCCTCCTCTTGCAACTGTTTGAATGCACAAGATGTTTGCACATGACGATTTTTTCATTGATGATGATGTTTTGTACCTACCTATTGAATGTCACAATTTTTGATACAACTATGGTGATTCACTTCAATTCGGAACTCCATTAAAACAGTAATCACTGCAGTGCCTGACTCAACTGTTTTCTTTTCTGATGCTAATCTTGTTTTCTCACTGCTCTGCAGAGTGGGGTTGGATCACAAAAGCTGTTCTCAGTGTAATTTACCGTCTAAAAACAAAACGTATTTGCGATAATTCAGCTTTAATTGAGCAACTGTGGTTTCCCACAATGCATCACTACTGAATATGCACATTATCTCCTTATGCTCATACATTTTCTCATGAATTATCTCACCCTCCCTTTTCACCTCAACTATAAGAAAAGCTAATTTATGAGATGCAAAGGAGGAAAGAGACACACACAAATAAATAAAACCATGTTAAAAACAATAAAAGGGGGGTAAAAAATGAGGTAGCTTACCTCAATGAAAACAAATTCATACGTTTTATGAATGTTGGCAATGCGTTTTGTGAGCCACTGGCCTCTTCCTCAGGCCAAATAAAGTGGCAGCAAGTGCTGAAAGGCGAGATTAAGGTGCCTTTTGGGCACATCTTCCCTCCTTTGTGATACTTCTACCAACCCCCACCCTCCTTCCCCCGTAGGGAGGGGTACACCATTGGATCCCATTGGGACCCACGGGTCTTTTTCTCTCAAGAGTGCAACCATCTCCGGCTTGCCTGGATCCCTGAGTGGAGTCAGGTTTATAGATCTCCAGCTGTCTGTAGTGGTCAGTTGCCCCCTTGCAACCCTCCTTTGTGAGTACCCATTCTTCTCCTCACATTTATCTGCCACTTTTTTGTGACATATTGCACCATTTGGGCTCTCTGTGTTTTTTTCATTCTAGGGTGTTTCCTCACCTTCCATCTTGCCCGATTCATAAGATAATCAGGGGGACTAGAGCGAACCCCTCACCTTGTACTACTTCCGGGTTGCTATGACCCGTAGTAGTACGGCTGCGCTGGGCCGGCGGTGCGCGTCCTTGATCACGCGCCTGTTGCCGGGCACTTTCTGCGCATGTGCGTGACGTCATGAGTGATGTCACACTCATGCGCAAAGAGCGCCCGGCAACAGGCGCGCGATCAAAGATGCGCACTGCCGGCCCAGCACAGCCGTACTACTACAGGTCATAGAGACCCGGAAGTAGTACGGCCACATAGAGATTCGTGGGTGAACTGTTCGCTCACATCTCTAAAGGGGACTCTCATTGGTGTCTTAATATGTGCTAGAGATAATCAATGAGATGCTAAACCTGTTTATGTTAACTTCATGCAAATTGGAATTTGACCAATAAAATGCAGCAGTTAGTGATTCTGATGGCTATGATTTCAAACTGCATACAATTGCCTTAAATTAATAAAAAATGGTATGACCTCAAAATTTGACCAGTTGTTAGGGCCCATTCACACTTGGGCGATTAGTGGGTGATTCCAGCTAATTGCCAAAGTACTAGCACTTTTTAAAGCACTAGCACAATTGTAACGCTATGGCAGTGATCTCACTGCCACGATTGCAGGTGTTTTGCGATGAACAGCAATCGCAAAACGTGTTGCCTGCAGCATTTTCTTGCGGTTCTGGAGTGATTGCGATACAGTGCTTATAAAAGCGCTGATGGTGATTGTTCTAAACCGCGAGAGTGTATAGAGCTTTTACCCTGCTAATCGCAGTAAAATCACCTGGGCAAAATGGTAGCGCTAAGCGCTACCATTTTGTGACTTTCAAGTGTGAATGGACCCTAATAAACGTAAGAGACAGGTCTTCACAGCTAAACAAATCACTGGTTGGCAACACTCATGACAACAATGGTATTTCATGACAACAATGGGCTCTCCCAGCGGTGGCAGCGTCTGGGGGGCTTGCCTGTGCCCTGCCCCCCCCCCCCCCTCCCCATCACCCCACCATTGGTGTGTTCGCTCCCAGGACATGCAATTTTGCACCACAGGTAAGTAAATACGCAAGGTAGGTAATCTATCCTTTGGGGGGGCTGCATGGGTGGTCCACCCCGGACACAGGCCATATCTGGGGGGCGAACCGGCCATGTAATCTCGCTCCCCCCTCCCGGGGGGGAGGCAGTTGTGGCGCTCCCAGATTTTTGGGGGTGTCTGCGCTGCCCTTTCTTCCTTGGGGGTACAAGGAGGCCTACACGCGGCACCCCTGTTGAGATGCAATGCACATTGCGTGGGCCAACTCCTGCAGGAAAGGCAGGTTGATAGTTTAGATCCTGCACATTCTGGTAGGCGAATGCATTATGCAAACGCTTTGCCATTTTAATTAGTCAGCAGACTTGAGGCAGCCAGTAATGAAGTCAGGAGTTGACTGGTCTGAGCACACATCTCTTTTCTCTTGTGTAGCATTTTCATAATTACAATCGTTTTCACAATTATGATTGTTTTCGTGATGAAATTTGCGGAATCACCAACATTTTTGTCATCACGAGTATTTTTCTGGATGAATTTTTGTGTAAAACATGAAATTACAATTTTGTGTTACCTGTAATTTTCATAATTCCGCAAAATTACGGAATAATGAATGAAACACAAAATTAAGATTTAACTTGAAATTGTGAATCTTCTGATAACAATTTTGCGTCATAATTGCACATTTCGTGTCAGAATTACCAAAACGCAACATTTTGTCTCATCACTACTCCTAGGGGCAGTTTACTGTCCTGCCCAGCCTCCCTGCTAACTCCCTCATCATTCCCCCCTTCTGATGACTCATGCTGTCTGCTCTCTTGTGTGCAGTCCCCCATTCTTCACAGGCTGGCAATAGACAGCACTGAAAAATAGAGCAGCTGTCTTGTCTCTGCCCAGGGAAAGCAGACAGCATGACTCGTCAGAAGTGAGGAGGGAGTCTTTAGAGAGATCTGGCAGTGCTACAGATCAGAGCATGCTGTGGTCAAATATTAAAGCGGATGTGAATTCACAACTTCCTCTCTGCTGTAAGACCTCTGTCACATCACGTCAGATGGCCAATCGCCGCACAGAGCGGCCGCACCAGGAAGTAAACACTGCACGTCACAACGTGCAGTGAATATTAATTAGCCATGTGCCTGGCCGCTCTCCGCTCCTCCCCAACATGACTGAGCATGTGCAAACAGTCTAACGCGGCTTAAGCCGCTGTAACGCTATAGTATGCTGCACTTATGGAAGAACGTGCAGCGTTACATGTAACGCAACGTGGGCAGTGTGAACAGCCCACTTGTGTTACATTGCTGTGCGTTGGGGGAGCGTTACAGGCTGCACTAACGTGCGCCTGTAACGTACCTGTGTGTAAGCAGCCTTAAAGAAAACCTGAACTGAAAATTAAAAGTCAAAATAAGCATACACAAGTCATACTTACCTTCCATGTAGTCTACTCCTCGGTGTCTTTCTCCTGTCCTGCGTCCTGTTTGTTCACTGTGATCAAGGGAATTTTCTGTCCTCCATTTTGAAAATGGCCATTACCCATAACATCTTTCTGGTCAGCACACAGTTAAACTGTAACATCGCCCACTTGAGCCATAGGGAAACATGGACATTACCTGGTACATTAGTTTTCCTCTCAGCTATAACCGACAGCAACTGATATTTTACTGACAGCAACTGATATATTTCAGATCTGACAAAAATATTGTCAGAACTGGAAGGGATTATTGTCAGAAGAAAATGTTGAGCTTCTGAGAGGAACTGATGGCAAGGTAACTATGTAATGTTCATTTGAAGTTACCTCATGTATTTATTTTCAAATATTTTTACTCAGTACAGGTTCTCTTCAAAGAAAAAACATTTCTTTGTTACATCTTGCAGAACTCCTGCAATAAATTAGCAAATTGTGTCTACCTACTGCTTTCACAGATGCTGACAAAGGGTTAGCATCCTGAGTTTACATATTAGCTGGGTCTGCCAAGGATTGCCGAATTTGTGTACTGACACGGCTGAGAGATCAAATTATGCTTGTGATTGCTTACAGATGAAGGGGAATTAGACAGGCTCTTCTTGCTAAAAACACACAGGGTGTGTTTCTCTTTGATTTCTTTGTGTCCCGTGCTAGAATTCAGGTCCACCTAAACACTTTTCCTGGTTGGATTGGGAATAGGAAACCTTTTACGTGATTAAAAGCAGTACTTTTAGTAAACAGCTCCCATCCAGGATATAGTAATGAATTTGTATAATTGGATACACTGCAGAGTCCTTTTAACAAGTAATACAAATAATCAAATAATACACAGTGAGATCTGGCTGCTGCTGTGTTGTTTCAGAGAACAATGGAAACAATACAGTAATTTCATCTGTCGCTGGCAAACAGCTCACGTTGTAGACACAATATTGTAAGTTTATCTCTGGTAAATCCTACTGGAGTCCAGGCATGGGTAGCCTCATAATATTCAGCACAGTTCAATCTGAGAGGAGATGAACATCCGCTCTCCATGCCAAAAGATTCTTAATTGGAGGTACATGCCAGCGCTGGGTGCCATCCAGGCCAGATCTTTTTTTAAAAACAGATGAATTGGTTGTGAGAAAAAATGTAATACCCTTCCATTGGCACTGTTGTGTTTTAATCATTACAGCATGAGAGGAAAATAAGAACAAAATTGTAATATGAAACGAGACACAGTAGGGTAATAGTATAAAAAAATATTTATTTTCAACTAAAATAGAGAGCTACATCAACGGATAACGCCTATCTAAGTTAAAAGTAATTACAACCGTACTGAACTAGTGCTGGCATTTAGCAGTTTAATGGGTGTGTACCATTCCTGCCAGTGATTGGTTGACATATTTCTGGGCAGCCTATTGCTGCACGTGTTGTTCCTAGTGAGGGTGGTTACATTACCCTTGAAAAGTTTGGTTTCACTTTGGGGCATTCTAAGATGCATCAAGTTTTATTCTATAAATCTGTAATTGGTCAACTGTTTTTTGGCATATTACTTATCATATTGGTACAATTTCATGTGTTTTTTGTCCATGCACTTTATTCCTCAATAGAGCGAAACATGTTGACTTTTTGAGACATGTACATTACTGTAAAGCACAAGCATTCAATATGTTTGGGCTCACTTGATATGTGTCATGGGAGTTAGGATGAGATAGTTTGCTCAAAGCCTATTAGTGTCCACTCTGACCAGTGTCAGACACCTATAGGATGTATCTCTGTATATAGATGCTCCTATTACGGACCCTATGAGTTTATCTACAATTGTGTTAATCAGGTTTTGAGTATTTATGAGCCTTTTTTTTTGATTATTTGAATTAAAAAGAACCCAAGGTGGGTTCTAAGAATCCTATTATCACACAGAGGCTGGGTCTGCATATAATGCCCAGCCTCTGTTGCTACACTGTTTCCCCCAAGCCCCCCCCCCCCCCCGCACTCTGCTACCCCCATAAATCAAACTGCCATGCTAGCGACATCGCTAGCCAGCTGTTTACATCTCCATTGTCACTCTCGCCACTCCCCCACCTCCTCTATGTCCCCGCTCCCCGCCTGCGTCCCTTCCCTCCCCGCTGATTGGAGGGAAGGGATGCAGGTGGGGAGCGGGAATATAGAGGCGACAGGGGAGCGGCGAGAGTGTCAGTGGAGATGTAAACAGCCAGCTATCGACACAGTGCCAGTTGCTAGCACGGCTGTGTGATTTATGGGGGACAGCAGAGCGCAGAGGGGGGCTGGGGGGAAACCGGATAGCAATAGAGACTGGGCATTATATGCAGACCCAGCCTCTGTGTGCTAATAGGATTCTAAGAATCCACCTTGGGTTCTCTTTAAAGCTATGTTTTATACTTGTGATAGGGCTTTTTATTGATAGTGTTATTGCAATCATGATGAGATTTTAATCATACCTGATCCAATGCAAAGCTACCTAAGGTTAGAACAGAGGAATGTCCACACTGGATCCACATACTTCTGGGCTTATTACTCCTGGACCTTGAAATCACATCATTTTCAGACAGGAGGAGGCAGGCTTGCTACAATGTTTCCTCCTATCAGCATCCTCTTCCCTCCACTTCCCTGCCCCCTTCAATCTTCTTGATTGGAGGGAACATCATAGGAAGTCTGCCTCTTCTTGTCTGAAAGTCTGACTTTAGCCACAAGTCAAATTTTACAGGGAGTGGTTACGGGAAGCGGGCTGTGAGTTCGGGAGAGGGGTGGATAACATACCCATGAGGCCGTCTGATGGCTATATCAACCACGCCTGTCTCATTTAAATTTTGTTTTTGAGTAGCTACGAGTATGTAGCTACTTGTAAAATCAACACTACTGTGCTAATGATGAACTTTAATAACTTTGCCACAGGTCAGGTATCCTTTAAGTTAGCCTGATATAACTGTGTAACTTGGGGAATACTTTTATTTCTTGCATTGGGGAATTCTTCTTTAACAATACACAACGTGACACACCATAAAAAGGCAACTAACTTGCGAAAGATCCTCCGTTAAGAGCTTCGGAGGAATCATTTATCTTCATGCTGCTCCTCACCAGTTTTTGTTTGTTACAAGGGCCTTAAATACCGTCTGAAATTAAAACCAGCCCGTAATGGCAAACAACCCGCTGAGAGCCAGTGGGACGTGAATTTACAATACAACTTCCAGTAAAATGCCGCTTGTAGGCAGCAAGTACTACTTTGTCATAGATCAAATTTTCCTTTTTACCATCTCATTAAAACTGTATACCGTTACAGAACTTTCCTAACTAAGGAATATTCCAAAGTTTTGAAATTATACCCTCCAGATATTACAGCTAATGATGAAATAAATCATTAAGTAACTCTGCTGGAAGATGGTGTTAAACATAGAAGCGGTAGAGTATTGACGGTGGATGAAGACCGACAGGTCCATCAAGCTTGGCCAGTTTATTTATTAATGGCTCAGCCTTAGGGCTCTCACACGCAGGGGATCAAACATGTAAAAAAACTGATATATGGATTTGGTTGAGATCTCAGGGTTATTTAAAGGATCGGTCCACCATTTTTTTTTTTTATGTTTTTAAAATATAGGTGGAGAAATTAAAATGCCTAAAACCTGTTTTTGGGGCTGATTCACAAAGTTTTTCTGTTGAATTTTCTCACCTTACTTATTAACTTACAAGTTATCTCTCCTTAAATGACTTAACTCACAATTTATCTTAACTGGTTTATTTAATTAACTGGTGATTTGTCTCTCCTTATTTGTTTGCTTCATTAATTATTTATCCTTATTTGTTTATCTCATGCATTTGCTCTCCTTAAGGTGCGTACACACGCACTACTACAGAGAACGACGGGTAAGTCAGACCCTCTCACTGGGCGGTCGTTCTCCCGACAGTAGTGTGTGTGTACAGTTTGTCTGCAGACTGATAAGGCTGTTTTTGAACGATCCGTTTTCTGAACGAGACTGTACACACACACTACTGTCGGGAGAACGACCGCCCAGCGAGAGGGTCTGACGGGCCCGTCGTTCTCTGTAGTAGTGCGTGTGTACGCACCTTTACAGTCAAAGTGGAACTAAACTCAGAACTTCCTCTCTGCTCTAAAAGATTAGCCACAGCATGGTGGAGTTTTTTTTCTTTATTGCGGTTTATGGAAATCCTAAAAAAAAAAACCTGACGTTTTACTTGGATTCACTGTACTAGAAGCATTGAAAGGGTTAATCCTGTTTTTACACATTAACCACTTTATCCACCACTACTGTATATCTATGTCCTCTGTGACTTCATCTAAGCCACGAAGACGTAGATATACGTCTTGTAGCTGATGCACAGCTGTGCACCATTGGGCTTGCTCCTGTGCACACCTTTGGCACTATCTGCTGCAGCACTAATTGGTGAAAGGGACATATGTTTCCTGAACCAATAAGATTGATTTTTACCATTAAAAATACTTTTGTTTTCTCAATTCATTGTGAAAAATGCACCCTGTAGCATTATTTCAAAATCAAATATCTTCACCATAAATTGTGACAGGAACATAATCTACGTTTTGTGATAAATGGTAGAAATAGCTAAACAAAACTTGTGTTTTTATCTACAGTAGCCCTTTTTATTTTTAAACTGGAATTGGTAAAACTGAGAAATAATGTGTATTTTCATTTTTTTCCTATTTTTTCTCATTAAAATGCATAGAAAACAAAATTGTTCAAAAGGAAAAAATGTCATACAATGAAGGTCTAGTTTGTCTAGAATATATATATATATATATATATATATATATATATATATATATATATATATATATATATATATATATATATATATATATTTCATTTAGGTGTCATAAGTAGGGATAAAGCTATTGCTGATTAAATAGGGACATAGCTAAAATGTAAAAACTGCTCTGGTCTATAAGTGGGAAACAAGATCTAGATGCAAAGTGGTTAAAGAGAGCTGCTGCTGGACAGTTTACAGCTAAGATTTACCACTGCTGATTAGACACGCTGATCTAGCTAAACAAGCACAGTCACAGTCCAGTGAATTTATTCAGCAACCATATGTGAGATAAAGACTTTAAATTGTATGCTGTACTAGATTCCAGGTCCCTGTTAAGGTTAAAAATAAGTAAGCTTTGTGAATCCACTCAAGGTGAAACTAAAAAACTGTGTAGTGTTGCTCATGTGTACCAAAACTCATAAGAAAATATGCGATAAGTTTTATCAGGTGGTAGATATGTAAGAGCTCTGATTTGCTGGTTTCGGCATAGGCTAAAGCAGAAAGTGATCACAGCGAATCAGAGCCCAGACAAATCCATCAGCTGGTCAATACTAATCACATGAGTTCTGGTTCAAACAAACCATGTTAAACTTGTTTATTTTCAATCCCTAATCAAATACCATTAACATTACAATAGGGCTTCCCTCTTTGTATGGGATTGGGAGCTTGTTGCTGCAATTCTGCAGTGTTATGATTGATACGTCGATGATCAACAAAATCTATCCATAAATAAGATTAAATACAAGAGTCTTCCTTAGAGCCACTGTTAAAAATTGAATTAAACTGTACTAAAAGCCTTGCCAAGAGGAATTTATACAAGGTGTCAACTATTTCACCCATAAGCATCTCTTGTGACCAACCACAGGTTTGGCAGCTCCACTGGCCAACGATGAGCATTGGGGATGGGCTACCTTATGACTTACTTTATCTGACACACATACGCTCTAACTTAGGCCATTCGTTTTCAACATCTGGCCAAGTTGTGCTCCTTACTAAATATAACCTAAAACACACTGACTTTAGGTATACATATTGTATACTAAATGTTGTATACTACTCCACCTCTTTTTTCCTCTAGGTTGTAAGTATGCAAGGGCAGGGCTCTCACCCTCTCGTGTCTTGGAACCTACTATGCTTTTTTTTCATCATGTTACATATTTACATAAATCACTGTAATTACTATGTCTAGAGATGAGCGTAATGACCTAATTACGATTTCGCGAAATTTCGCGTAATTAGTGTAATTACGATTATGGCCGTAAGTACATAATCGTAACGAAGAAGGATTTCGCGAAATTTCGCGTAAGCGTAATTTTCGCTTTACAATGGTTATTTGTTCATGCCGTAATTTCGCATTAAACGCTACCGTAATTTCGCGTTAAACCGTAACGCTCCGTATAATATAAAAAAGCCGCCGACTTTAAGGGTTAATAGCAAAGCCCCCTTAAATGCTAAGAGCCTCAAATTTGGAGAATATATTAAGGAGATCAGGAGGAATAAGAGGAAAAAATTTTTTTTCAAAAAGACCTTATAGTTTTTGAGAAAATCGATGTTAAAGTTTCAAAGTAAAAATGTATACATTTAAAAACCCGCCGACTTTAACGGTTAATAGCAAAGCCTGCTTAAAGTTTAGGAACACCAAATTCCTAGGGTATATTAAGGGGATCAGTGGGAATAAGAGGAAACATTTTTTTTCAAAAAGACCTTATAGTTTTTGAGAAAATCGATTTTTAAGTTTCAAGGGCAAAAATGTCTTTTAAATGCGGAAAATGTCAGTTTTTTTTGCACAGGTAACAATAGTGTATTATTTTCATAGATTCCCCCAAGTGGGAAGAGTTTTACTTACTTCGTTCTGAGTGTGGGAAATATAAAAAAAAAACGACGTGGGGTCCCCCCTCCCAGACCTCTTTAACCCCTTGTCCCCCATGCAGGCTGGGATAGCCAGAATGCGGAGCACCGGCCGCGTGGGGCTCCGCACCCTGACTATACCAGCCCGCATGGTCCATGGATTGGGGGGTCTCGGAAGGGGAGGGGCAGCCAAGCTTTCCCCTCCCCCTCCGAGCCCTTGTCCAATCCAAGGACAAGGGGTTCTTCTCCACCTCCGATGGGCGGTGGAGGTGGAGGCCGCGATTTCCTGGGTGGGGGGTTCATGGTGGAATCTGGGAGTCCCCTTTAAAAAGGGGTCCCCCAGATGCCCACCCCCCCTCCCAGGAGAAATGAGTATAGAGGTACTTGTACCCCTTACCCATTTCCTTTAAGAGTTAAAAGTAAATAAACACACAAACACATAGAAAAAGTATTTTAATTGAACAAAAAACATAACCACGAAAAAAGTCCTTTAATATTCTTAATTAACCATTAATACTTACCTGTCCCTATAAATAAATGATCCCACGCAATATCCTCGGAAATGTTCTATTAGTTACAATGTAACAAAGTTATTACAATGTAACAACTTTGTTACATTGTAACTACGCCGCACCCGACGTCACTCGCCGCTCACCCGCCGCATACACTTACGCGTCCTTGCAGGACGCTAAGTCCCCGCCGGCTCCCGCTGTCCACCCTGCCCACATCTGTCACCCACATGTCACCCACATGTGGGTGACATGTGGGTGACATGTGGGAGAGGCGGGGAGGGCAGCGGAGCCGGCGGGGACTTAGCGTCCTGCACGGACCCGACAGAGCTCTGAGCTATATAGCTCAGAGCTCTGAGAAGCATCTTTGTATTTGGGCTCCAAGGAGCCCCATTGGTCCTTAGCAGACCAATGGGGTTCCTTCAAATCAGAAGGAACCCCATTGGTCTGCTAAGGACCAATGGGGCTCCTTGGAGCCCAAATACAAAGATGCTTAGAGAGCTCTGAGCTATAGCTCAGAGCTCTGTCGGGTCCTGCAGCACAGACGCGGCGGCGGCGGTGAGTGACGTCGGGTGCGGCGTAGTTACAATGTAACAAAGTTGTTACATTGTAATAACTTTGTTACATTGTAACTGATAGAACATTTCCGAGGATATTGCGTGGGATCATTTATTTAAAGGGACAGGTAAGTATTAAAGGTTAATTAAGAATATTAAAGGACTTTTTTCGTGGTTATGTTTTTTGTTCAATTAAAATACTTTTTCTATGTGTTTGTGTGTTTATTTACTTTTAACTCTTAAAGGAAATGGGTAAGGGGTACAAGTACCTCTATACTCATTTCTCCTGGGAGGGGGGGTGGGCATCTGGGGGACCCCTTTTTAAAGGGGACTCCCAGATTCCACCATGAACCCCCCACCCAGGAAATCGCGGCCTCCACCTCCACCGCCCATCGGAGGTGGAGAAGAGCCCCTTGTCCTTGGATTGGACAAGGGCTCGGAGGGGGAGGGGAAAGCTTGGCTGCCCCTCCCCTTCCGAGACCCCCCAATCCATGGACCATGCGGGCTGGTATAGTCAGGGTGCGGAGCCCCACGCGGCCGGTGCTCCGCATTCTGGCTATCCCAGCCTGCATGGGGGACAAGGGGTTAAAGAGGTCTGGGAGGGGGGACCCCACGTCGTTTTTTTTTTATATTTCCCACACTCAGAACGAAGTAAGTAAAACTCTTCCCACTTGGGGGAATCTATGAAAATAATACACTATTGTTACCTGTGCAAAAAAACCTGACATTTTCCGCATTTAAAAGACATTTTTGCCCTTGAAACTTAAAAATCGATTTTCTCAAAAACTATAAGGTCTTTTTGAAAAAAAAATGTTTCCTCTTATTCCCACTGATCCCCTTAATATACCCTAGGAATTTGGTGTTCCTAAACTTTAAGCAGGCTTTGCTATTAACCGTTAAAGTCGGCGGGTTTTTAAATGTATACATTTTTACTTTAAAACTTTAACATCGATCTTCTCAAAAACTATAAGGTCTTTTTGAAAAAAAAAATTTTCCTCTTATTCCTCCTGATCTCCTTAATATATTCTCCAAATTTGAGGCTCTTAGCATTTAAGGGGGCTTTGCTATTAACCCTTAAAGTCGGCGGCTTTTTTATATTATACGGAGCGTTACGGTTTAACGCGAAATTACGGTAGCGTTTAATGCGAAATTACGGCATGAACGAAACGCGAAATTTCGCGTTGAAAATTACGCTTACGGTATTTTCAATTACGATTTTATTGGTAATTTCGCTACGCTAATTTCGTATCGTAATCGCAAATTTCGCATGCGTAATTATAGTAATGCGAAATTACGAAAATTTCAGCTCAACTCTAACTATGTCTACCAATTCTATATTTTGTGTTTGCCATTGTCTGTACTATTACGTATGTACTCCATGTTTTGTTCTCTTACTCTGTATAGCGGCACAAAATATGTTGGCACAATAATAATACAGCCAGGGATGGTCGGAATTGCTGATTTCCGATTCCGCGGAAATTCCGACGGTATTTAGCAGTATTCGAACGGTATTCCGATTTCCGCAGATTTCTGTTTTCCAGGGAAAATTCTGCCCACCACTTACTGCACTACAAATCCTCATTCTCGGATTGGCTTATTCATTCGGAGTCTTCTGATTGGCTTAAAATTACCAACTATTGGTTTAACAGATTTCTGCAGAAATGTCCACTTACTGCAATACAAATCTCATCCTCTGATTGGCTTATTCATTCTGAGTCTTCTGATTGGCTTAAAATTACCGAATATCGGTATAGCGGAAATTTCCGCGATTTCAGAATTCCGCACACTAATTTCCGCGTTTTGCATCCCGATGCGAAAATGTGATTTCCGATCGAAAATGCGGAAATTTCCATTCCCCGGAATGAGCATCCCTGAATACAGCACAGTCCCTAGTATCCTGCACCAGCAGGGATCGCCTTATGCCAGATACATGTGCTTCTCGGTTGCTTGAGCACAACCCCCTCCCCAATGACTCACCGAGCCTCCAGTGACATGTAGCAGCCTTCTTCTTGCTCCTAGCGGCATTCCGGCTTCCCCCGTGCACGCAAGCCGGCATGTCACCTGACCCGCATCGGGCACGGACGCTAGTAGCCCACTAGAACCTAGAGGAAAGCTGCTACAGATTGCTGGAGGCTCGGTAAGTATTTTGATCTCCCCCCAAAAACAAAGTCCCCTATATCCACCAGGCGTGCCGGTTAGTTGAGACTTCCTGTTGCCTGAGTTCCGGATAACGGGGACTCTGTTGTAATGACTTTTCATCAGGACCTGATAGGTACCCTCACCTCCCCCCCATCACTGTGGTTTGGCCCAAGGCCATGCTGAATTGCATCAATGACCAGTGAGGCTTGGCGATTGGGCGTAAAAGGGCAATTTGAGACTTTTTTTTTCCAGGAAAGCCAATTGAAAGTATGGAATATGTTTTGACATATCTGATTTTTTAGATACTGACCTTGCATGCTTGGGATTTCTAAAATTATTTTGGAGAGTGATTCTTAAAGGAAATATAGCGTTTTAATAATACATTAGTTTTATTAATTTGTTACGCTTAGTACAAAAACATGTTTTAAGCATTTTTGTTTAAGTTCCTTATTTTAAAGCTCCACCTGCAACTCTGACTGCCAAGGACTAGACAGAAACGCGTCGTGTTTTACTGCCGTGATAAACATGTCACCCAAGTTATAGAAGCCAAGTCTCCTGACTTTGTGGTGGATCATTAATGCTGAAATAAAGTCAAATGAAGGAATCGGCTCAGCATACAGCAAAGTCAATACAGTATATCTCTTAAAACGGCACCATTTTATAGCAGTTATAAATAAGTGTTTTTTGAGCTATGCTTATTTCACTGGGACTGTAGTGTTGAATGACCTCTATTTACTGCTCTGACTTGTTAGTCTCCACATTAGCTTATACCTCGATTATGGTTACTCCCACCACACACACACACACACACACACACACACACACACACACACACACACACACACACACACACACACACACACACACACACACCATACAAACACTCACACACAATAAAACACCCATACACCACAAAACAGACACATGCTACACACATAGTAAAGTAGACACAGATACGCACTCGCATCCATGCTCAAGCACAACAAAACACACTTAAAGTGTAACTGTGGGGCATAAAATCTGAGTGAACCTAACTTGCCTAATCTCCATGCTCCCCTCCAGTGACTAAGCATTACCTTGTACTCATACTGTGCTGCATGATCTGGTCTTTCTTGGATTCAGGTATTGTCATTTTGCTGTCTGTCACACCTAAATATTGTATGTATCCCTATTTATTGTCCAGCGCTGCGTAATATCTTGGCGCTTTATAAATACAATAAATAAATAAATAAATACAATCAAAAATCAATTCTTTATTTTTATTTGGTAAACAAGTAATAAGGATGCTAATCAGGCAATCCAAAAGTAAAAATCTCTATTACTTTTCTTGTTTATAAATGATCATTCCCCAGTTTACCTGACTCTTATTTGGTACGTTGCCACACAAAGGAAGTTGCAGGGCATGCTGGGTTGTCTTTTTTTGCTTTTTTATTTCCCTTCAGACTTAACTAATGTACAGAAGCAAAAAAAGGACAATCCAACATGCCCTGCAACTTCCTTTGTGCGGCAACGTACCAAATAAGAGTCAGGTAAACTGGGGAATGATCATTTATAAACAAGAAAAGTAAAAGAGATTTTAACTTTTGCATTGCCTGATTAGCATCCTTATTACGTGTTTACCAGATAAAAATAAAGAATTGATTTTTGATTTTATGCCCGACAGTTACACTTTAAACACATTACCACACACTACCATAAAACACAACAAAATTACTGCACACACATCCACACACACAAAATTATGCATACACACACTATACACAGGTAAGCACACAATTGTGCACACACAAGCATGCACAAATCACACACACACACAAACACACACACCATACAAAAAAAACCACACCAAGGTGAGGAGCATTTCCCTTCTCACCCTTGTGTCACACAGCCAATCAGTGAGGAGCAGGAATGTGGGAGTGGAAATAACAAGCTTTCCTCCCGTTGGCAACATATCAAATATCGATTCTGACAGAGAATATTTTTTACAGCAGAAACATTTAGGATTATATTGGAAAGCTTGCAATGCAGGGTCAGGTTGTAGACTGCATAATAAACACAGAGCAGTGGGTAAATGGAATTTGATTTTATGGCTGACAATCGGAATGGTACTATAAGCACATATGTTTATCTCTTCATGCTACGTGTCACTTTGAGTATGCTCTAAGCTCCATTATTTTTTATGAACATATTACTTTCAGGAGTCAAATAAGAATCTGCTCTGAACAAAAAAACATGCCAATCAAACCAGAAGACAGAGCGCCAATAAATAAAAATGCAACATTTATTATCGTGTTTAATGACTATAGAACAACTTTAAAATTTGTTTTAGTGCTGAATTAAATAAGTGGATAAACCAACAATTAGCCACTGTATGTGCCCCTTAAAGAGGGCACATACTTACATAACATATGTATTGCACTGTCCACGTATCACGCTGATACGTGATGAGGTAACGTACAAGGATATACACAAACAGAAGTACGTAAAGCGTAGTCAGGATCAGGCCGCAGTCGCACACAAAGCCAGAGGTATCGAGGCACAGAGTAGCAAGGCAATATCGTAGTCAATAAAGAGGCAGGGTCATACACATAAGTCAGATGTCAGTCGTATTGTAAGGATCAGACAATAACAAAGTTAGGGACAGGCCGAGTCGAACACCTGTATCAAATGGCAGTGGTACAGAAGGACAAGACAAGAGCGAGGTCAAGAGGCAGGCAGAAGTCAGTACACAGATAAATATACAATAGATGTTACTTCAATATATTAAGATAATATATAATATAACTACAAAATACAAGACTGACTAACTAGAGTACATATATATTGTGCGTCTACACAATATATTAATGTAGCTCTCAAAATTCACTGACTAGGCCAAGAACCAGCGAACTGATTAGTATATCAAGGCCGATGAGTGACTGAGAGCACTGGTCTTAAATACACAATTAGACATCCCAAAAAGTACTCCAAAATTAGGTAGCACCTCCTGCATTGTGATGTCATCTAATGACATCACCGCTGACGTTGCTCATACACGCCTCCTTAACCTATAAAACCCTTCAGGTCTCGCACGCGTCTGTTTGGATGCAATGCGCATGTGTGCGCTTGAACCCACCGCTGCAGGGGAGCTGGGGACGCCGCCAGAGGATACCAGAGTGGAAGCTTCACCAGCAGCACGGACCCCGTCAGAGACGCCGCGGAAGGTAAGATTGTCACACCACGTTTTTTCTTTTAGTGATTTTCAAAAAAGAGAAAATTCTTCTTAGCATTTTCCATCTTGACTGTGTCTGTCATGAAGCCAATGTTGATGTCCTTTCCTCCTTTATTCTTTTTTTCTCTCCTCTGCCTGATTGTGTATGCATTGCCCACCCTACTCACAGTCTTCAGACACTCCCACCCAGCTCTGTAGTAGGAAGTGCATTGTCATAAATCATCAATGTGTGACTCTGCAGAGCTGTTTTTTTTTGTATGGATTGGATTTCAGGAGGTGCTGCAGGGGGTAGTAATTTTCTCAGCACGAGAAATTTTAGCAAATCAGAGAGGAACAGAGGTATGGTAGGTAAAGAGGCTTCAGCCAATCAGGCTGTATTATTTATGTCTGAGGGGGATAACTATTAGAAGGGGAGGGAAGTAAAGAAGTAAAAGAAAAAATACACAGCATGCACTGCAACTTCCTTTGTTCGGCAAAGTACCAAATAAGAGCTGTGGACCTGGGGAATGTTATTCTATGGAAAAGAAAATTAACCACTTGATGACCAGGGGATTCTCCCCTTATCTGTGCTGCGTGGGCTCTTCAGCCCACAGCACAGATTGTGTTTGTAGCATGGCGATCAGACTTCCCCCCTTTTTTCCCCACTAGGGGGATGTCCTGCTGGGGGGGGTCTGATCGCCGCTAGCTGTTTGGGTTTTGCAGGGGGGGGGGCTCCTCAAAGCCCCCCTCCGCAGCGCTATTCTGCCTTCTCTGCCCTTCTCTCCCTCCCCTCCTTGCTGTGGGTGGCACAGGACGGCGATCCGTCCTGCGTTGCCTCTAATAGGCTTTAGCCTATCAGATGCTGGCAATGCCCTGCAATCCCCTGCCAATCAGAGACCGGGGATCGCCGATCTCCTTTGATGTAAACAGCGTGGATTTCTTCCCCGCGTGTTTACAATTAGCCTGCGAGCCGTGGTCGGAGGTTCGCAGGCTGTTCACGGAGACACCCTCCGTGAACTGACATGGAACAGTTTCCATGGAAACACCACTTCGACCTGCCGTTGCCTATCGGCGTTAGGCGGTCGTTAAGTGGTTAAGAGTGATTTGAACTTTTGGATTGCCTGGTTAGCAACCTTATTACTTGATTAACCTCCTCGGCATTCCCTTTTTTTCTGGATTTCTGTGCAAAAAGTATTTCAGTTCATTTTCATAACTTTTTTTTTCCTGTAACTTACTAAAACATGTGAAGCAAAGGTCTAGTATACATTTTGAGTATAATAAAAGCTTGAAACATAACATCAAATCAAATCAAAACTAAATTTCAAAATTACTCCCCAAAATAAATCTCTGATCACTTACACTCCCGAGCTGCAGCTGCTCAACCTGCACTAATACAAATGTAAAGGTGGCCATACATTTAGCGAAGATGGGCAGATTCGGCCAAGGGACAAATGTCTCTCTGATCGAAATTGATTAGAGAAAGATCTGTTGGCTGCCCATACACCGCTGGCCGATTCCCAATTGATTTCAGCTTGAAATCTCTTGGGAATTGGCGGAGCCCGCCGCCTCGCCACTGCCCCCTAAACCTGGTAGCCAGGTTAAGGTGTCCCCAAGTATAGGAAGCCAGGTACCGGTGTGGCCATTATAGAAAGCCAGGTACAACTGGTGTGGCCAATATAGGAAGCCAGATACAGGTGTGGTCAGTATAGGTAACCAGATACAGGTGTGGCCAGTATAGGTAGCCAAGTACAGGTGTGGCCAGTATAGGAATTTAGGTTTAGGTGTTCCCCAGTATAGGAAACCAGGTTTAGGTGTTCCCCAGTATAGGAAGCCAGGTACAGATTTGGCCAATATGGGTAGCCAGATACAGATGTGGCCAATATAGAAAGCCAAGTACAGGTGTGGCCAATATAGAAAGCCAAGTACAGGTGTGGCCAATATAGGTAGCCAGATACAGGTGTGGCCAGTACAGGAAGCCATGTTTAGGTGTTCTCCAGTATAGGAAGCCAGGTAAAAATGTGGCCAATATGGGTAGCCATAGCCAGATACAGGTGTAGCCAGTATTGGTAACCAGATACAGGTGTGGCCAGTATAGGAAGCCAGGTACAGGTGTGGCCAATATGGGTAGCCAGATACAGGTGTAGCCAATATTGGTAACCAGATACAGGTGTGGCCAGTATAGGAAGCCAGGTACAGGTGTGACCAGTATAGGTAGCCAGGTTTAGGTGTTCCCCAGTATAGGAAGCTAGGTACAGGTGTGGACAGTATAGATAGCAAGGTTTAGGTGTTCCCCAGTATAGGGTATTATATGTGCCCCCGACTCCTGATCCCCCTCCCCCTGATTCCCAGCATGTACTCTCCAGAGCCCGTCCCCAGTGCTCACTTTCCAGAACCCCGAGGCAGAGCTCCGGTCTTTTCCTGTGGATGATCGGGACCCGGCGGATGAGGTCATGACGTCAGAAACGCACCAACACCATGACATCAGTGACGTCACCTGCCAGGTCTCGATTCTCCGCAGTAGAAGACCGGAGCGCTCTGCCTCGGAGTTGTGGAGAGTGAGTGCTGAGGATCGGTTCTGGAGAGTAAGCACTGGGGATTGGTAGGATTCAGGAGGTGGGGGGAGGGACACATATAATACCCTATACTGGAGACGCCTATAGTTTGGCGGCATGCCCATAATGGTGACGGGCATCCCACTTTCATCTTCTTTTTCCTGCCTGTCACCATTACCGGCTCAATGCCAGGGAGGTTAACAGATAAAAATAGAGAATTGATTTTTGATTTTATGCCTGTCAGCTACTCTTTACAGAAGCACCAGAGTGACACATAGTGGGATGTAGTAAATGATTCATAATACAAAATCCTGGATTCAACAGAAATATTTCCAATGTCTACACATATAGGTGTATATTTTTAGATAGCCCCGCCCACCCAGTGATGCTTAGCCTTGGCTGTTTATTGTGCAGAAGTCTGCTCCTAGAATATAAAGGCATCACTGGGTGCCTTAGTGATGCCCCTTGCAGCAGTAAATATGTTGCTACCTGTGATACATTTAAAAATGTAAAACCATGGAAAGTAAATATTTTACAATAATGGGAAGACATTGAGTAAATAATTTAATAAAGTAATATTGTTAAAATTTGCAATTGAATTAATTAAGTTGTAGTCAGTTCCTCTTAAAGACAATGCAGTGAACTGAAAGATAAGTCCTGCTGCTCACAGTTAAATATAAAGATTCCTACCTTGAACAGTAAGATGGACTTGCATGGACTTTGGACTGTGTTCAGTTTGTACGGAGCAGGTATACAGTCCATCATCCGTAATTTCAACTTTTTGTATCCGCAGATTATATTCCTTTTTGGATGCCGCTGTAATCGATACTCTGGGGTCCACCGACCACTTGTCATTCCCCGCAAATATAATACTGGAACGGTTCAACCAGGCTCCTTTAGATGCTCCATCTTCCAAAAAACACCTGAGGACAAATCACTGAGTGTTACTGAAATTCTAAAAACACTTTTATTACACAAACACATTAAAGTAACACTCAACCCTTTTATCAAATAACTCATGTTTACTATTTTTTAGTGTCACCTATACTATGTTTATTCTTCTGAACTCTGAGATTTCAGTTTTTGTTTTTTTTTTACTTTGCAAATATGTATTAAAAAGGTCCCAACTCTGCCTAGAGATACATGTTTGAAGTGCCTATGTTTTAATAGGGTTATTATTGTTTTGGTCAATGGATTCCACCATGTGTCGGTAAAATGGCGATATTCTTTTCGCATTATTTTTGTGAAAATATTGTAAAATTTAATTTTCAAGCAAAAATGCCTTTGAAAATAATTTTGATTTTTTTACGTCTACCAATTTTTGGCTTTATAAGGTGTAATTTATCGATTTTTTTTGCAAGGTTTATCTTTAAAAGGTTACTTGCTCTTAAAGGAGTTCTTTCGCGAAAAAAGAAGGCAGTTAAAAAATGTGACAGATGACAGGTTTTGGGCCAGTCCATCTTTTTAAAGGGGATTCTCAGGGCTTTCTTTGTTTTCAACAGCATTTCCTGAACAACAGTTTAACTGCCAAAGTAGCAAGATACCAGCCGGCCTCCCTAATCACTTGCACACTATTATGTCAGTTAAATTTTGCAACTGTTGTTCAGGAAATGCTGTTGAAAACAAAGAAAGCCCTGAGAACCCCCCTTAAAAAGATGGACTGGCCCAAAACCTGTCATCTGTCACATTTTTTAACTGCCTACTTTTTTCGCGAAAGAACTCCTTTAACTTATGAATGGCAATTTAGGCAAAAATACTGGCAACATTTTTTTTTTTTTTTGCGAAAACTGACCGTGGAAAAAAACAATGTATTTTCCCCTATATATTTTCTAAGTCGAAATTAGCATTTTCAATGCTAAATGACTGTGGCAAAAATTTGAAAGCAACACTGATCCAGTTATTTGTGCGTTAAACATTTCAGAATTTCATGACATCATTTTCTAATATCAATAGCCAATTTGATTAAAACCCAGGCCCCATGGAAAACAAAGCTGTACAGTATCTCTGACCGCAGTTTCAACTTTCAGAGCTAAAATTAATTAAAATTCTATTTAATGATTAATGATGCTCTAATAATACAATAAAAATACAAAAAAAATAATGTATAGATAGTCCCATTGTCATTTTGTTAAAAGTGTACAACAGCAATAACATATGCTTCCCTTTCTCGGTTTGTTATATTCCGGATATAACATATTGAGTTCCTTAATGGATTTAGTCATTATTTTAATTGTGGAAAATAATAGTATGAATGTTTTGTTCCACATCACTATCTACTTAGCATTAATTATGTCTCATATTAATATGGCACAACAGCTACGACTGCAGAACATCAGATTGCCAAAGAATGTTACTTTGCTTAAAGAGACACTGAAGTGAAATAAAAAATGATGATATAATGAATTGGTTGTGTAGTATGGATAATTAATAGAACATTAGTAGCAAAGAAAATATTCACATATTTTTATTTTCAGTTATATAGTGTTTTTTATAACACTGCATCATTCTCTTATATTTGCAGTTTACACACTACTCAGCATTCTAAATGATTTCACAGAGCAGGCCAGTAAACTTTTGAACTGTTCTCTGCAGGAAAAAAAAATACAGTGACAGACACTTGAGATAACAAGCTTCTGAATACAGAGTTATCTGCGATTTTGAAAGTCGTGGAGCTCAGTGGCTGTTTCGCATAGATAACAACTGGAGTTTCTTAACTCTTCCTGTACTGGAAACAATATTAGACTTATGTATTTGCTCCTAATGTTTTATTTCTTAGCTGTACTACACATACAAATCATTATATTATAAAAAAAAATTTCGCTTCAGTTTCTCTTTACATAAAGTGAAATTCTATGTGTTTCTTTTTATTTTAGTAATTCAAAAACAAACATTTTTTTTAGGTACCTATAAAATCACATAAACCAACTGCAGCAACTTCTAATTTCAAAACCACAACTTGCACAATGAATGGAAAACAAGGTCAACTCCCAAATAATTCCTTCAATAATACAACCTTAGTTTGCCCAGTCACGTGATAAGTCATTAGTGTATTGGACACAGGGGCCTGATCCAATTCACTATTTCTCCCAAGTTTTCTCCAAGATGATATTTTCAAATTATAAATTTTAAATGCCTGTTAAAGCGGGATTGTCAGCCATAAAATCAAATTCCATTTACCCACAGCGCTGAGTTTATTATGTAGTCTATGTCCTGACCCTGCACTGCAAGCATTCCAATATAATCATAAATGTGTCTGTTGTAAGAAATCTTATCTCAGTCAGCCTGGCTCTCTTTACTATCTACTTTTTAAGTTTTTACTCTTGTATTGTTTTTGCTCAATGACACATCCATTGAAGTATGCCAGAGCTAAAATATATGAACTATTGACCCTTGTTATCTCTTTCCTGCTCCCAGAAGCCATTTTCTGCTAGGAAAGTGTTTTATAGTTGTAATTTCTTATCAGTGAGGATCACATTGTAGTCTGATCCAGTCCTGACTCAGACAGGAACTGCCACTTACATATCTGATGTTTAACTCGAAAGAAAAAAAGGAACACAGCCTAGTTATTTGTGTGCTAGGCACTGTACATACACATGTCTATCTCATAATGTCATATGTCCCCTTAGGTATCCTTTAAGCCATCAGCAAGAAATAAAATACCAGTACTCAGAAGAGTGCAAAAGTTATTTATATTTTAAACAGAAGATTAAAAATGATCTCCTATGAGAAAACTTAGGAAAAAAGTCATTTGGATCGGGCCCATAATGTCCTCTGCTATCTCTTTCTTTACACCTGTGCAGGTCACATCACATTTTCCAACATATTTATGTGTTGATTCTGTTCACAGGTGCAAAATCAATGTTTGCAGTTCACAGTTTGCTGCATTCAGTAATCTAAATGAATCAATTACCATCATCGTCCTACAATCACTACCAGACGGCTTGTCTGTCGCTTAGATAACAATGCTGAGCACTCATAAAGTCTGTGCAATCATACATAATAATTATTACAAGCTCTACAGTCTATCCTGAATGCATCTGCAAGGCTTATCCAGACTTCACGGCCCTCCTCTTACTCCTGTCCTTGGCTTTCCCTTTAACTAAGAACGCATTTCACGTTATAATTCATCGTAGAACTAGAAGGTTGGTACGTGCTGTACAAAGTTATTTTGGTACACGTACCAGGTGGATGCATCAGTGAAGGGCTAACGCTAACCTACCCTCACCTACCCCTAACACTAACCTGTTAAACATGGCTAGATTTCTGGAAAGGCCAAAAAGGCCCAGGCCTTGGGTGGCTGAACCATGAGGGGGCACCTGGACAAGAAATAGGGGTTGTTACATTTGGAAGAGAAGGCTGCAATTAAGTAGCAACACACGAAAAAGGGAAACTTGTTAACACAGCCTCATGGTAAAAGGAACAACAACAAAACTTTATTGAGACACAACATTAACAAACAACCAGAATGCAGTACTTAGAATGCAATACTCTTATGTCACTGTAGGTGGAGCAGACATATGAATCTCAACATCCTAACATCTCTCTTCTTTTGCAAATATAAGTAAATTCTAAACATAAGACAGTTTGTAGACTGCTGCATCTACTCAGAGAATACGTTAGAGGACGTAGTCTCTATATTTCACAGGTGTTCTGATAACTCGAGTTCGAGTGCAACGAGGGGGTGCAGAACCATCATCTACAGAGCTGTACATGAAAGAGAAGGGCTACAGTGGCTGGATAGTGTAATGGTTAAGGGCTCTGCCTCTGACACAGGAGACCTGGGTTCAAATCTCGGCTCTGCCTGTTTAGTAAGCCAGCACCTATTTCAGTAAGGAGTTTCTTAGGCGAGTCTCCTTAACACTGCTACTGCCTACTGAGTGCGCTCTAGTGGCTGCCTTGCAAGCGCTTTGAGTCCGACAGGAGAAAGGCGCTATACAAATACTGCAATTATTACTGCAATTATTACAGTACATGGATATTAAATATAGAAGAGGTGGCTTCAGCTGGAATGGGAGAGGCAATACTGCACATGGAAGGGGACCCCCAATATACTTGGCCTAGGGGCGGAAAACATATAATTCCAGCCATGCCGTTAACTTACCCCCTCCACCTCTATCTATGATGCAATCTCTGCCTTTTTGGTCCCTATGTCACCCCGGGGCTTTGGCTATACTCATCGCCTCCCACACCCAAATTGTCCACTGAGCGCCACTATAGCCGCAATTACTATTGTGGTCTATGCGTGCGGCACTCAAGTTTCCCTTTGGCTGTGGGCGCTCAAATTTTCCAGGTGGACCTTACACATCAAAAAATAGACAAATGCCAATTCAGACAACAGAGTGAACAGTTTCTGCCTGTTAGAAATTGTTTACCACTGTCAGCGCATCTGCCCAGGGATGAGCAGAAACTACGCTAGTGCGAATTTACGCATCGTAGTTCGCATCTACGCATCGTAGTTCGTAGGCGGAGTTTCAAAACTACGCTTACAATTTTACGCGTAGCGAAGTATCGTTACGCGTTGTTTACGCACCCTACGTGTAGTTTACAAGTGTATTGCGAAGTAAACTACGAATGCGTTATTCGCGTCTATTTTTCCGCATACGATTGTATGCTTACAAAATTACGCATTGGAAAGGGGAATGTATGCATAGAAGAGGTCCTGGTACAAGCTTTTGCAGAGGAATTAATGCGTACATTTTTCTGCATAATGGCATAAGCGTCCGCATGCATTACGTTTTCCACTACGCGTAATTGCGTATTTTAACGCATAGTCTACGAAATGCATACGAAGCGATTATTTGATTTCAAAGCCGTAGTTTGGCGAAGCGTAAAACTACGCGTAGTTCCAGCGTAGCGAAGTTGGCTGACTACGACCATCCCTGCATCTGCCAGTAAAGCTGGCCACTAACGGTCCAATTTCTAGCGAAAAATCGTTCGAGCGATCAGAAATTCTGATCGGACGAAAAATCGTTCACTACACCATCAACTAACCCATCTTTGCTTCCTATCTATCACGACCACCAAGAAAATCAAAATTTTAGTTCGGTGAAAATTCATTCGGGCGAAATTTTTTTCACTCATTCATAATTGATTGTGTCCACCAATGGAGATTATTTACAACCAAACCGATCAGAATTTCTGTTCGCTCGAACGATTTTTCGCTAGAAATTGGACCGTTAGTGGCCAGCTTAACAAAGACGCCCAGCACAGATCTCAGCATTAGAGAATAACTGATAAATGAAGGACACTTTGAGAAAGATTTTTTTTTAAATCTGTATCTGCTAACTTTTGAAAGACTAAACTAAAAATGTAAAAGGTTTAAATTACAGATAATATTCCTAGTCAACATTTATTATAGCTAAATGTAACGGGGTTCTTCTTTAAGCTTCCAATTAAAGTACACAGAACCCAGGCACGCACACTTTAATTCCATAAATAAATAAAGCCCGATGTAGCAAAACAGAGCTAATATAAAGCTAAAAAGAAAAATAACGTAAACTTAGGTGACCTATTTATATCAAATGTTCTTCTACACAGAAGGAAACCATAAAGATAGAAACCGAAGAACAGAGCAAAGAAAAAAAAATGAAACGGAAGACAATGAAGACAAGAAGGGAAGAAATAGAACGAATATCCAGGTCAGGTCAGGGAGACAATGCAAAAAGATCTCCACTGTTTCTATTAAATATAAAAATAGCCTCCACCCACTTCCCCACCCCGGAAAGTTATTGTAATCATATGCAGATTATCATGATCAGGTGACTGCCTTCCCAGCTTCTACTCTGTCCAGAACATGAAAGCAGGGTTCATACACACATCACTGCAGAACAATTGTTAACCCTTTAGCAGCCAAATAAAGTAAAACTGTGTGCTTTCCCCAGCCTGGCAGGCTCAGCCAGGTAAGCAGAGTGGTAATCCCGACATGTCTTCTCAGTTCCGGTCACGATCAGGATCCAGGAGGCCATGTCAGTGTTACAGCGCCACCCTGGGTGGAAGAGGGGCGACGGAAGAGACTGTTTCCATCACCTCTCTTCCACCACTAGGTGGCGCTGCAACACTCCCACTGTCTCCTGGATCCTGGTCACATGTCATATTATGTGATCTGGACCCAAAAGAATTGTGGAAAGCTCAGAGCCGCCGGTGGAGGAAGAGAGGAAGCCATCCGACACAGGTAACTGTAACTGCTCCCTGCCACCTGCTCGTTTAGCAGCACTAGGCAGCCAAACGATATTTGTCGATGTTTAGAATATACTGCAGCTTTCAAATGAAAAAATATGTTTGAAGCTCCTAATGGGTCAAATTAGGGACTCCAGCACTATCAGGAGAAGGCAGAAGAAAGAACTGGGGGTTGTTGTCCCCCCCCCCACCCCCCAGTCAAAAATGTAACGGACTAGACTGTTTTTTTTTCTTTCCAGAAGCACAGCCAGGAGTACAACATCTAGTTTTGCTCGTATATTATAGTAATAACTTCCAACACCTGTACTTTGGTTTGTATATTTTATCACTGGCAGAGAATTAAGAACAGTTCTACAGCCATGAACTATGTACATAAAATGAACACCTGCAGCTATGGGAGAGGAACCTGGATCCGGCAAGCAATCATGTGACTCGGTAATAACAGGTCATGACGCAGCGACAATCTAAGCAGTTGTTCAAAGATTTATTTTTTATTATTGCCCTCTGTTAAAAAAGGCACCTCTAAAATACTAAAAAATACAACAATTTATACGTACATAACGTCATAGCAGCTGTTTTGTATTCTAATTAGAGTTGGGCCGAACGGTTCGCCTGCGAACGGTTCCATGCGAACTTCAGTGGTTCGCGTTCGCGTCCCGCAGGCGAACTTTTGCGGAAGTTCGGTTCGCCCCATAATGCACCATGAGGGTCAACTTTGACCCTCTACATCACAGTCAGCAGGCCCAGTGTAGCCAATTAGGCTACACTAGCCCCTGGAGCCACTCCCCCCCCTTATAAAAGGCATGCAGCGGCGGCCATTACGCTCACTCGTGTGCCTGCGTTAGTGAGAGTAGGGCGAGCTGCTGCAGACTGTCTCTCATAGGGAAAGATTAGTTAGGCTTAGCTTGTTCCTGGCTGCATACCTGTTCTGTTAAGTGAACCTGCCACTGCATACCTGTTCTGTGAACCCACCACTGCATACCTGTTCTGTGAACCCACCACTGCATACCTGTACTGTGAACCCACCACTGCATACCTGTTCTGTGAACCCACCACTGCATACCTGTTCTGTGAACCCACCACTGCATACCTGTTCAGTGAACCTGCCACTGCATACCTGTTCTGTGAACCCACCACTGTATTCCTGTTCAGTGAACCCGCCACTGCCGTCACTACACAAACAGCTGTTTGCGGTGCGTTACACAGTGAGTTTGGTGTGTCAGTGTGAAGCAGTACCTTAATTACACTACCTGATTGATGTATACACATGCAAGATGTTTTAAAGCACTTTAGGCCTGTCATTTAGCATTCAATGTGATTTCTGCCCTTAAAACGCTGCTTTGCGTCAAATCCAGATTTTTCCCGGGGACTTTTGGCGTGTATCCCACTCCGCCATGCCCCCCTCCAGGTGTTAGACCCCTTGAAACATCTTTTCCATCACTTTTGTGGCCAGCATAATTTTTTTTTTCAAAGTTCGCATCCCCATTGAAGTCTATTGCGGTTCGCGAACTTTAACGCGAACCGAACCTTCCGCGGAAGTTCGCGAACCCGATTCGCGAACCTAAAATCGGAGGTTCGGCCCAACTCTAATTCTAATAGCATATTTTGGGCCTTTTTATGATTCAGCTGTACATATTTACCACTGTGTTATCTCTGTCTTTCACTTGATTTTGTTTTATGTTTTTTTGCGTGTATAATTGTTTTTTCCATGTTCACTCTGGAACGCTTTTTGCTGGCGATTCACGCTTTGCTGATTACCAGCGATCACTCAACCTTAGCAATGCCCTTCCCCCCCATCCCCAATGTTCGCACCGTTCCCCCACCCACGCAGGATGTCATGTATGCGCCACTCATTGCCTCTCCATTGTCCCGCAGCATAGCAACACAGCGCCTCATCAGCTACACAGCTGACACACGTGTGTGCAGCCTGGCCCAGCAATGTCCCAAAGGGGATTGGGTCCTAATCACGGACGGGCCACATAAGCTGTATGTACGCAGCTTTATACACATTGCCAGCAGTAAGGATGCCAGCTCCTGTGATACATTTAGGAGATTTCACAATGGACAAACACTGACTTAATCATTTAAAAATGAAATAATGGATACAGCACAAAAATAACTAAAAATTTACCCACTTAAAGACAAGCAGGCATATCAAAATGTCCTGCTGGAGCCATTTAACAGCTCCAGGATATTTTGATAAGTTAAGCAGTGCTGCTGCCACCGTGCGTGTGCACGTCTGCACGCTCCTGAGCGTGCATGTGAAAAAAGTAAAACAAAAAAAACACAACATAGACAAAACACACCTTTATTTCCAAATAATATATTGTTATCATACTTTGTACTAGGGACATAATTCAAATCTTGTAATAACCAGGACAAATAGGCAAACACAATGTGTGGGTTGTATGCACAGTAGCAGTGTTTATGTTAAAACTATAGGGGATGAAATTGGAGAAATAGTGTATTTTTTTCATTTCTTTCCTTGTTTTTCCCTTTAAAGTAATTACTGAAAACAAATATCAACCCCCAAAAGCCCAATCGGTGGTGAAAAAAACAAGATATAGATCATGTCATTGTGATTAGTAGTGATTAAGCTATTGGCAAATGAAAGGGATGAGCACTGAAAGGTGAAAATCGCTCTTGTCCGTTAGGGTAAAAACTGCTTTGGGGTGAAGTGGTATATATATATATATATATATATATATATATATATACACACAGCAATGTGTTCCTTTAATGCCACACAATCTGTTTTTGTGACCTTCCCCTCCACCCTAAGAAACAAAAATAAAAAGCACCACAAGATAGGCCAATAATTTTCAAAAGTTTTTAAAAAAGCACAGAACTCACAGAAATGTCATCCCGAGAGAAAAAAAAACACTTAAAGGGACTCCGAGTACCTGTCATGGGTATGCCTTTACGCATACCCACAAACAAATGAATGTGTCAGTACAGTTACCAACCACCTGTTTTATCCAAACTCCCCCTGGTATTGCCACTATAAAATGCCTGGGGCCAGACGACTTCGTACAAAGTCGTGCTATGACCCATCTGGAGGAGCCTGTTGCATCCGTGTCACTTCCTCTTCCTGTTTCATTCACTGATGCCCTTCTCTAACAGAGAAGACAGGAGACCCGGAAATTATAACATAGCCAAGATGGCTAGAACGGCAATTCAAGCATCAAATGAAAGAGAAGAGCACAAGCTACAAAAAGGTATGCAACTTTGCACAACTGGTCGGAGGGAAGAAGATGGAAATGTATCCCCTATGTATCTTTCTAAAAACTTGTACTGTACTTATATTTGGTTTTAATTCAAATGTGTTAAATTATACACAAGTGGACGTCTAGTACTGAAAGTACCAAAATAGCGTCAGGGGAGGGATTAACATACTTAAGTAATTAGTCACCTTTCAACCCAAGGATATAATTTGATAATCAAAGATATTCACAGTTCCTAGCAACATATAGCAACTTTCTCAGCTGTACAAAAATGTGAAAGCCTACATTTATTCTAGCTTAAGTAAAAGAGATTTGGCAGTCGCATTTGGCACACTGGACACTGGTAAAAAAGCCCAATTGCTTTCACAAGGTTCAGTTGCTTTTCTATGCCACTTCCAAATCCTTTAACTTGGAATGAAATAAACAGGTTTGTCTTTTTATATGTATTTTTTTTTTACTCCCCCCCCCCCCCTATTACTTACTTACTTACTTTTCTTCAGTTTTGTTCTTTTTTTTACCCCCAAACAATATATATATATATATATATATATATATATATATATATATATATATACTTTCAAATGTGAGGGACATGCTCAATCAAACATAAAAGTCATTTTCAGAATTGTGATCAAACTTGGGAAAGTTTAAGCAACATTACAATAGACATATGTAGTATCATTTTAACCGTGATAGGCAGTAGAATAGAGTTTAAAGCGTTTTAGGGTTGAGGCCCATGTCTCCTGTATTCTTTTTAGTCACAAACTGAATCAAAAAATGTAATTTTTCACATATTCAGTACCAAAATAAAAGACTAGTAAAATGAAAACAAAGTGACATGATATACAACAAAAAAAACATATATTGTTACTTTAGGAACCAGGCTTTTTAAATATGTATGACATGAGGGTATATCACTATTATTTTTTTAAAATAAGGTCTTGTAATCATCAATAGTGTACAATGAGAAAGGGGAAAAAAAACTAAAAACTAAAAAAAGGCACCTTTAATTCCAAGTACAATATTATCACCATGCTAGGAATATAATCTAAATGTTGCAATAAGAAGTATGGATGAGCAAATAAAAATAATGGGTTTAACTTATAGTCAGCACTGTTTAATGTAAAGCTGTAATGGATGTAAATGGAGAAACCCTTATTTTCTCTTTAAAATGCACAACAAATAAGGTGATTACTAAATAAAAATTATCACATACTAAATGCCTAATTTGTCCTGAAAAAAACTATATATAGATCACTTAGGTGTGATTAGTAGTAATAACGTTATTGATAAATTAATGGGAGCAGCATCTTTATGTGAAAATTGCTCTTGTCCTCAAGTGATTAAGGGCCTCAGGAATGGTCTTGGACACTCCCCATTGTAGGCATGTAGAGCTGATCAGAGCATGATAATGTCACCACATCACCCTTACCATGACTGGTGCACTATAAGGAAGGCTCTTTTGTATAGGTTTACTTAGGTAAAGTTATTTTAATTTTTATTTTAACCCCTTTAGGGCCACATGACTCCGGCCCCTAAAGGACCAGCGCCTTTTTTTTAATTATTTTTCTCAGTGATTGGCTCCCAGTCACCACAGGGTCAGGAACCAATGGCTGGTGCATAGAGTTTAGTGGCAGTGCATACTTGTGAAAATAGCAGGTGTGAACAACCTTATGTACGGTAGTTAAATGTACCATATACATGGTGTAGATTTAACTACATGCAGTCCTTAAAGAGGAACTTTAACCAAGAATTGATTTCATCCCAATCAGTAGTCAATACCCCCTTTCCCATGAGAAATCTTTCCCTTTACTCTAATAGTGCAAGATGGTTTTCTGTGTGGCTGGTATTGTGGTAAAAAAAAAAACTTCCACAGTGTTATGTCAGGGTCATGGGCATGACAGTTTCCTGTCTGTGACCTTTGTTGTGTTGTGGGAAATAATGGCTGTTGCCAACTGCCCAGCAACCAGTATCTCCCTGCAGGCTCACAATGGATCAAACAACATGAACAAATTACATTGCGATTATCAATAATTTCTTGATCCACCTTCTATTTTTTTTAACTTCTCACTTTGCTATGTATTTATTTATTTATTTTTTTCTGCTACTTTATTACTGCCAAGTTCCTCATCGAGTAGTGAAATAAAAAATGCATTGAAACAGAACTTTTAAAGAAGCATGAATAGATAAATGCTGCAATGGAGTTTCTTTTTTTCGTTGATAAATCAGATTTTATGGCCTCACCATGATCGGACAACATTCATGCAAGGACAGTAACAAGATGAATAAGGACTCAAGAAACCAAGGAAATTTTACAAAAACATGTTGGATTAGGAAGGTACTTGAGGTAAATTGGTGCATCATTTGTGGAAGATGAATTCTTAATTTAGTGATAAACGTAAGTTAAAGCCCAACTCAGAACATCATGTTTTCAATAACAAAAGAGAAAAAGACCCATCCAAAGTGAGGTAAACATAAGCTTAGCTTGATACATGTATCTACCGTATATAAAACATTTGATGCAAGTTCCGCTTCGGCTCGTTAAAATAGTAGAACAGGGTGTGTAGATTGCAGGGGAGGGTGGACGCATATTAAGATGGCGTGGCCACGCCAAGCCGCAGTTGCGTCGTGTTGCTTTAGCAACCCAGATATTTTAGCATGACCTCAAGTAATAAAATAACTTTTGTTTAAATGGAAACACATCCGCTACACGTGCATGCAAATTTATGCAAAGCATTTGAACGTTGAATGCACTACAGTCATGTATTTTGTGTGCATATTATAACCTTACTTAAATTGCCTGTAACTGCTCTGGCACTGATAGTTGCCTCTGATAGTTGAAATCAAATTCTATACCCATAAATTTGTTTGAATGCTGTTAAAAATGTATTTATTTATTGATTCTCATTATACAATGTTGTCTGTAGTATTTGTTAAAGGTAGAATTATGTTTTTGATATGCTGTTAGTGCTGTGGCATTAAGCGCCTTGTCTGATGATTGTAGGCACTGCTATTTGGCCTGAGGAAGTGGGTATGCACCCACGAAACGCGTTGCCAGTGCAATAAAATTCTATTAATCCGTGAATTTGTCTTCATTGAGGTAAGCCACCTCAATTTTTTCATTTTATTTGTTTTTAACGCATTTTATCTTCTCTGGGTGCCTCTTTCCCCTTTATCCTGTGCCTTCACCCTACTTTTGGAGGGGGATCAACCCTCTTTGACCAATTTAGGTCATTTGAGGTTCGCTTTTTATCAAGAGTGCGACCATCACCAGCTCCGTCTGGTCACCCGAGCGGAGTCGGGATTATACATCTCCACCTGCTTCTAATGGTCGGTTGTGCTTCCGCAACCCACCTTTGTGAGTATAATTAATCTGCATATTTTACATACTTCTGGTACTGTGACATACTGCACCATTTGGGCTCCTGTCTCTGTGTTTCCTTTCTGCAGGGTGCAATTTTTATTATCCCTACTTTTTGTCACTAGCAGTGGCATGACTACAAATAATTGGGCTCCCCAAGGAAAATTTGATGGGAACCACCCCATCCCCACCCGTCCCCACCAATGTTCACACCCCTTCCCTTGGTGCCCTTCATGACCTTGGATCTCACAAGGGTCATAAAACATGTGTTTTGCGATTGGTGTGTGTGTGTGTTTTGTTAGCTCTTAATTAAATTTGGGTCTGGAATATTTTCAGGACCACCAAGATTTTAGCTACTGAGAATACACCCAGTATTGTGGTGTTGCCATTGAGTTATATCTGTACTAGCATGTTTTGGTGGCTGTACTGTTTTATATTATTGATTGTATATTTTTTCGACTCAAAATAAAAAATAAAGATTGATAAAAAAAAATAAAACATGTACATGATCTTCACACCCATAACAAGTGTAGCCACAAAAACATCTGATCTAAAGTATACAGTAGTTCCCTGTATCAGAGGAAGGTTAGTAGTTAGGGCCCCCACAGCTCTGGTCCTCCCTCCAATTGCAAGTGCTGCTCCCCTCTGGTTACGACCCTGTTCTCTAGCTGCTATGCTTATCCTACTCCTGTTTTTTTTTTTTTTGTGACTCCTGTTTTTCAGGCAAGATTATTAGTCTATCTGCTTGGAAACATCAACAATTTCTGCCATTGATAGCCCCTAATGCACAAAACCTTTTACTCGTCTTTCATACAAAGTAAAGTCTATTTTCTATAACTTATAACTCATACAAACATTCCGTTTACTGAATCTATACATGCAACACACACATCCGAGACACTGAAAAATATTTAATATCTGCCCAAAAATTATATCTTTAGAAAGGTCTATAAAAGCTGTACTTGAAAGTTTGTTTATGCCCTCTACAATATAGCTCTGCAAAAACGCATTTACCACTAGCTTCCCTGCTTACAAAGCTCCATTTTCTCCTGATAAAGTAGTTTTTTGCGAACTAGTCTTTGAAGGAATTTATATCCGGCCTATATATTAGACTGCGCTTAAGGATGGCGAAAAAATAAGGTTCTTGTTGTTGTAAAAGTAAACATTTGCTCGGTAGATGTACTTGTCTGATAGCTATATTTTTAGCAATGTTCTTTTTCTCTGTCTGAAAATAAAAATTACATATAAAAAGAATAAACTGTAAGAGCTGACGAAACTGCACTTTTCCTATAGAAATGTACAGGAGTCTGGTTGGTTTGTGGAACATAAGTAATCTTGCAAATCTGGCCTGGAAAATAGTTTGCTACCACCAGGGCCGGATTTCTGGGAATGCCACAAAGGCTCGGGCCTCGGGCAGCAGCTGGCTGAGGGACGGCTGAACATGGAAGAGGGATTTTTGCAAATGGAATACAGATGTCGCAAATAAGGAACAACAAAAAGAAATAGAGAGCTGCAGCCCCAAAGGATTTGTATATAATTAAAGGAGGCTGCTGTACATGATTGTTAGATACGACAGAGGGGTCTGCCCGGGGAATAGGAAGGGGGTGCTGCACATGGAAGATGAGCTGCAAGAAAGTTGGCCTAGGGGCACAAAAAGTAAAACTCTGGCCTTGGCTACCGCTTCTTGATAGGTTAATACATTCACTATAGTTTCATTGCAGTCACTTGCAAGCGGTGGCAATGAAAATGTATATATTTTTCACAATGTCCCAGATTAATAATATATATATATATATATATATATATACATACAGTGGTGTGAAAAACTATTTGCCCCCTTCCTGATTTCTTATTCTTTTGCATGTTGTCACACTTAAATGTTTCTGCTCATCAAAAACCGTTAACTATTAGTCAAAGATAACCTAATTGAACACAAAATGCAGTTTTAAATGATGGTTTTTACTATTTAGTGAGGAAAAAAACTCAAAACCTACATGGAGCTGTGTGAAAAAGAAATTGCCCCCTTAACCTAATAACTGGTTGGGCCACCCTTAGCAGCAATAATTGCAATCAAGCGTTTGCGATAACTTGCAACGAGTCTTTTACAGCGCTCTGGAGGAATTTTGGCCCACTCATCTTTGCAGAATTGTTGTAATTCAGCTTTATTTGAGTGTTTTCTAGCATGAACCGCCTTTTTAAGGTCATGCCACAACATCAATAGGATTCAGGTCAGGACTTTGACTAGGCCACTCCAAAGTCTTCATTTTGTTTTTTTTCAGCCATTCAGAGGTGGATTTGCTGGTGTGTTTGTCATTGTCCTGCTGCAGCACCCAAGATCGCTTCAGCTTGAGTTGACAAACAGATGACATTCTCCTTCAGGATTTTTTGGTAGACAGTAGAATTCATGGTTTCATCTATCACAGCAAGCCTTCCAGGTCCTGAAGCAGCAAAACAACCCCAGACCATCACACTACCACCACCATATTTTACTGTTGGTATGATGTTCTTTTGCTGAAATGCTGTGTTACTTCTACGCCAGATGTAACGGGACATGCACCTTCCAAAAACTTCAACTTTTTGTCTCGTCGGTCCATAAGGTATTTTCCCAAAAGTCTTGGCAATCATTGAGATGTTTTTTTAGCAAAATTGAGACGAGCCTTGATGTTCTTTTTGCGTAAAAGTGGTTTGCACCTTGGATATCTGCCATGCAGGCCATTTTTGCCCAGCCTCTTTCTTATGGTGGAGTCGTAAACACTGACCTTAATTGAGGCAAGTGAGGCCTGCAGTTCTTTAGATGTTGTCCTGGGGTGTTTTGTGGCCTCTCGGATGAGTTTTCTCTGCGCTTTTGGGGTAATATTGGTCAGCCGGCCACTCCTGGGAAGGTTCATCATTGTTCCATGTTTTTGCCATTTGTGGATAATGGCTCTCACTGTGGTTCGCTGGAGTCCTAAAGCTTTAGGAATGGCTTTATAACCTTTACCAGACTGATAGATCTCAATTACAGTACTTTTGTTCTCATTTGTTCCTGAATTTCTTTGGATCTTGGCATGATGTCTAGCTTTTGAGGTGCTTTTGGTCTACTTCTCTGTGTCAGATAGCTCCTATTTAAGTGATTTCTTGATTGAAACAGGTGTGTCAGTGATCAGGCCTGGGGGTGACTAGAGAAATTGAACTCAGGTGTGATAAACCACAGTTAAGTTATTTTTTAACAAGGGGGGGGCAATTTGTTTTTCACACAGGGCCATGTAGATTTGGAGTTTTTTTTCTCACTAAATAATAAAAACCATCATTTAAAACTGCATTTTGTGTTCAATTAGGTTATCTTTGACTAATAGTTAACGGTTTTTGATGAGCAGAAACATTTAAGTGTGACAAACATGCAAAATAATAAGAAATCAGGAAGGGGGCAAATAGTTTTTCACACCACTGTATATATATATATATATATATATATATATATATATATATATATATATACATACACACACACACATCTTATGGCTCCTCTGTACAAATAAGTAATTTTGGGCACCAATTCAATCTTCAGATGTGGAACATCTATTCAAGAATCAAGAGAAATTTTAACCCAGGATTAAACCTTATCCCAATCAGTAGCCACAAGAAATCTTTACCTTTTCTCGAATAGCTCATCAATGACATCTGCATGGCTGATATTGTAGTGAAACCCCTCCCACAGTGTAGCCCTGACAGTTTCCTGTCCTCGTTGCATTGTGGGAAATAATGACTGCTTTCAACTGCCAAGCAAGCAAAGAACTCTGTGCATAGAACTCTCAGAAAATGAACATTCCACAAAGATCACCTAGTAGGACTAAAGATGTCGCCACCACCGTTTAACTGTACATTCCACATCTTCTATCATCATCTAACATTGCACACTATTACTATATTTTTATTCTTTTTTTTTATTCATAGTTTTTTTTCAAAACTTTTCATGACAAAAGAAACTATAGAACAATCAGCACGGGCAGCACGGTGGCATTGTGGGCAGCATGGTGGCGTAGTGGTCGGCGCTCTTGCCTTGCAGCGCTGGGTCCCCGGTTCAAATCCCAGCCAGGTCAACTTCTACTTCAGCCAAGAGTTTGTATGTCTCCCTGTGTGTTTGGGTTTTATCCGGGTACTCTGGTTTCCTCCCACATCCAAAAATCATACAGATAAGTTCATTGGCTTCCCCCTAAATTGGCCCTAGACTACGATACCTACACTACATGATACATACATAGACATGTGACTATGGTAGGAAATAGATTGGGAGCCCCTCTGAGGGACAGTTAAGTGACAAGACGATATACTCTGTACAGCACTGCGGAAGATGTTGGCGCTTTATAAATACTAAATAATAATAATAAACCAATAATAATACAATAGCTGACAGTTGATACATTGACCTGCAATAGAATTCCCATCAAAAGCAAGTGTAAATGCTGTGACATATTTACCAAACTCCTTTTATACATTCCTGGGAAGAGAAATTCTATAATCCAATGATGGTGAACTCTTTTGGGTAATTTAATCAACAGGTAATTGGGTTATCCAATCTTGGCCCAGAGTCAGGTTACTGTAAGCGGAGGTGGGTGTGATAGATAAGATTAGAAAAATACTTTGTACACTCATTTTAGTATTGAAGAGCATCGTCCCTTCTCAACAGCACAAAAATTCCAATGGCCATCAAAATTCATAAAATAGCCCCAACTTTCGTACATCACCAATAGATTAAAACTCTGCAGAAGTTTTTCCCTTTCCCTCCTCCGTCACCTCTTAGCTCTCTGCTTCCAATTATTCCTGTGCACATTTTCCTGTGTGTTTTCTTAACTTTAATATTATATTCCGGCACTCATGAGAGGACATTTGATGCAGGTATTCAAAAATCAAATTAAAAGTGGATTTCTTCGAGGTGTGCTCAGGTCAGGTGCAAAATAAAAAAAGACAAAAAAAAAGGAGAACAAAGATGAAGAAAAAAAAAAGTTTGGTTGTATTCCTAGGTGACAATAGGTACTTCTTCCCATTGCATTTAACAGCCAGCTTTACTGACAACTGTATAAAACTAATAACGTAGCGGAAGGAACAAAGTGTACAAAGAGGAGAAAAAAAAAGAAAAGAAAAACTAATTTCAGATCAGTTTCAACATCCCCGGAATCAAAAAGCAGAAGCCTGAAAGGTCATTGTTAATTGAAAGTCTTTGCGGCGCGTATTGAGTGAAAAAAATGCATGTCCCAACTCACACAAAAACTCTAAGAAATACAAAAAAAGCAGACTATCCAGCTTTTCCGTCATGAGAACATAAGACTTGTTCTATATAAAAAATGATATAAAAATGATGAAGATCAACAAAAGGGACTGTAACCTTATCTTGGAGTGTTTGAAAATGAATTCTGACCACGCGGTTCAGCGGAAGCGTCATGTTTTTCACAGAAGCTTGAAGATGTAAAGGATATTGTGTGCCTTGCCTTATTTCACTCTCAGAAAGACAAAAGTTGGACCTTTGTTCCTCCCAAGGTTCAATTGATTTCTCTCTTTTTTTTTTTCGAGGATTTTTTTCCCCTGCAAAGAAGTTAGGTTGATTGGCAGGATTGGATCATTTTTCTTTGTCTGGGAAAAAGAAGTAGAAGCCGCGATCGTGAGCGTGAGTTTGGACACCATTACTGTAACAAAGAAAAGCCACCCTGTTCTATGGGGTGCAGAAAATATTAATGATGAAAAATGCACCCACTCTCGTCCTTTCAGAGCAATCTCATCATTAATGTCTCCGTGGATCTAGGGCAAGCTGATGTCATCCTTTGTAGAGGGTGCTCTGGCTTTATATGACAAATCTGTTCTGATCACGCAAAAGTATTTCACAATGAACCGAAGATTAAATGACCAGGACATAACTTAGCCTTTTCAGAGAAAGATATATCTTACCGCATAAGAAAAGAATGTTTGAAGTTTTGCACCACTTTTTGAGTTGAGTGGCTGAGTGTGTGATTTAAGAAAAGTTAGATATTAGCAACCCCATGAAAAATTTGATTTGATGCGCATTCTCTTCTCATCTCATCTAGTGCCAGGCTAAGGTCCTTCACTGTCCCATATTGTGTGGCTGGACAGTGTAATGGTTAAGGGCTCAGCCTCTGACACTGGGTTCGAATCTCAGCTTTTCCTGTGCAGTTAGCCAGCAACTATTCAGTAGGAGACCTTTGGCATGACTCCCTAACACTGTTACTGCCTATAGAGCGAATTCCAGTGAGCGCAGCTTTACCGCTTTGTGTCCGCCAGGAGGAAAGTGCAATATAAATGTTATTTGTCCTGTCTTATTAACTAACACAAGCCTCTGATCTATTGGACCTGCAGCTGCTGACCCATAGAGGAAACCATGGACTCCACACTTTTAGGCCCATATGCAATTAACTTTTTCTCCTGAGTTTTCTCCTAGGTGATATTTTTAAATGTGCCAATAAAACAATGTTTAAGCCACCAGAGAGCAAGAAAATACACAAAATAATTGTTATAGTACTTTTTCATTTACTTTTTGGTACTTTTTTAGATGAAAAGTACTGGAAAGTTATTTTAAATAAAAGATGGAAAAATGATCTCCTAGGAGGTGAAAAAGTGAATGGCATATGGTCCTTAGCCTTCTACAACAGGACAAGCACCATAACAGCCACTGCAAAAACACAATAGCCATCTGTCATGATGATTAATGATTACAGTTACTATTGAAAGATGATAGACATGGAATGCCAGATGTAAAGCGATTCATAAAGTTGCAAAAATAGTCATACAATAAGTAAATGTGCAGAAGTGAGAAACTGGTGGAAAAATGATAATACTTGTGGTGTTTATAAACACACTGATGATGGTGTGGAAAGGGCTAAAAGCTTGATTACACACAGAAAATAGAGTAACTCCGCATAAATGTAGCTGTAGTTCCAGTCACAAAGAGTTAATCTTTCTCAGCAGAAGAGTAAGAAAAGGGCGTGGTCAGATGATTACTCTATGCGGAGGAAGAACCTCTGACTTTCCTGGCAGCTCAGTTGGTTATGCAAAGATTGATCATGTGACTGACCCTCTCTGGAACAGCTGCATCAAATATGAAAATTGTGTGAGCAATCTTTAGGGCTGGGTCTCACTAGGTCTGCTGCTGGACCATTTCTTCAATGTGGCAGCAGTGGACTAATGGACATGTTGGACCCTTGCTTTCCTATTGTCCTTGGCCCAGCTACAGACCAGCACTGTACCTACTCCTACCTATTGCTTGATGAAGCGGGGTCATGCCTGCGAAACGCGTTGCATTTTTCCCCGGAGTATGTAAATACATTTGTTCTGCTTAACTTTGTTGGCATATCTTGTGTGTCTGTTTGGAGGGGGTAAGTCCACCACTGCCTCCACAAATTTTAAACTTTTTAAAAATTTCTATTCTTCTGGCACCTCTGTATCCCTGTTACATTGTTCTAAGTCCACCCTTGGTGGAGGGGTGTCATCCCCTTTTTTCTTGATCTACAGAGAGTGACTTCTTAATGGGGTCAGGTCTAATCTCCCCGCCTGCTATTACAGTGGTTGCCTTTGAGGTAACCCTGCTTGTGAACATATTTGTATTTACCCTATCAACTTCATCCCATATTACCAGTACCTACTACACTATATTTGGCTCTTGGTGTCCCTATCTTTATTCCTATTGTCCCATTCATACAGTCCTTTAATGACAGACATGGGAATGTCTGTCTGAATGTTTGCCATGGTCTCTTGAAGGACATTTCTGACCTGAATGATAATAAACAATATCTGAAGGATATAACGCTTCAACCCTGCAGATAGCCTGAGCACCTCCAGCGGACTACCAGAGGGGGTACAATGCAATGGGTAGGCTGCTCCGGCACGGTGTGCTACAGTGGCGCAACTACAATTCATAGGACCCCCTGAAAAACTTTGATCCCCCACCCCAAATGTTCACACCATTTCCCTTGCCTTCCCTTGGTGCCTTGGGGCCATCTCACAATGGTCATAAAACGAGTGTGGCCATCATGATCTTCACACCCATAACAAGTGTAGCCACAAAAACACCTGATCTGAAGTACAACCCTGTATCGGAGGAAGGGAAGGTTGGTAGTTGGGGGCCCCCACAGCTCTGAGCCCCCTGCAATTGCAGGCACTGCCCCAATCTAGTTACGCCCCTGGTGAGGCCCAATCTCTAGCATTTGATACACCTCTTCTAAAGCCATAACACACTCAACAGCAGTCTTTTATGCAGCACAATTATCAAGCAACTTTGGTTGTGAAACAAGTTGAACAACCAAAAAAAAGTTGCTTGCTATTGTTCAAAGAACTGATAAGACTGATAAGACTTCAATCCATCTGTTGGATTGACGTCTTATCAGTTCTTTGAAAAATAGCAAGCAACTTTTTTTGGGGATGTTCAACTTGTTTCACAACAAAAGTTGCTTGATAATTGTGCTTAAAGCGGAATATAACCCTGCATTTCAACTTTGCTCTAAAACATTATTTACAGCATATTTATATGCAACCAGCATTTTTTTTTACTAGACCAGCATTGGTCATATGCAGAAGTTCAGATAGATACATTTAACTAAACAGAATGTAACAAGTGATAAATGTTACACACTCTTTGGCTGTCCTCCAGCTCCTTCTCAGTCAGAGAGAGTGAGTCACATTCAACACTTAGATACATTTATGTAAACAAAATGTATCTATGTCAGCTTCAGATGCGTCTGCAGTTCTCTCCAGGAACTTTAAAGTTCTGTGTAACCCTTCCAATGCTGGTCTAGTAAAAAAAAATGCTGGTTGCATATAATATACTGTAAATAATGTTTTAGAGCAAAGTTAAAAAGCAGGGTTATAGTCCGCTTTAACACTGCAAAATTCTGAATAGTAACCTAGTGTTATAAAGAAGGAAGCAGAGTCTCACTATTTGAAGCATGAATGATTGTTCCAGGAGGAAAATACACAATCAGATGAGCAGTGATAATGAGAACATGACAATCCACTAACACTCCACATTCCACTAACATTCCAGGATTATTCCACAATAAAATGCATGCCAGCAATTAATCTCCATGGCACAGGGCTTGTCTATACGCAGGGAAAGGTAGGATAGCCTCGCAAGGAAAAGTCACGCTCTATACATGAAAAGGGTCAATGAATTAATTGAGCTATGGTTGTGATCTCCATTCGCAAAGGACAAGCGATTAATTTAATTCTCTTCCTCCGCACACATCTAGGTAATCAGAAATAGTTAAAGCCTACACCATGAAATGCAAACGCTCCCTTCACCTGCCCAATCTAGAACTGAGGCCTATATGCAATTCACTTTTTCTTCTGAGTCTTCTCCTAGAAGATCATTTTTCATCTTCTCTTTCGAAAAAATGTTTTAGCACTTTACAATTGACTACAAAGTACTAAAGTACAAAGTACTAAAAAAGTAGGTAAAAAAGTACTATTGAAATTATTCTGAGTATTTTCTTGCTTGTTGGTGGCTTAAAGAGGATCCGATATGAAAAACGAACTATAACAAGTAACTTGTCTATATATCTTATCTAAAGTTTAGATAGTTTACACAGAAAATCTAACTGCAAACAGCTTTAATAGAAAATGATTATTTCTTCCTGTGATACAATGACAGCAGCCATGTTGTTTGTAAACATTACACAGAGGCAGGCTTATCTGTATCTTGAGCACTCAGCCTGTGAAAAGAACCTAATCCCCCCTCCTCCCCTCTGCCTCTGAAATCAATGGCTAGTAACACCTCCCCCTCCTCCTGCCCAGACTGAGCTCCCATGAGCCCTTGCTACTGCCAAGGCTCTCTGAAAATCTGTGGGCGCGGCTTTTTTAGTTTAAAGGGAATTAGAGTATTAAAACAAAAACAAAAAAGTATTTGGCTTGAGGAATGCCCTATACACAATAGGAAAGGAACACAAATATGCAATTAGTTCACCTCGGATCCACTTTAAATGGTATTTTATTGAAATGGTGTGATTATATCACCTAGGAGAAAATATAGGAGAAACGGTTGAAAGAATTGCCCTTTTGTGTCTCTAATGTTTATGATCATGTGACTGCCACTGTATACTTCCTCTCTCCTCCTCTCTCCTTCTCTCATGCATCCTGTATGTAGGGAATTGCATCATAAGCTGATAATGTCCTGCCCTTTTACCTTTTACAGTTTTTGTGGTGAGCCAAGACTTCCAGACACCTCCGCTTATGACAGAGACCTATGGAATGCTGATAAAGAGTCCCAAACCTGCCACATGATCTTTAAGTGCAATTCCACTATTGCTGAGAGGAAAAAAGGCTTATTTTAACTAGCTTACATGTAAGTACGTAAAATGTGCATATATAAAATACAATTTTTCTGTAGGGTGCCTAATAAAGCTTGCTGCCAGTCAATGAATTGGTTCAAATGTGGAAAATGAGTAACAAGCTCCTCCTCTTTACAGCTACTAACTCCTGCAGCAAGATGGAGTACATATCCCAGACATAGAAATAGGAGCATTTTAAGCCTCACTCAGTTTTAGAAATTAATAGGTGGGCTGTAAGTTAATATGGGAAGATCATTTTTAATAACATTAAATTACACACATTGTCATGAAGCACTGAGGGTAAGGGTCATTGATCCTGTTACCAAAATCGCAAGGCCAGAGATGTTTGGCCAATAAAAGAAGCTTAGTGAGAGAGGGAGTGGGCATAGTTTACAATTGTAGGCCTTGTACACACATGCTAGATGTTTTTTGGTCAAGCCAGCCAGTCAGGGCCACCTCTGTTGAGAATCTAGCATGTGAAGAATGAACCAAAATCCTCCTCGATGTCTCTGTAAGAGATCAGACTAGCAGGTCACTTGGGCAGAGTGGAGGCTGAAGACATTGTTCTCCTATTCACCACACCCACTTTGTGCTTCTCCACTGCACACTTTTGCCATCAGTCCTCCTTCCCAACTCCATAACAAGAGAATGCATTGCTAGTCTGCATACTACAGACACATCTGTATGGACCTCAGCCCCAAACGGTTGCCCAGGAGATGGAGTTCCTGATCCCAGTAGATGACAAACCTCATACGTTGGTACAACCCGAGGTGAAAATAAGCTGATGAGATAAGCAATTATATTCATCTTCCTACTCCTAAAAATGACTTTTTTAAAGTATCCTATAGTTTTTTTTAAATATTTAATTTTTTTTTAAAGATTTAAACATATAACAAAATAGGTTGACTGTTTTACTGTCTCTAATCAGTGGCAGCCTATTAAGTGTCCCAGAGTTAGAAAAAGGGCAGCACGGTGGCATAGTGGTTAGCTCTCGCCTTGCAGCGCTGGGTCCCTGGTTCGAATCCCAGCCAGGGCACTATCTGCAAAAGAGTTGGTGCGTGGGTTTCCTCCGGGCACTCCGGTTTCCTCCCACATTCCAAAAACATACAGATAAGCTAACTGGCTCCCCCTAAAAAAAAAAAATTGGCCCTAGACTACAGTACTTACACTACATAATATAGACATATGGCAATGGTAGGGATTAGATCGTGAGCTCCTTTGAGGGACAGTTAGTGACAAGACAATATATATATATATATATATATATATATATATATATATATATATATATACACACTGTACAGCGCTGCGTAATATGTCGGCGCTATATAAATACTAAATAATAATAAAAAAATAATAATAGAAAAAGGTCAATAGTGCATGTATTTTATCTCTCCTTGCCCTCAGAAGTTGTATTCTGCCAGGAAAACTTTTATGGCTGTTATTTGCTTATTAGTGAGGTTTGCTATATTTCTGACAAGGTAATGACAAGTCAGATGCTGTTACTTCCATGCCTAGAAATGAACTCTTTCAGGCAGCAAAAATAAATCAAGTAAAACAGCCTGGTTATTAATATTTTTTGTACTGTACATACACTTGTTTACCTCATCATATTACATGTCGTCTCGGGTACACTTTAAAGGAAAACTTAAGTCAACTATAAAAAATGAGATTTACTCACCTGGGGCTTCCCTCAGCTGGCCGCAATAGCAGCATATGGGGCGATATACAGGCTGGGAACACGAAGAATCACTTGCGTTCCCATGCCTGTCGGCCGGTGACGGCCAAACCGGAAGTGTTCGCCGGCGGGTCCTGGAGCGTCAGAGCGGGGCTGCGAGGGCACCGATCGGCTGCTGGGGGCTGAGGGAAGCCCCAGGTGAGTAATTTTTTATAGTTGACTTAAGTTTTCCTTTAAGCCTCACTCCATAACCAGTTGGAGAAAACTCCACTTTCTGCTGGGTTTTTTAAGCAGTTGCGGTAACTTTATTCATTAGAAGTCCATTTTGAGTAAGCTTTGAAAAAAAAATCCTATCTGTAAAAAGTTTCCTGAGGTCAAGAATAAACAGAAAAAAATTAACTTGGTCGATATCCCATTCATGATCAAAAAGAAATTAGAACGGCACAAAACAAATTTATCAAAAGGTCCGCCGAAAATAACAAACAAGCATAAAAAGCCAGAGAAGGAGGAAAAACGCCAGCATGCCGAGGCAGCCTTTAGAAATCGACGCTTATTTGGCGAAAGGCAGCATGAAAACGTTTAATTACCAAAAACTCAGTGAATGATTTACAGCAAAAAGACACAAAAAAAGCGCTGAGAAGCTAAAGAGCAAAATAAATAGCGATATTGACTTAATATGCCAGCCTACCAGCTAGCCACTTCTGTCTTTTATAATTTGACAATTAAAGAAAGGCGTTTGTTCGTCACAGTACTGTATTTCACGTTAATTAGTACCATGGGGAGCGGAGAATGAAAAGAAAAGAGTCCATCACTCTGCTTCTTGCCGCTATGTCTAACGAACTTCTTAAATTATAAATGGGAGTTACAATTTCCCGCACAATGGACGGATGACTCAATGCGCCGGCTTTTAAAAAACATTTTCTTAAAGGGGTGATCCGCTCTGGATGGAGAAGAAAAAAATGCCAATAACTATATATTATTCATGCAGGTGCACATGCTGTTCCTTTGCCATGCAGAGAAGAAGAATGACTGCATCAGTGCATTACTTTTCATTGTGTGACTGATAAGTGGATTGGTCCACACCGGGGCAGATGAACTCTGCTGAGGTTATACGCGGTCTAATAAAATTTTATCGAGCTGGAAAACGGCAGAACCTGCGACACCATGCCTGTTTTTTATGTAAATGTTGCCTGCTAGCAGTAGCGATGGCCAAAGGCTTGCTTGTAATTTAGAGGCGAGTTTACACTAATTTTTGTGAAAATGGATGAGGTTTGGAATTGAACTGATCAAATGCATACATTTAGCACAAAATTTGCCTCTCCTTGACCATAATTAGGTAGGTGACGAGTTTACAATGCTGGGATGGGGTCTACCTCATTGGGCAGCATGGTGACATAGCGGTTAGCACTCTTGTTTTGCAGTCCCCGGTTCAAATCTCAGCACAGAGTTTGTACGCTCTCCATGTCTCTACGTGGGTTTCCTTCGGGCACTCGGATTTCCTACCATATCTCTAAAACATACAGATTAGTTAATTGGCTTCCTCCTAAATTGGCCCTAGACTACGATACATACATATACATATGACTATGGTAGGGGTTTATGGTGCCTTCTGCAAAAAGATCCAATAAGTCAACTCTTCAAGAAAGGAACCCTGATTTCCACTGCATGAAGGAAACCCTCTGTCTATCCTCTCCTATCCAATTCGTTTAGTTTTACTAATACAGAAAGGAAAAGAGTTGGGTACTTATCCAAAGTTGCTGCTTTTTATTCCATGTCGATTGCATAAACATACAAAAAGTACACAGTAATTCCAATGAAGGTGGCTTCCGGAGCTGAGGTTCATCAGTGTAGGGTTAAGTTGGGCTGCGGTGGGTAATAATTAGGTTTAGTGTTATGATAAGGTTTCGGGAAGGAGTAAGGACTAAAGTTAGGTTAAGGTTTGGTGAGGTTAGAGCTAGTGCACGTGGACATTAGAGCCCAATTCAACACCTTGTTGACATCAATTAAAGATGAGGAAAGGTGGGGGGAAAGGCTGCGCATCCCTAGACACATGTTGCAATTGAATGGTTAATCGCACAGGCATACACCGCCTCTATTAGACTGAAAAATGCATGCCCTGCATCCTAGACAAGTGCTAACATGTGTTAAACTAGGAGGAACTTTAGCTTCCAATATGGTTTGCATGCAAAGTATATTATACTAGACACTTGCGCCACGGTGAGGCAAACCTCCAGGCAAGTGACCTAACCTAAATTTAACACCTTGGGAGCAGCTAAGCAAAAAAATTGTGTAACTTACATTTTGTTGAACAGCGAGGAGAACACCAGCGCATACCACTAAAGATGAGTTTGACCTCATTTCAATGGCAGTTGTCGCTGAACTCTGAACTTTCTCTTCAGATCAAGTTAGGAGTCTAATTTCCTATTCACTCATAAAGCTAAGACAAGAACGTATGCGCAACCCACCATATCCAGAGGTCCCAATCCAAGACCACTAGATTTTAAGTATGCATTTTTTTCTTGTAGCAAGTATACCAGTCTAGGATAATGTTGAAATGTGTTGCAACCTTTTGGAAGGTTTTATCGTCATCTGTATCCCAATCAGGCGAATTCCTCTTTTAGAACAAGTGGAGAAGAGTTAGAAGTGACATCTGAGCAAGATTTCTGGAAAGGCCACTAAGGCCCAGGCCTTGGGCGGCTGCAGCCCCATGGTGCACCTGGACCTGAAATAGGGGTCGCTACTTAAGAGAAGGCTGCAGATGTCCAAGGGAGATGTACATGAAAGAAAGGGGCTGCAGTAGATGGATGTTACACATGAAAGAGGGGGCTACACGTGGAATGGGGAGGGGGGGGGGGGGGGCGCTGCCGCGCGTGAAAGGGGAGTCCTAAGACACTTGGCCTAGGGGCAGAAAAAGTATAAATCTGGCCTTGAGTGGCATAAGACGTCAGCTAGAGTGCTGCTGGGCTTCAGTGAGGGAATGCCTCTGCCTCATTAGACATAACAGGCATATGAAATTTCAGACATGGAATAAAAAGTAATGTTCAGGTAACAGGACTATGGTTATAACTAAAGATCTCTTATAGGTCCAAAGCGCATTAACCCATTTAATGTGGCACGTAATTGTTCATGATAATCCTAATAAAGCCAATGTAAAGATCCCGCGGGTGGCTGCAGACTATTTCTGCATCCAGGATATCCTGGGGACAGAGAATGACTGCGCTCAGTATATGAAGCAGACATGACTGAGAGGGATAAAATGGCTGCACATGATTTGTGGAATCGTGTCACATAAATCCCCCCTGCAGAACAGTGATGGCATAACAATAACTATTCCCCAGACTAAATCTTATGGGTGCGTGTGTTTTCTTACTCCTACCTTTTATGGGTGTACAGGTTACAGAGGCTTATATTAATTTAGTGCGTTGTATATTACATGCAGACGAGTATGATCCCATACCCTCCAAGCATTCTGGGAGACCAAATATCTTTTCTACTGGCTTTGGAACTCACAGTACACAAACATTCAGCAGAGATCACCTGCCAGTACTAAAGATGTTGCCACCTGGGATAAATTTCTGAAAGTTAATCAGATAGAGGAAAGATTTGACAATGAGCAAACACTGACTAAATATCATATCATTTATAAATGAATTTTGTAAAAAAAACAAAAAACTATTTTCTTTATTATGTTATTTTGTACAGGTCCTCTTTAAACATAACACACCAACAACAAAAGGTATTCACAGCGTTGTCACGACTTACTCCCGTCTGCCCCTCCGGAGAAAATGCATTTTTTAATAAATACAAATACCCAGCATTGTGTCTATCGAATGCTTTCCATTAATTGTATTTATAATCCGTTATTGTTAAACAACAACCTTAATATTCTTCCCCTTGCATCTGCGCCCCAGAGATCTGGAACTGCGATGGTGAAGCCGTTAATTTAATTACGCTGGAAATTGCCTCATGTCGATTCAAATATTAAGCTTATTAAAATGGAGTATTTTGCATATTTCATCAGTTTTGTTTTTCAGTTGGACTGCTGTCATTTCACATCGGAAAAAAAAGGGTTTTAGTAAAAAATTACCACATGTGGCCTTTTATTTATTTATTTGTATTTATTTTTTTGTCATCTATCAGTAAGAGTCCCCTCCTTATGCTTTTTCCTTAGCACTTTAGTTTTAAAAGGCTTCTACTGGATCAAAAAGACAACAATGATAATACAACAATTGCACAAGAAAAAGCAGCACAGGGGTTATCGTGCTATAACAAACAGCACCGCATATACTAAAATTTGACATGAAAAGACACAATTGGGTACACACATCCAATTTTGATTGTACAATGTTACCGCTTTCATGTAGTATGAGGGCCAACAGACTTTAACCACTTAAAGGGGCACTACAGCGAAAAACTGTAAAATTTGAAATACGTGCAAACATATACAAATAAGAAGTACGGTATGTTTTTTCCAGAGTAAAATGAGCCATAAATTACTTTTCTCATGTAGTGCTGTCACTTACAGTAGGCAGTAGAAATCTGACAGAAGTGACAGGTTTTGGACTAGTCCATCTCTTCATAGGGGATTGTTAGCAAGGCTTTTATTCTTTATAAAAATATTTCCGAAAAAGGATTTTTGCAGTGGCTTCCAGGCCTGATACTTTTTTTTACTATAGTTACATCAATGCTCCCTGTGGTGTAAGTAGTTGTTGTTTATGAACATGGTGTTGTTTATTGGTATTTTTCTTTTGGAGCACAACAACTTATTTACCTAAAAAGACCCCATTGGCCAAGTGACAAGAGGCTAAGGTCCTCACTTGCCCTTAATGTGGCCACTAACGATCCAATTTCTGGCGAAAAAAACGTTCGAGCGATTAGAAATTCTGATCAGAAGTGAAATCGTTCATTACACCATCAGCAAACCAATCTTTTCTTCCTTTCACAACCAACAAGAAAATCCAAATTTTGGTTTGACAAAAATCCAATCGGACGACTGGTTTTATAATAGTTCATAATTGATTGTGCCCATCAACTGAGATTATTTACAACCAATCTGATCAGAATTTCTGATGGCTTGACCAATTTTTCTCTAGAAATTAAACCGTCAGTGGCCACCTTTACAGTAGCTGTGTGAGGGCGACCTTGGTTATTATTTTATTATTATTTATATAGCGCCGACATATTACGCAGCGCTGTACAGGGTATATTGTCGTATCACTAACTGTCCCTCAGAGGAGCTCACAATCTAGTCCCTATCATAGTCATATCTCTATGTATGTATCGTAGTCTAGGGCCAATTTTAGGGGGGAAGCCAATTAACTTAACTGGTGTGTTGGTATCATCCAGCTCTACCTATATCCCCTGGGAGATCCATACATAATAGATTTGATTTAGCTCTAAGTGTTCCCTTGTTCTTTTTTGGTATGACCTGGCCTAGCCCATCTTTTCCATACACTGTAGAGTGATATTAATAGAATAGACATTCCATTTGCTATCAATAAATATGGTGATGGCTCAATCAATAGTAAACAAGACTTCTGCTGCAAACTTGTCCAATATCTAATCCTGAAACCAGGTGCAGACCTGGTAAACGAGGACATCAAGCAGATATCGAACATTTACCTAATCTACTGAAGATTGAATAGTGCATGTAACGCTTTACCCAGAGCTATGTATAAATGTTGTTTACAAGGATTCCAGTAAATAAATGAGTAGAAAAAGTGACTTCTGTAAGAAAACACTTTGTTCATTTTGAGAACTTTTACAGTTGTCGATAGCCCAAGGAACCACGAGAATCTTCTACGCAGTAACCCGAAAAAGCACCGTGAATATTGATTACATATTGTACTTGGCTAAAACTCTGCCGTGGGATACAAACGGGAGATTGTGTAGACTTGCTGTCTTGTAGGTTTGTTTGTTTTTTATCTGCAGTATATTGTAATTATTTTCGTAGGCAATAAAGGTGAATAGGATGCTCAACCTGAAGGCGTATTTTATTACTTTTGGTGGCGCCGCGGCGAGCAGTAAGACGGCCTTCGATTTCGGGAGATGACTGCTGGTTTCGCTTCAACGGTCTTATGAAGAAGAATGAGGGGATGTTTGGCGCTTCCAGGAGGCAATGCATGTCCCAGCGCTGCTTACTGCTTGCTCAGCCCATCTGCAGACATGGAGGGCTGGAGAGAAACTCATATCTTCATAGTTAGACTTTCATGCGAGTCTTAAAGCGGAACTCTACTCTCATTATGCTGTATACCTGAGGCCCGATTCTGATTACCAGCGATTCAATAATATTTTCAAAGAACTGTATTTTTTTAACCAAAAACCACAACTGGGGAAAAAAGTCACTGCGTCTTATAGTCCAAATACTGACTTGTTCCTGACTTGTATGAACACCTGCCGATATAAACCTCCAACCCGTCGCAATGCTGGGGACTCCCTGTACTGTGCCCATGCAGAGAAGGACACAGGGGAGGGGGGGGGGATGAGGACACAGGGGGACAGAAAGGGGCATAGGGGAGGACACAAGGAGCACACAAAGGGCATAGAGGAGGGCACAAGCAGGACAGAGGAGGGCACAAGGAGGACAGAGAAGGACACAAGGGGGACAGATGAGGACACAAGAGGTACAAGGGGGCATGAGGTACAAAGGCGGCATAATCCACAAGATGCCCCTTCACCATGGATGCACCAGGTTTAGTATATATATTTTTCTCCCCCTGGTTTCTGTCCTCTAAAACTAGGTGCGTCTTATGGTCAGGAGCGTCTTATAGTCTGAAAAATACAGTATGTTTCGCCTTCCATTTAAAGGGAACTGAGGCTGGTTTGATTCTGCTAAGCCGTGTTAGGGGTGTGATCATCTGATCGCATTGCACCGCAACACCAAAAAAAATGATGGAGATTACTGTGGCAGTATGCGGTAATCTTCATTTTGGCTGCAGGCCAAGCAGGAAGAGAGCTAGCGCTCACTTCCCATGGCCGTTGTTCGAATTGCACAAACGTGCATTGACAAAATACACTTCCGCATATGCGCACCGCAAAAAATAAAACTCCTGCCTCGCCAAAGACCTACATGACACGTCGCTACGCAAGTTACCTGCTGTTGCACTTGCGTCAGCCGTGTGGCAAAAACGTCACTTCCATTGCATTGCATAGGTATTAAATTCCCCATAGCCCCATACCCTGCAATAAAAACAGGGCTGCGCAACACAACAGTGTGAGATGGGCCTCAGAGTCCTTTGACACCAGGCATGATTACGCCCATTTTGACGCAACGTGTATCGTGCACGATTTCCATGGAAAGATAAAGCTACATAGACTTTAATCTTACTTTTCACATCTAGCAATGCGTTAGTGTTTGTTGCAGTGCATTGCCTTCAGGAACATTTCATTGCATGGCATAGTCAAATTAATCAGTACTAGTGCCACCCATTTGCACTGAAAAGCAACTTCCCACAGAGTGTTGTAGCGTGTGCATGAAATCGGGTTAGTTAGTGGGAAAGGGCCCTAATTGGGGTTTGTAAACTGTGTAGGTTTTGGATGGGGGTGATGGTTTGAAGCAGGCAATTACCTACCTATGAGGAGCAACTAACGCATTGCCCCCCTATATTGGTGCCTCCATTTTCTATCTCTCCATGCTGCAGAGCCACAGGTTTCCATAGTAATGTCCTATGTCCTTGGCTGTCGCGATGCATGCTGGGTGATGTAGTTCCCATTGATCTATAAACTATATCTCCCAGCATGCATAGCATGTCCCCGGCATGCATTGCGGTAGTGTGGAGACATTTCTGTAATTTTAACCTGCAGCATAAGGGGAAATGGAGGCATCCATCTGGACATGGAGGGCTACAGAGCAGGCAGGTAAGTATGGACAGTATATGCAAATTAGAATTGGGCCCATCAAACACACTTCCTGTTGATTTTGATTGGCCCAGTTTCAAATTGCATACCTTTTTGCATGTAAGTTGGAACACAGTAATTGCAATAAAAAAGCAAAAGAATGATACACAAGTGTACACGAGTGTAAAAAGTGTATAGAAGGAAACTGAATGATAGGATAAAAATAGGATTTTCAAGGGCCAAATGTGCTTGGAATTGCAGTACAGCTGTCTGTCTGTACACTGTGCATTCAGATGCTGGGCGGGTCATTAAAGAATTGTCATTTAACACCCAAAGTAGGAAGAGAAATAGATGCTGGACTCATTTCTATTTTCCAATAATCCCTACATGTTAGTAGAATAGTGAGTCAACAAATTGCATTACCCTCCGGCACTAGTCAGAAGGAAAATACACCTCATCCCTCTGCAGAAGCTGCTGAAATAAGATATATGCTGTTCTCACATGTTTACAAAGCAAGCTAGCTATGACAGTGCAGTTTCTAGAAGAAAAGTAAGAGTAAGGAAGGAAATGACATTAGGATTGGCTTCAGTCAAAGGCATTGAAGATTGGAAAATGTCTGGGACATGTTTCTCTTTATTTACTATATAAAATTAACTGAAACTAACATGTGGATTATACAATACATATGTTAAACAAGTATTTATCTACTTATATATGTGTTTTCTCCCTGAGATAGTATGGTTGCCCCTGCTGCTTTAAAGGGGAACCATAATGATATATAGTAGAATGCAGTAAATTATTCAGGATACCCACTTTTATATTAAATATATTTGTTTCAGCATTGGAAACACTTGCTACAGCTATATATCACGGTATATTGGAATGTAGCGCCACCGTCCCATTGAGGCTTAGCCTAGGCTGTTTATTATGCAAAATTTCCAAGTATTCTGGGAGATCAGGAATCTTTTATACTGGCTATTAGAATGCTCACTAAAATGAACACTGCACAGAAATCTCTTGCCAGTACCAAAAAGGTTTCCACTTTTAGAAAATAAATCAGGTAAATAAAAGATTTTACAAATGGCAAACACAAACTAAATAATTTATAAATGAATATTGTAAAAAGAAAATAGTCAATTTTAATCATAGTGTTATTTTTACTACAGTTCCTCTTTCAAGGAGAAACCGTAACTAAGGATTGAACTTCATCCCAATCAGTAGCTGATACCCCCTTTCCCATGAGAAATCGTCAACTTTTCTCAAATGGATCATCAGGGACATCTATATGGCTGATATTGTGGTGAAACCCCTCCCACAGTGTGATGTCATGACCATGGTCCTGACAGTTTCCTGTCTGTGAACCTAATTGCATTGTGGGAAATAGCCGTTTACAGCTGTTTCCAACTGCCAAAAAACCAAGCACCATCTCCTTCCACTGACATCACCTGCCATCAGTAAAAATGTCACCATGTGAAAAATAACAGAATGTAAATCAGGAAGAGGAAAGATTTTACAATGGTCAAACACTGACTAAATCATTTATACATAATTCTTGTAAAAATAAAGCACTTTTTTTATTTCATTATTTTCACTGAAGTTCCTCTTTAAGCCCCCCGGAACTGCAGCCCTCGGTGGTAATCCGTACAGCATTCTGAACAGAAGTGTATGAGTATGCTGAAAGCACTCGCAGCTGCTATATTACAGGGTTTGTCCCCCCATTCAGATCCACAGCAAGCAGGGTCCTCGGTGGCTTGGCAATTAGTTAAATTAGCCATTGACGAGCCAGCCAGCTGACACCAGATCTGTGATTGAACGAGCCTCATGTTTAGGAAGCATATGCATGGCCAGAAGGTATTTTTGTATTCCAGATCCACCAATGAAAGTAATGTAATTATTTATATAGCGCGGGTCTCCTGGGCGTGGGAGCCACGGATGTGCTGCGCTGCCTGTGGCAAAAAGAAAGTTACGGGACGGGGAGTCATGTGAGTAAATCTGGGATAATGCTGGGGCTTCCGTAATATGGCGTCTAACACAATCTTCTTCATAATCAGTGTAATGCTTGGAAATGCTCATCAATCAGATTTTTTTACATGATACTTATAGTGTAAAGCAATTATTTGCTTCCACCAGGAATCTAAGACAGGTGTTCTTGCATCTGCTGAAGATGTGGATCTGCAAATAACATCCCTATGACATTGCTAACAAGGCATGAGTTAAAGCAAACCCGAGGCGAAAATAAACTTATGATATAATGAATTGTATGTGTAGTACAGCTAAAAAATAGAACATTAGTAGCAAAGAAAAGGGTCTTATATTGTTTCCAGTACAAGAAGAGTTAAGAAACTTCAGTTATCTATGCAAAAGAGCTTCTCTGAGCTATCCACTCAACTTGGGCCAAAAACAGTCCTGTTTTCTGAAGCACTTAAAGAGACTCTGTAACAAAATGTTCATCCTTATTTTTTCTATCCTATAAGTTCCTATGCCTGTTCTAATGTGCTCTGTCTAACTGCAGCCTTTCCTATTTGCACAGTGGCTGTGTTATCTCTGTTATATGATCTAATCTTCTCTCCTCTGTCGGGCCTGTCGGGCTCAGGCAGTCTGGCTGGAATGTGCTGTGCTGCTTGTGATTGTATAGAAGCTATACACACTCTCTCCAGGCCCCCTGCAAGCTCTGTGTGACTCACACTCTGCTTACTTGAGCCTATCGCAAGCTTTTAGCAGCCATGTCTTTTGTTTGTAAACACTGCCTAAAACTGGTAATTACAAGCCAGGATTGCAGCAGGGAGTGACAGAAACAGCACAGAGGGGCACAGGAGAACATAATAAATAGAATGGTATGCTTTTTATTGTAGGAATTTTAGAGTACAGATTCTCTTTAAAGGGAATTTGAAGTGAAAATAAACTTATAATATAATAAATTACATGTATAGTACAGCTAAGAAATAGAACATCAGTAGCACAGATATGAGACTCATATTTTTCCTGTACAGGAAGAGTTAAGAAACCTCACTTGTTATCTATGCAAAACGGCTTCTCTGAGCTCTCCAACTAATGTAGTCAGAGAGCAGTGCTATTTTCTAAAGCACTTATAAATCAAAGGAACAATGAAAGACAACTTCAGATAAGATTTTACTGCAGAGAAGTTCAAAGGGTCATTAGTTCTGCTCTGTTTCATAGTATAAAATGCAGATTGTAGTTTGTAAATTGAAAATATTAGAGAATGATGCAATGTTATAATAAAAGCTATATACCTGAAAATAAAAATATAAGACTCTTTTCTTTGCTACTAATGTATACACATATAGATATCATTATATCATGTTATATAATTTATATATATATATATATATATATATATATATATATATATATATATATATATATATATTTTTTTTTTTTTTTTGCTTCAGTGTCACTTTAAACAGACAAGAAACAATGAGAGCTTGTGATAAGGATTTACTGCAGGATAGTTCAGAGGGTAATTACCGGTAGCTCTGCTCTGTTTTTTAGTTTAAAATACAGAGTGTGATTTGTAAACTGCAAATATGACAGAATGGTGCAATGTTATAAACATGAGCTTTACAACTGAAAATAAAAATATAAGACTCTTTTCTTTGCTTCTAAAGTTCTATTCATTAGCCGTACTACACATACAATTAATTGTATTGTAAGGGGGTTTTTTTTGCATCAGGTGTGCTTTAAGCCTGATATCCAGAATTTTAGAACCAATCTGTAATTTTGGAAAGTATGAAAAAGTCAGGAACACATTAACATGCACACACGGATGATTTTATGATGGACAGGAGGGAATGGCACTTGGCAAGGGAACGTGGCAATTTATGTGCACAGGCTCCTGACAGAGGTTTTCTTTGGCGCTGGAAAGGTTTCGGGGAACGTCAGCCAACAAATGTGTGAGGAGCCGCGTGTAGGACGAACGTCGGGATTAGGACAAGGAGCCAGACTTGTTCAGGTGTGGATCTCCTCCCTGCCGAGAGGGAAAAGAACGCTGGCAAGCCTGGATTGCATAGCCTAAGCATGTCTTAATAATGCTGCAAAAAGAAATCCGCAATTCCCTATTTAATAGGCTTGTAAGTGCTTACGTCTTAACACAATGCGGCGTAAAATGCGGCCAAAATCACTAAGGTATACAATCATTCTTCGGATGTGTTTTCCATGTAAACAGCCAGGAACTGTTCCTGGTCTGAGAATCCAGACTGCAGAGTTTCTGTAGATGAGGGATGATCCATAAAATGCAAACAATTCTGTGTGGATGCAATTTTTATGTTAATTTTATGCAAATGTATGCATATGGTAAAAGGAGCCAATCAAAACCCAGTAGGGTATTGTACCGTGTTAGCCATCAGTAAAAGCTAGAAGTTTTCAATCATGATAATGCTATTTATTGGCTAACTTAAAAGACTAATGCTAGGTACACACCATACAATTTTTTTGTAGTTTCACCTGCCAGATCGATTTCTTCCAACATGTCTGATCTGAATTTCGATCAATGTTGTGATCAATTTCCGTTCACTTCTATGAAAATCAATCGGAAAATTGAACGAAAATCAGATCGGACATGTTGGAAAAAAATCGATCTGGCAGGTAAATCTGCCAGAAGATTGTATGCAGGGCAGGGCCAAGGCACAGGCGAGAGAGGCTCCAGCCTCAGGGCGCAGTGTAGGAGGGGGCGCACAACTCACTCAGCTATCATTCCCCTATTGTGTATGAAGCAGAGAGAAATAAGAAAAGGGAATACATGACAGTGACTGCAAGCCCGACAACTAGACAGTAAGGTGTTGGGGGGGGGGGGGTGCCCCTTAGTTTAATAGCAATCAGTGTGTGATGGGTGGGGTGGGAGGGATGGAGGGGTGCACTTTGGTGTCTCAGCCTTGGGTGCAGGAGGACCTGGTACCTAGCATTAGAGTAAGCAAGCTTTCGGCTGTAAAGCCTTCGTCAGGCTTGAACAGGATTGAAGCCTGACGAGGGATATACAGCCAAAAGCTTGCTTAGTCTAATTCTTTTAAGCCAGCCAAAAAATGGTATCATCATGATTCAATCAAAAACCAGCTAGTGCTGTATCTGATTGATCTATAGCCAATGTGTAAAAACTTATATCCAACGAAATTCTCAAATTTTACACAGCATTCCAAATGCAAATGTGGATCCCTCGCTTGCATTAAGAGCATTGTACTTTATTGCAAACACATTTCACACTAATCATAAGACAGGCAACAATAATCAGATGTGTGTACAGAGCTTTAAGAGGAACCAAGGATTGAACTTCATCCAAAACAGTAGCGGATACCCCCTTCCCCATGCAAAATCTATCTTTTCACAAATAGATCAGCAGGGAAGTTTGTATGGCTGATATTGTGGTGAAACCCCTCCCACAGTGTGATGTCATGACCATGGTTCTGACACTTTGCTGTCTGTGAACCTTGTTGCTTTGTGGGAAATAACGTTTTTTTCCAACAGCCAAGCAAGCATAGTCTCCCTCTGTGCATAGAACTCTCAGTAACGAACATTCTGCAGAGATCACCCGGCAGAACTAAAGATGTCACCACCTGTGATACATTTCAGAATGTAAATCAGGGAGAGTAAATATTTATAATGGGCAAACACTAAGTAATCTATAAATGAATATTGTAAACAAAAAAAGCAATTTTATTCATTATGGTATTTTCATTACAGGTCCTCTTTAAGGCTGCTTTCACAGTAAGACGTTACAGGCGCACATTAGAGCAGCCTGTAACGTACCCCACCGCACAGCAATGAAAAATCAATGGGCTGTTCACAGTGCTCACGCTGCGTTACATTGTAACGCAGCACGTTTACAGTAAGTGCTGCATGCTGTGCGTTATACGCGGCTAAGCCACGTTAGACTGTTTGCACATGCTCAGTAATGTTGGAGAAGGAGGCCTCCCCTCCTCCTCCGCGGCCAGCCACATGGCTAATTAATATTCACTGCACTCAGTGACGTCAGTGTTTACTTCCTGGAGCGTGCGCTCTGTGCGGCGATTGGCCAGCTGGACCACGTGATGCGGATCACGTGGTGTCCGCATCGCATGGCACAAAAAAGGCGCACCAAGAGCTGCACAACGCGGCTCTTGGTAGCGTCCACCTACAACACCACCAGGCGTTGCGTTAGGGGCACGTTATGCGACCTATAACGTCCCCTAAAACGCAACGTCCTGGAGGGAAAGAGGCCTAAGTGTGGCTAGGTTGGAAACCCCATCACAATGTCCCTGTGAGGTTCCATGATTAAATTCGAATTATGCTGCTGAGCCAAGGAAAGGGGAAAAAATACTTTGAAATTTCTACTAAAATCAAATGCATCCTCCACTAATATTAATAAAAGCTGAAATGCGGATCAAACACAACTTTTGTTGGAGTGTTCTCCTGTCACCGTGCCATCCTATTCAAACATCATTAACCTGCACTCCACTCTGCTAGCTTGTACCCACCTTTCTGAGCACCGCCACGGGCTGCTATTCTTACAGGAAACAAGGTGATTGGCCGGCAGCCTCTTCCACGTCTCCGAGGCTAATTAATTGGACATTGCAGCACGCTTGTTATATTGGACATTCTTTGTCCCACATAATCATTTCAAGCCGAGATAACAGATAATTGCATGAGGCTCATAAATTACAGGTGAATGTCCTTTTATGTCTCTTTAGTTACAATCTTCTATCGCTGGATCTAGGCCGCAACTCATTATGGCTGAGTCGTGACGTTAAAGAGACTAAAAGAAGGGCGATTGTGTGCGCACACAGACGCACGCACACACAGACGCACACACGTGTGATAATTCAACTTTAAAGAGAACCTGCGATGGGGAACAAAAAATATACATATCTGGGATTCCTCCAGCCCCCTCCAGGCTTATCGCTCCCTCGCCATCCTCCTCCGCCACCTCGTTTGCCCACAATTGGCCCCGGAAAGTCCTCCGGTCCGGGGCCGACTGCGCATGCAGTACTCCTGTGCAGACGCAGAAAGCTCCCAGAGACGGGAGCGTGGCGGGGAAGTACATGCGCTTGCGCCGACTGGATGACTTCTGCCAGTGAGTACTGCGGGTGATTTGTGCTGGTTGGTTGAGACTGCTGGTAAGTTGAGTTCCACATAATCAGTATTCTACTGTACTTGTTTATGCCACCTTTAACAGCAATCCGTGTTAATGTAGTGTAACTAGAGCACAAGTAAACCCGTGTTAGATGCTTAAATGTTACATAGCACCACTAGCTATTTACTTTCATACTGAATTTTTCTAAACTGCTCTTCATCTACCCTGTCTTGTGATTGAAGCAGACGACAAGTTTGGAGGGGGCGAGGGTTAGATTGTTATCTCAGTATTGGGCAGCCTCTGGAAGGTCCAGATAGCCAGTATCACTTGATATTTATGTACATGAAACAAAATATTCCAGCGATTGCCAGAACCCCAGGGTTCCAGAGCCTGTAGGGGCCCCCAAGTGGTCCCTCCCCATCTTAACTGTTGCTCCCCAGGGACTCTGCAGAGTCTGTTAAGTTGGGAGGTGATTGGGGGAGGGTCAGCAGCCAGCTCAGGGGCCCAGGAGGAAAATTTGGCTACAACAAAGGGCCTCTAATGATGCTTTTTGGTTGTTCGGGGGTTGTCTGTTGAGGGGCCCCCAGGCTAATTTTGCCCTAGGGCCCAATTGTTACTTGAACCGGCCCTGCCACACAGTATAACATTACAGCTATATATGTATATCCGCTGGTAGCCACTCTTCTGCAGTCCCTTCCATACCGGCTACAGCACAGAACGCTCCCGGCCACATCAGTGTGGCCCCAAGCAGCGTGTGCATGCACTTGCCAGTGTGCAGAAGTTGCCGACCTGCACGGCTCAGCAGCCGCTTAGAGAGGGGACCACAGAAGAGTGGCTGCTAGAGGAAGCTGCAGCAAGGGACACAGAGACAGAGATGGATTAAGATGGGGCCCTAGGCAAGCTCCTTTTGGTCAGTTGGAGTGGAGAGAGGTCAGAGAAGGTGGCAGGTGGGCCCCTTTCAACCCACAAAGCCCCAATCACCTGCCTAGGTTGCCTGGTGGATGATCCTGCTCTGCACAGAGACTTCAAGGGGCTGGAGGAAGCCCCAGGTAAGTAGATCAACATTTTAGATTTTTCTTTCACATATCACTTTAAAAGGGACCCCGAGCCCCAAAATATTGAAACTGGTACTTACTTAGGGCTTCCTCCAGCCCACTGTAGGCCACAAAGTCCTCCGGCATCCTCCTGGCTCCTCTACCGGTCCCGCTGGTGGCTTTCGGGCTGAAGGTCGGCCGATTCTTCCTGAGCAGTCATCGTGTCGGCCGGTGTGAAAGTCCTGCGCATGCGCAGTTTTCTAACTCTGAACCATGCATGCGAAGGATTGTCATGCCAGCCGGCACGATGACACGGAGCGGCTGATGTGAGGACAAGGAGCGTCTCCGTTCAGGAAGAACCAGCCGATCTTCAGCCCGCAAGTCGTCAGTAATGGAGCTGCCAGCTGGAGCGGGAGAGGAGCCAGAACGACGCCGGGGAACCTCGCAGCCTACGGTGGGTAGGAGGAAGCCCCAGGTAAGGGTAACAGTAAATTCGGGCGCCTGAGGCTAGTGGACAAATCGGGCGCCGCCATTCACTCCTATAATAAATATCGTTTAATGGGCGCCCGATAGGAAAAAAGGGCGCCGGAGAAAAATAACGTTTTAAAAGCGGCGCCCGGAGACTTAATGTTTTATTACTGCTTCTCATGATTACACATTATTTAATGATTTATACATTTTTAAATATTATTTTTAAACGAAAAACAGTACAATATTTTTTTTCAAACATTATTTTTAAACGAAAAACAGTACATTATTATTTTTTTTTTTTTACATTATTTTTAAACGAAAAAACCAACAGGGGGGGTCTTAGGTTTAGGCACCAACAGGGGGTCTTAGGTTTAGGCACCAACAGGGGGGTCTTAGGTTTAGGCACCAACAGGGGGTCTTAGGTTTAGGCACCAAAAGGGGGGTCTTAGGTTTAGGCACCAACAGGGGGGTCTTAGGTTTAGGCACCAACAGGGGGTCTTAGGTTTAGGCACCAACAGGGGGGTCTTAGGTTTAGGCACCAAAAGGGGGGTCTTAGGTTTAGGCACCAACAGGGGGGTCTTAGGTTTAGGCACCAACAGAGGGTCTTAGGTTTAGGCACCAACAGGGGGGTCTTAGGTTTAGGCACCAACAGGGGGGTCTTAGGTTTAGGCACTAACAGGGGGGTCTTAGGTTTAGGCACCAACAGGGGGGTCTTAGGTTTAGGCACTAACAGGGGGGTCTAGGGGTTAGGGGTAGGTACAGGGAGGGTTACTTAGGCACCAACAGGGGGGGTCTTAGGTTTAGGCATCAACAGGGGGGTCTAGGGGTTAGGGGTAGGTACAGGGAGGGTTACTTAGTAATTTTTTTTTTAAACGTTATTATACGTTTCACTATTTAAACGAAAGATTAACGTTTTTACAATTGCCGATTTAATGCACATTATTTAATGATTTATAACTTTATAAAACATTAATTTTAAACGAAATACAGTACAATACATTTTTAAACGTTATCCATGCTTATCAATAAAAACCCGGCGCCCTTTTTTCCCAGCGCCCCTTTTTAACGTACGCCCAGGTAAGTACCAGTTTCATTTTTTTTTTGCGTGCTCAGGGTCCCTTTAAGCACCCTTGGGATACTCCTGTACTAACAATATATTCCCTATTTGTTTCTCGGAAGGGGTGTGGGGTAGAATAACACCCTCCGGCAGTTTCCTGGACCTCATCTGTCAAACTCTAAACATATGTGTGATATCAAAAAGGAATTTTCGTCTCTCTTGTACTGTTTGAAAACAACATTAGTTGGAATTCCCCTAGATCTGCGCCTACGGCAAAAAAAAAACAAAAAAGAAATATGTATTTGTAATTAGAGGATTATACAAGCGTTAATATTTGATATGAGGTCGGAGCCCAATGCGTTTAGTCTTTTAATAAGGTAACTATAGAAACACTAATATTCGGATGTTGTAACTCTCAAACTTCTACTACTTTTCTTGATTTAAATTAAAAGTATATACTGTTTTTAATTCCCTTTTAAAGAAAATTGAAAATTAAAAAAGCTTTGTTCATTGCGGCATATTACATTGTGTGCTCTGTACATACTAATGAGTTCCTTTTTTTTCTACATTTTTTTTCCTCACAGTTTAACTTAAAGTCATAAATGGTTATGCTCCAACCAGAAGCAGGGACTGTAAAGAAAGCAAGAATTTTGCCTGCGAAAGTCTAACCATGGACTTTTCCTCCATGACACTTAGCACGGCTACTAAACAAAACTCTTATACACCAAGCATGGTTAGTGAGATGCTGAATACCTACACTGAGTGGGGAAAAAAAAGAGACACCCCTTATTTGAAAGTAAACCAGTCCAACAGTGACGCAGGGTGACGTAATAATGCAGTGTTGCTTATATATAAGGAACGCTCATCTTCAGCGACGTAGTTATAACGGAAGTTAATGTCAAAATGGGAAGATGAAAGATATTAAGTGACTTTGAACAAGGGATGATCATTGGTGCAAGAAGAGCTGAAACGACAAGTCTTTTAGGATTTTTCTGCCCAACAGTATCTTGGATGTTTAGATAGTGGCAGTTGAAAAAAACCTTCAAGCGATAAGGACTATTCTGGTCGAAAAAGGCTGGTGAACGAGAGGGCTGAAAGGCGAGTATCACGCATAGTTCGTGGCAACAGAACAACACAACAAAATTACAGCTGAATTCAATGCCGATGCATCACAAAGTATATCCCAACGCACAACAAGGCGGACTTTGCAAAGGATGGGCTTTAGCAGCAGGAGACCATAAAGAGTGCTCTGCTTACTAAAATTATGAGTTTTGTAAGGAGTGCCTTTGGTGTAACAGAAAAATTAGAAAAAGTCACCTGATGTGCCATGGAACTGGGCAAGGCAAAATCATCAGGAAGTGCATATAAAGGAATACGAGAAACTATTTTACAAAACATATAAAATTAACCTCACCATAAGGCCAGTAGGAGGTTTAGAGATAATGTGCGCACTGGGGGGCAATAGGGCTGGCATTACTTACCTTTGGGTGGCTTCCATCTAGTCCCCTATCTATATGGACTCCTCCATTTTCTCCAGGGAGACCTGCAGGTGCAGCAGTTTAAAGTGCCCACAAAGGAGCTTAAAACTGTGCCACCCACAAGTCTCCCTGCAGAAGAAGGAAGGCTGCATAAAAACGGGGGGTTAAGTAGCAGCCCCCCAAAGCTAAATAATGCCTGCCACCTCCCCCTCCCCCCATGGCACACAGAGTACTGAGAGCTCTATGCACAGAGGGAGATATTGCTTGCTGGGCAGCTGGAAACAGCCTTTATTTCCTACAATGCAACAAGGTTCACAGACAGGAAACTGTCAGGACCATGGCCCTGACATCACACCGTGGAAAGGGTTTCACCACAATATCAGCCATACAGACCCCCTGATGCTCTATTTGAGAAAAGGTAGAGATTTCTCATGATAAAGGGGGTACCAGCTACTGATTGGGATGAAGTTCAATCATTGGCTAAAGTTCTGCTTTAAGGCCTATGAGGTCAGCTGGGATACGGATCAGTGATCTGTTGGGATCCATCCATTGGTGGAGGACCAGGACAAAGATGGATACCCATGCCATTATTTCAACACATCTTTCTTACCATAGCTGCATTGTAGAATCTAATACAATGTCTTGTTATGAATTTCCTGCCAATGCCACTTCAATTCATCTACTGGATTTAAATTCCTCTTAAGACTTATACCTCCTCTAACACTAACCCTACCCCTAAATCTAGCCCTACTGTAAACCCTACACCTAACCGTACCTTTTCCTGTCCATGTAAATTCGGGCTTTGGCCATGCCTGTCTCCAAAATGATACATTAGGCTCCACTATAACATTGTGGTCTATCGCGGTGTCCACATTACTCTATGCGCACAACGCCCATACTACCTTCCTTGCGGAACAAACGTTCAAATGGGTAAGGCCGTGTCCATTTGTTGAGCTATGCTCAGCTGATTTCTTTCTTTCCCCAAAACCCATCCACAATCTTTAATCCATTTCAGCATCGAAATAAACAGACGATGATTTGAACGTCAGCAATGTATTGGAAGCAGGATGAGTCATTCTGCATTGCGCTGAGCATTAGAAGCCGGCATAGCGGTAACGCTGAAGATTGATACTCCTTATTGGGGAATATCAATCCTGAACAGCGCCGGGATGTTCTCTCTGCATGGATGCCTTAACTGGTGCCGTTATGCTAAATACGGCCTTTGCTCAGCACAGCGAACAAATCTCCTACTGGAAAAGTGTTGAGATATGCAAACGCGGTAAAATGCACCAGAAACCAGCTTGTAGGAGCCACTATCAGTAAAAAAGAACACTAATAAGAGACTTAGAGATAATGGAGAAAGCAAAACTCTATCCAAAACTTTTGTTAAGTGGGCAGTATGGTGGTGTAGTGGATAGCACTCATGTCTTGCAGCACCGGATTCCCTGGTTCTAATCTTAGCCAGGGCACTATATGCAAGGAAATTGTATGTTCTCCCCGTGTCTGTGTTGGTTTCCTCCGGGCACTCTGGTTGCCACCCCACATTTCAAGAACATACAGATAAGTTAATTTGCTTCCCTCTAAATTGGCCCTAGACTATGATACATACACTACACGATATATACATAGATATATGACTATGGTATTGATTCGGTTGTAAGCCCCTCTGAGGGACAGTTAATTGACAAGACAATACTACGCTGCGGAAGATGTCGGCGCTATATAAATACTAAATAATGATAAGATGTTGGGTAGTGCATGATCAAAAATCTGTCCTCATTTAATTCTTACAGTCCTACAGTTGTTTCTCCTCACTTCGGAACACAAGCAGTCCGCAGAGTTGCACCTTGCCAGCAGTAAAGAGGCCGACATCTGTGATAAATTTAAGAATGTAAATCAGGGAAAGGAAATATTTTACAGTTGGAAAACACTACCTACATAATTTATAAAGGAATATTGTAAAAACAATTTTATGCATTAAAGGATACCCTAGGTGACATGTGACACGGTGAGATAGACATGGGTATGCGCAGTGCCAAGCACACAAATAACTGTGCTGTGTTCCTTTCTTTCTTTCTCTGCCTGAAAATGTTAAATATCAGGTATGTAAGTGGCTGACTCAGTCCTGACCCAGACAGGAAGTGACTACAGTGTGACCCTCACTGATAAGAAGTTCCAGCTATAAACCACTTTCCTAGCAGAAAATGGCTTCTCAAAGCAGGAAAGCGATAAAACGATCAATAGTTCATAGAGTTTAGCTCTGGTATACTTCAATGAATGTGTCATTGAGCAAAAACAGTAACACAGTTAAAACTTAAAAAGTAGATTTAAACATAAAATAAAACTGGAATATCTAGGTAATTTTTAGGAGAAGGAGGATAGATACAATTGTTTATTTCCTTAGTTTATTTTCACCTTGGGTGTCCTTTAAGTTATATTCAGAAAATATATCACAAAAAAACTCACGTTATGTGAATTTACCACTTTTGTAGAGGAAACGCTTTGAAAAATGTGCCTGTTCGCCCAGAGCTGGCGCTTCCATAAAGGCAAGGGGGGCAATCGCTCCCGGGCCCCCAAGCTCTGCTATAACAGCATTGGTATCGCACCAGTCCCGGCAGCCAGTGCGCTGTTTCAGTTGTTTTATCTTCCCCATCTTCATATGCTGCTACCTGTCTCTTGTGAATGGCGCATGTCAAAATGAAACATGCCCCGGATCACAAGGAGGAAGAGGACAGGAGCAGTGCACCGCTGGGACAGGTGAGGTACCACTGATGTTATAGTGCAGGAGCCTGGAAGAGCATGTCAGGGTTAAAGCAAACCTGAGTTGATAGAATGCAAACGTTTTATACATACCAGGGGTTTCCACCAGCCCCCTTCGGCCTGTTCTGTCCTTCGCCATCCTCCTCCGTTGCCTCGTTCCTCCACTATGGCTCCCAGTTACTTCGGGAGCCGGAGCTTACTGCACATGCGTGGAGCGCACGGCCGCACTGTGCCTGTGCTGCCTAGACTGGCCGAAGTTACCAGGACCGTATCCAGGGCTGGATTTACCATAAGGCACTGTAGGCACATGCCTACAGGCGCCTGATGATGGAAAGGCAGCTCACTTCCCTCCCCAAGTGACTCCCTCCTGCCCAAACTATGCAGAGTCCCAAGTGGAGTGTAAATGTGAGGTGACTCACCTAGGTCTCAGCATTCCACTGACCAGGTCTCTTCAGTCTTGGACACCTCTAGCTAATTAGTATTATGTAGCCAGAGCTATCTTCAGTATTAAGTGGCAGCTGTTGCTACCTGTGATGGGCAAGGGAAGTAATGGAGAAGTGACAGCTTGGCCAGCCAGCACACTTGGGGTGCGGTTTGGTGGGTGTTTGTAGGCTCATGGAGGGCAAAGTCTAGGGTGCCAGGACGTCTGTGCCTATAGGCTCTTGTGATGTAAATCCGGATCGGAGGATCTAGAAGGCAGAGGAAAGCGGTGAGGGAGCGATCAGGCCGAAGGGGCCTGGAGGAAACTTCAGGTATGTATAAAACGTTTTCATTCAATCATCTCAGGTACACTTTAAGTGGGAAGATCGGGGGGCGGCAGCTGGCTTGGGGACCCTGGGGGCTGAGTTTGCTGGGGGAGCAGGTTACCTTTGCCCCATTGGGTGTTGAACCGGCCCTGTTCTCATCCCTAGTGTTCCAGGAAGCTGGACACAACCTCAAGATGTGAAACAAATACATCCATTCTATCACCAGGGCACCTAATTCCTCCATCGCACTCAGCGGCATCATTGGGGAAAACTGATAAAGGCTTTGAAGGATCACATTCTACATCCTGCCTCTTGCTATTAAGTCATAAAAAAGAGATATATTTGGCATTGAATGATGCTGTACGTTCTATTAAACGATTGAAATTTATGCCGGTGAATCGTCAGCCCGGCCAGCAACAATATCTTCCTGGAAATCATTACAGCTAATTATTGGAAATTCTATAGATTATTCATTAGCGTGAAATAAATGAAAGAGAAGATTTATACTGATGAAAAATTCAGTGCGTTATGGAGAGGGAGCAATGGGTGTTGGCCAATGTCCTGATCTGCACCAGTTAATGTAACCAGTCATATCCAACCCGAGCTCCGCCTCTGGGAGACAGCTAGAATTTAAAGAGACACTGAAACGAAAAACAAATTATGATATAATGAATTGGTTGTGTGGTACGGATAATTACTAGGACATTAGTAGCAAAGGAAATATTCTTATGTTTTTATTTTCAGTTATATAGTGTTTTTTATAACATTGCATCATTCTCTAATATTTGCTGTGTAAACTCATTACTCAGCATTCTAAATGATTTTATGGAGCAGGACAGTGAACTATTGAACTGTTCTCTGGAGAGAAAAAGAAAATACATTGACTGACAGTTGTGATAATAAGCTTCAGAAGACAGAACTCTCTGCGACTTTCAAAGACATTGAGCTCAACGGCTCTTTTGCATAGATAACAACTGGAGTTTCTTAACTCTTCCTGCACTGGAAACAATATTAGACTTATGTCTCTGCTCCTAATGTTTTATTTCTTAGCTGTTCTACACATACAAATCATTATATCATAATATTTTTTTTTCCGCTTCAGTGTCTCTTTAAAGGGGAACGCCGTATTTCCACCATGGAAAAAAATTGGTAAGTGTCCTATGTCAAGTACCCTACTATGTAAGAACCTATGTTTTCCAAACTATTGCAGTTCTGGTAGGATACTGACATTATGTTATATGGAGAACAGTACTATCATTATACATATTATTATTATTATTATTATTATTGTTATTATTATTATTATTGTATTTATATAAAGGTGCCCATTAACAGTACAATTTTTTTCATCAGATGCGATCTTTCGACGCAATTTAAGTAATTGATTGTTCCCATAAATGGGTCAATTAAGGCATTTTCTCTCTTCAGATACAATCGTAAAATCCAACTTTTGGATTGATTACATATTCTGTTCCGATCAACCACAGATTTTCTGTACAATTGGATCATAGAAAGTGCATCAAAAGATCACATCTGATGAAAAAATTGTACTGTTAATGGGCACCTTAACACTGATACCTTCCATTTACCGAGTCAGTAGTTGTGCCACAAAGGGAATTTTCACACTTCAGGCCCTTTTGCACTTAGCAGCGATCCGATCAGACTCACACAACGCATACGCATTTGCGAATCGCAATGGTAAGCATTGTAGAATAGAAATTGCATAACACTATTTAGGTTGATGTTTTTCGATTACGTTAGAAATGCAATCACATTCTTGCATGATTCAATTGTGCTTATAGCTTGTGCTAGCCTGATTCCTCAAGCGCTAGTGAAAATTCTTTAAAATAATGCATTTGCATGCGTTAGCATCTTGCAATTTACATAAGTCTACCCATACTAGCAGCTCTTTCCTAGCCCAGTCTGATCTCAAGACAGTATCTGCTCTCATTGCATAATAATCTCACCAATATTATAGCATTCTTACTGATACATGACAGTCTCTCCAATAGCAGTATAGTCTATCCAATAGCAATGCAGTTTCTCTGATAGAGCATGGCAGGCTCTCTGGTAGCGTGGCAGTCTGTCTGGTATGGCAGTCACTCTGATAGCATGGCAGTCTGTCTGGGTATAACAGTCTCTCTGGTAGCACAGCAGCCTCTATGAAAGGGCTGCAGTCTCTATAGTAACATGGCTCTAATAACCCGTCTTCATCTTGGATAACAAATTCACGTATTGGGCGATGTGCTGCATCTGTCCTTGACCAGACTCGATGCTGTACATTGAAGTTCTGTAATTTCCAGCAAAACAGTCGCTATGCCAGGAAAGTAGACAAAGTAATGATACGGAGAAGATAGGTGAACACTGCACTACAAATATACCACTGGCATAAACTGTGAATAGGCATCTTAATCTCTTAAAGTAAGAACAGTCAGAAACTTCTCTGAGGTCCAAATGTCAGAACTGGTTCTGCCAAGAGATCAAACAGTCGTGTCTAATGCTGCATGTACACTTTCCAGATATGGTAAACAGGATATCAGGCAAATTGGGCGCATGCGACTTCTGGACAAATCGGGAGCTGCCATAGTCTTTAATTGCAAATATTGGCAAGCCAGCGCAAGAAAGGAAGAATCGGGCGACAGTTGATAGTTATCGTTTTTCGGGGGGGGTTTCTCTCTGTTTTTAAGCTGATGACAAAGGGGAAATTATATGTTTTTGCATGTTTGTTGTGTGTGTTGGGGAGGGGGGGGGGGGTGTGGTTAGGGTTAGCCGTCAGGAAGGGTTTTTTTGCGGGGGGGGGGGGGGGGGAACAGTTAGGGCCAGGCGTCAGGTAGGGGGTTTGTGCAGTGGGGGCGGTTACAGTTAGGGACCACCGGGGGGGGGGGGGGGGGGGGGTTAGGAGCCACCGGGCGCATGTGTCAGGGTTAGGCACCACCAGGGGGGGTCTTAGGGAAACTGTAGGCACCTTTGGTGGGGTGCCTTAGGGTTAGGCACTACCAGGGCAGTCTTAGGGTTAGGCACCACCAGGGGGTCTTCGATTTAAGCACCACCGGGAGAGGGGGTTAGGCACCATCAGGGGGGCCTTAGATTTAGGCACCACTGGGAGGGGGGATTAGACATCGGTAGCGGAGGGATCTGTGTGAGAGAAGGGTTAGCTATAGTAACATTTTGGTAACAATAACCAATAGTTTATCAATGAAAATTAACCCGTTAAATAGTAAAGTAGCAGAGTATTGGTGAATTTGTCGATATTCTACTATCGGCACTGTTCCTGTGCCCTCATTTTCATGGTGCCCGAAATTCACATACGCAGTTAACAGATTTAGTAAACTGTCAATAACCTCTTGATATCATTTATTTATCACCTCGCCCCATTAGATATTAGACCAGATCTCAGCAGAGGTCTGATCTTACATCTTCCTGCAGCAGCCGCCAAGCCTTGGCCTGCTTTTTTTTCCTTCTTATTATTTCTAAGAGTTTCTGTTGGTGTCTGCTGAAGGCAGCAAGGCAAACACAACTAATGAATGCCTCTGGGAACAACCTATTTGAATATATGAGACATACACAGAAAGTCATTTGCTTGGCTGCACAGCTGTTTTAAAGCAGACCTGAACTCAGAACTTCCTCTCTGCTCTAAAAGATCAGCGACAGCATAATAACCTTTAAAGAGAAACATTTCTTTGTTATAGCTGATACAAATCCTGAAATAAATCTGCAGTGTGTCTACTTCCTGCTTTCATGCAGGCAAACATAGTGTTAACATTCTTTGTTTACAAATTAGCTGTTCTGCCGAGGCAGACAGCTGGCACAGCTGAGAGATCAATTAAAGCTGTGATTAGTCACAGATGAGGAGGGATTAGACAAGCTAAACTCTCTATATACATACAGGGTGCATTTCTCTGTGTTTTCCTTCTGTTCTGTGCCTACTGGAGCACTATCGCTCCAAGAATGCTGCAGGGACCCCCAATTCCTTAATCACAATCACTCCTGTCAGTCTGCCTCCATTGACTTTCATAAGCATAGCGCTTTTGTAATTGCCAGCCATCATTGGCGATCCCAAAATGATGTTAAAATCACCATAGTGGGTCCCAACCCTGACAAATCCCTGTCATTATGTCATTTTAATATATTGTACATATTCAACACAAAATCTGTGCTAATGGAACAACAAGCATATATACAAATACAATACAAATCGTAGTGCGCTGGTTAGTCATTTGTCATTTTAGAAGGTGTATATTTAACCACTTAAGTACCAGCAGTCTCTGACCCCTTAAAGACACTCTGTAACAGTAAAAAACGCCCCTGGGGGGTACTCACCTCGGGTGGGGGAAGCCTTGGGATCCTAATGAGGCTTCCCACGCCGTCCTCTGTCCCACGGGGGTCTCGCTGCAGCCCTCCGAACAGCCGGCGACAGACCCGACTGTGACTTCAATATTTACCTTTGCAGGCTCCAGTGGGGGCGATGTGGCTGCTGTCAGCTCCGAAGTAGACGGAAATACCCGATCTCAGTCGGGTCTGCTCTACTGCGCAGGCGCCGGAGACTTGCACCTGCGCAGTAGAGCGGACCCGACGGCGATCGGGTATTTCCGGAGCCGACAGCCGTCAGAGCACCTGCGCTGGAGCCGGGAAGGTAAATAATGACGTCACCGCTGTACGGAGGGCTGCAGCGAGACCCCCGAGGGACGGAGGACGGCGTGGGAAGCCTCATTAGGATCCAGAGGCTTCCCCCACCCGAGGTGAGTACCCCCCAGGGGACGTTTTCACGTTACAGTTCCTCTTTAAGGAGGCAGAGACCGCTGGTACCAGAAATAGCGGAACACCAACGAATATCGACGAATCACCGCACATACCCACCGCAACCGATGTCCACGACACACACCGGGAACCATAGCCACCCACTCTTCCGTCTCTATGACGGCAAAGTTCCTGTGAGCCGGTCATGAGCCGCTTTTATTGGCTCCTGACCCTGCCAATCGATGTAAGTCAATGAGAGCTGCTTACGTTGATAGACAGGGTCAGGAGCCAATGAAATTGGCTCCTGACCAGCTCACAGGGCCCTGCCACTATGGAGATGGCAGAGCGAGTGAGCTGCATCGGTGAGACAGTGGCGAGATCATCGGGAGTGATGAAAGCGGGGGGAACGCGCAGCATCGGTGAATTGAAATCTACGCCCTGCCAGCCAGATCAAGGTTTTAATTAGCGTCGTCCTTAAAGCAGAATGAAACCCAGCATTTCTACTTTGCTCTAATAGATTATTTACAGCATATTATATACAACCAGCATTTTTTTTTTACTAGCACTGCATTCAAAGGGTTAACACAGGCTTTAGAAGCTTCCCTTCAATCAGAGCTGGCCGCTTCCGAACTTTACATAATGTTATCTAGTGTTTAATTGTATTAAGTCAGGAATGTAAACAAAGGCTTCTCTCACACCACGGGGTCTCAGAAAGACAATGAGACAAGCATTAATGCTTTCTGATGCTTTCTGATTAAGTTAGAGAATGAATAAAGCAGTTATAAATAAAATGCAAAGTCAGCTCTCAGAGTCAAATTTGTGTATTTTAGGAATGCACAATTTCTAAATGAATAATAATACTTATGCACAAAAGCAAATATGCTAACCGTATGGCATATAAAAAGCAGGAAAACATGTTTTTATTGAATATTGTGTCAGGGGTTTATACCGCTTTAAGTGGTTAAAGTGGGATAAAACGCTGAAATAACATTCAATAAAAATGTGTTTTCCTACTATTCATTACCCATACAGTTATCATATTTGCTTATGTGCCCAAGTAATACTGTCCATTTACAAAGTCCAAATTCTCAAAGTACAGTTTATCTGCTCTGAAAGCTGCTATTGCATTTTATTGCATAGCTGCTGCATTTATCTATTACAATCTATCTAGTGATCACTTCTCAGCTCTCTGCTTCTACAGCAGAGAAAGCTCATTTTCAGCACAACTAGGAATGTAGCAGACAAAGGAATGTTAACAAAAGATAATGTTATTGTAACGATCGGTGTAACACAGAGAGGGTCTGATTACCGGTGATCTGCAGTATCACCGAGAATGCAGATATTTACCCGATTATTGATGATCTGCAGTATCACCGATAATCAGATATATCTCTAACCTCTGGACACCTGAGATATGAGAGTGTTGGTGCAACAGTAATACTTTGAGAGAAGCACCCGGAAGAAGGGTGCTAAGCAGTGAGGGATACTGCTAGAGATCAGGTTCCTTCCACTGGTCTGATGCTCCCCAAGGGGCGGAGCCAGGCTGAGAGTGGGAAGGACAGAACGTGAGTGACACCAATGGAGGACGTGTCACTGACAGATCTGTGAACTATCTCTTTACAGGAGATAGTTCTCGAGGTCGGGCAGGCCAAGTCGTTAACACACGGACAGATAAAGTACAGAGACAGGATACAGATGCAGGGTCTAGAGACTGGCAGAGTTCGGCAACAGAGTAACAGAATGACAAAGGTACAGAATCAGAGATCAGAAGAATGGTCAGGAAAGCAGAAGGTCATAACAGATAATCAACAATGCCTAGGCTTGAGTGTGAGCTCCAAGATTCTCAACACTCCAGGAACTAGACTAGATAATATTAATAATAATAATACAGATGGTACAGAATTCCTAGACTAAGGTGTGAGTTCCTTGATCATCAACACCTTGGAAACTGGTCTAGATAATAACACAGATATTAACAAGGTCTGAGTGCTACCACGTAGTGATCGCAACGCCAGACACCAGACAAATGACCAGCACCCAGTATATATACACCAGCGCTCTCCAGCGCCTCCCCTAAGTGCTGGACCAATGAAAATTGCTGAGCTTGTCAGCTGACCGGCTTGGTCAGCTGACCCCCTTCTGACTGTCATAAAGGCCCAGCCTCTCTGCGCGCGCGCGCGTCCTCCTGAACCAGTGTGGACTATCAGTCCCAGCCACACCAGACATGTGTTGTAATGTTTCTGCTGTGTTGGATGCGGAATCCGCCGCACCGCTGTCCGCGCGTGCGGCGTTTTCCCCGCATTCAGCATTACTGATAGGAGCTGGCCTATGCGTGCAACCTGCCGCGTCGGACGCGGAATCCGCCTCCCTGTTGTTTGGGCATGCGGCGGTTTCTCCGCGTTCCGACTGCGCGCCAGCTGCCATGTTGAACGCGGAATCAGCCGCCTTACTCTGAGCACTAGCGGCGGCTTTTCCGCGTTTCCTCACAGTTATCAACTCTTCTGCTGATGCAGCAAGAAGCTGCCCACTGAAGCAAGGAGCTTTCCACTGAAGAACAAAGTGAGGTGTTTAAAGAGAATCTGTACTGTCCGATTTGTACAATAGAAGACATACCAATTGAGTCACTGTGATCTCCTGGATCTCTCCTTGCCATTTCCGTCGCACCCTGCTGCAATCCTATATATATATATATCATGTTACAGTATACTACAAGTTTTTATTACAAAGTGAATTATCTGCACTCCTGTCAGGGATTTGCACAGTTTCTCAGCATGACAAGCTGAAACTGAGAGCAGAGACATGTCTGGAGAGATAAGCAAAGCACACACACAGAGCCTGCAGGGGGTGTGCATAACTTCTCCCTATCACACCAGAGCAGTGCATTCCTCTCTATGTCCACAAAGCTTGACACTTTCTTAAAAAAGAAAATACCATGAAAACAAAGGTCTGAAAGTCCTGGCCACAACAATTAACAAGCAAAGAGGCGGGGGGGGGGGGGGGGGAGGGACATACTGGGCTGCATAAAAGGGAGAGAATAATTGCTGCACTTGGTAGTCTGGAGGAGGTATTGGCCGCACTTAAGGGACATGTGGGGTTAATGGCTGCAATACGTTATGCAGTGCAGTCATTAACCCCTCCTGAGCCCCAAGTGCAGCCATTAAAATTGCTGGGTAGACTTATACTGGAGACAATAAAAATTACAGCTTAAGAGGGTTGAATATTGGAGTTGACTTCTATATGAGGTCGACTTGTATTCGGGTATATACGGTGTATATATATATATATATATATATATATATATATATATATATATATATATATATTTATATATATATGTGTGTGTTACTGCCAAAACCGGAAATTGGCCAGTTCTAGAATTGGCCGGCCGTTTATAGAACCGGCCGATTTGACGTCGGCCAAAGTCTAAAATGCATGGGAATTTCTGACATTGGCTGGCCAGTTCTAGAAATGGCCAAAGTCCAAAATGCACAAATCCCAGAACATCCCGGGTCCTGTCCAGCACCATGAATGGCACTCGGAACTTCCTCTCTGCTCTGATAGATACTGCATAATAATCTTTTTAAAGAAAAGCATTTTTTAGTTACAGTTGATACAAATCCTGCAATAAATCTGCAGCGTGTCTACATCCTGATTTCTTGGGAGCTGACATATTGTTAACATCCTGTGCTTTTAAATTAGCTGCTCTGCTGTGGCAGTCAGGTGATACAGGGGAGAGATCAAATTACAGTGGCGATTAGTCACAGATGAGGGGGATGCATGGCTGGGGGGTGCTTTGCTGGGCGCTATGTGTGGCTGGAGGGGGGGGGGGCTTTGCTGAGGGGGGTAGGGCCTTTGCTGGGCGTTTTGCATGGCTGGGGGGGATATGCTGGGCTCTTTGCATGGTCAGGGGGGGCTTTGCTGGGCACTGTGCATGGCTGGGGTAGTTTTGCATGGCTGTGGGGGTGGGGGCTTTTCTGGGTGCTTTGCATGGCTGGAGGGATTTGCTGTGCGCTTTGCATGGCTTGTGGGGGTGGGCAGTCTGCGCTATTTGCAGACTACAGATCCGGGTGACCAGAGCAGCAGATAGAAGCAGAGCAGCGCGCATGCTACCCGCCCTGACCCATACACTTCACATGCGGAAGTAAGCAATGACGTCACTTCAGCATGGAAATGTATGCGTCTTGCGGGTCGCGTGTGCGCTGCTCTGCCTCTCTTTGTCCGGGTCGTCCTGATGTGAGGTCTGAGTAGTGCAGGCAGCGGGGGCGAGGTGAGCGGGACTTCAGGACTTAGCCGGCCACACTTAGCCAGAACGCGTTCTGGCCGGCCAAAGTCCGCAGGGAAGCTTTATTTTGAACATTGGCCGCATCCGCCGGCCACTTCTAGATTTGACCGGCCAGAACCGGAAGTGGCCAGACTTCGGGTTCTGGCTGTAACATATATATTAGAGGTGTTTCACTTTTATCATTTCCTGTGAGGCAGGGCCGGGCCGAGGCATAGGCTGGAGAGGCTCCAGCCTCAGGGCGCAGTGTAGGAGGGGGCGCAGAATTCATTCAGCTGTCATTCCTAATTGTGTATGAAGCAGAAAGAAATAAGAAAAGGGAATACATAGCAGTGACTGCAAGCCAGATAACTAGAGATTAAGGTGTTGGGGAGGTTGTGGGCCCTGTGGCACCTCTTAGTCTAATAGCAATCAGTGTGTGACGGCTGGGGTGGGAGGTATGGAGGGGTGCACTTTGGTGTCTCAGCCTTGGGTGCTGGAGGACCTTGTCCCAGCTCTGCTGTGAGGTTTTGGCTGCTCTGATAGACGGCCTCTTACAGATCAGATCATTAGGCAAGAGGCACTTGGTGGAACCACTTATCCATAATACCGAATCGTTATTTAGAAGAAACACATCACAAGACTTTTTTTTTTCCTCTCTCCCCCAAGAAATCATGAAGATGAGATCTGCTGCATCCCACAGATTCCGGTCCCCGATAAACATTTCTCCACGCTAAAAACACTTGTCTGCGCGCGGCAAAATTAATTTTATTCATAATTCATCGGAGGCCGCAAAAATGTAATTAAAAAAATTCAGCAACAGCATTCTGACAAGAATAACAAGCTCCAGAATATAAACGAGAAAATGATTATATTTATTTCTCCCGACGACAGAACAGGCCTTATAAAGAATGTTTTCAGCTTTTAAATGTGGTAAATATGCCTAAATTGCATTTTGGAAGCAATAGCTTTAATCTAAAGGATATGTGCACTTCTAAAACATCCTAAATCAACCCCAAACAGCCCCCCGAACGGTAATGCAATTATAATTCATTACTGCCTAATGTGCAGCAAATGGGTCATTGAAGTAAGAGTAGATATAGTGTGGGGGTTCAGGAGAGATGTCATGTTTTACTTTCTGCTCTGCACAGGCTGGGGTCACACATGAAATGTGTACAGCAGAGGTGGCCTTAGAGGAGCGAGTGTCATATGCAGGGCCTAGAGACACAGATATGCTGTGGATACACACGCACACACTGTGGAAACACACACACACTCTGTATAGGTTATATAGGTAGGTGCCCCCAGTATAGGTTAGATAGGTAGGTGCCCCCCTGTATAGGTTGGATAGGTAGGTGCCCCAGTATAGGTTAGGTAGGTAGGTGCCTCCAGTGTAGGTTAGATAGGTAGGTGTCCGCAGTGTAGGCTAAATAGGTAGGTGTCCCGAGTATAGGTTAGGTAGGTAGGTGCCTCTAGTGTAGGTTAGATAGGTAGTTGCCTGCAGTAAAAGGTTAGCTAGGTAGGTGCCCGCAGTATAGGTTAGATAGGTAGGTGCCCCCAGTATAGGTTGGATAGGTAGGTTCCCCTAGTATGGGTTAGGTAGGTAGGTGCCTCCAGTGTAGGTTAGATAGGTAGGTGCCCGCAGTGTAGGCTAAATAGGTAGGTGTCCCGAGTATAGGTTAGGTAGGTAGGTGCCCCTAGTGTAGGTTAGATAGGTAGGTGCCTGCAGTAAAGGTTAGATAGGTAGGTTCCCGCAGTATAGGTTAGATAGGTAGGTGCCCACAGTATAGGTTAGATAGGTAGGTGCCTCCAGTGTAGGTTAGATAAGTAGCTGCCCGCAGTATAGGTTAAATAGGTAGGTGACTCCAGTATAGGTTAGATAGGTAGGTGCTCACAATATAGGTTAGATAGGTAAGTGCCTCCAGTATAGGTTAGATAGGTATGTGCCTCCAATAAGTGCCTCCAGTATAGGTTAGATAGGTAGGTGCCTCCAATATAGTTCAAATAGGTAAGTGCCCCAAGTAAAGGTTAGATAGGTAGGTGTCCTGTCCTGCATAGTAGTTACAACTCACCAACCTTCCGTCGATCCCCCGCAGCCTCTATCTTCTTTCTGTCCCGGCATCTGTCGCATTGGTAATTGCGCCTCCTGTGGGGACATGCGGTCACGTTATCACAGGGGGCGCTGCTACCGATGCGACGAATGCCGGAGGAGTAAGGAGATAGAGGCTGCAGTGGATCGGCGGAAGGAAAGTGAGTTGTAACCTACTATTCCCGCTCTCCCGCCGCAGAGGGTGCAGGGCCTTCTTCAGGCGCGGGGTCTGGGGCGATTGCCCCACTTGCCCCCCCCAAAGGCCGCCTTTGGTGTACTGTTCCATTCCCATGGGCAGGGCACTTTACTGGGGCATACTGAAGCACAGGCCCCACCCGGGAATCACTGTGCTCCCCTAAAGGTGCCCATTAACAGTACAATTTTTCAGGAAATGCGATCTTTCAATGCGATTTGAATGGTCATAACTAATCGGAAGGCAATTATTGATTGTTCAAATTTACGGTTTAAGGATTATTTCTTCAAATTCGATCTTAAAACCCAAATTTCGGATCAATTTTATCCTATTTAGCAATTGACCAATTTCTTATCAATTGCCTTCATAAATGGCAAATGTTCTATACAATTCGATCGTAGAAATTGCATTGAAATATCGCATATGGTGAAAAAATTGTACCGTTAATGGGCACCTTAAGTACCCCCCTCCTGCCCAGTAACAAACAATCAAAGGGGCACTATAGCGGAAAATTGTAAAATGTAAAATATGTGCAAACATAGACAAATAAGAAGTACATTTTTTCCAGAGTAAAATGAGTCACAAATTTTCCTATGTTGCTGTCAATTACAGTAGGTAGTAGAAATCTGACAGAAGCAACTGGTTTTGGACTAGTCCATCTCTTCATAGGGGATTCTCTACTTGCCATAAATACCTCACAATCCTATACAATCAAATACAAAAGGCTATTTTTTACATTTGCGTGCGATTCCCCTGCGGCAGGAGAGCCTGGGGCGGGACAGTCACACCGCGCCATTCCCCTGTGCACATTACTCTGCATCTGAGTGCGCCAACAAGGAGATATGAGTAGCGCCACTCCCTCTCAATGACGTACTTCCTGCTGGACAGGAAGTACGTCACTGGATTACCATGCTCTGCGCATGCAAGCGCAGAGCATGGTAATGCAATAGCTTGTGCACAATTCATGCATCGCTACAGACTTGCACTGCTGCAAGACTGCACCAGCACCATAGACTTGCACTGCTGCATAATCCATGCACTAGGCAAATATCATGCGGCAACGCACTGCAGAGCTTGCGGTGGATTTCGCTACTTCTGTTGCACTGCATTGTGTCTCTGTAGTGTGCAAGTCTCCCAAAAAAGTAAATCAATATGGAAGCCACCATATCCCTCTCACGTCAGAGTCCTTCTCTTCTCATGGGTAAATATATGTCCTGTATCTTATTCTTACAACTGAGGTCAGCCATAAAATCAAATTCCATTTACCCACTGATTTGTGTTTATTACGTAGTCTACATACTGACCCTGCATTCCAAGAAATGGAATCATAAATGTTTCTGCTGTAATGAATCTTATCTCAGTCAGCCTGGCTTATTTCTTGCACATTGCTGGGGGCGGGAAGGTAGTTATCTCCCCTCCCCATTCCTGTTCCTCACCAATTGGCTGAGGGCAGTTCAGTGTGACATAGGGCTGAGAAGGGAAATACACCTCATCCTTCTGCAGAAGCTGCTAAAATCCGATCTGTGATGTGCTCATATGTTTACAAAGCATGCTAGATAAGGCAGTGCAGTTCCTAGTACAGAGCTCAGTGGGGAGGAGGGTGGGCACTGCATACACCATTTCAGGCAGAGGAGAGGAAAAAAAGAGTAAGGGAGGAAATGACATCAGGATTGGCTGCAGTCAGAGGTAGTAAAGATAGAAAATGCCTGGAACAGTTTTCTCTTTATTTACGATATAAAATTCACTGAAATCAAAAGATGAACAGTGCAATACATATGTTATATAAGTATTTACTCATATATGTGTTGTTGTTTTTTTTTCTTAGGATAATATGGCTGTCCATGCTGGTTTCAGTGTCTCTTATTGAAGTACTGGCCCTTCTCTGCACCCTTTACAGTGGTATGTTCGGTTTGGTCAGAGCACCCTTTTAAGTCCATCGCTATACTGTACTCTACACTCATCTTCTCATTCCCGCAGATCTTAATCCAAGCACAGATCATGAATCCGGAAGGAGCACATTAAATCCGGTGCCTGTATCTTAGCACTGAACACTTAACCTTCTGAGTATGAGTGGCTACATGGTTAATAGACATTTTCCAGCACCTCCGGAGCCTGTCTTCATTTTTCATGCTTCCATTTCATTGATTTAATCCGAAGCGCTTCATAACAGGCGAACACCGCGCCCCCCCCTCCCCCACCCGTGCTCTTCATTTTCAAGGAAGCAGTCAAGAAAGTCGCCTATTCGTGAAAAAAAACCCCTCATCTTTCCTGGCCTACGCGTTTTATCTCCTGCGAGCAGACACTCACATGGCTGCACACCTAATCCCGTCTACAGAGGAGGAAGGCACGGCCTATGGACATTAAATACAGTTACAGCAGGATAATCAGGATTATTGATTCAGCCGTGTTTGGTTGTAGTGAGTTCCGCTTCTGTATCTGTCACTGTTTTAAGCTGCGTCTGATTAAGTATGTATCTCTGGCGGGCATTTCGGGAGCTGCCGATTGCAACATTATCTGCAGAACCGCCGGAGTGTTCGGGTCTGTTCTGAAAATGGGAACGTCCGGTAAATCTACGGCATGTTGTGCATGTCGGGCTTTAGTTTGCCAGTCGTCAGTCTGATGCCGAGGCGAGAGCGGGTCTCCTGATAAGAGCGGTGGGAGGGGATGATCTATCTTCGGAGCATCAGTATTCAGGAAGGAATGGCTTTGTAAAGTCTAGATACATTTCTCAAGCCAACCTGTTTCAATTTTAGCGACCGACGAAACAGCGCAGAGGATAAGCTGTCACTTGACTGCGACGCCAGATGCCAGTTATAACGCGTACATGCAAAATGGGCACCAGAGAAATGTGGGCACCAGAGATAACTGCTAGTCAAATTACCGACATTCTACTATTGGGCAGAGCTCATTCATTGGGATAGTAAAATATCCATGAATTTCACAAATTTTTTACTATTGTTAAAACCAACACTATTCTCAAACGAGACCTTCCTCTACCACACCAAACCATAACTGCTTCCCCCTGCTGATGCCTAACTCCAATCAACCCCCTACCCTAACTGCCCCCCACCCTGACGATCCATAACTGTCCTCCCCCTCCAATGCCTAACATTAACCTCCTTGCCGGTTATCTCGAGCTCAGCTCGGGGTAACCTGAGCAGGAGGATTTCTAAGGCCTCGCTGGGCCGATTTTCAAATTTTTTTTTTATTGCACACAACTAGCACTTTGCTAGCTGCGTGCATATCTTGTTCGCCACCGCTCGCCGCCGATTCGCCACTTCCCGCCGCACCGCCCCCCCCCTCCAGACCCTTTGCACAGCCTGGCCAGTCAGTGCCAGGCAGTGCTGAGGGGTAGATCGGGATTCCCTCTGACATCCCAACGTCCATGACGGTGGTGACGTCATCCCGCCCCGTCGTCATGGCGACAGGGAAAGCCGAGCACGAAATCCCGTTCTAAACAGGATTTCCTGCTTGCAGAGAGCGCCGGCGGCGATCGTGATAGGTAGGCGGATGCCGCTTGTCAGTGACTATCATGTAGCTAGCGCTAGGCTAGCTACATGAATTAAAATTTTTTTTTAAAAAAAGTGCTGCGCCGCCCCCTTGCCGAAATAATTGGAACAACAAGGGGGTTAACCAACCACTCTCATGACCCCCCCCCACACACACACACACACAATGCCTAATCTTACCAGCTCCCCCCCACACACACACCCGCTCTGTAAGCCCGCTGATATACATGCTGCCTTCAATGCAAAAACTAGTAAAATTGGGTGGCGTCATAGACACCCTTACTAATTGCGCCACGAGCGTCCAACATTTCCCCTTATAACAGCAATTAGTGTAGGCGCCTGTGGTGGTGCCCAAATCTCCCGTATAAGTGCCTGTGGTAGTGCCCAAATATCCTGTATACCTATGGTGCCTGTGGTGGTGCCCACATCTCCCGTATAGGTGCCTGGGGTGGTGCTCAAATCTCCCCAGCCCTTTGGGTGCCCAAGTTTCCTGTTACTGTACCATTATAAAGACCTTTGTAAAACCAGATATCGCAGGGAAGCTGTTATCACAAATAGATCTGAACGTGTAGGGGCTTCACCCACACATTGTGGGGAGTGTGCATTTCTGCATACTCAAAGCAGCTATTGACCACAAACGTGCGTCATTTCCTGCTTGGCTGAATGCCAGACAGGAAACACTGTGTACTAACGCGGCATACCCCCCAACCGTCCCGTTTTCGTCGGGATTCTCCCGATTTGGGGGGGTCGGGATTCTCCCGATTTGGGGGGGCCCTCCCGCTATCCCGGGCCCCCCCTCTCGAATCCCGACGGCTGGCAGAGAATAGAGGCGGAAAAACTGATCGAGGCTCCAGCCGCGGTACTGAGGGATGCGGGAGCCCGGCTTCAATACTTCCTCCCTCCCTCCCTCTGTGAATGCCCCCTAATGTATGTCCGTGTGCCCCCCTCTCCTCCCCTCCCTATAGGCAGAGTGAGCGCAGCGGAGCGGGCAGTCGGGTCCTCTTACCGCTGGCTGATGCACGCGTACTGTCTCTGGCATCCGGCCTCCATGTGCTTCCTGTTTACTATGACGTCACAGGAAGCACATGGAGGTCGGATAGAGACAGTACGCGTGCATCAGCCAGCGGTAAGAGGACCCGACTGCCCGCTCCGCTGCGCTCACTCTGCCTATAGGGAGGGGTGGAGAGGGGGGCACACGGACATACATTAGGGGGCATTCACAGAGGGAGGGAGGAAGTATTGAAGCCGGGCTCCCGCATCCCTCAGTACCGCGGCTGGAGCCTCGATCAGTTTTTCCGCCTCCATTCTCTGCCCAGGCGCCCCCCCCCCCACCTAAAAGTGGCACCCTCCTCCCCACCCACGGTGACGGGCATTCTCCCCCCCTCCACTGACAACCTCCCTAATTAATCACATAAGGGGACACTGGGGGCACATTAGGAGGGAGGGAGGGAGAAGCTTAATAGCGTCCATGCGGCATCCATGCCGCATACGCATCCCCGGGCTGGTGCCTCGATCGGGTTTTCTTTTCCCCCCCCTCGGCCACCCTCACCACCCTCCTCCCACTGGCACCCTCCCTTTCGGGAGTAATTAATTAAAAAATTTTAATAAAAAATAAATTTAAAAAATAAATAAAATAAAATAGTGGGCGTGGCTAGGGGGTTGGGCGTGGCCAGGGGCGTGGCCTAAGTGTCCCGCTTTCGACGCTTAAAATGTTGGGAGGTATGCGGTGTTCCCTGAAGTCCTGTTTTTGGCAGTGCAATGCGGTTCTATACACCCAACGCACCTCTACTGCCAGTTTCCAGTGTGAAAGCAGCCTAAGGGTTTTTTTTTTAAACACCTCAGGTGTTATTTAATTCTAAATACCCCCTCACTCTGCTCTTGCTGTATGCAGAACAGGACAATGCGATTTTTCTGATGCTGTTTTTCTGCAGAGGTACAACGACAACCTGTATGCTTTCTTCGGGAATGGACTTGCGATTCATGTATAATGCAAGTCAGATGGAAACCCAGAAAAATCCTATTTGTAACATGAAAATGGTATTCTGGTTTTCAAATTAATTAGATACCGTTTGATGTAAATTAACTTCATTAATGAAGGTGAAATCACATTAAAAAAAACGATCAAACAAAAGAAGAATCGGAACCTCTCCGCCCCAAAAAAATAAATAAATCACAAAACGCAAAATTGCAAATACGAAAAAATGTGGTTGAAAATGGCGGGGATATGTGTGGAGGCAGCCTCAGTCTGCTACTACTGGCTACACGGTTGTTGCAGGTGTGAAACTCCGGAAGCCAACAGATCAGCATGACAGCCAGGCTACTGACATTTTATAATACGAAATTAAGATGACAGGCTCCATATTCCTCTCCCTGAGGGCTAATTCACACAGACGGCCGAAGCGGCCGGGTAATTAGCAATCCTTCTGCACAACAACCTCCACCTGCTGTCTGGCACTTGTCAGATTGTACACATAGGACACTGGGCTATGGTGTCCATAAGATCTACATATCTGAATCCAGTCCCAGCCTCCTGCAGGATATATAAATCAGTTACAGCACACCTGATATGAAAAACACAATTCAGGGCGGGTTTTAAACTTGATTTGTGATTGGTTTTAAACTTAATTGAACCGAAGATAAGAGGCGGCAACAGGGTCATATGCATAGGCCCGCCCCCGGCTAGTGACGTACTCCATGCTGGGCAGGAAGTACATGACTGGGATTCCCGTCACTCATGCGTGCCGCGTCACACCACACTCCCGTCATGCACACTGCCAGTGTCGTCCATTGACTCGCATTACTGCATAATCCATGCTGTAGGCACATACATGTGGTAATACACTGCAGATTTTTTGCGTGGGGATTGCAGCAATTTTGATACTTCCGGGCGTACTGAGTCGCAGTGCATGAACTGTGCAAGTCTCCATTGCAGTCTTGCCCAGGGTCTCCTTACTGAATAGGTGCTTACTGAACAGGAAGCTCCAAGTTTTGAACCCAGGTCTCCTGTGTCAGAGGCAGAGCCTTTAAATCAGTACACTATCCAACTACAAGTACACTATCAATTCTAAATTGCAGAAATATCGGAAAACACAAAAAAAGCTGAAAAAAAAGCAATGCCATTCAAATTAGATGTGCAACGAAAGCGAATTCGCAACAACGTGGAAATTATGCAAATTCAAATAAGTGTAAACGCCCCCTAATTCCTAACTGGCAGGGCTAGTGGAAGAGGAGCATTCAAATAGTTACAGGTTTACCTAGAAAGGTACTTTAAGATCAACCAGTCAGCATACTTGTTTCCCCGAAAAACATAACAGTGTCTTATATTGTTAGGGGCCTAATTTCGGGGATGTCTTATATTTCTATGAACACACAAGTTCCTGTGCTGTGTGTCCTCCTGTCTTCCCCACTTTGCTGCTTCTTCCTCTGCTGGAGCCATCCCGTGTGCCCATGTCCCCCTTGTACCTTTGGTGTCCTCTTGGTGGCCCCCTCTGTACCTGTGTCCTCCTCTATCCCCTGTGTCCCCAATGTCGTCAGTGTTCTCTGCTGTCCTCCTGGTGCCCCCCTTGTCCTCTGATGTCCCCTTGCATCCTCCTCTTACCCCCAGCTCCATGCCCCACTGTCCTGTCCCTTGCACTCTCTTCTTTTCCCCCAGCTCCATCCTGCCGTGTTTTCGAGCATCAGCTTATGGGGATGAAGTACAGCAACTTGTGTTTCTACTGGATCCAATGATCTTGCAAGCAGCACCATGGCTCCATTATTGGGCCAATCACTGAAGTCTCTGAGTCACAGCGAGTGCAGGGATCGTCCCAATGATGGAGCCATGGTCTTGAGGGCTCCAGTAATAACACAAGTCACCATACTTGTTCCCTTTATTGCCACTAGGGCTTACTTTCAGAGTAGGGCTTGTATTTCGAGCATGCTCAAAATTACTGCCAGGGCTTACTTTCGGGGATGTCTTTATTTCGGGGAAACAGGGTAACAGCAGAAATTTGATAGGTTGCTCAGTACATCTGCTCCGCTTTTCCGCCTGTTTTCTTAGTTCATGTTTTGATAAATCAGCTTGGTAGATTATTATAATGCTCACTCGCATAGTTCTGCTCTCATTTGTATTGTCTAGTACACTGAATTATAGCTCTTATAACCTTCGCCGAGGTTACCTAAAATATCTGATATCAATAACGAGAATGGAACAGACTGACGCGCTGAAACGCTTGTTTCGGGGGCCGCAGACTTTTCATTTCCTGCTCCTGTCGTTTCCAGAATTTGCTTGCAAAATTAAAAGCAATAAAGTCGGATAAATAGCGGCCTCGCCGAGCGGCGGCACAAAATAAAGCAGAATTATTTGTAACCCGTTATGAGTTTCGAGATCGTTTTCGCCAATGAATGGGAAACATTTTAATTGACGAATTTGGTGATCGTGTTACGTGCTTCCAAAAAATGAGGCTGTTCAAAGGGCTAATTTCCTCGGCATAATTAGAAACCTAAATTTATCTAAATTGTTATTAGTGCGGCGAGAACACAGAACGCAATAAGGTGAGGAGTGTGATTTCGCTTTTTCGCTCGCATGAGATGGCTCCAGCTTCACCCAGGTTGTTTTGGGAAATTACTGCCTCCCTAAATCAACAAGAGGCTCTCATTCCATTTCAAAGTTTCACACTTGGACAGCTCCAGGATGGTTACTGTATATTTTATGCAGCCCTGCGTACATCTTCTGCCTCTTGTCTTTATACACTGGCTCTTGATGCTGAGCTTGCAGCAATAGCGCCTCTCTTAAAGTGAACCCGAGGTCAGAGGTGATATGGAGGCAGCCATATTCATTTCCAGTTATACAATACCAGTTGCCTGGCAGCCCTGCTGATCTATTTGGCTGCAGTATTGCCTGAATAAGACCAGAAACAAGCATGCAGCTAATCTTGTCAGGTCTGATAATAATGTCCAGCGCTGCATAATTTGTAAATACAATAAATACAATAAATAAAATAATGTCAGAAACACCTGATCTGCTGCATGCTTAGTCAGGGTCTATGGGTAAAAGTATTAAAGGCAGAGGATCAGCAGGACAGCCGGGAAACTAGTATTGCTTAAAATGAAATAAATATGGCAGCTTCCATATCACTCTAACTCAGGTTTATTGTAACAAGCAAGGCTCTGGAGTTGGAGTGGGGAATCGGAGCAATTTTGAGTACCTGGGTCCATATGCAATTCACCTTTTCACCTAACTTTTCTCCCAGGAGATAATTTTTAATTTTTGATTTAAAATAATTTTCAGCACTTTTCAACTAAAAAAGTACTAAAAAGTTGGTGAAATAGTTCTATCAAAATTATTTTAAATATTTTCTTGCTTTCTGGTGACTTAAAAGGCATTTTATTTACAAGTTTAAAAATACCACCTTGAAGAAAACTCAGGTGAAAAAGTGAATTCCATATGGCCCTGTGTTTTTTTTATGAACTGAGGAGTTGGGGTCAAATGATTTTTGTACTGACTCCACAGCCCTGGTATGAATTACATTAAAGTGGATCCGAGGTGAACTTTTACTCGTTGCACAATTGTGTTCCTTTCCTATTGTTTATAGGGCATTCCTCAAGCCAAATACTTTTTTGTCTTTGTTTTAATACTCTAATTCCCTATAAACTAAACAAGCCACGCCCACAGGTTTTCAGAGAGCCAAGGCACTTTCAGACAGTAGCAAAGGTTCATGGGAGCTCAGTCTGGGCAGGAGGAGGGGAAGGTATTACTAGCCAGAGATTTCAGAGGCAGAGGGGAGGAGGGAGAAGGAGGGGGATTCGTTTTTTTTGCTCAAGATGCAGATAAGCCTGCCTCTGTGTAATGTTTACAAACAACATGGCTGCTGTCATTGTATCACAGGATTAAATAATCATATTCTATTAAAGCTGTTTGCAGCTAGATTTGCTGTGTAAAGTATCTAAACTTTAAGATATATAGACAAGTTACTTGTTATAGTTCGTTTTTCATCTCGGATCCGCTTTAAGCAGTCAGGGTCGAGGAGTCAGAGGAATTTTGGGTACCTGGAGTCAGAGTTGGTGGTTTTATAAACTGAGGAGTCGGAGTTGGATGACTAATGTACCAGCTGCACAGCCCTGTTACTAGAGATGAGCGTAATGACGTAATTACGATTTCGCGAAATTTTGCGTAATTAGTGTAATTACGATTATGGCCGTAAGTACATAATCGTAATGAAGAAGGATTTCGCGTAAGCGTAATTTTCGCGTAATTTTCGCATTACAATGGGTATTTGTTCATGCCGTAATTTCGCATTAAACGCTACCGTAATTTCGCGTTAAACCATAACGCTCCGTATAATATAAAAAAGCCGCTGACTTTAAGGGCTAATAGCAAAGCCCCCTTAAATGCTAAGAGCCTCAAATTTGGAGAGGATATTAAGGAGATCAGGAGGAATAAGAGGAAAACAATTTTTTTCAAAAAGACCTTATAGTTTTTGAGAAAATCAATGTTAAAGTTTCAAAGTAAAAATGTATACATTTAAAAACCCGCCGACTTTAACGGTTAATAGCAAAGCCTGCTTAAAGTTTAGGAACACCAAATTCCCAGGGTATATTAAGGGGATCAGTGGGAATAAGAGGAAAATTTTTTTTTCAAAAAGACCTTATAGTTTTTGAGAAAATCGATTTTTAAGTTTCAAGGGCAAAAATGTCTTTTAAATGCGGAAAATGTCAGTTTTTTTTGCACAGGTAACAATAGTGTATTATTTTCATAGATTCCCCCAAGTGGGAAGAGTTTTACTTACTTCGTTCTGAGTGTGGGAAATATAAAAAAAAAACGACGTGGGGTCCCCCCTCCCAGACCTCTTTAACCCCTTGTCCCCCATGCAGGCTGGAAAAGCCAGAATGCAGAGCACCGGCCGCGTGGGGCTCTGCACCCTGACTATACCAGCCCGCATGGTCCATGGATTGGGGGGTCTCGGAAGGGGAGGGGCAGCCAAGCTTTCCCCTCCCCCTCCGAGCCCTTGTCCAATCCAAGGACAAGGGGCTCTTCTCCACCTCCGATGGGCGGTGGAGGTGGAGGCCGCGATTTCCTGGGGGGGGGGGGGTTCATGGTGGAATCTGGGAGTCCCCTTTAAAAAGGGGTCCCCCAGATGCCCACCCTCCCTCCCAGGAGAAATGAGTATAGAGGTACTTGTACCCCTTACCCATTTCCTTTAAGAGTTAAAAGTAAATAAACACACAAACACTTAGAAAAAGTATTTTAATTGAACAAAAAACATAACCACGAAAAAAGTCCTTTAATATTCTTAATTAACCATTAATACTTACCTGTCCCTTTAAATAAATGATCCCTCGAAATAGCCTCGGAAATGTTCTATCAGTTACAATGTAACAAAGTTGTTACAATGTAACAACTTTGTTACATTGTAACTACGCCGCACCCGACGTCACTCGCCGCTCAGCCGCCGCATACGCGTCCGTGCAGGACGCTAAGTCCCCGCTGGCCCCCGCTGTCCACCCCGCCCACATCTGTCACCCACATGTCACCCACATGTGGGTGACATGTGGGTGACATGTGGGAGAGGCGGGGAGGGCAGCGGAGCCGGCGGGGACTTAGCGTCCTGCACGGACCCGACAGAGCTCTGAGCTATATAGCTCAGAGCTCTCTAAGCATCTGTAATAAGGCAACAGTGGGCTGAACGCGGACAAACGTCCGTGTCCGCATCAGCAGCGCAACCGCCCGCATGGTCGCATGCGGAACGTGGAGCAACGTCCGCGTCCGCAGCGGTAGCACGATCCGCCGTTCAGTCGCAGACCTCTCGGCGTACTCCACGTCGAGGCTGCACTCCTGGAACACCTTCACAGGCCTCATGGCATGCTGCTCGCCGAGACACCTCTCATGACAGTCTGGACCCCGTAGGGGCCGCGCGCGTGTGCAGTAAAGCCTTTTATACTCTTAGAAAGAGAGTCAGCTGACCAGCTGGTCAGCTGACCTCAGCAAGGTCCTTGAGCTGTGCTGCAAGGTCCTTGAGCCAGGTTGTGATTGGTTGAATGGCTGGGCGGGCTGTTTGAGTCCAGCACAGTATAAAAGCAGGCATTCTGTCAGTTGCAAGTTGTCTGCAGTCAGCGAATACTTGTGTGTTAGCACTCAGACCCTAGTCAGATACCAAAGTGTGCTAGAACCAGCTGGAGCTGGGGATCCACACTTAGCCAGATTCTGTTGATAGCCTAAAGTACTAATTGCATTGTATATTGTGTATGATCTTTTGAGAAAACTCTTAAGTGTGTGCACCTAACACCACATCATTACAGCATCTTTGTATTTGGGCTCCAAGGAGCCCCATTGGTCCTTAGCAGACCAATGGGGTTCCTTCAAATCAGAAGGAACCCCATTGGTCTGCTAAGGACCAATAGGGCTCCTTGGAGCCCAAATTCAAAGATGCTTAGAGAGCTCTGAGCTATATAGCTCAGAGCTCTGTCGGGTCTGTGCAGCGCAGACGCGTATGCGGCGGCTGAGCGGCGAGTGACGTGGGGTGCGGCGTAGTTACAATGTAACAAAGTTGTTACATTGTAATAACTTTGTTACATTGTAACTGATAGAACATTTCCGAGGCTATTGCGAGGGATCATTTATTTAAAGGGACAGGTAAGTATTAATGGTTAATTAAGAATATTAAAGGACTTTTTTCGTGGTTATGTTTTTTGTTCAATTAAAATAGTTTTTCTAAGTGTTTGTGTGTTTATTTACTTTTAACTCTTAAAGGAAATGGGTAAGGGGTACAAGTACCTCTATACTCATTTCTCCTGGGAGGGGGGGTGGGCATCTGGGGGACCCCTTTTTAAAGGGGACTCCCAGATTCCACCATGAACCCCCTGCCCCCAGGAAATCGCGGCCTCCACCTCCACCGCCCATCGGAGGTGGAGAAGAGCCCCTTGTCCTTGGATTGGACAAGGGCTCGGAGGGGGAGGGGAAAGCTTGGCTGCCCCTCCCCTTCCGAGACCCCCCAATCCATGGACCATGCGGGCTGGTATAGTCAGGGTGCGGAGCCCCACGCGGCCGGTGCTCCGCATTCTGGCTATCCCAGCCTGCATGGGGGACAAGGGGTTAAAGAGGTCTGGGAGGGGGGACCCCACGTCGTTTTTTTTTTATGTTTCCCACACTCAGAACGAAGTAAGTAAAACTCTTCCCACTTGGGGGAATCTATGAAAATAATACACTATTGTTACCTGTGCAAAAAAACCTGACATTTTCCGCATTTAAAAGACATTTTTGCCCTTGAAACTTAAAAATCGATTTTCTCAAAAACTATAAGGTCTTTTTGAAAAAAAAATTTTCCTCTTATTCCCACTGATCCCCTTAATATACCCTGGGAATTTGGTGTTCCTAAACTTTAAGCAGGCTTTGCTATTAACCGTTAAAGTCGGCGGGTTTTTAAATGTATAAATTTTTACTTTGAAACTTTAACATTGATTTTCTCAAAAACTATTAGTTCTTTTTGAAAAAATTTTTTTCCTCTTATTCCTCCTGATCTCCTTAATATACTCTCCAAATTTGAGGCTCTTGGCATTTAAGGGGGCTTTGCTATTAACCCTTAAAGTCGGCGGCTTTTTTACATTATACGGAGCGTTACGGTTTAACGCGAAATTACGGTAGCGTTTAATGTGAAATTACGGCATGAACGAAACGCGTTGAAAATTACGCTTACGGTATTTTCAATTACAATTTTAATGGCAATTACGCTACCGTAATTTCGCATCGTAATCGCAAATTTCGCATGCGTAATTATAGTAATGCGAAATTACGAAAATTTCGGCTCAACTCTACCTGTTACCCGGGGATGGGTTGGGGATAAGGGGGCCCGTCTCTGTCATCAAATGTAAAGGTAAATACAGAGCGGTAGTAGCGGAGCGTTATACATTGCCTGCTTTCAGCGGGACAGGTCCTCTTCACTCCTCTTCAATGTAGCTACATGCCTGACAGCCAATCACCATGTGACTCATGATGCCTGTGGAGTGAACGGGACCTGTCCCACCTAAAGCAGGTAATGTATAAGGCTCCACTGCCACCTATCTGCATTAACTGACAGAAGACACAGAACATTTATATTGCGCCTCAAATGACTCAAAGCGCCAGAGCTGCAGCCACTAGGGGCACGCTCTATAGGCAGTAGAACTGCAGCCACTAGGGGCACGCTCTATAGGCAGTAGAACTGCAGCCACTAGGGGCTCGCACTATAGGCAGTAGAACTGTTAAGGAGTCTTGCCCAAGGTCTCCTCTCTGAATAGGTGCTGGCTTACTGAACAGGTAGAGACAGGATTTGAACCCTGATCTCCTGTGTCACAGAGCCCTTAACCAGTACACTATCTAGCCACTGCATTGGGGGAGGGGCTGGAAGATGGACACTGGGGGGCCTGGCAGACAGTAGATATACCCATGCTCTTAAGTTTGACACAGACAGTAGAATGGTAATGAGCTGTTAATTATTTCACCTTGCATTCAAGTTGTATGCAGCCTGGAACAGCACCAATCAAAATATTTAGGAATTGCATTTGATTGGTCCAGCTGCAAACTCAGGGGCATAACTGCAGATATTGCTGTAGCAAAGCTCCTTATGGGTGGGGGAGGAACAAGGTGGCCATACTTATTATATGACCCAGCAGGCCATGGGAGTCACCAAGAAGGGTTAGGGAAGTCAGTTGGGGGCTGAGATTTGTAGCTATGTCCCCGTCTAAATAGAATTAACTTTACACGCAAATCAGAATTATTAGCACACAGTCCTGACAATCTAAGGAAGTGTGGACTTCCATACTTGTGGCCGAGGTGCACTGTTGTCTGGAAGTAAGGGTCTATATAAGTAACAACCACCACATATGACATTTGGTGTGTAGGTAACCTTTAGCTTAGATCGAGGACAATTGGTAAAGCACTGACAGCAAAGCATTGATAAATTGGTAAAGCATTGACACCATAAGACAGCAAAGAAGGGCACAAACGACCACCTGCACACACCAGGCCTTAAGGCTCATATCCACTATGCAACTTTTACAAAGATTTTTTTGCAGAGCAACATCGTTTAATGAAAATTCAATAAATGATGCATGCCACCAGCGGCGATCATTCATTTTTGAATGACCACCATGTTGGAATAAATCATGGATAATCGTTTTGATTTTCATTGACTTTCGTGGGTTTTGCTGCTCACGTGCAAACGATTGTTAAAATGGTCCTTCATATCCAATGCGCCACCTGTGCTTGCAGACTTGGCCAGATGATCATGGAACGGTCGTTCATCGGTAGAGATCCCTGGCCATGAGTATTGAGCTTTAGAAAGCCTGAGAGCACAGCCGGGACAAGGTCCTCCAGCACCTAAGGCTGAGACACCAAAGTGCGCCCCTCCATCCCTCCCACTCCAGCCGTCAAACACTGATTATTATTTGATTAAGCCCCAACACCTTAAAGCGGAATATAACCCTGCATTTCAACTTTGCTCTAAAACATTATTTACAGTATATTATATGCAACCAGCATTTTTTTTTTACTAGACCAGCATTGGAAGGGTTACACAGGGCTTTAAAGTTCCTGGAGATTTCTGCAGACGCATCCGAAGCTGAAATAGATACATTTTGTTTACATAAATGTATCTAAGTGTTGAATGTGACTCATCTCTCTGACTGAGAAGGAGCTTGGAGGACAGCCAAAGAGTGTGTAACATTTATCAATAGATACATTCAACTAAATAGAATGTAGCAATCTGAACGTCTGCATATCTCTCCACGGAACTTTAAACCTCTGTGTTTAACCCTTCCAATGCTGATCTAGTAATCTAGTGATCTAAAAAAATGCTTTTTGCATGTAATATGCTGTAAATAATATTTTAGAGCAAAGTTGAAATGCAGTGTTATATTCCGCTTTAACCTGTAGTTATATTGCTTACAGTCACTGCCATGTATCCACTTTTCTTATTTCTCTTTGCTTCAAACACAATATGGGAATGATAGCTGAGTGAGTTGTGCACCCCCTCCTACACTACGCCCTGAGGCTGGAGCCTCTCTTGCCTCTGTCTCCGCCATGCCCTGCCTGAGAGTTACTACAACAGCTAGGTAAATAAGTCAGCAGTGGAAATATCTATATTTCCATTACTTCAGGATTGTTACCATATTTAAAGAGTATATTTTATACAGTGTAACGTCCTTGTCTCTTCTCAGTGGCCAATCTTGTTGACAGTCTATACTCAGTGAGATAAGAAATCTAAGCGTGTAAATTTCCAGATGAACAATAATTGTGATCAGAACGAAAACAAAGCAGGTATGAAGGTTCTAGTCTGGTTCCTCTTATGAATGAGTGGCTTCTTAGAAGAATTTCTATGTGACTAATACAGCATAAAATCAATCATTGATCAGACTTCCGCTATTGGTATAAGCCCTTAGCTCCAAGGCAACTGAAAGAAGTCACCTTTTCTGAACCTTTCAACAATGCAGGGGATCCATCATAGCACATCCATGAAAAACAATTACGTGGGTATCATCGAAGGCAACATTTTGAAGACCAACTCTGGAAGCATTTCTAAATACAACAGATACAAGACTTTAAAATTATGTGAAGTCCCTTTCTGTTTTCCAGTACAGCAAGAGTAAAAAAACTTGAGCAGGTATCTATGCAAAAGAGCTTCTCTGAGCTAGTTGACCAAAGTGGTAGAACTAAGTCGTGTTTTCTAAAGAGCTTAACCACTTGACGGCCACAGTGTTAGCCCCCTAAGGCTGTTTAGCCCCCCCAAGGCTGTTTTTAGCTCAGTTGGGCTATGCCGTTTCTTCAGCCTCCTGCACAGCCCAGCTATGGAGCCCAGCGATCGGACTCACTTATTTTTTGTCCCTAAGGGGACATGCCGCCAGAGGTGTCCGATCGCTGTGGCCGTTGTTGTTTTTTTTCCCTCAGCCTGTATCAGGCTGTTCTCCCTCCCTCCCTCCTCCCTCCCCTTCCCTCCTCCCCTCCGTTCACAAAATTGAACAGGACGGCGATCCGTCCTGTTTTGCCTCTCATAGGCATCAGCCTATTAGAGGACGGCGATCCCTGGCCAATCAGAGGCCGGGGATCGCCGATCTTGTACAGCGCTGCCGGAGACCGCAGCGCTGTACAGTTTAAACAAAGGGGATTTCTTTCCCCTTTCGTTTACAAACAGCCTGCTAGCCGCGGTCAGCTTATCACGAAGATCCCTCTATGAACTGGCAGGGAACCATCGCGCATGCGCACGGCCGTTCCCTGCCAAACTGCAGCTCCAGGACTTGACACCAATTGGCGTTAGGTGGTCCTGGTGCTGCCTCCGCAGCCACGCCCATTGGCGTGGAGCGGTCGTCATGTAGTTAAACAGCAAAGAAACGGAAAGAAGGCATGAGATAAGGTTTTACTGCAGGAAAGTTAAAAGGGTCATTACTTTTGCTTAGCTTAAAAGACAAAGTGTGGATTCTAAACTGCAACTGTGACAGGCTGATGCAATGTTATAAATAAAGCTATATAACTGACAATAAAAATAGAAGATTATTTTCTCTGTTAATAATGTTCTATTTATTATCCATACTACACATACAAATCATTATCATCATAAATAGATTTTTGCTTCAAATTCTCTTTAAATAATAACCACCCATTCTGCACCTGACCAATATCAAGGGACTGAAGTGGTGCAGAAATGGCCAGTGAACCATTCCCTAATGTTCCTATGTAGCTATTGGGCAATGCTAGCCTTACATGGGTTGCTAATGGCTCAAAATGGCATGCGGTGGATCACCACCATGTCAAATTTTGATTGGGTAGTAGTGATTCTAGCACCTTGTCCACTTGATCTCAGAAATCTATTATTCAAAAATTAAACAGCTATCAACGTCCTGCTTAGTCCAGTTAGTCCACGCTATGCAGCTTCAATCTCCAGCCATAGCCCCCTTATAAACTCGACGGCCATTTCCCCAATGGGCCAAATCACATTGTTGATTGATAAATGACCTAATATATAATGAAAGTTGATTGATGCATGTGTCGGTAAACAGATCCCCAGAGAATTTGATCAAAATGATCATATTGGCCAGAAAAATCAACCTGTGTTTGGCCAATCTGAGTGTTTTGAGGTCAATAAAACACACACCTTGACCCAGTTATCCGGAACTAAAGCAACAGAAAGTTTCCTTACCGGCATGCCTGATGGATAACGGGGACTTTGTTTTTGGTTTTGAGGTTTTTAACCACGTCCTGCTCCTATGCCGTGAAATTAAGTATCTGCACTCTCCTCGCTACAAAATCTTAGATAACACAGTTTATTTATCTCTGACCTGATAATATCACTACAGAGTTGTAAATAGTGACAGTAACCCCCTCTCCTCCTCCCAGGGAATTCAATGGCAGAGTTAATTAGTAAACAAGTGTAAAATACACATTCCAGGAGCAGACAGTAGCAGATTGTATACATTACTTAATTGTTGCATCTAATACATTATCAAAACAAATGAACTGTTTAAAATTTAAACTTTAAATAAACAGAAGCCAGCGGCTTTCAGGGTCCATGTACGGAACACGATGTGTGTCACCTGACCCAATGTGGATCAGGTGACACGCCGGCTTGTGCTTGGGGAAGCCGAAGAGCCACTAGGAGCCTGCTAGGTGCTGAAGGAAGACTGCTAGAGATCGCTGATGGCTCCATTAGTATTTGGGGGGGAGGTTTGTCCTTTTTGGTCTGGTTGCTCATGCAACCAGCAAGCACATGTACCCGTCATCAGACGATCCTCGCTGGTGCCGGATACCAGGAACTCTGCTGTACATTGGTTTTGCCCTTTTTGCATAAATCCTTTTTGTTTCTTTGCATGTACAGACCTTTTAAAGTGACCATATTTTTTTTGTCATATCTGACAGCCGCTTTCTCTCTCTGTGACAATGAAATAATCAGAAACATGAAATAGCAGTCCTGCAAGCAACCAGCTTAATTGGTTTTGTGTAACATCATTTCCAGCGGACCGCCTGTCTCTCTGCGGGTCAGGTTTGAGCTCTTGAGATGTAATTCATCACCCAGCCTGTAAGAAAGTGTATTTTATCATAGCCCAGCAGGAGCGGAAGACCGTGAGATCGCTTAGTGCTGCCTTTTATCCTGACTTCAACTCCCAGCAACAACACTTCCCAGAGTAGCACGATAGACAGAAAATGTAGGCCTGTATTTGTATTTATCCATTCCTAAACACATGTGTATCATGTCACCTCTTCCTAGACGCCGCCCTCACCCTTTTATTTACTTGTCATGTTGAAAGCCACATCAATGAATACAGGAAACTGCTTGAATACATAGATGTACTCTAGAAGTGACTAGCTAAAGGGGCTGTACAGTTTAAATCACTGGTGGGTACCCACGCTGAAATCAGGAAAAAAGGACGCAAAAGCCCTTACCAAAAAAAGGGCGCTGCCATAGGCGCCTATTATAAAAGCCATGATTTGCAGCATTTGGGCGCACAGCAGTGCCCACTGAAATTTACCTTCTTTTCCCACAAATAAAAAAGCCACAATTTGTGGCAAAAAAAAATAACATTTATGGGTGCCGAGGCATGTGGATATGCAAATTGCAGCACTGCATAACAGGCGCTCCTACGGGCACCGCAATTTACCTTCTTTGCGGTGGGGGTGGATTAAGGTTAAGAGGGGTGGGTGCTTAGGTAAGTGTTGGGGGGTTGAGTGGCATAGATAGAGGGAGGTTAGACATCGGTAGAGGGGGGTTTTAGGGTTAGGCATGGGTAGAGGGAGGTCTTCAGGTTAGGCATGGGTAGAGGGAGGTTTTAGGCGTGCATAGAGGGAAGTCTTCGGGTTAGACATGGGTAGAGGGAGGTCCTCGGGTTAGGCATAGGTAGAGGGAAGTCTTAGGGTTAGGCATGGGTAGTAGGAAGTTTTAACGTTAGGGATGGGTAGAGGGAAGTCTTAGTGTTAGGCATGGGTAGAGGGAGGTCTTTGGGTTAGGCATGGGTAGAGGGAGGTTTTAGGCGTGCATAGAGGGAGGTCTTCGGGTTAGACATGAGTAGAGGGAGGTCCTCGGGTTAGGCATAGGTAGAGGGAAGTCTTAGGGTTAGGCATGGGTAGAGGGAAGTCTTAACGTTAGGGATGGGTAGAGGGAAGTCTTAGTGTTAGGCATGGGTAGAGGGAGGTCTTTGGGTTAGGCATGGGTAGAGGGAGGTTTTAGGATTAGGCATGGGTAGAGGGAGGTTTTAGGATTAGGCATGGGTAGAGGGAGGTTTTAGGGTTAGGCATGGGTAGAGAGAGGTTTTAGGATTAGGCATGGGTAGAGGGACGTTTTAGGGTTAGGCATGGGTAGAGGAATGTCTTCGGGTTAGGCATGAGTAGAGGGAGGTTTTAGGGTTAGGCATGGGTAGAGGGAGGTCTTTGGGTTAGGCATGGGTAGAGGGAGGTTTTAGGGTTAGGCATGGGTAGAGGGAGGTTTTAGGGTTAGGCATGGGTAGAGGAACGTCTTCGGGTTAGGCATGAGTAGAGGGAGGTTTTAGGGTTAGGCATGGGTAGAGGGAGGTTTTAGGGTTAGGCATGGGTAGAGGGAGGTCTTAGGGTTAGGCATGGGTAGAGGGAGGTCTTGGGATTAGGTATCGGTAGAGGGAGGTCTCAGGGTTAGGCATGCGTAGAGGGGGGTCTTGGGGTTAGGTATCGGTAGAGGGAGGTTTCGGGTTAGGCATGAGTAGAGGGAGGGTTCTGTGTGAGAGTAGGGTTAGGTTAAGACATAGTAAAATATTGGTAATGATTACTGATATTTTACTACTGAAATTAATCAGTAGAATCTCTGTAATTTTACTGATTTTCGACTAGCAGCAATTTCCTGCACTATTTTTTACATGTTTGCACCTGCACTACCTGAGCTAACTTCAAACATCAATTCATGTGCAGTACAGATCTGAATCAGGTGCAAATAACTTCAGCTGAAATGCAAGTGTTATGAGGCTTGGAACTGGGTTTTAAACCCAATCTACACGATACGATTCTTTGTGCGATTCCATTACAATTCTATTTACGATCCGATTAAATCCGAAATGTCCGATTGGTATTCGATTCAATTTGATTTGCCATTGTTTTGCAATGGCAAATCAAATTGAATCGAATCGAATCCCGATCGGACATGTCGGATTTTATCGGATCGTAAATAGAATCGTAATCGAATCGTACAAAGAATCGTATCGTGTAGATTGGGCTAAACAGGTTTAGCAGGAAATTCATTTGGTTGGACCAATTCCAAACTGCATACATTTGCAGAAAATGAATTGTAACTCAGAATTAGTAGCATGCCATTGACCTTGCCTAGCTGTAGCACTGACCTGCTGACTGTCCAGTATAAGGGCTAGTTTAGACCCGGGCACATTTGTGGAGCGTTTCAGTGCTTTGTCGATTGCAGGCGATCAGCAAGGAGCTGTCACAAATGTATCCCTATGGGGTCATTCTAACTGCAGTACAGTTGTACTATAACTTATTTTAATTTGTTGTTTATTTTTTAAACCACTTTAGTATGCGTCTATCATTGTTTTTATAATATTTTACTCCATATTCTTCCAAGTTTGAAAAACACATTGACAAAAAAAACCATCACAAGCCTCATGACCTAATGATTAAATATTGATTATATTAAAGTGGTCATTTTGAAAAATTACAGCAGGGTATCTGTCCATTTTTTTTTATCAATAAAAATGTAGCGGTTTGCGGTAAACAATCCTATTTTTATTTTCAGTACGGGTACCTTACTGAATTAAGTATTTGAGCAAAATTGTGAAACTTTTAGGACAAACTGTAAAGGTGTTAATTTGCCTTTTGTACTAGATTCCCGGCTTGTACTAGAATTTTTACAAGTAATTTCTACCTACCACATGAAGAGGTTATCATTTTGTGCATTTACTTTCTCCATCTCAGCCATTCCCTGTAGATTCTACTTGCTACACTTGTTTATTTCACCATTCTTGATACAGATAAATAAATACTCTTGGAATACATCACACAATCGCACTGCTATTACTATCATTATTTATACATTTTAGAAGTAAAATTACAGTAGAAAAGTAGAAACGTTGCTTTGTTTAGGGAAATGGTTTTAAAGACTGTAATTTTTTGTTGTTGTTGTAGCTGTTTAATTTGCATTGACTAAAGGGTTCAGATAAAGATTCTCTTCTGAATAAAATAAAAAAAAAATGAAAAAGCACAAAAAATAAACTAGTAAAGACAAAAAACATAAGAGAAGACATAAATCATTTAAATGGAAACTATCGATTAACTTGTTTATTTCAATTGAGATAGAAAATGTTTGGGAAGTGCTGCTAAGTACTGGTGTATACATTTCACTGCTTATCTCTTTGATTACTGTTATCTAATTCCTTTCACATCAGTTAATTATGTGTGCAGAGAGCACAGTCAGAGACAGTCAGAGTTTTCTCTCACAGAGAGCAGAGGAAATGTATCTTATGTGCAACATAAACATTTGTAAAATACTGTAGTGTGTGAAACCTGATACCTGTTTTCAAATAATCTGCTTCAATTTTACACTGTTCTGAGCATGTCTGACTGCAGAGATTCACCTCTGCAAATGAGACATTCCAAACGTAGCTAAAATGTACACACAATTAATTAAAGGTTTTGCCTCTGATATTTAACATGAAAAGTAGGAAAATGTTAACACAGCTACTTAGACATTATTTGTACATTGTCATTTTAGAACACTTGGGTATTGATAGTGTTCCTTTTAGGCTGGTTTCACAGTGGGATGTTAAAGTCCCACGTTACAGCAGCCAGTAACGCAGCTTAACTCACAGCACTGTAAAATCAATGTGCTGTTCACAGTGCACACGTTGCGTTACATTGTAACGCAGCAAAGTGCTGCATGCTGTACGTTATACTGGGCTAAGCCACGTTAGACTGTTTGCACATGCTCAGTAATGTTGGAGGAGGAGGTCTCCCCTCCTCCTCCACGGCCAGCCACATGGCTAATTAATATTCACTGCACTGTGGTGACTCGTGGTGGGACTGTTGTGTTGTCCGGATCATGATCCGGTTCATTTGATCCGGATCTTTTTTGTGAGTGGAATCATCTGGATCATCACAATGAAAGATTCGGTTCACAGTGGATGTCTGTCTGGAAGAAACAGGAACATACAGAATGTATAGTGCAGGGAAAGTCCTGTCCTGCTAGTCATTTCACCCTCAGTCAGCTTCCCTAGTAAAATAATTTAAATGATTTGGTTCAAAGATCCGGATCTTTTCAATTATCCGATTCAAATGATCCGAATCCTTAAAAAGATCCGGACTTTCTATCACTAACCTGGAGCGGCTGCTTTGAGAGCTGCATAACGCAGCTCAATCTGACGTCCAACTTCAACACCACCATGCGTTGCATTAGGGGCACGTTATGCGACCTTAACGTCCCCTAAAACGCAACGTCTTGGTGGGAAAGTAGCGTTAGGTAGTGACATTTTGAGTTAATAAGTAAGGCGACATAATTCAGCAGAAAAGCCCTGTGAATCAGCTCCCTTATCTGCAACAGTCGGTTTCTGCCTTTTGGACTTGGTGTACATCCACCATATATAGAGACCAGCCCTGAATCACCAATATGTGAGTCCTCGTTCATTTTACATGGCGAGAGTCCAGGTTACGTACGTAGCTAGCAAAGGTGTTTGAAACAAGAAATAAATAAATACCTGTGCCTCACTGATAAAACTTTATTGTGATAACATTTTAAGTGTGAGAGATTGGATTCTTATAAAGTCCCATTTACGGCAGAGTCTCTCTAAGTACTTTTTCCCAGTTGTAGTATAAAACAGAGAAAACAGAAACATTTACAAGGCCCCAGCAGTATTTATCTTTGTCTTCCTCTGTTGGGAACATAAAAGGAAAAAAAAAAGAAATAATTGTTGTCAGTAGAAATAAGCTATTGTTTTTGGTTTTTTTTTTTCTGATGTTGAAAAGAATATAAAATTGAGTTGAAGAAATAAGAGGTTTTCAGAATTTTCCAGGTTCAATGCGAGGGCTAAGGGTAAAACGCTGCATTTGCGGGTTTCGGCGTGCAGCTCTGTTCTGTAAGAGAGGCCCGTAAATGTCAGTGTTAAGGTGATAAATGGTAATTTAGGACCAGAGAAGGTCTGACAGCACTTCCCATCACTGTACAGTTTACTTTTATATTTCCGAGATGTTTTACATTACTGCCCTTTTATATTATAGTCCTGTGTTATTGTTTTACAAAAGAACAAAAATATTAGCACAAAAGTAAGTATTAAAGAGGAGCTATGAAAAGCAAAAAATGCAGGAGGATCGTGGCTGTTACATCTTTACTTTTATGAATTAAAAATATTAGGATATGTGTGTGTGTGCGTGTGGTGTGTGAGTGTGTAGGTGTGTGTGTATTTAATGTTTGTGTGTGTGTGTGTGTGTGTGTGTGTGTGTGTGTGTGTGTGTGTGTGTGTGTGTGTGTGTGTGGTGTGTGTGTGTGTGATTGTTGTGTGTGTGTGTGTGTGTGTGTGTGTGTGTGTGTGTGTGTGTGTGTGTGTGTGTGTGGTGTGTGTGTGTGGTGTGTGTGTGTGTGTGTAAAATCTGGCCACTTCGGGTTCTGGCTGGCCATTATGCAAAGTGGCCGGCTACTGCGCCAATATGCAAAACAACTTAGTTTTTCTGACCTTTGCCAGCCACACACACACACACACCACACCTACACACACACCCACCACACACCTGCACATACACACACACCTACACACACACAAATACACCACACACACGCACCACACACACACACACACACCTACACACACACCACACACACACACACCTACACACACACAGGCAACGGCCAGAAAAAGTACAGCTTCCGAGAGAAGCTGTCGCTTTTTCAGCGGGAGAGAGGAATCAGTGATCGGGCACCATAGCCCGATACATTGATTCCGTGGCTACCAAATCCGCGGCCGGGAGTGCGCGTGCACGCGCGCGATCGGCTGCGGGAGCGCGCGGTAGCGCGCATGGTTTCTGGACGTAGTTTCTACCTCCAGAAACCAAAATAGGTTAAGGTACCCTGCCTCACGAGCTTCCAATGTGCATCATTGTAAGCAGCAAAAGAAAAGCAGCACACTGCCTTCCTGTCAGGAGGAGCACACCAATGACAGTGTCTCTGATTGAAGAATGTCTAGATTGAGCTAGTGTGCAGCAATAACTCATGGGACACCCCCCTCCTCCTCAACAAAAATTGTCATTGGGCTCCCTCCTTGGATCCAAACCCTGACTAACTCTCCCTCCTCCAGGTAACTGGTAAGACACACACACACACACACACACACACACACACTTCCCACCACCACCACCCTACACAGCAGAGTAGTTCAGAGGAGCAGTGCAATAGTTACCTGCTCCAATGATGTGTTGTGTCTCTTCTGGCAGTTGCATGCTTTATGCTTCCATACCTCCTTCTGACCAGTGACCACATGACATACCACAGGAGCCAGAGGTATGCAGCATAGAGTGTGTGGCTGTCAGAAAGATCAAAGGAGACCCGAAGCAGCACTGGAGCAGGCAAATGTTAAACTTCTCCACTGTGCTACTCTGCAGAAGAGGGAGGAGCAGGCCCCCCACACTCAAGAGTTTGAGACCCCACGCTCAGAGATTTGGACATTTTAAGTGTTAGAGATGGTCATATTTGCCCAATCCTGCTGTATATATATATATATTTTTTTTTTTGTTACAAAAGCCAATCCAGAAGAGGGTCATTTTCAAAGCCAAATAGTTTTCCTACGAATGACTGCCTCATCCCTATTTGTTTGGCCAGTCTTCTCAAGCATCATATCTGGTATGAATGAGCATGCAGAAATCTGCTGGCCACCCTAAGGATTATTCTTAGTTAACAAACTGTTACTAATTTGAGGATAGATAGATTTTGTTTCTCTCAACCAGTCAAGCTGATGATCCCAAATGCTTTACTGAGTACATCTTAAATAACAATTAGAAAGAAGAAAGCTCATTATCTAAATTGGCAAAACAATAAATAAACTGAAATTACCACAGCGCATTGTGCATAGAGAGAACTACAACAATCGTACTCTGCTCAATGGTAAGATCTTCCCTTTTCTTGGCGGCAAACGGGCTGTAATCATTTGTTATCTATAAAAATTAAAGAGTATGTACAGTTTGTGGAAGTCTTTCTTCCCCCATTCTCCCTGTAGAAGATCAACAGAGCATATCTGAAAAATACGCGTCAAACAAGTGCTTTATTTTGTGATCCAAAGCCACTTTTATGTGATCTCAGGAAAAATCAAGAAGTCTTTTCTTTAGGGGGTGCCCATTCCACTCCAATGTTCTGGATTTCCCGCGTTTCCTCTGTACTGATTGATGCTTTTCGCCCCCAGCCTTTTTCCTAAAAAGGTAATTATGTAAACACATTCATAGGAGATCTCATTCATAAGAGAGAAACTCAGAGTTGAGGGTCTATTCATTCTCAGTGCAGGCCATCTCGGCACAGGGTGAAGTCGAGAAACGACTCAACCTGCTCCTGAATAAACTCCGGGCCCATGCTGATTACTATTCCCCCTCTGAGTTGCAGCAACTCAGAGGGACATCTTAAACTGGCTATCACTGGTGGCTAAATTACTTTTTCTTTTTCCTAGTTGGAGTGTTGCCAGGCTGAAACTCTGGGCGGCAAAATCAGGCACTCAGCGCTGGCGCCAAAACGATCAGAGCAGCGCTGCGCCTAAATAAGCTGGTTCACAAAGTTGAATTTAGAGGCGTCATCCTCTGACTTGCTTCATTCGTAGAGCAGTCATGCCAGGGTTAGACAGAATGGGACACTAAGGTAGCAGTGGCGTCTGAACAACTACAGGATCTAATAACAATCACTGTTAGTAATAACAGGTTACTTAATTAAAAACTTAAAGAGAACCTGGCGCTAGTCTACTTTAGGGGACCCACCGCAAATCCCCATAGACACTTTCAGCTGGGCTGCAAAACGGAACAAATGGCTTCCGTTTGCTTGTTGAAACCCCCACAAGCCATATACCCATGGATAGGTAAGCATGCCCTGTAACGAATTGGGAGGTTTTCGGTAACAGAAAGTTTAAATTGGCCGTGTAGGAGCCACCGAACGGCCTAAATCTCGGTTCCGTCGGCCATCTTAATTCTGCTGTGCAGGTCTCTTTCTTCCTCCTCATTGGAGGGTTTGTTAGCTGGCACGCCCCCACCTAACAATCCCTCCAATGAGGAGGAAGAAACGACCTGCAGAGCAAAACCAAGATGGCCGACGGACCCGAAATTGCGGTCGTTCCGAGGCTCCTACACAGTCAGTTCAAACTTTTTTTTTTTACCGAAACCCGCAAAATTCGTTAGAGGACATGCGTAGCTACCCGGGGATATAAGGCTTGTGGGGGTTTCATCAAGCAAACGGAAGCCATTTGTTCCGTTTTGCAGCCCAGCTGAAAGTGTCTATGGGGATTTGCGGTGGGTCCCCTAAAGTAGACTAGCGCCGAGAACCTGTACTGAGTAAAAATATTTAAAATAAACACATGAGGTAACTTCAAATGAACATTACAGAGTTACCTTGCCATCAGTTCCTCTCAGAAGCTCACCATTTTCTTCTGACAATAATCCCATCCAGTTCTGACAATATTTTGTCAGATCTGAAATATATCAGTTGCTGTCAGTAAAATATCAGTTTCTGTCAGTTATAGCTGAGAGGAAAACGGATGTACCAGGTAATGTCCATGTTTCCCTATGGCTCAAGTGGGCGAGGTTACAGTTTAACTGTGTGCTGACCAGAAAGCTGTTATGGGTAATGGCTATTTTCAAAATGGAGGACGGAAAATTCCCTTGATCACAGTGCACAAACAGGACGCAGGAATGGAGAAAGAGATTGAGGAGTAGACTACACGGGAGGTAAGTATGACTTGTGTATGGTTATTTTGACTTTTATTTTCAGTATAGGTTTTCTTTAAAAACACCAGAAACAATATTGTCCAATATATACCCCCTGTGGAAAAGGCCAGCTTAAGATTGCCAACTGCTTCTCTCTTCGCTCGCAGAAAAGCTTTTGAGCAAGAAGTCGCAGGACGTTCATGTGAACCGACCCTTATACTTTCACACTGAGAAGTTGTGTTACCCTGTTTTTACCGCAGGGTGACGCAACACCAATGAAAGTCTACAGGGTCTTTCATACCGGGATAGTGTGATGCAATGAAAGTGATGTTCTCCGCTGCCAGCTTCCCGAAGGGGCCGGCTTGCACGGTGACGGACCGGAAGTCATGTAAGTATATGATGCCGCACTTATTTTAAATTGTTCGTGACAAGTATTTGCACCGCACATGTGCAGAAGTGTATTTTGTCAACACCCTTCTGCGCAATTCGTCTTTTCAGCCACAGGAAGTGAGCGCTAGACAGCCTCAATTCCTGCATTGGCGTGATGCCAAAACGGAGATTACCGCGTATTAACGTGGTAATCCCCAAAGGCTGTTTTTGTCAGTGTGATGCGACCGTTGCATCGCACTGCAAAAAAAAAAAAAAACAACGCACAGCATCAACCCAGCAATAGTATTACAGGTTAAAAAATTCTCAATATCAGCCGCTGATAAACTGGGTGCAGGGAACCCCGCTCACCCTGCTGCCTCTTAAAATCCCCGGCCTTGAAGCAACTCAGAGGGAGAAGTAATTTTTGGTCCGACTATAGAGGCGCCCTGTTTCTGCCGCCTGGCACCTAAACCACCTGCTTCTGCTATCCACTACGCTGCTGTGCTTGTTCATAGCCCTGGTGAACATTTGACTTTACTTTCAGATCATTAACCACTTAAAGGGGCACCAATGTGAAAAACTGGTAAAATTTTAAATATGTGCAAAATATACAAATAAGAAGTACATCTTTTCCAGAGAAAAAAGAGCCATAAACTACTTTTCTCCTATGTTGCTGTCACTTACAGTAGGTAGTAGAAATCTGACAGAAGTAACAGGTTTTGGACTAGTCCATATCTTCATAGGGGATCCTCAGGGATTTATTTATTTTTGTTTTTAACTTGCTTCAGACTCTCTTTAAATGGAAATAAATATGGCAGCCTGCATACACCTCTCTCTACAGTTCTCCTTTAAGGACAATTCAGTACACTGCAGCTTTAACAGTGTGCTGCACGGCCATACAACTTAGCAGCCAAATGAATCTGCCCTCCTTTTCTGCCCACCCACAGAAAGCTTTCTGTTGGTGGGCTCTGATCACTGCTGCAGGCTTAATTTTTTTTTATTTTATTGTCTTTTATTTTTAAATAAATGTATCTATTTTGCCATCCCCCCCCCCCCCCCACCGAGGTCCAATCAGCGCGAGCCTCTCTCATAGGCATCCGCCTATGAGAAGGGATTGCGTAGTGAGCCGCTCCAGGGGGAAGCCAAGTGACAGGGCTGTCCCCAGCACAGCACTGCAATAGATGGCAGCGCTGTACAATAAAAACAAATGGTGGTTTTGCCATCCAATATCCTGCCAGTAATAATCGCCACTGGCAGACTGTTTACAGAACTCAGCTCTGTCACTTAAAGAGGAACTCCAATGAAAATAATGTAATCAAAAAAGTGTTTAATTTTTACAATAATTATGTATAAATGATTTAGTCAGTGTTTGCTCATTGTAAAATCTTTCCTCTCCCTGATTCACATTCTGACATTTATCACATGGTGACATTTTTACTGCTGGCAGGTGATGTAGCTGCTGCATGCTTTTTTTGGCAGTTGGAAACAGCTGTAAACAGCTATTTCCCACAATGCAACAGGGTTCACAGATAGGAAACTGCCAGAAGTACCTCGGTACTCAGAGCTTCTTGTGGGAGGGGTTTCACCACAATATCAGTCATACAGCGCCCCCTGATGGTCTGTTTGTGAAAAGTAATAGAGTTCTCATGTAAAAGAGGGTATCAGCTACTGATTGGGATAAAGTTCAATTCTTGGTTGGAGTTTCTCTTTAAAGGATACCACAACTGAAATGTGACATAATGAGATAGACATGTGTATGTACAGTGCCTAGCACACAGATAACTATGCTGTGTTCCTTTTTTTCTTTCTCTGCCTGAAAGAGTTAAATATCAGGTATGTAAGTGGCTGACTCAGTCCTGACTCAGACAGGAAGTGACTACAGTGTGACCCTCACTGATAAGAAATTCCAACTATAAAACACTTTCCTAGCAGAAAATGGCTTCTGAGAGCAAGAAAGAGGTAAAAAAGGGGAATTTCTTATCAGTGAGGGTCACACTGTAGTCACTTCTTGTCTGAGTCAGGACTGAGTCAGCCACTTACATACCTGATATTTAACTCTTTCAGGCAGAGAAAGAAAAAAAGGATCACAGCATAGTTATCTGTGTGCTAGGCACTGTACATACACATGTCTATCTCATTATGTCACATTTCAGTTGGGGTATCCTTTAAGCGGGGATGTGTGTCATTTGCACTCGTGATCTCCGCTAATCTCCTCCCCCATGACTTGACGCTTTCGGCATTAGACGGTCCTGAGGGAGTCACTTTGCGGGCACGAATCAGCGTTAGGCAGTCGTAAGCTGGTTAAATACAACACCAGAACTGAAGGGGAGTCAAGAAAAGTCCTATTTTAGGACTAGGATTGCAGATATACTTGTTTATCTTATCAGTTTTTCATTGCTTTTCCTTTAAATTTACAAAAAAATGGTATTATGTTAATATGGTAAAAAAACCTATTCCACGGATTGGTGCATAGAAAAGTACACTTTGCAATATCTAAAACTATAAGGCACACTTGCTTATCCTTACATGGCCCTTAATTAAACAGTATGCAATGCGTTCAGCGTTCCATAGCAAAGAGAAATTAATTTCATTTACAAGTGGTTTCATTTAACTTCCACGGAGAGCAGAACATTTTTGGTGATTTGCCCGGGGCCAACGAAAGTCTAGTGTTTGCTCTCAAGAGGAGAGCTCCCATTACACAGGTCAGCTTGGTGACCCCCCGACTGCAATATTCAAGCCTGATTTCCATTAGCAAAGTGAACAGAAAGGGGAAAAGCTCTCAGGTTACAGAACCCGCGTATTAAAATGGGATGTTGAGCCTGGAACAGAATTTGATCTAAAACCAACATTCATATCTCCGCATGGTAAAATGTGCTTAGTTAACCTGTGACTCTCCGACGGCTGGCTGGCTGGCTGAAAACATTTTATAATTATTTCCAGGCAAAGGGCCTGCTTTAGTAACATTTTCCTGGGCTTGAAATTATTAAAATACATGAGGATTCCTGCAAAGCTGGTCAATTCATAAAAGTAATATGTCTTTGGCTAGGTTCACAGTGAGAGCTGTGTTGTGTTTCCTGTAACAGCAGCAACACAGCACAATGGAATGGGAAAGCGGCGTTGCACATTATCTGCACATTACGTCACATACACTAAAGCATACGGTCAATGTTACCATGATTCGCGATAACGCACTGCATGCAGTGTTTTGGGGCGCCACAAGCCATTACACTGCACCATACCCACCACACTTTGAACATCATGTAGGTTTTCTATTACAGTGTGTCAAGCTGAGTTACAACGCAGCCATTACGCCGCAATGCAACGCACAACTGTGAACGCAGCCTTAATCACTGCATATCTTTATTAATAATTTTACTGCTATTTAAGTCAGAGGGAAGGCCAGTGCACACCAAAAAGCACTAACATAATCGCAAACGCGCCGTGGTTTTTGAAGTGATTTTTCTAGGCGATTCTAGGCATGTGCCTAGTGATTTTTTAATCATGCCTAGCGATTTTTGGAGCATTTTGATGTAGCGTTTTTTTATTTTTTGTTACAGTAGAGCTGGAACTGAACAGCTTCTGTAACAAAAACGCTTGGAAAATTGCTCTGATCTAAAAAACAAGGAAAAAATGAATAATATACACTATTTCTCCAATTTCATCCCCTATAGTTTTAATATAAACAATGCTACCACACATTTTATTTGCCTATTTGTCCTGGTTATCACAAGGTTATACTTATGTCCCTAGTAAAAGTATGGTGACAATATATTATTTGAAATTGAAGATGTATTTTTTTCACTGGTGTTTTTAAATTTTCACTATTTTCATGTACACGCATACAGCGGCAGCAGCACTGTCTGACTTATAAAAACGTCCCAGGGCCGTTAAGAGGTTCTAGCAGGACATTTTTATACGTCAGGTTGTCATTAAGTGGTTAAAATAAAATGCCTATGGGAGCCTCCATATCCCTCTCTAAGTGTCACATTCCATATGGTATCGATCACAAACGCAACAAACTTCAATGGTTAAAGAGACACTGAAGCGAAAAAAAATATATGATATAGTGAATTGGTTGTGTACTATGAATAATTACTAGAAGATTAGCAGCAAAGAAAATATTCTCATACTTTTATTTTCAGGTATATAGTGTTTTTTCTAACATTGCATCATTCTATAATATGTGCAGATTACACAACACTCAGCATTCAAAATGATTCTTTCAGAGCAGTCTGTGAAGTAATGACATCTCCTCTGGCAGAGGAAAAGTAAATAGTCCAGGAACAGTTGAGATAATAAAAGTCAGATAACAGCCCTCTCCACGACTAACTTAGTCGGAGAGCTTAATGGCTTGTTTGCATAGAGATAACAACTGGAGTTTCTCAACTCTTCCTGTACTGGAAACAATTACACTGATGTATCTGATCTTAATGTTTTATTTCTTAGCTGTACTACACATACAAATCATAATATCATCATTTGTTTTCCACTTCAGTGTCTCTTTAAGAATGATCTCTGCTAGGAGCACTCATTACGACTGTGTACGTTTAATAAAATCTTGACAGCTGTGGACTGGGCTTTCATAACAGTGCAATTATTTTCATCAACAATAGTGTACTGGCAGTGTATCAAGATTTATCTCACTACAATTGTTGAGCCCCTGAGGAATCAGTGTTTTCTGCAAAACGTGCTTCACACATTTCTGCAATTTTGTATATTTATACACTGGACATAATAGGCTGATTACTGAATTTGTAGCTTTTGTTTTAATGTTTAATCGCTGAATCGTTTTGTTTTTTTTATGTAAAAGACCCGTGCCAGTCTTTCTTCATCTACGCTAAGTGGTCCTACGTCACCTACAATAACACATTGACTACTGATGTATTATTTTATGTTGATTTTTGATATGTTGGTGCGTGTTGACATCATCAGTAAATTATATATATAGGGGAAGCGTGACTGCCAATTACCGGGACAACCATGTATCCTAAGCTGTGTATGAGTAGAGTAAGACTTGACATAGTTACATAGTTATTTGGGTTGAAAAAAGACATACGTCCATCGAGTTCAACCAGAGAACAAAGTGCAACACCAGCCTGCTCCCTCACATATCCCTGTTGATCCAGAGGAAGGCGAAAAAACCCTTACAAGGCATGGTCCAATTAGCCCCAAAAGGGAAAAATTCCTTCCCGACTCCAGATGGCAATCAGATAAAATCCCTGGATCATCATCATTAGGCATTACCTAGTAATTGTAGCCATGGATGTCTTTCAACGCAAGGAAAGCATCTAAGCCCCCTTTAAATGCAGGTATAGAGTTTGCCATAACTACTTCCTGTGGCATTCCACATCTTAATCACTCTTACTGTAAAGAACCCTTTCCTAAAGAAATGGCTAAAACGTTTTCCTCCATGCGCAGATCATGTCCTCTAGTCCTTTGAGAAGGCCTAGGGACAAAAAGCTCATCCGCCAAGCTTTTATATTGCCCTCTGATGTATTTATACATGTTAATTATAAATTATTTCTTTTAGCTTTTATCTCAATTTTAGATTTCCTGATCTTACTATTTTTCTATTTCTCTTTGCTTTCGCCAACATTTTAGATTCCCTTATCTTTGAAATTTGATCATTCGTACGGGTTGGGGAAATTGATTCCCAGCCGATGAATTGAATCTGCAGAAAACCTAATGGGATGAGTGTATGGGTGCTTTAGCAACAACAATCATAGTTACATAGTTTGGTTGAAAGAAAGACATCCGTCCATCAAGTTCCACCAGAATTCTTGAAAGACACCACACTGTCATTACTTGGAAATTCATCATTTACTTGTCAAAGAAGATTTCAGTCAAAATGTAATGAGTAAATACAGCAAAAATAAAAAAGGAGAAAAAAAGAGAAAAATAGATAAAAGGGGGAAATGGGTAAAAAATGTAATAATTAAGCTGGAAAAAGAGAAGGAAAGAATAATAAAAGATATGAAAAGAAAGATGAACAAGGGCAAAAGAAAAAAAGGGGCAAATAAATGTTGGGAGATAAAGAATAGAAAATAAAGATGACACATCTAAAGCAACAAGACAAAAAGAGAGGGGAAAAAAGAATAAGGATCAAGGAAAAAAAGAGAAAAGAATAAAGAAAAGCAAAGATGTAATCACAGAACATAGAATTAAATAAATATGTAAAAAAAAAAAAAAAAAGTTAGGCCAAGTTCACATTGGCAATTAGTGGCAAACATATCCGTGAAAACAGATGTGATTACCGGTCGAACGGATCCGTTTGCCGTTCAGCTGCTTCCATTCCGTTTCCCCACATTCCCGCCAGACCCCCATCAGTAGAGTGAATTTTCTCAGCTAGAACAGTCCGTTTCTTCACAAGTGTGAAAAAACGTTCCGTTTTCTCATTTAACCCTAATGCAGCGATTCAGCTTCCTTTTCTGTTTGCTGGGCTCAGTGATCCGGAGAAAATTCTGCAGAACCAAATTTGCGGTCCATTCAGATAGTAATAGATAGATTCGGATAGTGTGGAACGGATCTGTTCTACCAGACCAATGACAATAATGCAGAGAGAGGAAAGCAATTCCAGGGGCAACTCATCCAGTATAAAAAACAACTTTTAATTATTTTAATTTAAAAATGACAGTGGCATAGCAATGGCATAAAAAAATTCATGTAAAAAGAAAACCAGTGGTACTTATCCAATCACTGCAGCAGCATGGAGGTGTAGTCGACGGTCGTTTCGCCCCCAAATCAGGGCTTTCTCAGTCTCACCCCCAAATCAGGGCTTTCTCGGTCTCACCCCCAAATCAGGGCTTTCTCGGTCTCGAGAAAGCCCTGATTTAGGGGCGAAACGGCCGTCGACTACACCTCCGCACCTCCATGCTGCTGCAGTGATTGGATAAGTACCACTGGTTTTCTTTTTACATGCAATTTTTTATGCCATTGCTATGCCAGTGCCACTGTCATTTTTAAATGAAGATAATTAAAAGTTGTTTTTTATACTAGATGAGTTGCTCCTGGAATTTCTTTCCTCTCTCTGCATTATTGAATGGACTTTGTACAATAATGCCGGATGTTGCACCACCCATTGGATGTGGTTTATGGCATATGCATGCAGTGCACTCGCCACAGCCAACTCTTCTTGTTTTATACCAATGACAATGGATCCCTAGGTTAACATTGGATCTGTTCACATCCGTTAGGATCTGTTCCGTTAGATCCAGGAATGGACCGTTTTTTAAAGAGACACTGAAGCGGAAAAAAAAATATGATATAGTGAATTGGTTGTGTACTATGAATAATTACTAGAAGAATAGCAGCAAAGAAAATATTCTCATACTTTTATTTTCAGGTATATAGTGTTTTTTCTAACACTGCATCATTCTATAATATGTGCAGATTACACAACACTCAGCATTCTTTCAGAGCAGTCTGTGAAGTAATGACCTCTCCTCTAGCAGAGGAAAAGTAAATAGTCCAGGAACAGTTGAGATAATAAAAGTCAGATAACAGCCCTCTCCAGGACTAACTTAGTCGGAGAGCTTAATGGCTTGTTTGCATAGAGATAACAACTGGAGTTTCTCAACTCTTCCTGTACTGGAAACAATTAGACTGATGTATCTGATCTTAATGTTTTATTTCTTAGCTGTGCTACACATACAAATCATAATATCATCATTTTTTTTTCGCTTCAGTGTCTCTTTAATGCTAATGTGAACTGGGTCTAAAAGGGGAAGGAAGGAAAGAAAGAAAGAAAGAAAGAAAGAAAGAAAGAAAGAAAGAAAGAAAGAAAGAAAGAAAGAAAGAAAGAAAGAAAGAAAGAAAGAAAGAAAGAAAGAAAGAAAGAAAGAAAGAAAGAAAGAAAGAAAGAAAGAAAGAAAGAAAGAAAGAAAAGTAGAAAAGGATAAAGGACAAGAAAAAAAGAATCGCAACAATGAGAAATAGAGGAAAAACACATAATTAGATTTAATCTAGCGTCTGGAAATATACGCTAATTGAACCTTTACCCTCTCATCTAATAAAGCTACAAAAAATGCTAATTGATACAGAAGGTCTTCTTCTGCATTAGACAGTAAACAGGGAAACAGTATGTTCTGTGCCATGAAGTGTTTGCATATAAAGTTTATGGCATAATATAAGGTGCCGGGAGAATTGCACATTTAGTAAAGTCTGTTGTTTTCTGATGGCTGGATGTAATTGTAGCATGTCATTTCTCATTAATTGGCATTTCACAAATGACCTTTCTCTTGCTGTCTCAGATCTCAGCTGAAGGGTAAACTTATAACATCATGGAGATATCTACAGCGGGGCTTTTTTTTTTGATGCTGAAAAGTATAATTGCCAACATTCTGTGCAGCATGGGATCAATTAGACGTTAACTCCTACAGTACGGCTGGATGCAGGCCACGGTGGTAACTGGAGCGTTTAATGGGGCATTACGGTGGCTTTTGTTCAACTGCATTAATTTCATTTGTGAAAGTTTTCAAGTTGAAGAACTTTTTTTAGTTTTTGGAGGTTGAACTGTTTGTTGCAAATAAACGTTTAATGCATGATGTCACCAGTGAGAAAACAACACCATGCCTTTCTTGAGGAACCTCTACATAGAAGAGGAAAGGTGGGCACCTATCATCTAGCACTGTATGCAGGGTCAGTTCTAGCTACAATAGGGTCCTAGTAATACCCTCTTTACCCATCTCAGCCTTCGAGGACTCATCCCACCACACTTCCAACCACACAAAAGCATTAGGTGTCAATCATATGTCCTCAAAAGCATTGCTGGGGACCCCATTATTCCCTTCCTCCTTTCCTTTACAAATTCATAGTGTATACACACTGGAGTCTTACCTAATCCAGGCAGCACCATGCTCTACACTCCGTACTTCTCCTTACGTGCCTCTCTTCCTCATTCCCTGCAGGCATGTATGGGGTCACCATAGCTGGAGGGTAGGGGAGACACACACCTTGGGGGCCCCTACGGGCTCTGGGGCCCAGGGGAAATCACCCCTGAATGCATGGGTAGATTGGCCAAGAGACAGATCTCTCTCTGATCCAAACTGAAAGAGATCTGTTGTCTTCCCATACACCGCAGACCAATTACCGATAGATTCCAGCATGAAATCTATCAGCAATTGGCTTTACGGTGCGGCTGAATCCATCCCATTGGCCGCCCCCAAATGTAATTGTCCCCCCCCCCCCCACCGCATGCCTGCATATTGTAAATCTCACCTGTTCAGCTGTCACAACTCCTGGTCTGCTACGATGTCTCCCTCGAGCACCACTGTCACATTGAGCTATCACGAGGCGGCGTGTATACCACATGGTGCATGGGGTAGATAGCAGAGGAGACAGCAGCAGCTGTGCAAGTGAGATTTTACACCGCACCGGGTACAGCGGTGGACATTTTATACTTGGTGAGACAGCGGACAGGAGTCCGTCGTGTTTGTCATGATATCGCACATCCTTACACCGTGCACCCAACTGATGTCAGACTGAAATTTTCCAGCATGTTTAATCGATACATTCGACCAAATCTTTCACAATCGGGCATGCTTGTTGCAGCACTGATTTACATTGGTTTCCATAAAATGATCGGATCGGATGGTTGTTCTGGGCAGCAATCCTTAAACAAGATGGTGTTTACTTTGGTGGGAGTAAGTCTCCCTTCACAATTTGCGGTATGGAGTAAACTAATATTAGAACTATTAGTGTTAAATCAGGCTTCAGCCGTAAAGATGGTAATGTGAAAGTGTAGGAATATCTTCTGTTCACCTTAATAAGAAAAAAAATCACTACACATTTCCTTCTCCTGACAGATAAGCTAGCCTGAATACTGCATGCCCTTCATTTATACTGGCCTGAAATTGGGATTCCTATTATGCTCATCGACTTCAAGGGCCATCAAGTTAGCTGTGACTGCATCAGCACTTTATGTTATGGCCTCATTCTACTCTGCATGTCCTTTGCAATTTCCTAACTTCTTTCCAGGCTTACCTTCCTTCATTTCCTCTGAAGTGCAACCAATCCGGAACTTCATCTCCAACTTTTTAAGGTCTAGTTCACAGGAAACTGCCTGTAGCGAACCTGTCAGGTATCCTAACGGAAGTAAGGTGGGTAGGGCACAATGTTAGAGTCAAAGGGAGCTACAGCCTAGCCACTGCCTCAGGTGTGTAACTATTTACCAAGAGATAAAAACAGGGAACACCAAGAGCCCCAATAGTGTAATTCGTACTGGACAAGGTGGCAATACGTTTGTATTGCTAAATACTCACAAGTCAGGGTCACCAGCAGGCAACCACTGTAAAGGCAGGTGGGGAGATTGTCCTGACCCCACTCAGGATTAAGAAGTCGCTCTCTGTAGACAGGAAGAAAGGGTAGCAACCCTCCACCAAGGGTGGACTCAAAATTGTATACAATGAACAGAGGCGCCAAAAGTATAAGATTAGATTAAATGAGCTTAAAAACCAACTTAAATGGCAAAATTGAAGGAGGAAGTGGTGGTCTTACCTCCCTCAAGCAGACACGACAACGACTGCGATTCAGACAGTCAAACACATTTATTAGGAACTCCAAAAAGAAATGCAACGCATTTCGCAGGTTCAACCCCGCTTCATCAGGCAATATAGGGAGGAGTATCAAACAATCTGCACAAGGATTCAAATTAAGCGCTTAATTTGAATCCTTATGCAGATTGTTTGATACTCCTCCCTATATTGCCTGATGAAGCGGGGTTGAACCTGCGAAACGCGTTGCATTTCTTTTTGGAGTTCCTAATAAATGTGTTTGACTGTCTGAATCGCAGTCGTTGTCGTGTCTGCTTGAGGGAGGTAAGACCACCACTTCCTCCTTCAATTTTGCCATTTAAGTTGGTTTTTAAGCTCATTTAATCTAATCTTATACTTTTGGCGCCTCTGTTCATTGTATACAACTATTTACCAAGGGGCCCTCTGTGAAACTTTTAGGGGGTAGTCCTTTCTACATTTAGACCCCACACATGCTCGGTGGGGAGGAGGGGCCCGGAAGTCCTCCACCTACACCAGGACCTTCTCCCATGCTCCCCGGCTGTGTGAAACCCACAGATCAGCAGGGTGGCAGTGACGGGGCTTAACTCTTCCAATGTCAGGTCTGTTGCACCCGGTGCTCCCACTGCAGCTACTAGGTGTCACTGTACTTACAAGTCACATGACGCAGCAAAGACAGAGACCAGAGAGGACAGTGACGCCTAGTGGCTGCAGTAGGACCACCAGACGCAATAGACCCGATGGTGAAAGAGGTAAGCCCAGTCACTGCCACCATGCTGTGGGTCTCACACAGCTGGGGAGCACATGAGGGGGTCCTGGTGAAGGTGGAGGAAGAAGTCCAGGCCCCACCTCCTCTAGCCCCATGGAGGTGGGGGCTGCTACCGGGTAGTTACACTACTGCACTGCCTGAATGTCACATGAGACATTGTGGGTAAGTGTAAAGCTGCTACGCAGCACATCTTGCAAAACTGCACCGAGCCATTCATTCTTGGGCGCTGGGTGGGTGGTGGGTGCTCTTTGAGCGAAAGTGATGTGCTTTATGTGGTATTGCCTTAAAGGGTCAATGTATTTTTAAAGTATATTATGCTAAGTTTCCTGTCCTATTTATCCCTATTTCTAACTACTACTCCAGTCCCCACCCACCACGGCTTCTGCGCATCTTTCCGCAGACATCCAAGCACTCAAGATCTGCAAGTCCAGTCAATGACAGTAGCTATCATGCAATGTCGTAATCTACCACCTTGTGGCTGCATACATCCCCATTGTGATTCTTCTCTGTAGATAAGATACAGAAATAATAGGAGCCTTTTTGATAGTCAATGAATCGTCTCAAACAAAAGGACCAACTTTAAATGGAACCAGAGACAAAGCACCCTTATTTATTTACCATATATATCAGTGGGAACATTAGAGAAAACACCTACCCTGCTTTCTGTTTCATTATTTACTGTTCAGATTGCTTCTTATCAGCCCAGATAAAATCCCCAACTGAGCATTCAGTCTGGCTTTGCTCAGGAATCATTATAGCCGAGTCTGTCTTCTGTGCTGTCTTTTCAAGCCCAAGCCTGCCCCCTTGTGTCTCTGCTCAGGAATCATTATAGCTGAGTCATAGCAAAGCCAGACTGAATGCTCAGTCTGGGCTGATAAGAAGCAATCTGAACAGTAAATAATGAAACAGAGAGCAGAGTAGGTGTTTTCTCTAATGCTTCTGATATATATGGTAAAATACATGAGGATGCTTCGTCTCTGGTTCACTTTGAGGCCTGAAACAAGGAAGAGTTGGAGTAAAGCTTCGATTTTATATATAGGGAATATTAGTTCATCATGATATATATTTGGATAGATCAGCCTATATAACACGCAAGAATAAGGATTGTAAGTTGATTCTGAGGAAATACACTCTGCTTAGACCTTGTAGAAAGACCGCTTAGAAGTAGGGCTTCTACTTCTCCTAATGCTCTTCTTTACTCTGCATATCTCTTATCTCCAAGTGCCCCTGAGAGAGTGGTGATGTGATCACTAATCCTTCACAGAGGCATAAGGGGAGAAAAGACCGAATAATTAAAGAATACATGAGCCCAAATAAATGACAGCAGATGTACTTATCGGGGGCTTCCTCCAGCCCCTAGAAGCCTCTGTGTCCCCTACTGTCAGCCAGTTTTGGAAGCCCCAACTAGACCCTTTCACCGCAGTGAGGTCGAAAGGGACCCTAACCTCTATTTTAAATAACCAGAAAACAACATGCCCCACCAATATTTTCTGATATCACAAGTGATACTAAGGGCTCATCTGTTGTATTTTTTTTCAAGGTTTGAAGCAGTGATGAGCGAAAATGCAAATATTCTTTTCGCCGAATTTTCGCGAAAATAAATACTGTTTTCGTTTCGAAAGGCGAAAATTCGCCTAATATTTTCGCATTAATTTTCGCCTAAAGTCAGTTTTTTCGCGTTGAATATCTAAGCCCCCTTACAAGCTAGAATCACCAAATTTGCAGGGTATATTAAGGAGATATGTGGGTACAAGAGGAAAACATTTTTCAAAAAGACCTTATAGTTTTTGAGAAAATCGATTTTAAAGTGTCACAGGAAAAAAGTATACATTTAAATGCAGTAAATGACAGTTACTGTAGCAAACCTAACAGTAGTGTAAATTTACTAATATCAAAAGCAAGGGCCAAGTGTAAGTGCCATGGGCTAAGTGCAAAGGGCCAAGTGCAAAGGGCCAAGTGCAAGTGCAAAGGGCCAAGGGTCAAATGAAAAGGGCCAAGTGCAAAGGGCCCTTGGCTCTTGGCCCTTTGCCTTTGCACTTGGCCTTTTTTCATTTGACACTTGGCCCTTTGCATTTGCACTTGACCCTTTGCCTTTGCACTTTGCCCTTGCACTTGGCCCATTGCACTTGCACTTGGCCCTTTTTCTTTGCACTTGGTCCTTTGCACTTGGAATTGGTCCTTTGCCTTTGCACTTGGCCCTTTGCCTTTGCACTTTGCCTTTGCACTTGGCCCTTTGCACTTGGCCCTTTGCACTTGCACTTGGCCCTTTGCACTTGGCCCTTTGAACCTGCACTTGGTCCTTTGCACTTGGCCCTTTGCCTTTGCACTTGGCCCTTTGCCTTTGCACTTTGCCTTTGCACTAGGTCCTTTGCACTTGGCCCTTTGCACTTGCACTTGGCCCTTTGCACTTGGCCCTTTGCCCTTGGCCCTTTGCCCTTGCACTTGGCCCTTTGCACTTGGCCCTTTGCCCTTGCACTTGGCAGTTTGCACTTGGCAGTTGGCCCTTTCTTTTGCTATTAGTACATTTACACTACCTCTAGGTTTGCTTAAGTAACTGTCATTTACTGCATTTAAATGAAAATTTAAATTTTTTAGTCGGGCGCATTGAGTTGCCAGCCACCGCACATATGTGCGCATGTGTGACCTTGATCCCGCTCCCATTGCCGGGAGCATTCTGCGCATGTGCCATAGAGATTTTACCATAATGTGCATGTGGGGCTGGGGCAATGCATCCAGACAAAAGATGGCTGCTGCGTAAGACTGGAACATCGCGGAGTGATAGAACAGGCTGCATGGGGCTGGTAGGAACTTCAGGTAAGTTAAACTGTTTTTTACTTCACTTTGCTTTAAGTTCCCTATAATGGACCCCCCCCCCCCCCCCCCCCCACACACACACACACACACACACACACACACACACACACACAAAACCCAGAGAAAACAGGCATATCCCTTTTATCACTCATTATATCTTTACGTGCATTTAATTTACAAAACATCATTTTAATCAAGGATCTCTTTAACTGCTTGCATAAAAGAGCAATCTCCTGGTGGACAGAATGCGGATAAATTGTTCCAGACCAACACTCAGCATCTGCTGTGACCCTGGAGATACAGCTTTTCTTTTCATAACACAGATGCCAGCCACGTCTGAAAAGAAAACATGTCTGCCTGGAGGAGTTCAGTAGTATACAAGTACTCTGCAATATCAGACCGGTGACCCAAACCCGCTGTTATGCCTATTCTTTTGATTTGTAAAATGGCAACATACTACACAACACTGAAAATTTAATAAGGTATGTAAACTACCAACTGGAGGAAAGCTGGCACACCTCTTCAAAAGACACTTTATTTGACAAACTCGAAGTTCCAGTTCAGCTCCAATGCTTCGGTGCCTCAATAGACCCTTTATCAAGGATGCAATAGAAACATGACTATAGGCCCTGAATCCTTGGCAAAAAGGTCCTTCAAGGCCTTGAAATGTTGCAATTGATTGAAGAAGTTGATTTAGTAAAGTGTATTTTTAGAGAAGATTTTTGTGTGTGTGTGTGTGTGGGGGGGGGGGGGGGGGGGGAAGCAGCTGGAAATGCTGGGAGTTCGCTGCTAAGTACAGAGTACAGCAAAGTTCCTAGCATCTGGCACCGGTGGAGATCTCCTGATGCCGATACATGTGCTTGCTGATTGCTTGAGCACCGGACGAAATAGCACAAACCTCCACCCTAAATACTTACCAAGCCTCCAGCAATGTCTTGAAGCCTTCCTGTTGCTCCTAGCGGCTTTCCGTCATGCTCCGTGCACGAAAGCCAGTGTGTCACCTCACCCAAATCAGGTCACGCGACACACCGGGAGCCATGGATGGACGAAGCCGCTTGGAGCTACATGAAGGTTACAAGATATCACTGGAGGCACAGTGTGTATTTTGATGCCTGCAAACACCTCAGAAAACCCCAAAGTCCCTGTTATCCAGTCAAGTATGCCGGTTAGAGGAGACTTCCGGTGGCCTTAGTTTCGAATAACGGGGACTTTACTGCTGTAGTGAGAAACAGAGAAAGATTATGAATTTTTGGGACATAGAGAACAAAAGTACCGTTTAAAATTAATGTTGGGACGTGATAAAGAGACTGGCGAAGGGGACATCTATTTCTTTCATGTTATCCATTCACGCTACAGAACTGCTTCCTCCATGCCCGCTAGGTAGCAAAATGCTTTCATGTAACTGCAGGAAATATTTTAATTTGAAATGTTTATGTTTACTTTACTTAGTGCATGAAATTCAAATTCAATTTATTATATTCCACACATCAAAAGAGGAACAATTCCTTGGTGCCAAGTGATACCAGGGCCAGAGACTGCGCACAGCTTTATTCCATGGACTTAATTAGCCCTAAGACTTCTGGTCATGAAGATATTCTCTGCTTGAAAGTAGAAAATTAACTTGCAAAGTTTAAAATCCTATTCCGCATTAATTAGATTCCTTTCCCTTGGAAATTCTAACAAACCTCATATTTCTTGATCTTACCCCAGAATCATCTGCAAAGAAAACAGCCCCATTCATTTTTATCAATCGAAATCTTTTATCATTATATTAAAGACTTATTACACTTCTCATGGGAAGTTTCAAATCCAATTTTAATTAAATTGCCATATTCAATGCTCGTGTTTCTCGAAATTACTGTTTAATCCAACACTGCCAGCTATCTGTTATTATCCAACCTTCAAGTTTCTCACCGAGACGTCCCCCCTGATAAAGGTCATTTGTATTTTCCATCTTCTCGGGAACAGACAATAGATCAAATGAAATGTGTGATGTGTTGTTTGACGAAGTATTAAACAGTGTAAACTTTCATCATTTGCATCGGGGTTGAATTTATGACCACTGAGGGCATCTTTTTTTTTTTCCGAGAGACTACACTGTGGTTGACAAGATACAAATTAACCCTCAACATTCAAAGCAGATTAAATCACAACAATCGGATATGTTGCTTATTCTTATAAAAGAAACGAAGAGCCTTGGAACCAAAGAAGGAGATATAGTAGAGTACCAGTTGCCCGGAACTCCGGCAACCGTCAGTCTCCAGCAACCGGCACAAAACGCCGGAAGGACTCATGCTCCTGCATGCCTGACTTTAGGATGTGAGTGGGCCCTGCAAGCAGGATCGGAGGCTCCAGCAAGGCTCTGCCAGGTCTTCTCTCCACAATTAAGGGGCACATAAACTTTTTTGCAAATTCAGCTGCCAAGTGCACCAGGCTGGCACTATCTGCGACTAGAAAATTTACTTCATGCTCCAGGCGTTTTCTCAGTGTATTCTACACTGCCACCAGGCCACCAAGCAAGACAGAGGCCACCAGGGAGAAGAGAAACTACCAGGACAGAGGCCACCAAGCAAGTTTACAAGTACTGTACGATGCAATGCTAAAGTGCAATACAGTACTGCACTGTAATAAAAAAGTGGTTGAATGGAGATAAGTTGGTGTTTATTTGTCTCCTTATACTTGTACTAGAGAGTTAATGATATGTACATAGAGTGGGGTACAGTATTGTATTAGCTAAGGCTATTTTAACATTGAGTTAAAAGCAGAAAGCATCAGCCAATCTCTGTCAGTGCTGCATAACCGCGACTCTACTGTATACATTAAAGGTGCAGACAATCCTCCTTGCCCTCCCCTCTCCTGTATATATAATGTTCCTTGGTTCCTATCTCCTTGTATTCTCACTGTTCTTGGTCACCTCTCAGTATGACCAAGGTTCTCTGTAAGGGAGTAAAGGTTTTAATAACCGCTTCCCTATTTGCATTCTAGTCTTGTTCCGCATACTAAACAGCAATCTGAAAAATACACTGATCCCAGCAAATTATACTCTGTATCAGTAAAGAGGACCATCTTTAATGTCCATTAGGGATCACTATAACAAAAAAACTAATTTTAAATACAAACAAAACTGTATAAATATAAAAACGCACAATGCACTGTAAATAACTTTTTTTTCCAATGCCACCATCACTTCCAGTACATAGTTAAAAAGCTGACAAATTTGCCTTTGAAAATAAAGAAAACTGAAAATCCCCCATGAGGACATGGACTAGTCCAAACCGGACTGATTTTTACTACCTACTGCAAGTGACAGTGATATAGGAAAAGGTAGTTTACAGTTCATGTAACTCTGGGACACATACATATTATATGTATGAATTTTACATTTAATAATTTTTAGTAGGCCTTCAAAAATTCTAAGCAAGACAGGTGTGGCTATATGCCAGATAATGACCTTCACATGTTGTCTAGGTAGAAAATTGGCCATTAAAATGAATCGTTGATTTTGACTGTACCTTAATTAAGAGGAAAGGAAAACAGCAAGGGAAGAAACTACCACCCTGACTGCTTCAAGCTATCACCTTCCCGCACCTAGAAATGATAGCTGTGGATGCCCTTCTATGTAAGGAAAGCATCCAAGCCCATTGAAAATGCAAGTACAGAATTTCGAAATGGTTATTTTTTGTGGTAAGGTATTTGACATCTTAATCAATTTTACTGTTAAAGAGACACTGAAGCAAAAAAAATTATGATATGAATTGGTTGTGTAGTACAGCTAAGAAATAAAGCATTTGGAGCAGAGACATAAGTCTAAAGGTGCCCATACACTCGTCAGATTGGCAGCAGATAGATAAGAAATGCATCTGATGATCTATCTGATGCGTTTTTAGAACATTTTTTACCAGGATAGAATTCCAATAGATTTCAGTTTGAAATCTATTGAAATTCGATCTGATGGCATTTTTTTGCCATCAGATTTCCATTAAGGCCAATGCAAACTGATAAGCAATCTCATCAGATCGACCTCAATTTTCCACCCTGCCAGTTCGATGGAAATCCATCGAAATCGGCCATCGATCGGTCGATTGGCCAACCGATTTACAAACGATCAATCGATCGATCGGGATCGATCGGTCGGCCAGAAAATCGGCTGAGTGTATGGGCCCCTTAATATTTGTTTCCAGTTCTGGAAGAGTTAAGAAACTCCAGTTATCTATGCAAATAGCCATTGATCTCTGGGACTTTGAAAGTTGCAGAGAGCTCTGACTTCTGATTAGGTTATCTCAGCTGTATTGTGTTTTTCTTTCACAGAGAACAGTTCAGGACAGGTCAAAAGCTCACTACCTGTTCTGTAAAAACTTTTAGGACCTGTAGAATGCTGAGTAATGTGTAAACTGCAAATATTAGAGAGTGATGCAATGTTATAAAAAAAAAAGCTGTATACCTGAAAATAAAAATATGAGAATATTTTTTTTTGCTACCAATTTTCTAGTAGTTACCTCTACCACACAACCAATTCATGATATCATACTTTCTTTTTTTCGCTTCAGTGTCTCTTTAAGTACTGTTAACCAGTGGTGGAATCTCCTTTTCCCCATACAAAGTTCACACCCTCTTGCCCTTTGTACACAACCAGAGTTGCCAAGTTTTAGTATTTGAATATACTGCAAAATGTAAAGCTTCTTACACACTTCAAATTACCCATGGCCATGTTGTTCATGATTGCCTCTGAACATGTATTGTGTGTACAAACGTCTCCTGATGTCACTGGCTTTCTGTCCAGCAAGAAATCCTGGGCCCATATGCAATTAACTTCTTTCTGAATTTTCGCCTAAGTGATATTTTCAAACTTATCAATAAAACCAGCAAACAAAAAAATACTTAAAATAGTTTTGAAAGTACTTTCCCGCCTACTTTTTGGTACTTTTTTCAATTGCAAAGTGCTGAAAAGTTATTCTAAATAGAAGATGAAAAATTATCACCTAGGAGAAAACACAGGAGAAAAAAAAAACTAATTGCATATGGGCCCTGGTCTCACTTGACTCCTTTTGTTCCTTTGGGAACTTTTCTTGAAGTTTTCACAGCCAGGACTCACAGCATGTCTTCCCCCTTCCCTTCTAAATCTAGCAGCTCTGTACAGTGCTTGTACCTAAATTTCCACAGAAAATTGTTGTTTAAGATTTATTCAGTCAGTGTATGAGCTTTAAAGAGGAACTCCAGCATATATAAAGATGCAATGTATAGAACAACGCTTAAATAACATCAAGCTGCAAATAAAGTTGACTATGTGAATGCATCCAGATAGATGCGACCCCAGGGAGTTCAGCAGGGTGGTTTTGGTCACCCGACTCTCAGGGAGATCTGCTCCATAAACCGATAACTTATTCCATAGAAATATATAGTCAATTCAACAACCACTACTAGAACAACAACATGTAAACAGCTATTTCCCACAATGCAATGAGGTTCACAGACAGGAAACTGCCAGGACCATGATCCTCACAGTTTCCTGTGGGAGAGGTTTCACCACAATATCAGCCATACAGAGCTCCCTGATGATCCGTTTGTGAAAAGGAATAGACTTCTCATGGGAAAGGGGGTATCAGCTACTGATTGGGATGAAGTTCAATTCTTGGTCACGGTTTCTCTTTAACTCAAACATCTAAAGAAACCCCACTCAGTATACAGACCTCATACAGTCCGGGCTGCCAAGGTTTTTGGTCTAATGATCTTTCAGTTTTGCAAGGTTTCCATCTTCACCTCTGCTTATTGGAACCAACTGAAGCCAGATTACCAAGCATGAAGATTGGTTCGATCCATCAAACTCAACTTATTGTATAATTACAGCTTATGTACAAGAGCGAGACAGGATATAAACAAGCATTCTCAGCAAGTCTTTTGCAGATGGCCTTAAATCTTCATGAAAACCCCATTTGAGTGTCGGATGTAACAAACGTCATTCGATTGGAAGACAAAACAAATTCAATATGGAAATGTTCTGTGACATGAACTCCCTGCTGACTACGCCAACACTACATGACTCCGTAGATTTACAGGGCTTCCATGAAAATAAATTGTCAGCTGGGATCCTCATTTTTTCGTCTTTTCCAATGCAAATATAGCAGTAGTTTTGAAAAATACAAAACAAACAGATAAAACCAAGATTAAAAATAAGGGTTTTAGGATATAAAACAGCATTAAAGAGAATCTGTACTGTAAAATTCTTACAATAAAAAGCATACCATTCTATTCATTATGTTCTCCTGGGCCCCTCTGTGCTGTTTCTGCCACTCCCTGCTGCAATCCTGTAATTGCCATTTTTAGGCCGTGTATACAAACAAAAGACATAGCAAGTGATAGGCTGAGAGTAGCTCAGTGTGTGAGTCATACAGAGTGTGCAGGGGGCCTGGAGAGAGTGTGTATAGCGTCTATCCAATCACAAGCAGTACAGCACATTCCAGCCTGACTGTCTGAGCCCGACAGACCCGACAGAGGAGAGAAGAGTAGATCATATAACAGAGATAACTCAGCACTGTGCAACTAGGAAAGGCTGCAGTAAGCCAGAGCACATTAAAACAGCTATAGGAACTTATAGGATAGAAGAAATAAGGATCAAAAATTTGTTACAGAGTCTCTTTAACGTAATACTCCAAATCACAAGGGTATTTCAAACATTTCAAATTTGTTACTTTGGTTTTATCAGCAAAGACAGCTGCATGCACAGCTCACCCTTCATGCTCCAGCAAAGATTACTATGGTGTGCATTAGATTTCTGATTGGAACAAGTACACTCTTCCAATAATGCAGTCTGGTGTGTTTCACTAATTACACATACAGAAAGAGGGTAATTAGAGGGTGGGTCTGTATTTTACACTGAGTACTTAAAGAGACACTGAAGCAAAAAAAAAAAAAGATATAATGAATTGGTTGTGTAGTACGGATATTTACTAGAACATTTGTAGCAAAGAAAATATTCTCATATTTTTATTTTCAGTTATATAGTTTTTTTTATAACATTGCATCATTCTCTAATATTTGCAGTTTACACACTACTCAGCATTCTAAATGATTTTAAAGAGCAGCCCAGTGAACTATTGACCTGTCCTCTGCAGGAAAAAAAAATACAATGATTGAGAGTTGAGATAACAAGTTTCAGAAGACAGAGCTCTCTGTGACTTTGAAAGTCATGGAGCTCAATGCCTCTTTTGCATAGATAACAACCGGAGTGTCTTAACTTTTCCTGTACAGGAAACAATATTAGACTTATGTCTCTGCTCCTAATGTTTTATTTCTTAGCTGTACTACACATACAAATCATTATATCATCATTTCTTTTCGCTTCAGTGTCTCTTTAACGAGTACAGATTTCAGGCACTTTAAGCCATGCACAGAAGGCGCAATTGGGTCTATTCATCTGATTTCACTGACACTACTAGATCAGCTTTCCTATGCTTCACCCTCCTCCCTTTAAACTTTCTCTGCACTGCTACTTCCGGCATTGTAAATGCATTATTGATCAATTTGGGTCATTATATGAACAGACAGCCTACAGAAGCATCAATGAAGCCACTATGGTCATTGCCAATACAAACCTGAAGTGAAAATAAACTGCTGAGATAAACATGAGTATCTATAGTTCTGATCCTAAATGCAACTTTCCTGGAAACCCATAGTCTATTTTTTGTCTTAAAGGAAGCCAGAGCTGAACTGAATTAAAGTTGTATACATACTGAGGGCTTCCTCCAGCCTCCTGAGCACGGATTGCTCTCACACCGCCGTCCTCAGCCTTCTGCCTCTTCAGTAAATGGTCCCGTCACTTCAGCCAGTCACAGCCAGTCTGCACAAAAGAAGTGCGCCCTTTTCGTATCACTCCGGTGGCTGCTGGAGAGATACACAAAGAGCGCACTTATCTTACGTCAGACTGGCTGCAACTGGCTGAAGTTACGGGGCCCGTTACTGAAGAGGCAGAAGGCTGAGGACGGCGGTGTGAGAGCAATCCGTGCTCAGGAGGCTAGAGGAAGCCCTCAGTATGTATAAAACTTTAATTCAGTTCAGCTCTGGCTTCCTTTAAGACAAAAAATAGACTATGGGTTTCCAGGAAAGTTGCATTTAGGATCAGAACTATAGATACTCATGTTTATCTCAGCAGTTTATTTTCACTTCAGGTTTATATTGGCAATGACCATAGTGGCTTCATTGATGCTTCTGTAGACTGTCTGTTCATATAATGACCCAAATTGATCAATAATGCATTTACAATGCCGGAAGTAGCAGTGCAGAGAAAGTTTAAAGGGAGGAGGGTGAAGCATGGGAAAACTGATCTAGTAGTGTCAGTGAAATCAGATGAATAGACCCAATTGCGCCTTCTGTGCATGGCTTAAAGTGCCTGAAATCTGTACTCTTTAAAGCGGAATATAACTCTGCATTTCAACTTTGCTCTAAAACATTATTTACAGCATATTATATGCAAAAAGCATTTTTTTTAACTAGACCAGCATTGGAAGGGTTAAACACAGAGGTTTTAAGTTCCGTGCAGACGTTCAAATAGTTACATTCTATTTAGTTATATGTATATAGTTAGAAATGTTACACACTCTTTGGCTGTCCTCCAACTCCTCAGTGAGAGAGATGAGTCACAATAAACACTTAGATACATTTATGTAAACAAAAAGTATCTAACTCAAGTTCGGATGCGTCTGCAAAAATCTCCAGGGACTTTAAAGCCCTGTGTAACCCTTCCAATGCTGGTCTAGTAAAAAAAAAAATGCTGGTTGCATATAATATACTGTAAATAATGTTTTAGAGCAAAGTTGAAATGCAGGGTTATATTCCGCTTTAAAGAGACACTGAAGTGAAAAAAAAATGATGATATAATAGTTTAAAGTTTTGACTAGCTCAGGTGAAAAATAATGCCAACTCATCCCCCATGCAGGCACGCGTGTTAATGATGTGTAGAATGGAAGATTTGCATCAAGGATGTGCAGTGACAACTCTACTGTAACTGCATGGTGCTGTCCTGTCCATGTGGACCAAAATCTTTGAAGAATGCCACAAAAAATTAAGACAGTTCTGATGGCAAAAGGGAGTTCAACTCGGTGCTAGCAAGATGTACCTAATAATAAAGTGACCAGCGAGCTATAGCAATTTTCCTATAGTGTTTCTTTTGGTACATGTATTAACATACCATTTAATAATCATGAGCCCCCAAAAAGTCAAATGCAGCAACAATACTCCAAAATGTCATATGTAGCAGTTATGGCCTTGAAATAATAAATACAACACTCATTACCCTGCCTACACAATAAATGCAGAAATGCAGCAAACATCCCTGAAACCCCATATAAAGCTCAGAAAATGTGACCCTGCATCTAAAATGCAGCAGCCATTACCCCACATATGAAAAAAAACAGTGCACCTACTGTAATGCACACCAGCAATACCTCCAAACTTTTGAAGTCAAGAAAAAGGGACACTTTAAGACATGCTGATGCCACACCACCAGCCAAGCCCCCAGTGAATATGTGGCCCACAGAGCATGTCAGGGTGAAAAAAAGGGGTTATAATCATGAAAGGTTGAGTCATGGTAATGAGAGGAGACAAATATACATGAAACTAGCAGCAATGGCTCTCTCTCCTTGAAGAAAAAATAAGGCCCTAAATACCATATAAATACCATGTAAACAGACATATGAAATCCAACAAAATGGACATTTTCCCCCCAAAAAAACAAATTATCCAAAAACAAACTGTAGAAATTGCATTTGGATAACATGGTCCAAAACAATGCAGAAATTTGAACATGCTCATACAATTGTACGGACAGTGTGTTCAAATACAGAGCAAAGTAACATACAAAGAGTGAAAGCACTTTAACCACTTTGAATCCCTTGCTACACTTATCTACTCCCCACAAAACTTCATCTGAAGCTCAGGGGAGTAGATAGGCGTACTTGTGGTAAACAGTGTGCTGTATGCCCAATAAGCTATTTGATTATGTATATAGGGTATCATGTTAACCGTGACAAGTGAGAGAATAGATTTTGTGTTGTTTGAGGGCTAAGTCATGTGATTTTTTTTTACCGGAAAACTGAATGAAAAGCAATAAAACTGTTATTTTCATGTACTCTATAAATATATAAATAAATACTTGTAAAAAAGATAAGGGCTTTTAATTACTGATAAGAGTACAATGAGAAAACAAAAAACACAAACCAGAAACAAATATATTATCGCCATATATTGTACTAGGAACATTATTTAAATGTTGAGATAACCAGGACAAATTAACAAATACAATGTGTGGGTTTTACCTATGGTAGCATTGTTTATTTGAAAACTATAGTGGATGGAAATGGAGAAAGTGTATTTTTTCTTCCTCATTTTTCCCTTTAAAATGCACAGATAATAACATAATTACTAAAAGCAAATATCACCCTCACAAAGCATAATTTGTGGCAAAAAAACCAAGATATAGATCATTTACATCTGATGAGTAGCAATAAAGTTATTGGTGAATGAATGGGAGGAGCGCTGAAATTGCTCTGGTTTTTAAGCAAAAACCCCTGTGGTGCTGAAGTGGTTAAAACTACTTTAAAATCTCCCATACTTATTCCTAACCCTACTCTATTTCGACCAGTTCAATATTTGTGGTTTTCCCTCCACAGCTCATGTTAATCAATGAGCTCACACACATCTAATATGTTTCTGTGTTTATGTTAACCATTTCCGGACCGCAGTGATAGAGATCTACGCCCTGTTTTGATGGGCTCCTGGCTGGCAGAGCGTAGATCTCTATCACCGGCGCCGCCGCTCCCCGCCGCGATCGCGCGCACCGAACCGGCTGCACTTAGCTGTCTTATGACAGCTAAGGCTTCCGGGTATCGGCAGGAGCCGTCACTGATTGGCTCCCTGCCGTGTGATCGCTGTGAGCCAATCACAGCGATCACCCTCTGAAAGGCAACATAGTTGCCGTTCCGCCTCCCTCTCCGCCTCCCTCTCCCTGTCACTGTGGATCTTGTGTGACAGGGAGAGACGCACAGCCTGCAGCCGTGACAGGCTGTGCGATTTTAGTGTAAAAATAAACTTTTTTCCAGCTCTCCCCCCCCATGTATCCCTTGATCCCCTCCCAACCACCTATATATAGATCTATATATATATATATAGATCTATATATATATAGATCTATATATATATATATATATATATATATATATAGATCTATATATATAGATCTATATATATAGATCTATATATATATATATATAGATCTATATATATATATATATATATATATATATATATATATATATATATATATATATATATATATATAGATCTATATATATATATGTATATAGATCTATCTATCTATATATATATATATATATATATATATATATATATATATATATATATATATATATATATATATATATATATATATATATATATATAGATCTATATATATATATATATATATAGATCTATATATATATATATATATATATATATATATATATAGATCTATATATATATATATAGATCTATATATATATATATATATATATAGATCTATATATATATATATATATATATATATATAGATCTATATATATATATATATATATATATATATATATAGATAGATCTATATATATATATATATATATATATATATATATATATATATATAGATCTATCTATATATATATATATATAGATCTATATATATATATATATATATATAGATCTATATATATATATAGAGAGAGAGAGAGAGAGAGAGAGAGAGAGATCTATATATATATATATATATATATATATATATATATATTTTACTGGATTGTGATTTTAACCACTTGCCGACCGCCCCTACCTAGGGGCGGCGGCAAAGTGGAGCCCGCAACGACCGCAATACGCCGATCGTCGGCGGCTCGTTGCGGACTAGCTGGCCGGGGATCGCACGCTGGATGTGCCCACCCGCGACGTCAACCCGCCAGCCAATTAGCAGTGGCGGCAGGTTGTTAACCCCCGATCTGCCGCATGTAAAGCGGATAATACGCTTTGTAATGTATACAAAGCGTATTATACAGGCTGCCTCCTGCCCTGGTGGTCCCAGTGATTGAGGGACCACCAGGGCAGGTTGCAGCCCTCCTAGTAAGTACCCAAGCACACTGATCCTGCCCCCTGATCGCCCACTGCACCCATCAGACCCCCCCTGCCCACCCCTCAGACACCTGTTTGCACCCAATCACCCCCCTAATCACCCATTAATCACTCCCTGTCACTATCTCAACGCTATTTTTTAGATTAGGTCCTAAACTGCCCCCTGGGGGCTCTTGAACACACACCCCACACCCTCAGATCCTCCCTAGACCCTCCCCCCTGTGTACTGTATACATCTATTCTTCCCTATAATCACCCACTGATCACCTGTCAATCACCCATCAATCACCCCCTGTCACCACCTGTCACTGCCACCCATCAGATCAGACCCTAACCTGCCTTTTGTGGGCACCTGATCACCCACCCACACCCTCAGATTGCGTGCAGACCCACCCTCAGATCACCTCTGAATGTGCATTGTTTACATCTGTTCTCCCCTCTAATCATCCACTGATCACCCATCAATCACCCCGTCACCACCTGTCACTGCTACCCATCAGATCAGGCCCTAATATGCCCCCTGCGGGCTTCTGATCACCCGGCCAAACCCTCACCCGCCCCACCGCAGTGACGGAAATTATTTTTCTGATCACTGCTGGTACGACTTAATTGCCATGTCCAGGTCACGATTTGAGAACATTCCTGCACTTCAGTGCCAATACAACCTGTCATCTAAGAAGCCACCCTGCTTATGACCGGTTCCACAAACTTCGGCCCCTCATAGACCACCTGTCATCAAAATTTGTAGATGCTTATACCCCTGAACAGTCATTTTGAGGCATTTGGTTTCCAGACTACTCCTCGTGGTTTTGGGCCCCTAAAATGCCAGGGCAGTATAGGAACCCCACAAGTGCCCCATTTTAGAAAGAAGACACCCCAAGGTATTCCGTTAGGTGTATGACGAGTTCATAGAAGATTTTATTTTTTGTCAAAAGTTAGCGGAAATTGATTTGTATTGTTTTTTTTCACAAAGTGTCATTTTCCACTAACTTGTGACAAAAAATAAAATCTTCTATGAACTCACCATACACCTAACGGAATACCTTGGGATGTCTTCTTTCTAAAATGGGGTCACTTGTGGGGTTTCTATACTGCCCTGGCATTTTAGGGGCCCTAAACCGTGAGGAGTAGTCTAGAAACCAAATGCATCAAAATGACCTGTGAATAGGACGTTGGGCCCCATAGCGCACCTAGGCTGCAAAAAAGTGTCACACATGTGATATCGCCGTACTCAGGAGAAGTATTATAATGTGTTTTGGGGTGTATTTTTACACATACCCATGCTGGGTGGGAGAAATCTCTCTGTAAAGGGACAATTGTGTGTAAAAAAAAATCAAAACATTTTAATTTACAGAGATATTTCTCCCACCCAGCATGGGTATGTGTAAAAATACACCCCAAAACACATTATACTACTTCTCCTGAGTACGGCGATGCCACATGTGTGACACTTTTTTGCAACCTAGGTGCGCTAAGAGGCCCAACGTCCTATGAGTACCTTTAGAATTTCACAGGTCATTTTGAGGCATTTGGTTTCTAGACTACTCCTCACGGTTTAGGGCCCCTAAAATGCCAGGGCATTATAGGAACCCCACAAGTGACCCCATTTTAGAAAGAAGACACCCCAAGGTATTCAATTAGGTGTATGGGGAATTCATAGAAGATTTTATTTTTTGTCACAAGTTAGTGGAAAATGACACTTTGTGAAAAAAACAATAAAAATCAATTTCCGCTAACTTGTGAAAAAAAAATGAAATCTTCTATGAACTCCCCATTCTACTAACGGAATACCTTGGGGTGTCTTCTTTCTAAAATGGGGTCACTTGTAGGGTTCCTATACTGTCCTGGCATTTTAGGGGCCCTAAACCGTGAGGAGTAGTCTAGAAAATAAATGCCTCAAAATGACCTGTGAAATCCTAAAGGTACTCATAGGACTTTGGGCCCCTTAGCGCAGTTAAGGTGCAAAAAAGTGTCACACATGTGGTATCGCCGTACTCAGGAGAAGTAGTATAATGTGTTTTGGGGTGTATTTTTACACATACCCATGCTGGGTGGGAGAAATATCTCTGTAAATGGACAATTGTGTGTAAAAAAATCAAAAGAAATCTCATTTACAGAGATATTTCTCCCACCCATCATGGGTATGTGTAAAAATACACCCCAAAACACATTATACTATTTCTCCTGAGTAAGGCGATACCACATGTGGGACATTTCTTTTGCAGCCTAGGTGCGCTAAGGGTCCCAAAGTCCTATGAGCACCTTTAGGCTTTACAGGGGTGCTTACAATTTAGCACCCCCCAAAATGCCAGGACAGTAAACACACCCCACAAATGACCCCATTTTGGAAACTAGACACTTCAAGGTATTCAGAGAGGGGCATGGTGAGTCCGTGGCAGATTTCATTTTTTTTTGTCACCAGTTAGCAGAAATGGAAACTTTTTTTTATTTATTTTTTTTGTCACAAAGTGTCATTTTCCGCTAACTTGTGACAAAAGATAAAATCTTCTATGAACTCACCATGCCTCTTAGTGAATACTTTGGGGTGTCTTCTTTCCAAAATGGGGTCATTTGGGGGGTATTTATACTATCCTGGAATTCTAGCACCTCATGAAACCTGACAGGTGCTCAGAAATGAGAGAGATGCTTCAAAATGGGAAAATTCAATTTTTGCACCATAGTTTGTAAACGCTATAACTTTTACCCAAACCAATAAATATACACTGAATGGGTTTTTTTTAATCAAAAGCATGTTTGTCCACATTTTTCGCGCTGCATGTATACAGAAATTTTACTTTATTTGAAAAATGTCAGCACAGAAAGTTAAAAAAATCATTTTTTTGCCAAAATTCATGTCTTTTTTGATGAATAGAATAAAAAGTAAAAATCGCAGCAGCAATCAAATAGCACTAAAAGAAAGCTGTATTAGTGACAAGAAAAGGAGGTAAAATTCATTTAGATGGTAGCTTGTATGACTGAGCAATAAACCATTTAAGCTGCAGTGGTCTGAATGGAAAAAAGGCTCTGGTCCTTAAGGGGTGAAAAGACTGCGGTCCTTAAGTGGTTAAAAAACAAAAGAAAACTGATGACTTGTTGCATTTTTTCTGGATGCTGTGCTCAGTTTTGTATTTAATGCATATTATGCAGACCCGCAAATTTAACTCATAGCAACTCACATATTGGGCCATATGCAATTCACTTTTTCACATGAGTTTTCTCCAAGGTGAGATTTTCACAACTTGTAAATAAAATACCCTTTAAACTATCAGCAAGCAAGAAAATACTCAAAATAATTTTGATAGTACCTTTCCACCTACTTTTTGGTACTTTTTCTATTACAAAGTGCTAAAAAGTTATTTTAAATTGAAGATGAAAAATTATCTCCGAGGAGAAAAAGTGAATTGCATATGGCTCATTATGTGTTTGGAAACACTTGTGAATACACCTACTCTAGAGCCTTTATAAGTGTGAAAGTAGCCTTAGGTGCCCTTTAAAACTTCTAAAAGTTTACAGAAACCTTCAAAAAGTTTTAACATTTTGAAGACATCCCCAGTCTATGTTTGCTGTATTGGCTAACAGCAAGGCTGTGGAGAGAGATTATGTGCCCCTTTTTTTCTCCCTATACTATGCTCTATTACATTGCCTCAGCACACTAAGATGTTCATTATGTTAGGCAGGTGCAGATCAGTGGTCTGTGTGTAACCTTTATGACAACTGACTATTGGACAGAGGACTTCCCATGTTACCTAGCGGAACAGCTAATTTCCGATGGCTAATGTCAGTCTGTCGTTCTGCCCGCCAACACAGGACAACAGAAATAGTACCATCATGAAAATACCATAGCCTAGGGAATCCACCAATGCAGATTACTGATTCTGTGGATTTCCTGTTTACGAGGAAACTTCCGATTTTACTCTGCTTTCTCTATTGGTCAAATGCTTCTGAGTTGTATGATTGAACACAGAGTAGGGACACCAAGAGCCAAATATAGTGTAGTATGTATTAGTAGTTGAAATGAAGTATGATAGAGTAATAATAAGCTATACTCACAAAGCAGGGTTACCTCAAAGGCAACCACTGTTTAGGCAGGTGGGGAGATTAGACCTGACCCCACTCAAGAACAAGACGTCGCTCTCCGTAGATGAGGAAAAAAGGGGGTAACGCCTCTCCACCAGGGGTGGACTTGATATAGCATAGTATGGATACAGAGGCGCCAAAAGGATATAAGTATCTAAAAAGTTTAAAACATGAGAAGGCAGTGGTGGATTCACCTCCTCCAAGCAGACACAAAAATTGCCAATGTGTTTGTCAAATAGAACAAGTTTATTTACATACCCCGGGGGACAAAGCAACACATTTTGCAGGTTTGATCCTGCTTCATCAGGCAATAACAATGGAGCAATAGCAGATGTGGTCAGTAGAAGGGTCAAGTTGTAGAAGTAATGCGGTATTTCCACAGAAATCCAATTTCCGTTTTCCGAGTAGTCTTTCTTTAGTCATTTTCTGAATTCTCTGATTGGCAAAATACTTCTGAGTTTACATTTTGTGATTGGTCCACTGCTTCTGAGTTCTTGGATTGGGCTAAAATTACCGAGTTGCAATAATGCAGTATTTTAGCAGAAATCCGATTTCCAATTTCCGATCAAAAATATGAGCATCTCTCCTAAAGATAACAAACCAGCAAAGGCACCTAAATCTCTTTAATTTCACACTTACACCAGTATAAAATGGCTATTTTTACATTCTTTCCAAGTGTCCAGGCATCATTCTTTAAAATCTATTGCTTCTCTTACGTATTTAAAATTCTTGGCCGGTGTTTGGTTTTCATGTCAAAATTTATAATCACCATAAAGGGAAAGTCATTTAAACATTTGAAACACACAAGAGGATGCTTTATGGAGAACAGGTTTGAACGTGAAGCTTTCCTTTAATGTATGCAATTAAAACAAATTGATTTAATTGATTAGTATGACTTTTATGACATGACTTGTCAGCTGTTATAATTATAAAATCTCTGAAGCCATGTAAAAGAATGATGATTTTATATTGACTTCTGTCTGCATGACAGCATGTTAGACATACACGGAAGCCATGAAAATCTGAGCATCGCTTTAAGAGAGAGCAGGTATGAGTTACAGAGCACCCGAGGAGAGAAAGAGAGAGAGAGAGAGAGAAGGGGTGAGAAAGAGCAAGGAGAGAGAGAAAGAGAAAGGGTGAGGCACAGAGCAAAGTGAGAAAGAGAGACAGTGGGTGAGGCACAAAGCAAAGAGTTGGAGAGAGAGAGAGAGAGAGAGAGAAGGGGTGGTGAGACACAGAGCAAGGACAGAGGAGAAGGCGATAGAGAAGGGGTGAGATAGGGCAAGGCAAGAACAGGAGAGGGAGGGGAGAAGAGGGGTGAGATCTTGAGCAAAAAAAGGGGAGAGAAAAGGGGGGAGACACAAAGCAAGGAAAGAGAGAGAGAGAGAGAGGGAGAGAGACACCCAGAGAGAGGAGGGGTGAAACACAGAGCAAGGGTAGAGGAGAGGGGTGAGAACTGGAGTAAGAAAATGGGGAGAGAAAAGGGGGGAGACACAAAGCAAGGAAAGAGGGAGAGAGACAGAGAGAGGAGGCGTGAAACACAGAGCACGGATAGAGGAGAGGGAGAGAGGAGAGGGGTGAGATCTAGAGCAAGGAAAGGGGGAGACACAAAGCAAGGAGAGAGAGAGAGAGAGAGTGAGAGACAAAGGAACCGAGAGAGGACGGTTGAAACACAGAGCAAGGACAGAGGAGAGGGAGAGAGAAGAGGGGTGGGATCTGAAGCAAGGAAAGGGGGAGAGAGAAGGGGTGAGACACAAAACAAGGAAAGAAAAAGAGAGAGACAGAGAGAAAGGAACAGAGAGAGAGAGGAGGGATGAAACACAGAGCAAGGGTAGGGGAGAGGGAGAGAGAAGAGGGTGAGATACAGAGCAAGGACAGAGGAGAGGGAGAGAGAAGAGGGGTTCGATCTGGAGCAAGGGAAGGGGGAGAGAGAAGGGGTGAGACACAAAACAAAGGGAGGGGGGGAGAGAGAGAGAGAGGTATAGAGAAAGGTGAGACAAAGGGAGGTGAGGAAGAGGGAAAAGAGGTGAGATATAGAGTGAAGGAGAGAGATAAAGGTGTGGGATACAAAGCAGAAAAAAAAGAGTGTGTGAGAGAGAAAGGATGAGATACAGAACAGAGGTGGGGTGAAACAAAGAGCAAGGACAGAGGAGAGGGAAAGAGAGAAGGGGTGAGATACAGAGCAAGGAAATATGGAGAGAGAAGAGGTGAGATACAGAGCAAAGGCAGAGGAGAAAGAGAGAGAAAGAGAAAAGGAGTGAGACACAAGGAGTGGAGAGAAAAGAAAAAGGTCAATTCTGTGAAGTCAGTGAACATAAAAAATAATGACTCCCTTTAAAATATGCACATTATGTTGCTTTGCAGCCTGAAATGAAGTCAAACGCAAAAAAAACCCCTATTCTTCCCAGCTGTGGTTACTCAATGCGACTTAATACAGCCAAGAGAAAGAATACTAGCAAAGGCTGGAGAAGGGGGACAGAGTTACTGGGCAGGATACAGGATCGCTCCCCGCATCGGGATCCTCCTTTTGCCTTAATTAAAGCCTTGAGTCCTTTGGGATGCTTCTCATCTAATCTACTCTGTGCAGTTTTTGCCCACACTTCTTCACAGAACTTTTGCAAGATCCACCAAAGTGGAGGGTAACCGTTGGTGGACTGCAATCTTCAAGTCATTCCACAGATTTTCAACAAGTCTGAACTCTGACTACACAAGTCTGTTTATTCAGAAAACTTGGGCTTCTCATCTTACAGTCATGCTGAATCCGCCTCCCCCCCCCCCCCCCCCCCAAAATGAATTGTTGCTTGGTTTACTTTCACTTATGAGCAACAATTGGTGATCAAAAGACAATCTGGAAAGCTGTGCGGAATGTAACCAGCTAGCAGGTAATTGTTTCTAGAAGTTCTTATGGTATGGCTAATCTATTGGAGCAGAAGTGACATTTTTACAGTGGCTCCAAATTGACAAAAAATAAGAGAAAAAGAGAAAAACAAAACGAAATAAAAAAAAGAATAGTTTATCTGACGCTGCAAGTACACAGTGGGGATGATCTTACGGATCACCATTATTTGTAGGGGAAATGAACCTCCCATTTCATGCAGTAAACATGAGGATATTTTCCAAAATATTGCATGTCTACTTGACCTCAAAGCAACTCAAAAAGCCTCTGTGAAGATGGGAAACCTTTCATCCTAGCCACTTTCAAGATAAAGCACAAACAAATAAATAAAAAGGAAAAGAAGCAGATGGGTGTCCATTTTCAATCTGATACAACTTTAAAAAGGATTATAAGGAGTAATCTCCTATACCAAGCAGCCTTTGGTGGGGTCACGGAGAGCCGACACCAGCAAGGCAAAAAAACATGGAGTATATATCAATGTATGGATATTTCCTTTTAAAGTTCACAGTGCATAGTTGGCCATTCAATTCTATAGGCCTGTTCACATCTCTGCGTTGTAACGGATTGTGTTATTTTAACTCACTGCGTCCATTGCAGTTCACACACATTATAGCATGTGCATTATGCAGGGCTGTTTCTTGGGCAATGCGGGCAGGGCGATAGCCCTGGGCGCAGACCGGCAAGTAGAAGAAGGGGAGTGCAGGTAGAAGGACATAATCGCTAGGGAGCTGGTGATGCGTGGTGCAGCCAAATGGAAGAAGAAAGAAGATTACCAGCACGATCACCTTCCTTGACTCCACCTGGGCATCTTGCGTCTGTCTGCGCCCGACATCAAGTCATCATCGCGTCACCACCACGTGATTACACCAGATGTCCTGTAGTGGGACGGCTCCCTGTAGAGGGGTGTATTTACACCAGTGAGTCATAATATTATGACCAAACAGGTAATCAGGACACTCCACACTTCATAGTTTGCTACAGGGAGACAGTGAACAAGGATAAATATCCCCTGAAAGCAGCATTAAATGTGCAAACAGGTGCTTGTGGGATTGTCTTTGAAGGTAGAGCTCACCCACAGCCTTTGCTTGAAACTATTCTTTTCTTGTTTAAAACAAAGAGGTAAAAATCAAATCAAGGTCCATTTTGCATGTTTATATTAAGTTTTAGTAAAGCACATCTAATTCACAGCCTTCACCAAAAATGTGGAGGAAATAAGAAAGTACAGATTTCGTGAAATAAAAAGAGAAGAATTGATTTTTCCCCCCCACCAAAGAACACAGGCAGCCTGTGAGTTGTGTTTTATCCACAGATCCGGTGAAAGCGGTTATGTAAAGTCAGGGGAGGGAAGCAGGCGAAGTGACCTTTGGATAAATGCATTCCTTTCACTTCTCATCAAAACATACAGCAGCTTTATCATAAGGCTATTATCACATCCCAGCCTTGCAAAGTGAAGCAATTTCCCTGCGCTGCATTAGATATACCTGACACTCCAGCAGACCGAGCCACAGCCGCACCACTGGGTTAACTCCCTCCTGCCTGGAGGCATTCTGAACTCTACAGACCTCAGGGGTTTGTGGCAGATAAAAATTCAATGTTGAAAAATGTAAAATCACGCATTTTGGTCATACCAATGGTCTAGCACCATACAGAATCAACAGGATTCAGATGGGGACATCAAACTTGGAGAAGGACTTAGGAGTACTCATCGAAAACAAGTTAAATAATCGTATTCAATGCCAAGCCGCTGCAGCTAAAGCTAATAACATTTTGGGATGCATTAAAAGGGAAATAAAAACTCGAGATGCCAGCATAATATTGCCCCTGTTTAACTCTCTAGTAAGGCCACATCTGGAATATGGAATTCAGTTCTGGGCACCACATTACAAAAAAGATATTGCAGTTTTAGAGCAGGTGCAGAGACGAGCAACAAAAGTGATACGAGGGATGGAAGGTCTCACTTACCAAGAAAGGTTAGATAAACTGGGTTTATTTAGTCTAGAGAAAAGATGCCTTAGAGGGGATCTAATTAACAACATGTATAAATACATCAGAGGGCAATATAAAAGCTTGGCGGGTGAGCTTTTTGTCCCTAGGCCTTCTAAAAGGACTAGAGGACATGATCTGCGCATGGAGGAAAAACTTTTTAGCCATTTATTTAGGAAAGGGTTCTTTACCGTAAAGGGGCCCATACACTCAGCCGCTTTTTGGCTGATTAATCGCAAATCGATTGACCAATCGATCGATTTGCGGCCGATTTCGGTCGATTTCAATTGCATTGGACCTAATGGAAATCTGATGGCAACAAAATGTCATCAGATCGATTTTGGAAATCTGTTCCTAGTAAAAAATGTTCCTAAACACATCAGATAGATCAGATAATCTACTGATGATCTGCTAATCTAACAAGTGTATGGCCACCTTAAAGGTAGCCATACCCTGGTCGATTTGCCATCAGATTCGACCAACAGATAGATCCCTCTCTGATCAAATCTGATCAGAGAGGGATCGTATGGCCGCCTTTACTGCAAACAGATTGTGAATCGATTTCAGCATGAAACCCATCACAATCTGTGAAGCTGCTGCTGCCGCCGCCCGGTCCGGAACCCAGCGCGGAGAAGAAGCCGCGGGGACAGAGGGGGACTCGCGCCGGCCGGAGCAGGTAATGTATTGCCGTCGTCGTCGGGCATTGGAACGCTATCGACGCACTCCCGACCTGCTGGCAATCGACCAAAATCTTCCGCACGGACGGATCGACCGGAATCGACGAGAACGATTGATTTCTGTCGGAAATCGATCGTTCTGTCAGCGTTTCACAGCAGATTCGATCACAGTGATCGAATCTGCTGTATATCGGCGTGAAAACCATTAGGTGTATGGGCCCCTTAAGGGTGGCCATACATGGTACAATTTATCATTTTTTTCTGATTAGATAATTTAGTTTGATTATTCCGTTAGATCGAATAAAAAGATTTTTCCAGCATGTCCGATCTGATTTTTCTTGAAAAAACTGGATAATCGTTCGAATTTCTTGATTAAAAAAAAAAAATATTTTCAACTTTCATTCGATTCGATCATTTAGATCGAATAAGCGGGATAATCAAACGTTTTTATTGTACCATGTATGGCCACCATTAAGATGTGGAATGCATTGCCACAGGAAGTAGTTATGGCAAATTCTATACCTGCTTTTAAAGGAGCCTTATGGCGGCCATATATGGTACAATAAAAAAGTTTGATTATCCCGTTTATTCGATCTAAATGATCAAATCGAATGAAAGTTGAAAATATTGAATAAATTGAACATTTCGCCATTGCGCATTGACTTTCATGCATTCCTTTCATGCAAGCCGCATGGTAACGCGCTGCTGACTTTGTGGCGAGTCGAGAACTTCAGGTGCAACACAACGTGACAGGGTAAGTGTACCAGGCCCCATAGACTCTCATTGCTGTTGCGTTACCCTGCGTGCAGAAAAAGGTAACGCAAAGCAAAGAAAGAGGCCTGGTGTAAAACGGGCCTTATTATTATTTAGTATTTATATAACACCGACATCTTCCTCAGTGCTGTACAGAGTGGTATTGTTTTGTCACTTAACTGTCTCTCAGAGAAGCTCACAATCTATCCCCTACCATAGTCCTATGTCCATCGTAGTCTAGGGCCAATTTTAGCAGGAAGCCAATTAACTTATCTGTATGTTTTTGGGATGTTGGGAGGGGGGAACTGGGGTGCTCAGGGGAAACCCAAACAGACTTGGTGAGAAGGTACAAACTCTGTGCAGATAGTGCCCTGGCTGCGATCTTAACTGGGGATCCAGCACTGCAAGGCAAAAGTGCTATCTACTACACCAACACTGCACACTTGTTTTATGACCCTTGCAAGATTGGCTTCCAGGCTGTGAGGGTCACTTGGTCTAGGCAAATGAAAGGGCAACAATGTTGGGGGTGCCATCAAAGTTTTGCTGGGGGGGGGGGGCATAATTTGCAGTTACGCCCCTGACATACAGTGAATCTGCTGTGCTGTCCAACCAACTAATGGACTCGGACAATCAATCAGTTCCTATAAAGTGTTGGGGGGGGGACTTCCTCCCCCTGCCCAGTTGATGGTTTCCCGTCTTGGAATTGTGGAAGTATAAACTTCTCCCACATTGTTACTCTGTTTTAAACTCACACTCGCACAACTTAGCTGCTGCAGTGTCACGACGTGACTGGGCATTTCACTGACAGAGAGAGATCACATTCCACCTGGTAGTCCACCACATTCAGTGTGGAAATCTGGATTACACTCTAGCTCTTTTAGACATCTATATGCATGGCAAAGATCTCAGCAAACATGACTAAACTGTGCATGTGTAGATGAAAAATGTGTCTACTGGGGCAATTCTAAAAATGACATAGCAATGAGTTTCTAATTTCTGAGGTAAAAGTCCCCCCCCCCTTTCCCTTTCAGTATTCCTATAGGCTGCCCAGCTGATCACATGACTCTCCTCAGAACTACAGCAGTCTGCAAGTTTCCCTCACAGCAGAATGCGCTGCAATGCACTTTGCTACATGAGGCCCTGTAGGTCTTCTATGTTGACTGAAAAGAGCGAGTGCTGACCTACTAAATCATTTTTAAAAAGTTTATTTCCGATGTAGAATTTGTACCCTGGATAATGACAGAGCTGGGAAAGGTCTGACTGCTGTGTGCAAGAACAAGATGTCAGGATGCCCTTTTGTTTCATGCTGTTATTAAGTTTCCGAATCTCTGTAAACTGTTTGATCTGTAAAGTAATAAAGAAAAAAATAGGACAATTTGGATGTAGTGGTTTGTCAGACAAGTCAGATGATTCGCAGTCAAAAAACAAAGGGATCTATTGTTTTTAATATCTGGTTCTAGCTTCCTGATCTCAGATATGAAATGTTTCCACCATAAAAAAAAAAAAAAAAAAAAAAAAGCTGCAAGAAAAATGGTTTTAGCAATGTAACATTCTTTATTATTCTACTACAAATCCCTAGTGAGATGCAGGAGACAGGCTATCCATCGAGAATAACAAAGAGCTGTCTCCCCACAGCGACCCCTAGTGTCTGTAAGGAATAAAAGCTCCAACAAAGATGACTCACTTATACACATACAAACATTTTGTTTGCACACAAAAATAGCGAAACCATTCAGGAGATATTAATTTCTTTCATTATCAGCTGTTCCGTAACGTTCTGAGTTTTGTGTTGGCTGTTCCTCTCTAGTGTAAACATTGTACAGCCAAGGGAAGCTGCAGAGGCAGAAATAACTTTTTATTGTGTGCAGCCATAACTCAGGGAGAGTTCTACAGGAAATGTCCTGCATTTCCAAAAAGTAATTAGCACCATTATAAATCAAGTCTTTACTGCAGCTTGATTCCACTTAAAGCCCATTTCCAGAAAATAAATTGTTAGTCTGGAAAGGAGTCACAAAAGGAGTTTTATTGTTGTTTATGTCCCCATTGGAGAGAATTACAGCTTGATTCACTAATTGGCGCTAAGTTAGGTGGTTTGCGCCCACAGATCGCACAGTCCCGCTCAGTGCACGCAGCACGTCGGTAATAGTGCGCCGTCGCACCCGCTGCCCTGTAAACTTCGCACTTGATGCGCCAAAAACGGTGCATCGGGTTGCCCCTGAAGCAGCGCATTGATGCACCGTTTTCAGTGCACCGGGTGCGACGTTGACAGGGCAACGGGTGCGACGTTATCGTCTCACCACGCACTATTACCGGCGCACCGCGTTGCATGCGCACTGAGCGGGGCTGTGCGCGAAGTAGCTCTGCACAGCCGTTAGTGCGCGCAAAGCTACTTATGGGGCACTAAGAGGCTTTTCACTCCTGCGCTAACACTTAATTTCACTTCTTCTCCCCTGGACCTACATTGATGTTTCTGACTTTCTGGCAATGAAAAATGGAAGTTCTCAAGATGACTAGTGGTGGATTCCCCTCTCTAAATGTTTCTTTTTTTTTGCCATATCTGTCATTGCAGGAGATATCTCTTCACTTCCTGTCTAGACAGGAAGTAATACGAATACTCACAAACAGCAGTGGAACTCCAGAAGAGGTTCTCACCACTTGCCACACTGCCCAAAACTATAATATACAGCTAGCCACTGGTTAACGAACGAGATAGGAACTGTAGGTTCTTTCTTAAAGTGACTCTGTAACAAAAATTACAACGTTTTTTCTACCATTCTACAAGTTCCTAACCCTATTCTAATCTGTTCTGGCTCACTGCAGCACTTTGTACTATCACGGTGTCTGTAATAAATCAATGTATCTTTCCCCTGTCAGACTTGTCGGCCTGTGTCTGGAAGGCTGCCAACTCTTCCTGCTGGTCTGTTCCTCTATGCACACTCCAGTGTGTGTTTTATTTACATAAGCCAGCAGCTTCTCTGCTATCTTATCAGTGATAGAAGAGAGCTGGATAAAATTCCTCCTCTGTTAGGCTGTGAAAGTAGCTGGCTGACACATACTGAGGAATTACAAACACAGGCACATGCAGAGCTGTCTACAGGAAGCCTGTAATGTTCAGTGCATGAGAGAAGCAGGGGACAGAAGGTAAACACATAAATGATCTTTTGAGATTCAAAAGGAAAGCTGTATACAGCCTGCTTGTGTATGGATGTATTTTCTATGTGTGGACATACTGTACATCAATCTACTTCCTGTTTTGGTGGCCATTTTGTTTGTTTATAAACAAACTTTTTAAAACTGTTTTTGACTACTTTTAATGCGGCGAGGAGCGGCGAAATTGTGACAGAGGGTAATAGGAGATGTCCCCTAACACACTGGTATGTTTACTTTTGTGCGATTTTAACAATACAGATTCTCTTTAACCCGAATCTGACCAAAAGTCGAAACACTATGCCATCTCTGTGCCCTGCACCTCCAATGCCTCCCTTTCTGTCACCTCAGTGTCCCCCTCTTCCCCCCCTCACTGTGTCACCTCCGTTCCCCTGTGCACCACAACAAAATATATTACTGGCTTACAAGCCACTTTTTCTTAGAATTTTTTTTTCAAATTGATTTTCTGAAAAACTAAAATGTCTTTTTGAAACCTTTTTTCACAGAATCAAATGATATATTTTTGAGCCATTCAAATCGGGAATCATTCACAAATCAGTTTTGGGCCATTCAAAATGGCAAGTTTGGTGTTCGGTTGTTGGCGGTTGTTTTTTTTTAATTTATTTTTTTATTGCAGCTCAGACACCATTTAGCAGAAGCAAATCCCACAGCGTACACGTGGATAATTTATGCTGAAACCGAGCGGCGACTGAAAAACCACTGGAGATAATTTATGCCGGCGTCCTTGTAGAAAGTAAGAAAAAAAACCTGCACTAATTTAAACAAATACACATTAGCCAAACAATGAGACGAACGCAGTGGCCCTGTTTTGCGCTGCAAATCCACTCTGGCTGCACAATCCCCAAATTGTCTATATTTAATTAATTCTGTCAACAAATAAATCTACATTAAGATTACATTTAGATTTCTTGTAAACAGCTCTAATTAATTACGGCGCGTAATAATTTCCTGTTACTCAATTTCTTTCTGTAAATGCAACGTTTTACTGCTTGGCAAGGCTGCTATTGGATTCCTAGACTGCTCAGGCATTGTCCCTCGGCCGCCACTACACGGAACGAATGTGGAACGGATCCAGCAACGTCTGTTCTGGCTGGTCTGCAGCACAGCAAGGGACGGGCACTGGAAAATCATTTGTGCGGCATTACAAATGTCTAGCACATTCATACCATTTTATACTATTGTCCAGCCTGAGAGATGGCTTGAAGTGGTATTATAGTCACAAAACTAACATTTCAGTAACTACCTCCTAGTTACATAAAAGAACATTTTAAAGCATTTCCTGCATGTAAAAACATTTGCTTTCACTGCAGAGGCATACAGGTAAAAAAGGCACCTGAAAAAAAGGGTGCGGGGGATTGCCACTAGTAGAATATCGGTAAAATTACCAATATTCTACTGCTTAATTCCAATAGTAAAATATTGGTAATCTTTACTGATATTTTACTATGTCTTAACCTAACCCTACACTCACCCAGAACCCTCCCTGTACCGCCACCTCAATTTTGGTGCTCGGAGGTACCAGAAAGCGGGCACCACCGTGTCCCCACATTTTCCTTCTTTGCTACAAATCACATCTTTTATAATAGGCGTCTATGGCATCAGACTTCTTTCTGTAAGGGCTCCTGCACCCTTTTTCCCTGATTTGCTGCAGACAGCAGTACAAGTTAGCTTATTTCTAGCTCATCTGCAAATTTGGCAATGTTTTCGCTGTCTGAAAAAAGTACAGGTTGGCGGCTGGGTTTGTTGTATTAACTTAAAGTGAATGGGAATTCATTCTAAAAAAATAAACAAGATACTGAACTAAGGAGAAGGAAGGTTCTGGATCCTATAGAGGCTTCCCGCTCCTCTCTCGGAACCCGTTCCAGCCCTGGCTCCCCCGTAGCAGTATTCAACCAATTTAATCAAATATTGCTCTCCCCACCGCCAAAGGGAAACTTTGGAAGTCTGGACTGCTCCATGCTGTGCACTCGCGAGCCCCCTCTCTTGCGCACTTGCAGTGTGCAGTATAGAGCTGCCTGTCTTTGGGAGGACTCGGCTCCAGAAGACTTCCGAAGTCCCCCATAGCGGGAGATTCAAACAGAGGAGCTGCTGCTGTAACAAGGGCACCGGGAGAGCAGAGGGAAGGCTCTATAGGACCCAGAGCCTTACCTCTTCTTATGTAAGTAAGTATCTGGATTATTTTTTTCTATGATTCCAAATGACTTTAACAGAGAAACCTGGACTCATGGGCCATGTGAACTAGGAAAGCATTGTGTCCATTCTGCATGTCCATTGGTCTGCTGCCATCCAGTTTAGAAAACAGCCCAGCAGCATAAAGTACCTAGTGTGAACTGACCCTAACATAAAAACTATTTACAGTGGTCAGTGTCCCCACTGGAGAGAGGTTTCAGTGCCTCCTGTACAGACAGGAAGTGAGGTAATTAAAAAAACACCTAGGAAAAGGTAGATTTCATTTTTTTCCTTCAGCCCCACTAAAGGTGACACCAAGAGCACCTGTTATAGCACTGGGTGTCACCAGGACCGGACAGTATCAAAAACATGGCAAAAATTATCTTTCCCCCATCGAATTAAAAATACATTTTTGTTGGACTTCAGCTTCCAAACTCCTCCAGACAACTTGATGTTTTGTAGAGGAAGATAGCTTTACTTCACTTCCTTTCATTGTACTCACCCCATATGGTAAAGCACGCTTTGACCTTGTCGATGTAACTTTTCTCCGGCATTTAAAAAATGTAAGATGCTGCATTTTCATTTAAGATGGCGAGCTGGAGATAATGTTCCCCTGGTCTGGACTCTTTGGAGGCCTGATAAGAAATTATTACATAGAAAATGCAGAAGGCAATTATCCCCTGACCTGACCTAATCTCGGCAAGTTAATCTGTTCTGTTCTTACTGTAAAACTTTTAATGAAAGATCTTTATTTTTCTCCATCGACAAATTGACGCCAATCACCTCCAGCACTCAGAAGTATAACCTTATTGAGCCAAGCCAATGCCAGCACTGAATGACAGAAACACAACCGTGTAATTAAATAAAAAAAAGAAAAAATTAAAAGAAAAAAATCCTAATATTTCATCGATTCCAGGACTGAAGAAGGATAACATTTGTCATTTATACCTGTTTTGTCCTCCTAATGTTATTATCTGCAAATGCTTCTTCTATTCCCTATAGTGGTGGCATAGCAAAAGGGGAGGCAGAGGTTCCCATCACACCTGGGCCCTTGGAACTGAGGGGCCCAGAAAGCAGTACGTAATGTAGGTGATGGGAATTGCAGATAATAAGAATATTTGGAAGGTACTGTTACTGATATTCTAGTATCAAATTTAGAGCCATACAATCACCTAAACCAAGGATGCCCTACTCCAGTCCTGGATGACCAAATCCATGCCAGGGTTTAGGATGGACAGAGAAATAGCAAATGCATTCTACTTGATGGTCCACAGCTTTCCTGATTCAGGCCCATCAATAAAATTGAGCTGTGCCAAAAATGTGGGGATCTCGGCCCTTAAAGTGGATCCGAGATGAACTTTTACTCATTGCATAATTGTGTTCCTTTCCTATTGTTTATAGGGCCTTCCTCAAGCCAAATACTTTTTTGTTTTTGTTTTAATACTCGAATTCTTAATAAATTAAACAAGCCACACCCACAGGTTTTCAGAGAGCCAAGGCACTTTCAGACAGTAGCAAGGGCTCATGGGAGCTCAGTCTGGGCAGGAAGAGGGGGAGGTATTACTAGCCAGAGATTTCAGAGGCAGAGGAGAGGAGGGAGGAGGAGGGGAGATTCGTTTTTTTTTGCTAAAGATGCAGACAAGCCTGCCTCTGTGTAATGTTTACAAACAACATGGCTGCTGTCATTGTATCACAGGAAGAAATAATTATATTCTATTAAAGCTGTTTGCAGCTAGATTTGCTGTGTAAACTATCTAAACTTTAGATAAGATATATAGACAAGTTACTTGTTATAGTTATTTTTTCATTTCAGATCTGTTTTAAGGACTGGAGTTGTGCATCTCTGGCTAACCTATTCACCCTATTGTCTAACACTGTCCCCGATGTAACCTATCCTTTTACCCCAACCTTCCTAAACAGCCACTTAACCCCAACCAGTGACCCAAGCAGGTTTGCACCTTCCATGGTCTACATGCTGTAGTGATGTGTCCTGGCATTGCGTAATGCATATCACCAATAGCCAGTGTTTGACTATACAGTACCCGAGCTCTGGCTGGACTGTTCCTCATAGTCAGCACCCAACTATGCTGTAGCAAAGCACCAGCTATAAAATAACTGATTGCTGGTGGTTCTGTAGACCATTGGTCCTCAAACTAAGGCCCGCGGGCCGAATGCGGCCCCCTGAGGCTTTTTTCACTGCCCCCCACTCACAAAATGTATTACTTATTAATGTGGTCCACTGTTGCTGGCAACACCCATCAACATACTGTAGAAGCCAGTGAGCAGTCATTCGCTGGCTTCCAATTCTGCATCAGGAGACACTGCTGTCCAATTGGATTAGAAGTAGTATCTGCACACTCCAACGGGTGACATCCAAATGATTTTATTGAACAACAAGACAAATTAAAAAGGCTGACATGTTTCGGACAGCAATGTCCTTATTCATAGCCTGAGGCTATTATGTATACTCCATTCCCCCAGCAGTCTGAAGTATGTTGACCCAAACCTTGACCGAAAAAGTTTGGAGACCCCTGCTGTAGACTGTGTTTCACTTTCCTGGGACACGTATCACTGACATGCCGTGGAAGCTTATCACTGCTGCAGAAGTTCCCCAGATTGTTCTTTTAACACTAATTCCAGTTTATGAAACTGAGCAAACACAGAGTTTTTCTGTCTGTAGGAATCGGTGGCTGTGAACAGCTCTGTAAGCATAGCAGGCAAGAGTTTTCCTCACCATAACGTTATAACAAAATTGAGGATACACCCCATCTATGTAATGACAGTTTCCAGCAATGCTGTTCTCTGAGCTGGGGGACTTGTGATTTTACACAGTTGACATTGCCCTGGAAAAAAAAATGCAAATGAGATAACTTTATGGGCTTTAAAGAGTAGGAAAATAAGTTTTATTGTTCTTTATGTCACTGTAAGGGCTGGTTCAGACGGGCATCTGCGGAGCGTTTACCGCTAGCGTTTGGGACTTGGTGTTAAACGCTCCCATTCAAGTGAATGGGGGCATTTGTACCAGGCTTTTACTGGCATTTACGTGAATGCGGCGGGTCCCAATTTTCCCTGGCATTCAAGGCGACCCTGGGCGCTACATGTAGCGTCCTGGGGCAGTTAACCGCCACAGGTAATGTTTCCCTAGGGGAAAAAAACGCAGACCGCATCCAAAAGCTACGGAAGGCTGCTGAAAGCTCGAACGTGTCGCCGCCACAACGCCACCAAACGCGATGCCACAGAAAACCGGGCAGACACCCGTGTGAACCAGCCCTTATTTGGCTTTACAACAGTCTAAATAAGGTGAGCTCAGTTTCTCCTAACTAGGGATGGCAATGCTTAAAGCAGACCTGAACTCAGAACATCCTCTTTGGTCTAAAAAATACATAAAAACATAATAACCTTTAAAGAAACACATTGGTTACAGCTGATACAAATCATGCAATAAAGGTGTGTCTACTTCCTTCTATCATAGAATCAGACATATTGTTAACATCCTGCCATGGCAGAGGAGATTCCTGAGCTGACACAGCTGAGAGATCAAATTACTGTGATCATTAGTTACAGATATGGGGGGGGGGGGGGGGCTGGGGGATTAGACAGGCTAAACTTTCTAAATACATACAGAGTGCATTTCTCTATGTTTTCATTCTGTCCTGTGCCAGAGTTCAGGTCCACTTTAAAGGACACCCAAGGCGAAAATAAACTAATTAAATAAACGATTGTATCTATCTTTCTTCTCCTAAAAAAAGACTTTATAAGATATTTTTATGTTTAAATCTACTCATTAAGTATCAACTGTTTTATTGTTTTTGCTCAATGACACATTCATTGAATTACGCCAGAGCTAAAATCTATGAACTATTGGCTTTTTTATCTCTTTCCTGCTCTCAGAAGCCATTTTCTGCTAGGAAAGTGTATTATAGTTGAAATTTCTTATCAGTGAGGGTCACACTGTAGTAACTTCTTGTCTGAGTCAGGACTGAGTCAGCCACTTACATACCTGATATTTAACTATTTCAGGCAGAGAAAGGAAAAAAGGAACACAGCATAGTTATTTGTGTGCTAGGCACTGTACATACCCATGTCTATCTCATCATGTTACATGTCACCTCGGGTATCCTTTAAGAGAACTAATGGACAAGAATGTGAACAGTGTGGTCAGCTGATTTGTAAGGTTCTGATTTGCTGGTTGTGATTATCTGTTAAACCAGGAAGTCATCACAGCAAATCAGAACCTTACAAATCTACTAGCTGATGAAGCAGATCACATGCTTCTCCATGAGTTCTCCTAAAACATTGCCTACTCCTAACCTATCAGCTGTTATAGCCACGGTCAGAAGTGCAGGACCGCCACACTGGACTGAGCCATATTAGTCACAATGCTGCAGTCTCAGCTGCTAGAAATGGCCTCTCTTCCTGTCATATTTCAGGCCGCTTACGTTGTTTTATGGCACTGCATTAGCATGAGCTTGTTGTGAGCTTAATAACATTTTTCTGGTGAAGAATAAACGATCAGGCTTTGTTCCTGAGTAATAAATAGATGTACTTGTTTGGTTTCTGCATCTGAATGTGCTGTACTTACAGGAACACACAGTTACACTTGAAAAATGGATCAGGATTGGTTTACTTCATAAAAAACAGCTCACGCTCCACAGCCAATTCCCATTCTGCTGTAATTTAAAAAAAAAAGATCCAGTCTTAAAAATAACTCAACCCGAAAAAAAAAAAAAACTAAAAAAACAAAGTTGTTTTGAGTGGAATGGAATAGGGACAGCAACAAAAAAAAAAGAAAACCTAAAAGGGTCCTTTCCAGATGTTTACTGAAATTGGGCTATACAAGTGACAAAGTAAAAATATTTTATAAAAAAAAAATGCAAAAATACTTGCTAATTAATCCTTTCCGGTGCTGTCCGACATTTTCTAAAGAACAGCAAAAAATAGGCAGCGCTCCTAATCAGGCTGCAACGGAAATTAAACCGACAAAGGTGTGCAGCGCCCCCTAGGGACTTAAATTACACACCATGAATAGAAATCAGATGCAAATCTATGCACTAAACCCTAATCTAAATAAACTGAATGCAAACTGATACACATGGGTGCAAATAGCCATAAGTAGACTTACATTTTTGTACAACAGGAGATATTGGCAGCACAGCAAATGTAGGCTGTACCCAAGTTGACCAGCTGCATAGAGGTGCAGGTCCCAAAACATGGGCAGATTACACATTGTGCCCGAAATCGCAGTTTTCCTGCATGGCTTTGACACAATAATACTTGCTGCCACTAGGAGGCACTGTTGCCGAATAAAATTTAGCACGGCGACATCCTTTACAGATCAGAGTGCCGGACTCCGGCCATCACCCTCACCGCTGCTGCCGCAATCTCCTTCCGCTGCTTTAGCTCCACTGTAGGCGCACCACTGCGGGATCGGGACCGACACGCCATCCCCCTATGTAGATCAAAGTGATAGTGAAAGTCCGCCGCATTGATCCCCTCCAGGAGCAACGAGCTCCGCATGATAACTTAAGAGCTACATTGCTGATGCTGCTCACCACCCCCGCCACAAGGTACATATCCTCCAGGCCCTACTTCTGATCCTTTTTCAGGCTCACCCACGCCCTCCCCAGATCATTTTTTTCCCCCAAGGTGCTGAGGAGGACATAGGTGATCCTGAAAGTACCTGGAAAAGATTAAGGTAGTGAGAAGTATATGGAGGCTGCCATATTTATTTCATTTTAAGCAATACCAGTTGCCTTGCTGTCCTCCTGATCCTCTACCTATAATACTTTTAGTCATAGACCCTGAACAAGCATGCAGATCAGATGTTTGACTGAAGTCTTGATTTCCCACATGCATGTTTCAGGTGTATGATTCAGACACTACTGATGCCTGAAAGATCAGCAGGACTGCCTGGCAACTGGTATTGTTTAAAAGGAAATTAATATGACAACCCCCATATACCTCTCACTTCAGGTGAGCTTCAGGTCGGTTTCACACTACTGGCCGGTGTTAGCGGGTGGGGTTCGGGGACCGCACCTTCAAAAACATGCCTTCAGGGAAAACCGCGCTAGTACACGGTAATCCCCTTCTGGCTGACAGCCAAAAAGCAAGTGACGCTGCTTGCTTGTGCTCACTTCCTGTTTCAGAAATACGGATGTGCACGGAAGCACAAGGTAAAAATACGCATGCCCCAACGCCACTGCGTGAATTTATAAACTCCCTGCGTTGCCATAGACTTACATAACTTCCGGTACACCGCAGAGCCGCACGGTAAAGTAGCTCTGTCCTTGTTTTGGGGAAGCGGCGAAAACATCACTTCCGTCATATCACGCGGCACCACATCGGTATAAACAGCCCCATAGATTTTCATTGGGCTGAGGTAAAAGTTCCAGTGTGAAAGCACCCTTAAAGAGAAACTCCGACCAAGAATTTAACATTATCCCAATCAGTAGCTGATACCCCCTTTTACATGAGAAAACTATTCCTTTCCACAAACAGACCATCAGGGGGCGCTGTATGCCTGATATTGTGGTGAAACCCCTCCCACAAGAAACTCTGAGGACCGTGGTACTCCTGGCAGTTTCCTGTCTGTGAACCTTGTTGCGTTGTGGGAAATAGCTGTTTACAGCGGTTTCCAACTGCCAAAAAAACATGCAGCAGCTACATCACCTGCCAACAGTAAAAATGTCACCATGTAATAAATGTCAGAATGTAAATTAGGGATTTAAAAAGATTTTTCAATGGGCAAACACTGACTAAATCATTTATACATAATTATTGTAAAAATGAAGCACTTTATTACATTATTGTCACTGGAGTTCCTCTTTAAGAACAAAAAAATTCACCGGCGAATCCTCCCACGGATGAAGAATCTCTCCCCTACACATGCCATACAGACATTATTCAGCCTCTGACAATATCCTTTTTTTGGTTACTGATACATCCTCAACAAACCATTGATTAAAAAAAACTCAGATCAATATGTAAGGATCGCCGCTTTCCAACGCCCAATCCAAACAGCTAATTTTTCAGGATCATTAGAGGATGTTGCGGGATTCTTGGCAGGGAAAAAAGAGTAAAAGTTGCGGACTTGACAGTTGAATTAATTACCTTTCTACAAACCATTCCTGTGTCTGACAATATCAGCAAACAGTCCCAATGATGTTGCTATATATACTCTCCAAGCTGTGCATTTTAAAGAGCGTCTGCAAAGTTTTGTGAGAGCTGTCAGACTTTGCAACTTAAAGCGGTTGTTCTAGAGAGTGCAGGAAACCTAAAACTGCCTAAAATTTGTCAAGACGGAAACCAAGAAAATCTATTAAAATTAACTTTAAATATATATGAAAGAATCAAGGCACTTGCAGGTGAGCTGGTGTTGCTCACATCTACTAAGCAGGGGCCCACTTTGCAGTTAATTATTTTTTTTAAATGTTTGGAATGATGTATGATTTTTGTTCCACTTCTCACGTGTACACCACTTGTATTGGTCTTTCACGCGGAATTCCAATAAAATTGATTCATGTTTGTGGCAGTAATATGACAAAACGAGGAAAACTTCAAGGGGGCCGAATACTTTTGCAAACCACTGTATAATCTTTACATCTGTATGGTCAGTAGTTTAGTCAATCAGTTGAATTACGCTGACATTCTTCTTGTAAGGCCTCTCTCGAAAGATATTCTTGGCTGGCTGGATATATTTATCAGACTCTATAAACCAATTCAGGTCAGTTCTACGGGATTTAAGTCAGGTGACTGGTCATTCAATGACAGATCACGCTCCAGATGACTGCTTTTTGTCCAGGTGCTTTTGAACGTACGTTTGATAGAATTACTTCTGGAGCGTAAAGTTGGCACCGATTAGATACAGGCCAGAGGGAACGGTGTTGAGTTGAAATAGCAGCGTTTTTTTGTACAGTAAACCACTCACAATATTGCTAATTTTCACTGATCCAAAAAAAAAAAGCGAAAGCCAGAGTTGTTCCACGTCCGTGTTTACCCCTTGATGTGACACATTCTCAGAACATGCCTTGTAAGGGTTCTTTGCCTTCCTCTGGATCAACAGGTAAGTATTTTTTCAACCCAAAGAACTATGTAACTATGTAACATTTACCTCATGTGCATTTTACATAAATATTTCCCCTTGAGCCAAAAGCTTCATCATTTTAAGTAGTTCTCCATAGAACTTTCTGCCATTTTTACTCTAACATTTGTGTTAGGAATCCTACTCTACATGGTGATGTCACTAGTTTCCTGGGCTGTTGAACTACCTCTGCTCACCAGTAGGTGGCATTTTGCAATACCATATAGACCAAGCTTTCTCAACCAGGGTTCCTTGAGTATTCTGCAGGGGTTGCTTGGCAGTTTCCCCCATCGTGGGGGAAGTATGATAGAACACACTAAAATAGGGGATACTGTAAAAAGAAGCACTGAATTGGGGGTCAGAATAATAATGAGCACATTAATAAAGAGCACTAGAATAAGAGGACAGTATAATAAGGGGCACTGTAATAGGGGGTAGTTAAATAAACGGCCACAACTACTTTTGAAGTCCCTACCTCCTGCAAAATAAATGCAGGGGTTCCTTGAGATCCCAAAATTATTTGCAGGATTTCTCCAGGGTAAGAAAGGTTAAGAAAGGCTGAGACGTGAAATCAAACAGTCTATATTATAGAATGTATTTTGCCTGCAGTTTTTTGATTTACCTGCTGGTGGCACTCTGCTTCTGAACAGCAGTACTTTCAGTATTCACCAGCAGGTGGCCCTCATGCAGCACATTCTGGATGTTTAAAGGGAACCATAGCTGAAATAAATAAAGATGTTATACATACCTGGGGCTTCCTCCAGCCCCATATGCTCTGATCGATCCCATGCAGCCATCCTCCTCTGCCCGCAGCTACAAGAACCAGCTCCCCGCACTTCCGTCAGTTGGAGCCAGTCTAAGCGTAGGGGAAGTGCGCTGTTTGCGTATCTCTGCAGCAGCCGCTGGAGAGATACATAGAGGGCGCACTTCTCCTGCGTAGCCCGGCTCCGATGACGTCAGTGACGGGACCCGGTTCTTGTAGCTGCAGGCAGCGGAGGACGGAAGCGTGGGATCGATCAGAGCATATGGGGCTGGAGGAAGCCCCAGGTATGTATAACATCTTTTTCATTTTCCCGTCTCAGGTTCATCTCTGGTTCCCTTTAATCACCATGACCTCGCTGCCTTGCCAGGACCTCAGCTCATCTTTGTATTGTTGACTTGTATATAAATTTGCACTAATTGACCATTAATATTTTCACATTATGGTTTCACATCTCAGTTTTTGCTGCAATTTGTGGTGTTCTGACCTGCTGCTAAGCACAGCTCTAACAGTTTGAATGTCTTTTCCCGCTGTAGCTAATCAACAATACTGCACACCTTGCTACTGCAAAGCTAAAGATCATTTATTAATGCAAACCTGAAACCAAAAAAAACCCTATGATATATTGCATTGTATGTGTAGTACAGATACTGAATAGAATATTAATAGCAAAGAAAAGAGAGTCTCAGATTTTTATTTCCAGACATATAGCTTTTTTTTTTTTTTTTTACTGTCACAGTTGCAGTTTTAAACCACAATCTGTATTTTAAAGGGACACTGTAGGGGGGTCAGGGGAAAATGAGTTGAAGTTACCCGGGGCTTCTAATAGTCCCCCACAGTCATCCTCTGCCCGCGCAGCCACTCCCCAATGCTCCGGCCCCGCCTCTGGTTCACTTCTGGAATTTCAGACTTTAAAGTCTGAAAACCACTGCGCCTGCGTTGCCGTGTCCTCACTCCCGCTGAGGGCACCAGGAACGTACTGCGCCGGCCCAGTATGGTCTGTGTCTGCGCCGTGCGCTCCTGACGACATCAGGGGAAGCGAAGACACAGCAACGCAGGTGCAGTGGTTTTCAGGCCCGGCGGAAAACTTTTTCTTCTTCTCCTTCACTGAGTCCTACTTACCTCTGGACTCATTTTCTTCTACCTTTTTCTAGTATCACAATGGGATTGAGATCTCTCAACGTTACTGTATTTATGTGTAAAGACATATACTACAACTTGTCAATCATACTGCAATGGTATTGTAATTATTGGCAACTGATATATTATGCACGACTATATCATTTTGATTTTACAACTATATGGTGTATATTCAACCCACTGTATACTATCTTTGTCTACCTGTTGTTTATCTGATAAAATCAATAAAATTTTAACTGTTAAAAAAGTCTGAAATACCAGAAGTGAACCGGAGGTGGAGCCGGAGCATTGGGGAGTGGCTGCGCGGGCACAGGATAACTGTGGGGGACCATTAGAAGTCCCGTGTAAGTTCAACTCATTTTCCAACAAGCCCCCTACAGTATCCCTTTAAAGCTATGAAACAAAGCAGAAATAAAGGCCCTTTGAACTTTCAACACATACAATTCATAATCTCATAAGTTTTTTTTTTCACTTCAGGTTTGCTTTAAAGGACTTACGAGGCCAAGTCCATGAAAAAAAATAAAAAAAAGTTAGCTACCTTGCTCAGCTTGTAAGGCACGGAGGACGCCGTCCGCGCCCTCCGTGCCGTTCCGCCTGGTCCCCGCCGCTGCACAGCCCCCCGAACGGTCCCCGACCGCGCGGCCCGGGTCGGGCTCCCCAGCCTGTACCAAGATGGCCGGCGGAGCTGGCCGCGGCTGCGCAGTCCGCATAGCCGCCAGTGCGGCTGCGCAGCTCTAAGGCCAACCCCCCGATCCACGCAACAGTAGCGTGGATCGGGGGGTTGGCCTTAGAGCTGCGCAGCCGCACTCGCGGCTATGCAGACTGCGCAGCCGCGGCCAGCTCCGGCGGCCATCTTGGTACAGGCTGGGGAGCCCGACCCGGGCCGCGCGGTCAGGACCGTTCGGGGGGCTGTTCGGCGGCGGGGACCAGGCGGAATGGCACGGAGGGCGCGGATGGCGTCCTCCGTGCCTTACAAGCTGAGCAAGGTAGCTAACTTTTTTTTATTTTTTTTCATGGACTTGGCCTCGTAAGTCCTTTAAGAACATATTTTGATCACCGTCAAACCTAATTACAGCTATCACACCATACTTGTGATCAAACAAGTCTTTGGTGCCTCTTTGTCTTCAGCAATAAGCCACCAATGTTTTGAGGCCAAAATGGACCCCTTCCTTGTGGAGACAAAAGCACACATCGTTTTTACCCTGAAGAAGGGGTATACTGTGTCCCTAAAACATTAGGGGTTGATCACTAGCTACAAATGAAGGACTTCCTATTCAGCAATAGGCCACCAACTTCCTATTTGGATACCTGTCATGGCGTGTCAGATGCAACTATATACTCTTTTTTCACTTTGTCTATTCATGCCTCACTTATTATTGTAAATAAACAGCAAACTCCTACAGTTCTATTTTAAATGACACAACGTCCCCAAATTTTTTGACAGGCAGTGTACAAAGGCTACAATTTACTTGCCATCAGATTTGTAAGCAAAGCTTATACTTTGATGGTATTCATTCCCTGGTTTGCAATATGGCGGCATATTAAAAGGATGATGATGACAACACCCAATCTTCAGGCTCGCTGCTTTTGCAGCAGGACTGAATGTCAAGACTTTCTTTTATCACCATTCAGTTCATCGTACTAAGGACATTTAAAACAAAACAACAACAAAAACATAGTTGTAATCCAAAGCACTCGTATATTGTAGCAAATTTCCTAAATTCCTAATAAGAATTCCTGGAAACTCAGATCATTCATTCCACAATCCAAAAATATTTATAGAAAATTATTCATATTTATAGGAAAAATATTTCACAGGCATTAATCGTGGCTCTTCCGGATTTCATAGCTCAAGAGCTGTTTGTTCAAATGAATGGACAGGGCTATTCTCCACGTTCACGTAATTGCCACGCTCAATCCCGTTATCCTGTCTTGTCTTGGATGCTATAAGTAGCATCCAGGATCAGCTACCTTTGGCGCTTCCATGTCACCCTACGGGGCTCAAAATGCTACGCGACGACTATTTTTTTTTTCTAGAAACTACACTGTTATATCATATCTAGCGTGCTTTGTAAATGCATGCGAGCACAGCATAGATCAGATTTCAGAAGCTCACTGAACTACCCTCAGCCAATCAGTGAGGAGCAGTAATGTGGGGGGGGGGAGATGACAAGCTTCCTTCTCCAAATAGAGTCAGGCTGTCTGAAATAAGATTTATTACAGCAGAAACATTTCTGATTAAATTGGGATGCTTGCAATGCAGGATCAGGTTGTAGACTGCATAACACAGAGCAGTGGGTAAATGAAGTTTTATTTTGTGGCTGACAATGCCCCTTTAAAGAGGAATGAAACCCAGCATTTCTCCTTTTCTCTAAAAGATTATTTACAGCATATACTACCACATTTTTTTTTCTAGTACAGCATTTAACTAGTTAAACACAGGACTTACAAGCTTCCTGCAGGAAAAGCTGGACGTATCTGAACTGGAGATAACATTATCTTGCGTTTACTTAATTGTGTCAAGTGAGGAATTCTCTGACTGTGCAGACACCCCAGAACACAGAGAGCTACTCAGAAATCATTCCTGGGTCCATTACAATAGTTGTATAGTGGTGGTGTAGCACTCTTCTACTGCTTCCGCTCAGATGTGCCTCGGTCTATCTGCCAGCACTGCAGATGTATCCAAACGTTGTGTAAAGATGACCGGCATCATCCGTTAGTATTAGTTTGCTCTTTTATTGCATCATAAGATCTTGTACCGCCTACAGCGACGTTTCGGGGATAACCTCCTTTATCAAGCAAGGCAGGGTACAGGTACCCATTACAATAGAAATACACCAGTCATGAATAAAATGCAGCTCTCAGAGCAAAATAAATTGTACTTTGGGAACTTGTAACTTCTAAATGAATAATACTACTTATGCACAAAAGCAAATAAGATAACTGTATGTGATATAAAAAGTAGGAAAACATGGTTTTATTGAATATTATGTCAGTATGTAATTTTAACATATGTATATGTACCAACTACATATCAACTATGTATGTATCTGTATTTATTCTATTCAATGTCATGACTGTACAGTGTCTTGTATTTCTTATGTATATTTGTTCCCCATTATTTGTTTGTACTATGTACAGCGCTACGGAAGATGTTGGCGCTATATAAATAAAAAATAATAATAATAAAGAGTCTTAGAGGGTCTGTCTGAATTGGCCCTAACTGTATTCCACAGCAGGAAGCAGACGGAAGGGAAAAGAGAAAGAGAGACTGTGGGCAGAGAAAACCCCTCCCACTCTGCTCTATACTTTGTGCACAGATCTCTGGGTCATGTGACCGCCTTGCCCAAAAGGAATTTCTTTGGAACAGCTGCATCAAATACAAAAAAATATTATGACAAAAAAAAAAGTCTGGGTGGGAATAACAGAACTTAAATGTATTTCATTTGCACAAATGAAGCCTTTGCTTTTGATCACGTTCTTCGGAGGCTGATAGCTGTACAACACATATTAAGCAGCACACAATGCTTTATAGCCTCTTTCTAGACCTAATGATTAGGTAATGAGTGGAAAGCGACGAGACAAAGCATAATTAAGCTTTTGTTTTCATGCTCGTTTATCATCTGTAACCCGGAGCAGATCTAGTAATATGTGTCCATGGATACTGTATACCGTTCAGCATCAGTCAAATCACTACAGGTCACAACGGCGCAAGTTAACAAAACCATATATTCCACCACAGAGATGATCTGTATTCCTCGGGTAAAGCCCTGATTGCATTATGGGAAAACACACTGAACATATGTCAGCACATATGACACGCTATCAATCACTGAAGCTTAAAGCAGAGAGTCGGGATAGAACAAATACATCATTTATCAACACGTTAGAAGAAGAAAAAAATTCTATTAGAGATAAACATGCTGCGGTATCAAATAGGACCAAAGCATTGATTTATGAAATTCAGAGACAACGTCAAGAGAACCTGTCGGGTTATCATAAGGATCTTTCTTCTCGCTCTTCCTCTGCTGCCCCTCTCTGCCAAGCTTTGTTGGCTACCAATTAACCAGAGGATCCAGTTCAAACTCTTAACTCTAAAAGCTCGTACACATGTCTGCTCAAAGGCAATGACGGGTTCGTCGTCACCTCCCGCTGGGCGGGTTTTCAGTAGGCAGTACAGCGTGTGTACAGTCTGTCAGTGGACTGATAAGGCTGTTTCTGAGCGATCCGCCAGGCAGATCGCTCAGAAACGGCCTTATCAGTCCACCGACTGACTGTACACACGCTGTACTGTCTGCTGAAAACCCACCCAGCGGGAGGTGACGACGGACCCGTCGTTGCCTATGATCAGACGTGTGTACGAGCCTTATCTTACAAAGCTCTCCACAATCTCTCTCCTGTGTAAATCTCATCACTAGTTTCCAGATACCAACCCAATCGCAATCTCAGAGCTGCACAGGACCTTCTATTGTCCTCCTCTAGAATCACCTCCTCACATTCACATATGCAAGATTTTGTATGTGTTTCACCCCTCTTCTGGAATCCTCTGCCACAACACATCCGTCACTCCCCAACCTTTGATATCTTTAAACGTCCCCTCAAAACTCACTTTTCCCATCAAGCCTATGCTCTACCTTAGGCCAGTTCATCTTTTGACACCTGGCCAAGTTGTACTTCCTAGCAGATAACCTAAAACACACTGCCTCTAGGTATGAATATTGTATACTACCCCCCTCCCCCCCCCCCTCATATTCCTTTAGATCATACAGGTCAAACTCCAAATCTGGCCCTCGGAGCCATCAGATTTGGCCTTCAGGTGGTTTCCCCACTTTGCATTATGTTTGGCCCACTTAAGACCACCAGAAAAGCTATATAGGAAGGTAAGTCCTAGATCACCAGGAAAACCATATGAGGAGGGGGGGAGCACTAAGTACCAGGGAACTGTAGAAGGGAGGGAGGGGAAACCACTAAACATTAAGGAATTGTATAGTTCAAGGAGGGAGAACCACTAAACACCAGGGAACTGTATAGATGAGTGGGGAGGGCCACTAGATACAAGGGAACTGTATAGGGAAAGGAAGGGGGGTACAAGATACCAAGACACAGTATAGGGATTGGAGGGGGGCTATTAGACAACAGAGAACTTTATAAGGGAGAGAGGTGGTCACTAGACTTTGAGATCAGGCTGCGACTTGGTCCCAGAGCTCAATTTTGGCACTCTTTGTATTTATGTTTGACACCCCTGCTTTAGATTATAAGCTCACAAGGGCAGGGCTCTCTCACCCTTTTGTGTCTTGGATTTTGTTACACATTTATTCATTTTTTTTATATTCGTGTGTAGCATTGTCTGTATTATTTTGTACACCAGGTTTGTTTCTTGCTTTGTACAGGGCCATGGAATATATTGGCACTTTATAAATTATTACAGTAATGATAATAATCTTTTTAGTGAGCCACATGTTCAGGCCCGGCTGGCATCCTTTGGCGCTTCCTCTGCCTGGGACGAGGAGCCACGGCTAAAGGAAGTCCAACGGTCCATAAAATAGCTGCTGAAACCTGCAAATGCCAAAATAATCTGCTTAACGTTGAGACTTCTCCGGGCCGGTGACATCCATCAGGAATACTGCAGTTCTCTGCTTGACCTGTTTCGGGAACTATGCCCCAACATTCTGTTGCATACTGCATGTTTTTCCATTGCTCATCAGCAAGAGTTTTATTCCTAACGTATAGACTGCAGTTTAATTTCATACACTGTGTTTTCAGCCAAAAAAATGCCACGTAAATATTTTAGAATTATTAGTAGTATCCAGTCTCAGTCATTTGTACTGCATTGTTTACGAGGAGCAGAGGTGCATCTAGGGCAGGGGTGTTAAACTCAAATACAAAGTGGGCGAAATTGAACACTGGTACCTAGTTGCGGGCCAACACCAATGTCTACTGGCCACCTTCCTCCCTTATAAAGTTCCTTGGTGTCTTATGGCTCCCCTCCAGCCCCTATACAGTTCCCCGGTGTCTAGTGGTCCTCCTCTCCACCCCTATACAGTTCCTGGTGTCTAGTGGTCCTTCTCCCTCTCCTATAGAGTTCCCTGGTGTCTATTGGCCCCCACCCTCCCCTATACAGTTCACTAGTGTTTGGTGTTTTGCTCCTACCTCCCCCTGGTGTTCTATTGCTTCACCTCCAATATAGCTTTCCTGGTGGTCTAGAGAGGGCCAAACATAATGCAAAGTAGGGAAACCACTTGGGGCCAAATTTAATGGCTCTGCGGGCCCGATTTGGCCCGCGGGCCGCAGTTTGACATCTATGATCTAGGATATGTAAGGCACAGCATGCCTGGTGCCATGGGCGCCAGATTACCGGAGGCGCATCTTCCCTGTACTGGCTTGGTGGAGTATGAAGACATGAGGGCAGTAGCCCTACCTCAGACATAGTTTGGATGAGGGGTGGAGTGCACAGCAGAATGTCTGACAGTCCCTCGGTAACAGATCCGACATTCTGCTCTGCACCCCCCATTGCCACTATGCCTGGAGTAGGGCTACAGCACTCACGTCTCGATACCCTGCCACTAAGCCAGCATTCAAGACTACCCTTTGCAGGTTGCTTAATCTATGCCTTCACTAATACAATAACGAAACACCTATGAAGTACTTTTCTCCCGTACGACCCAAAGCTTGACTCAGATCAGTACATAGTGATGTGTACGGGGGAAAAGTTACTGTATGTGATCATAAATGCCAGGCTAAACCAATGGCTTTTTCAGTTTTGATTTAAATGTGTCCAGGGTTGAAATTGTCTTACGTCTGGCAAGGCATTCCACAGGGCAGGGGCAGCATGACAAAAAGCTCTAGCTCCAAAGGTTTTTAGTTGAACTCTGAAGGTGGTCAAGTTATTGAATCCTTTTGATCTGAGGTTGTGGGAGGTGTGATGCAGTTGCAACGAATACTTCAGTTATCCAGGGCCTAGGTCACATAGGATTTGAACGTTAGCATGCCAATTTTGAAGAAGATTCTCCATTTTATGGGTAGCCAGCGTTGTGTGCAAAGAATCAGTGTTATGTGGCAATGGTTTGGCTTGGCTAATCTGGTGCCCTTGGCACCAGGCATGCCGTGCTATACTCCAGGACCCTCTCATCTGCTTCTGGGGTCTGTCATGGGTGCTGTCAGTAAGAGGGTTCGGTCAAGGGGTACTGTCTGTTACTGATGTTTTTTTATGTAGTGGTATCTGTTACTAGGGTCTGTCCTGTTTCACTTTAGAATGGACATGCCCACTTCAAGCTGTGGCCTTGTCATGTATCCCCCTCCTTCTAGTGCTTGCCCTAGGTGCTATTTTAACCAGATATGCAACTGATTGGAAATGTAAGCAGGAAATGCTTTTGTCAGACTGAACTGGTTTGCACTGCCTGTCTCCCCCACTCCATTTTTGCTATGTTCCTGGCCCCCTCCTATGCATCATTCAAGTGTCAGAAGTCATGATGCTTCAACAACAGAAGAATGTGTACATCAAGCACCAAGTGAAACCTGATATATCTGGCTTTGCAAACTTGGCCTAACTAGCTTAACCACTTGAGGACCGCAGTGTTAAACCCCCCTAGTGACCAGGCCATTTTTCATAAATTGGGCCACTGCAAGTTTAAAGCGGATCCGAGATGAAAAACGAACTATAACCAGTAACTTGTCTATATATCTTATCTAAAGTTTAGATAGTTTACACAGCAAATCTAGCAGCAAACAGATTTAATAGAAAATTATTATTTCTTCCTGTGACACAATGACAGCAGCCATGTTGTTTGTAAACATTACACAGAGGCAGGCTTATCTGCACCATCAGCACTCAGACTGTGAAAAAACCTAACCCCCCTCCTCCCCTCTGCCTCTGAAATCAATGGCTAGTAACACCTCCTCCTCCCCCTGTCCAGACTGAGCTCCCATGAGCCCTTTCTACTGCCAAGGCTCTCTGAAAACCTGTGGGCGTGGTTTATTTAGTTTATAGGGAATTAGAGTATTAAAACAAAAACAAAAAAGTATTTTGCTTGAGGAATGCCCTATAAACAATAGGAAAGGAACACAATTGTGCAATGAGTAAAAGTTCACCTCGGATCCACTTTAAGGGCCACACAACTCAGCGCACAAGTGATCCCCCCCCCCCCCTCCCCACCTTTCTCCATACCAACAGAGGTTTCTGTTGGTGGGGTCTGATCACTCCCCCAATGTTTTTTCCAATTTTTTTTTTCCTACCCCATCGCCCTCCTGCCCTCTGTCGTCCTATCACAGCGATTGGCTGTGATAGGCTTCAACCTATCACCGCCGATAGCTTCTGTGTCCCCACGTCACACGGCTGTCCCCAGTACAGCACTGCCTTAGATTGCAGCGCTGTACGGGTATATTAGATGGCGGTTTCACCATCTAACAGTCTCTGAGCAGCGATCGCCGCTGGGAGACTGAAGGTGGAGCAGAGCTCTGGCTTCCAAGCAGAGATGCGCGCGGATCAGCGCGCACGCTCTCCTGCTAGCCCCATAGAAGGCCATTCACGACAATCGACGTGGAACGGTCCTGGGGCTGCCGTCGCATTCACACCAATTGGCGTGGAGCGGTCAGCAAAAAGTTAATCAAAAAGCATTGCTCATGCAAATTTTCATTTGCTTTTGCTTGCCAGAATATGCAGGGTCTTACAACTAATTACACCGCAAAATTTTGCCCTGCGGGGATTAGTCCGCGCAACATTTAGCACTTTAACAGGGGCGTCACAGGTAGGCCCCCCATGCCACCATGAAACGGGTGCTAGCTGGCTGCCAGGGATGATGGTGCATGCATTATACGCGCAATGGATTGGAAATGATCGGTCGTGCCCTCTAACGGCAAAAAAACAAAACAAAAAAAAAGCTGACAAATCCTCTTAGATTTATAAAATCAATCCTAAAAATGCATCAATTCTATTAAACTGATCACATTGGTTTATGGATTTGAATGATTGTTTCTGATCAATTACAGTGAAAATAATTGATCATCAGCAGGATTGTATCATTGATGGCAACCTTTAAGTGTGTGTGTGTGTGTGTGTGTGTAAGTGTGTGTGTGTGTAGTTGTAAGTGTGTGTGTGTGTGTGTGTGTGTGTGTTGTGTGGTGTGTGTGTGGGTTGTGTGGTGTGTGTGTGGGGTGTGTGGTGTGTGGTGTCGTGTGTGGTGTCGTGTGTGTGTGTGTGTGGTGTGTGTGTAGGTGTAAGTGAGTGTGTGTGTGTGTGTAGGTGTAAGTAAGTGTGTGTGTGTGTGTGTGTGTGTGTGTGTGTGTGTGTGTGTAGGTGTAAGTAAGTGTGTGTGTGTGGGGGGGGGGATTGCATGCACCATTCATCCCTGTCCACTGTTAGTGACGCTGAAGGTGCTGCTCCTCCTCCTAAGTCATGCTGCAGGAAACCGGCACCAGCTTCCTGCTGTTGCTTAGCAATGGTAACACACACAGCCGGGCCGGCAGGCATCCGCATAATGTATACATGCCATTCCGCGTATAATGTATGCACTCATCATCCCTGGCAGCCAGCTAGCACTGTGTGAAGCACGGCGAGCGGCTCAGCGTGAATACAGCGGGGGGCGGCCAGCCAGGCAACACAGACCTGCTCCTGGCACCCATCCAGACTGCCAATGACTTGTGCCCCGAGGCTTCAGCCTCACCGGCCTCTGTGTCGGCACGGCCCTGAGCTACCCGTTTCAGGGTGGCATGGGGGGCCTACCCGCGGCGCACCTGTTAAAGTACTAAATGTTGCATGGACTAATCCTTGCAGGGCAACATTTTGCAGTGTAATTTGTTGTAAGACCCAGGGCTGTGGAGTCGGAGTCAGGGCAATTTTGGGGTCCCGGAGTCGGAGTTGGAGTCGTGGTTTCATAAACTGAGGAGTCGGAGTTGGAGTCGGAAGATTTTTGTACCGACTCCACAGCCCTGGTAAGACCCTACATATTCTGGAAAGCGAAAGCAAATTCAAATATGCATGAGCAATGCCTCTTGATTAAGCCAATTATACATTATTATTATATTTGCAAAGCCAGATATATCAGGTTTCACTTGGTGTTGGATGCACACATTCTTCTGTCGTTGAAAAGAAGTCATCATGTTGTTGCATGCATGGGAACAGCTTGAGATGCAAAGTTTTTCCTGCACTTCTACAACAAACTGAAGGCGGGGGAGCAGGGCTGCAGAGTCGGAGCAATTTTGGGTACCTGGAGTCGGAGTCTTGGTTTCAGAAACTGAGGAGTCGGGTGTTGGAGTCGGATGATATTTGTAACGACTCCAAAGCCCCTCGGGGAAGTAAGGCTTTGTGGCAGGGTGGAGTGTCTATCAGTGAGGAGGACAGCGGCAAGAGCCTTAGACACCAGCTTCCACAGTAGGCCATAAGAAAATAATATTTTTACTGGTAAGTATACATATTTTGTAATGCACACATGGCCCCCTCCTGCACCAGCAAAGTTTTATGAAACTGCAAACAACAAAATTACAAAGCCCAGCAGTAGCTCAATGCCTTGAGGCGAGCCCCACAGCGTTGCCTTCAGTGGTCAGAATGTGGTACAGTTACATCTGCATTATTTCTAATCTGATCTCACAAGAGCTACATGGGGAGACATGAGTTTTCAGTGCAATTTTTTTTTCTGAATGAATTCACATAATATCTATAAAAAATACCTACAATAAGATATAAATAAAAGAAAAAAAACATAGGTAATATATTTACCTGGTTTGAAAAAAATGTCAAAATACAGTACACCTTGTATTAGAGTAACTTGGTTTAAAGAGAGCCCAAGTTGGGGACATTACATTAAAAAAAAACCTATGCAACCTGAGCCGGGGGGCTGGGCGGATTGGGTGGCTGCCATCTTCGCCGCTCCTGTGGCTCGCATCTCCGTACTTTTTCGTGACCTCTGGAGATGCTCCCTCAGCATGCAGGGAGGCGTAAAAGCTGTCCCCCTCTCTCTCAAAACAAAAATGAGTAAAAAAACGAATTACATATATAAATACATAGATCATTATCAAAGAGAAATCTATCTTCTGTTCGAAATATAAATCACTCCCAGGTTAATGATTATTAACATATGCTGAACAGAAAATGGAAAATACCCTAAAAAAAAAAAAAAGGAAAAAAAAATATGTGGAGAAAAAAGTAATATGCAACTGTAACATAAAACCAGAGTTAATTACATAGGAATTAATGAAGCATTGGGGTAGGATGGGATTATTTTGACATCCCTGTCAATTAATCGGCTTATACTTAGTACTTTGCTTAAAAAATAAATTTGAAATTCAGATTCCTAATTCAACCTGGACACTTACCAAAACCCCCACAGCAGCCACTAGAGAACACAGGAGAAGTCTGAGATGCAAGCAAAATGCAGCAAGGCGCATCAGTGGAAGTATTTAAAGATATATATGTATATATATATATATATATATATATATATATATATATATATATATATATATATACACACACGCACCTTATATACCCACCTATAAGCCTAATTATTTTCTGCACAAAAGTATGTTGAAAAGTTACCCCCTTGGCTTATATGAGAGTCAGTGGAGCAGAATGGATGGTGGAGCAGGTTTTGTTACTGGCAGAGGAGCATAAGGATTGTGCACTAGTGATCCTGCTCTTGCCATCTGGCTTACTGCTTGTGTCCATGCGCCCCATCCCCTGCAACATGGTGTGCAGAGTGCACTGCTCAAGACTTCCTCTGTCTCCTGGCTTGTGGAGCAGAGCATGCAGGCAACGTATCAGCGGTGCAATGATGAAAAAAAGGAACACAGCCTAGTTATTTGTGTGCTAGGCACTGTACATACACGTCTATCTCATCATGTCACATATCAGTTCGGGTATCCTTTAAGCATGGTAAAGGTATGTTAACGTAAAAAGGGCCAGCACAGCACTGGTAAATGGTCAAAATGTGGGTTCAAGTCCAAGATAACCACTAGTGGCACACGAGGGTGCAGATTAAACATAATCTAACAAAAGTAGCTCATATTCAATCCACTGAAGGTCAATGCAAAGAAAATCATTGCAGAGTACTCTGGCATTTGCCTCCATTTAGGTTTAATACGCTTTTCAGCATTCAAGGAATGTATTGAGTCAAATGGTTCCACACTATAAAATGAATGAAGAATCCACGATTAAGAGTCGGACTCTGTAGTGATGGCTTTGTAGGAGAGGAGCCAAATACTAAAAAAAGAATTTGCATCAAGATAGCATTACAACAATACATAATATGTCATTCCATCCTCATTTAATCACATACCAGATTTTCTAGAAACTTGGCCTCGATGAAAACTGTATTCTCTAATGGAAGCCGCATTCTGCAGCTACTGTATTCCAGTACTACATTTTCCCCACTGTCTCTAAAGTTTAGTGAGGACTACATAGAGCAAGCCAGCACATACTGGTGATATACTTTGTAAAGTGACCCTGTAGCGAGCCTAGTCAATAAACGAAACACAGACATATATAGGGTGCTGACTTTTTAAAGTCGGTGCCATTTTTTAACTGATTCATCATAAAGTGTACCCGAGGCGGATTCAGGTGGGGCATATGGGACACAGAGACATACCTACATACCTCTGTGTCCCCTTCACGCTGCTCAGTCCCCCCCCCCCCCTCCCCCCTTCCCGGCTGCGATCCCCGAAATTGGCAAGATGCGTGTTGGCAACAATCTCGAGGGAAAGGGATGTCCCTTGCAGGAGAGGTACTCCTGCAAAACATCCACTCTGGTATCAACAACGCCCTCCCTCCTCTCAACGGCCCTTCGTCACCTATCCCCCGGCTTTCTGAGCTCTGTGCTTCCTGGATGAGAGCAGAGCTCTGTATGCAGCGTCGTAACCTCTGACCCCTGATAGCAAGCCATTAAAGGCTTCAGGGGGGTGGAGAGTGGCGGGGATGAACGCTACCTGATCCGGCTTGCCCCCCGGATCAGGCGGTACCGTAATTTTCGCCAGGGGGGGTTGGGAAATCCCAGAAATTTTTGGATCAACTTTTAAAAAATTGCATACGCGCACACGTTTACAATGCGAAAATGCATAGAAAAGGAGCGTTTTTTTTGGTGTGTCTTATAAGGCTAAACATACGGTATGTTTCTTATTACAAATTTACGTGGGCTAGGGTTCTCTTTAAAGGGTACCCGAGGTGACATGTGACATGATGAGATAGACATGCATATGCACAGTGCCTAGCACACAAATAACTATGCTGTGTTCCTTTTTTTTTTCTCTGCCTGAAAGAGTTAAATATCAGCTATGTAAGTGGCCGACTCAGTCCTGACTCAGACAGGAAGTGACTACAGTGTGACCCTCACTGATAAGAAAATCCAAATATAAAACACTTTCCTAGCAGAAAATGGCTTCTGAGAGCAAGAAAGAGGTAAAAAGGGGAATTTCGTATCAGTGAGGGTCACACTGTAGTCACTTCCTGTCTGAGTCAGGACTATGTCAGCCACTTACATACATGATATTTAACTCTTTCAGGCAGAGAAAGAAAAAAAGGACCACAGCATAGTTATTTGTGTGCTAGGCACTGTACATACCCATGCCTATCTCATCATTTCACATGTCACTTCAGGTATCCTTTAACCACCTTAGGACCACAGTCTTTTCGCCCCTTAAGGACCAGAGCCTTTTTCTCCATTCAGACCACTGCAGCTTTCACGGTTTATTGCTCGGTCATACAACCTACCACCTAAATGAATTTTACCTCCTTTTCTTGTCACTAATACAGCTTTCTTTTGCTGCTATTTGATTGCTGCTGCGAGTTTTAGTTTTTATTATATTCATCAAAAAATACATGAATTTTGGCAAAAAAATGACTTTTTTAACTTGCTGTGCTGACATTTTTCAAATAAAGTAAAATTTCCTATACATTTGAGCGCGAAAGTTATTCTGCTACATGTCTTTGATAAAAAAAAAACCATTCAGTGTATATTTATTGGATTGGGTAAAAGTTATAGCGTTTACAAACTATGGTGCCAAAAGTGAATTTTCCCATTTTCAAGCATCTCTGACTTTTCTGCGCACCTGTCAGGTTTCATGAGGGGCTAAAATTCCAGGATAGTACAAATACCCCCCAAATGACCCCATTTTGGAAAGAAGACATCCCAAAGTATTCAGTGAGAGGCATGGTGAGTTCATAGAAGATTTTATTTTTTCTTTCTGACAAAAAAAAGAAAAAAAAAAAGTTTCCATTTCTTCTAACTTGCGACAAAAAAAAATGAAATCTGCCACAGACTCACTATGCTCCTCTCTGAATACCTTGAAGTGTCTACTTTCCAAAATGGGGTCATTTGTGGGGTGTGTTCACTGTCCTGGCATTTTGGGGGGTGCCTAATTGTAAGCACCCCTGTAAAGCCTAAAGATGCTCATTGGACTTTTGGCCCCTTAGCGCAGTTAGGCTGCAAAAAAGTGCCACACATGTGGTATTGCCGTACTCAGGAGAAGTAGTATAATGTGTTTTGGGGTGTATTTTTACACATACCCATGCTGGGTGGGAGAAATATCTCCGTAAATGACAATTGTTTAATTTTTTTTACACACAATTGTCTATTTATAGAGATATTTCTCCCACTCAGCATGGGTATGTGTAAAAATACACCCCAAAACACATTATACTACTTCTCCTGAGTACGGCAAAACCACATGTGTGGCACTTTTTTGCACCCTAACTGCGCTAAGGGGCCCAAAGTTGTGGTGTATTTTTACACATACCCATGCTGGGTGGGAGAAATATCTCTGTAAATGACAATTGTTTGATTTTTTTTACACACAATTGTCCATTTACAGAGAGATTTCTCCCACCCAGCATGGGTATGTGTAAAAATACACCCCAAAACACAATATACTACTTCTTCTGAGTACGGCGATACCACATGTGTGACACTTTTTTGCAACCTAGGTGCGCTAAGGGGCCTAACGTCCTATTCACAGGTCATTTTGAGGCATTTGGATTCTAGACTACTGCTCACGGTTTAGGGCCCCTAAAATGCCAGGGCAGTATAGGAACCCCACAAGTGACCCCATTTTAGAAAGAAGACACCCCAAGGTATTCTGTTAGGAGTATGGTGAGTTCATAGAAGATTTTTTTTTTGTCACAAGTTAGCGGAAAATGACACTTTGTAAAAAAAAAAAACAATACATATCAATTTCCGCTAACTTGTGACAAAAAATAAAATCTTCTATGAACTCATCATACACCTAACAGAATACCTTGGGTGTCTTCTTTCTAAAATGGGGTCACTTGTGGGGTTCCTATACTGCCCTGGCATTTTAGGGGCCCTAAACCGTGAGGAGTAGTCTTGAACCCAAGTGTCTCAAAATGACCTGTTAAATCCTAAAGGTACTCATTGGACTTTGGGCCCCTTAGCACAGTTAGGCTGCAAAAAAGTGTCACACATGTGGTATCGCCGTACTCAGAAGAAGTAGTATAATGTGTTTTGTGGTGTATTTTTACATATAACCATGCTGGGTGGGAGAAATATCTCCGTAAATGACACATTTTTGATTTTTTTTACACACAATTGTCCATTTACAGAGAGATTTCTCCCCCCCAGCATGGGTATGTGTAAAAATACACCACAAAACACATTATACTACTTCTCCTGAGTATGGCGATACCACATGTGTGACACTTTTTTGCAGCCTAGGTGCGCTAAGGGGCCCAACGTCCTATTCACAGGTCATTTTGAGGCATTTGTTTTCTAGACTACTCCTCACGGTTTAGGGCCCCTAAAATGCCAGGGCAGTATAGGAACCCCACAAGTGACCCCATTTTAGAAAGAAGACACCCCAAGGTATTCCGTTAGGGGTATGGTGAGTTCATAGAAGATTTTATTTTTTGTCACAAGTTAGTGAAAAATGACACTTTGTGAAAAAAACAATAAAAATCCAATTTCCGCTAACTTTTGACAAAAAATAAAATCTTCTATGAACTCATCATACACCTAACAGAATACCTTGGGTTGTCTTCTTTCTAAAATGGGGTCACTTGTGGGGTTCCTATACTGCCCTGGCATTTTACGGGCCCAAAACTGTGAGTAGTCTGGAAACCAAATTTCTCAAAATGACTGTTCAGGGGTATAAGCATCTGCAAATTTTGATGACAGGTGGTCTATGAGGGGGCAAATTTTGTGGAACCTTTCATAAGCAGGGTGGCCTCTTAGATGACAGGATGTTTTGGGCCTGATCTGATGGATAGGAGTGCTAGGGGGGTGACAGGAGGTGATTGATGGGTGTCTCAGGGGGCGGTTAGAGGGGAAAATAGATGCAATCAATGCACTGGGGAGGTGATCGGAAGGGGGTCTGAGGGGGATCTGAGGGTTTGGCCGAGTGATCAGGAGCCCACACAGGGCAAATTAGGGCCTGATCTGATGGGTAGGTGTGCTAGGGGGTGACAGGAGGTGATTGATGGGTGTCTCAAGGTGTGATTAGAGGGGGGAAATAGATGCAAGCAATGCACTAGCGAGGTGATCAGGGCTGGGGTCTGAGGACGTTCTGAGGTGTGGGCGGGTGATTGGGTGCCCGCAAGGGGCAGATTAGGGTCTAATCTGATGGGTAACCATGACAGGTGGTGATAGGGGGTGATTGATGGGTAATTAGTGGGTGTTTAGAGGAGAGAAGAGATGTAAACACTGCACTTGGGAGGTGATCTGATGTCGGATCTGCGGGCGATCTATTGGTGTGGGTGGGTGATCAGATTGCCCGCAAGGGGCAGGTTAGGGGCTGATTGATGGGTGGCAGTGACAGGGGGTGATTGATGGGTGGCAGTGACAGGGGGTGATTGATGGGTGGCAGTGACAGGGGGTGATTGATAGGTGATTGACAGGTGATCAGTGGGTTATTACAGGGAATAACAGATGTAAATATTGCACTGGCGAATTGATAAGGGGGGGTCTGAGGGCAATCTGAGCGTGTGGGCGGGTGATTGGGTGCCCGCAAGGGGCAGATTAGGGTCTAATCTGATGGGTAACAGTGACAGGTGGTGATAGGGGGTGATTGATGGGTAATTAGTGGGTGTTTAGAGGAGAGAAGAGAGGTAAACACTGCACTTGGGAGGTGATCTGATGTCGGATCTGCGGGCGATCTATTGGTGTGGGTGGGTGATCAGATTGCCCGCAAGGGGCAGGTTAGGGGCTGATTGATGGGTGGCAGTGACAGGGGGTGATTGATGGGTGGCAGTGACAGGGGGTGATTGATAGGTGATTGACAGGTGATCAGTGGGTTATTACAGGGAATAACAGATGTAAATATTGCACTGGCGAATTGATAAGGGGGGGTCTGAGGGCAATCTGAGCGTGTGGGCGGGTGATTGGGTGCCCGCAAGGGGTAGATTAGGGTCTAATCTGATGGGTAACAGTGACAGGTGGTGATAGGGGGTGATTGATGGGTGATTGATGGGTAATTAGTGGGTGTTTAGAGGAGAGAATAGATGTAAACAATGGATTTGGGAGGTGATCTGATGTCGGATCTGCGGGCGATCTATTGGTGTGGGGGGGGTGATCAGATTGCCCGCAAGGGGCAGGTTAGGGGCTGATTGATGGGTGGCAGTGACAGGGGGTGATTGACGGGTGATTGACGGGTGATTGACAGGTGATTGACAGGTGATTGACAGGTGATCAGGGGGGATAGATGCATATAGTACACGGGGGGGGGGTCTGGGGAGAATCTGAGGGGTGGGGGGTGATCAGGAGGGGGCAGTGGGCAGGGGGGGGATAAAAAAAAAATAGCGTTGACAGATAGTGACAGGGAGTGATTGATGGGTGATTAGGGGGGTGACTGGGTGCAAACAGTGGTCTGGGGGGTGGGCAGGGGGGGGTCTGAAGGGTGCTGTGGGCGATCAGGGGGCAGGGGGGGGGAAATCAGTGTGCTTGGGTGCAGACTAGGGTGGCTGCAGCCTGCCCTGGTGGTCCCTCGGACACTGGGACCACCAGGGCAGGAGGCAGCCAGTATAATAGGCTTTGTATACATTACAAAGCCTATTATACATATGTGCAGCGGCGATCCGGGTGCTAGTAACCCGCCGGCGCTTCCGAACGGCCGGCGGGTTACTACGAGCGGTGGGCGGAGCCAGTCCCCGGCGGCTGATCGCGTCACGAATGACGCGATCACCGCATAGCCACTCCCGCAGCCGCCCCCGCCGATGGGCGTATTGCGGTCGTTTAGGCCCGGACTTTGCCGCCGCCCATCGGCTGGGGGCGGTCCTCAAGTGGTTAAAGTGCCATTACACTGTGATCTAATCCTCAAGAGATAAATGCCTAAACATTGCCACCCCGATAGTTTTGATTGATTACAATCCAAAATTGATCAAAGCCATCGATTGTTCCGGACGGAAAGGTCCTAATCTTGAACAGGTGCAGTCGGGAGCACTGCAGTAGATTCACAGGCACAAGACTTTCTCCATCTATAATTGTGCTCCCCTAGGCCTATGCAGAGTTTTGGCATCGGAGAGCAGTCACTTGTCTGCTGGTGCTCCTGGCCAGTGCTCCTGTACCCCACAACCTCATGGCATGTTTGTGGTCCGGTAACCTAAATGTCACCAGGTCATGGGTACAGGCTGTTAGTGGAAAAAGGCCACAGGAGGAGCGTCCCAGCACACAGGTGAATGTGCTCCGATGCCAACGCCATGCACAGATCTGGGTCAGCACTAAGTGGAGGGGGGGGGGGGGGATGGGACCTGGGGTGCCTGCCAGCCAGATTTGTAGTCAGGGCCGGATTTGTACTTTTTACCGCCCAAGGCCAACTATACCATCTGTATGGTTGTTATCTCTGTGTGCCCCAATGGGAATTCGCCTTACTTTCCATCATTGGTGTCACAGACAATAGCTATTTTAGTAATACGTGTATAGATTAGAAGTTATGTTTTTAAATTTTATGTTATGTTTGCCATCTCATTAATGATGGACCCATTGCATCACCATGGTGGCCATACATGGTACATTTTTTTCATACAATCTTACCATTTCTACGTAATATAAGGGAACTGCCTACATTTATCCTTTCAGTATATTCACTTAATGTACCCTTATACTACATAGAAATGGTAAGATTGTATGAAAAAATTGTACCATGTATGGCCACCATAAGACTGATGTATATCTGCAGGATAGAGCTTACAGGTCTTGCAGGGACGGCACAAGTACAGGACAGAGAGTTCAAAGGTTAAAGCTGTTCTTGTAGATAGGGATGACTGCATAGAACAGCTTTCCTGCCCCTCACCGAGCCGCCCCTAAACTTCTAGTGCCCTAGGCCATGGCCTATGTGGCCTTGCCAGAAATCCGGCCCTGTTTGTAGTGCGATGGTTCCATAGACTTTTTATAGTAAAATTTCTAGGTGAAATCTATTTAAAAAATATCCCGCGGGTATCAGTAACATATCTCCCCCCCCCCCCCCCAATATTAAAAGAATGTTTAGCTGATCATGGGACTCTACACTGCTTCATCAGTCAACAGTTTTCCCATATAGTAAAGACTGTTGTCAGGTTTGTCCTGTATAGTACACAACCCTTCCCTCAATCAACCAGGGCTGTGGAGTCAGTACAAATATCATATGACTCCGACTCCTTGGTTTATGAAACCTCCGACACAAGTACCCAAAATTGGTCCTCGACTCCAACTCTTAAGTCTAATTTTTTACCAAGCTATGGATTTGGTTTAAAAATCATTTGACTCCTCAGTTTATTGAAACCACAACTCCAACTCTGACTTCAGGTAACCAAAATTGCTCCAACTCCACAGCCCTGCAATCAACTACTCCCATTGACCAACTGCTAACATCTTTAGTCATGTGATGTATGTTGACAGGAGCCTATTAACGGTCCGAAAACAATTGACCGTCCTATTTAACTGTTGCAATCAATCCGGAAAGGATTGTTCATGCCCACCAATGGAGGGAAACATGACAAACAAACAATTAGATTAAAAGAATCCAAAGGAAATTTGGATCAATTGATAGATTAATTGTTCATTGTCGATCAGTATCCTTTAATGTACCCAACCTGATTGATTGTACGGTCAACCACCCGGGAGATTGTGCCCTTAACAGGCACCTATAGCAGTCAAACGTTTCAGGGGATTCAACGGTCGGTCTTACGGACACTAAAGGCTCATACACACGTCTGATGAAAGGCAACGACGGGTCCGTCGTCACCTCCCACTGGGCAGGTTTTCAGCAGACATTGTGTACAGTCTGTCGGTGGACTGATAAGGCTTCTTCTGAACAATCGTGGATCGCTCAAAAACAGCCTTATCAGTTCACCGACAGACTGTACTCACGCTGTACTGTCTGCTGAAAACCCGCCCAGCGAGAGGTGACGACAGACCCGTCGTTGCCTTTCATCAGACGTGTGTATGAGCCTATAGAGTGGCAAAAGCAGAACATGGTCTTCTTGTATCCACAGATTTCACTTAAAGAGGAACTTTAAAAACGGGGGGGGAAAAAATCAATGCGTTGAACAGCGAGAAGTTAAAAAACAGAAGAGAGATCAAGAAATGATTGATATTCAGCATGTTTTTTTATAGATATACATATACACAGAGGAAGAAACTGCTCGCTTGGCAGTTGGAAACAGCGGTTATTTCCCACAATCCAACAAGGCACCCACAGTGTGATGTTAGGGCCTAGGTCCTGACATCACGCAGTGGGAGGGGCTTCACCACAATATCAGCCATACGGACTTCCATGGATATCCATTCAAGAAAAGGTAAAGATTTCTCATGAGAAGGGAGTATCAGCTAGTAATTGGGATAAAGTACAATCCTTGGTTAGAGTTCCTTTTTAAAACATGAATTATTATAAACAGAAAAAAAAAAGGATAAATATCACTCCTTATATCCGTACTTTATAGTTATCAGTTGCGCAGGCTTGTTTTACAAAAAAAAAGCTTGCAGAATAAAAATAGGATAGTATTAAAACATAATCAAAATAAGAAAAACATTGCGTTTACTTAATTGTCTCCGTGGTACAATACTTGGCTCACCGAACTGGCACGCATATTAGATTTTCTCAATTTCTCAGCTGCGAGGAACCTCGGAGCATCGGATGCTATTTTCTCCCCACCAAATCTCAGTGGAGGGTTTACACGAGATAAAAAACAATTACACATTCAAATGACAGGAAAATGAATGAGTGGTTAGTTTATTGAACACAAATCTGTATAAGGCGTGCAGGTATCAGGGTGAACCATACAAAGTGTAATTAAGGTAGCCGTTCTACTGGAAATTACATTCCGAAAGCCAGCACAACCAGATGTTGATTTCTGATTGGTTAACCTCTTAACAAATTAAAAGTAAAATTTAGTCTTGTCAGGAAGGAAATGAAGTACGTTTTAATCTCGTCAAACCAATTCGGGGGGAAAAAGGATTTTACTGCTATTCTTAGAAATGAGTGCAGTTAGACACAATGCTTACTGAATATAAATAAGGCATACACTTTTTTGCATTTATTATTCTTAAATTCTTAAATCAAATAAAAAAGGAAATGTGTGGTCTATGTTACATTTAACCATTGGCGGTGTTAAGCGGCTGTGAGTACATGGACATGCGCCCTCCACGCGCCACCCGCGGGCATATTCTGGCCGTGAATTGTTTTGCCGATTAATGTAAAACAATCATTTAATACGTCCGTTTTGCCCTGAAAGTGCAAAAACAGGACGTTTTAAAGAGGAACAGCAGTAAAAATAATGTAATAAAAAAAGTGCTTCATTTTTACAATAATTATGTGTAAATGATTTAGTCAGTATTTGCTCATTGTAAAATCTTTTAAGTCCCTGATTTACATTCTGACATCTATCACATGGTGACATTTTTACTGCTGGCAGGTGATGTAGCTGCTGCTTGCTTTTTTGACAGTTGGAAACAGCTGTAAACAGCTATTTCCCACAATGCAAAAGGGTTCACAGACAGGAAACTGCCAGGACCATGGTCCTCAGAGTTTCTTGTGGGAGGGGTCTCACCACAATATCAGCCATACAGAGCCCCCTGATGATCTGTTTGTGAAAAGGAAAAGATGTTTCATGTAAAATGGGGTATCAGCTACTGATTGGGATGAAGTTCAATTATTGGTCACGGTTTCTCTTTAAAATGTCCATTTTGCATTAAATGGTTCAGGGCTTATTCACAGTGGAACATTGCAGTGCTGCGTTATAAAGTCTTATAACGCAGCTTGCCGCACTGCAATGATAAGCCAATTCGTTCACAGTGCGATGTTAGTGTTGCATTGTAAAATGTAGCATTATGGTAACACACTGCTGAGGTGCGCTACCTCTAAACACCAGGTTCAGGAAAGCATACAACGTTAACGTGCGTTACCACCTTTTTTGTGTGTTGCGTTGTGACTTTAACGTCACATTACAACGCACCGTCCCACTGTGAATGTAGCCTAAAGCAAACCCGAGATGAAAAAGGAGACCCAAGGAGAAGAGCGACCAACTGGCTCCAGAGTGTCCGGGCAACCGAGCGGAATCCTTCTTTTTCCGCATGCGCATATGGTGGTTGCAGGACTGCAACCTACCTTTGAGTATAAATTATTCACACATTAATTTCCATAACCATCATTTACGATACTTGACCATAAGGGCTCCCGGTCTCACCTTCTACATAGGTCGACAAGTGGTGAAAGGACGACCCGAGACCAACACAAACATACAGAGATGAAAAAAAACATTTGTATATACCTAGGGCTTCCTCCAGGCCGTTGGTTCCCTCGCTGTCCTCCCAGGCCGGCTTGATCCTCCACTGGCCTTCCATGTATATCTTCCAATCGCCACTGGTCACCACGTACTGTGCATGCGCAGCTTAGACACGCGCTCCTGTCGCTGGGAGCATTCTGTGCCTGCGCAGTAATATGTATCAATGCTTTTTCCATCTCAGGTACACTTAAAGGAGTACTGTAGGGGGATAGAGAGAAAAAGAGTTGAACTTACTTGGGGCTTCTAATGGTCCCCGGCAGATATCCTGTGCAGCCACTCACTGATGCTCCGATCCCCGCCCGATTCACTTCCGGAATTAGCGACTTTAAAGTCGTAAGACCATACTTGGCCGGCCCAATACACTCCTGGTGTTCCCCCTACCCCCCTACAGTACTCATTTTAGAATTAAAATGTGTAATTAAAAAAGTATTTCTTAGTAAAATAAACATTTTATACCACGTTGCTGTTTTCTCTATGGGAAAAAAATAATGAATGAAACTTTTTTGAATAATAAACTTTTTTTGTTTTTTTTTGTTTTATAATTTGCTGGAACTCCCCCTGCGGGTCAAACTGGCAAATTCTGTGAGTAGAAAAAGAGAGTCTTGCTATACTGCTTTCGTAAACAGGTCTTACACCACAGAACCCCACTTAGTGACTAACAATAAATAAAGAACTCTGCCCGGTAGCTTATTGCATCTGTAGTTAGTTTTCACAGCTTATCAATAAAATGACTTTTTAAAGTATGCGTGAAGCGTATTAAAAAAAACATACTTACCTAAGGAGAGGGAAGCCTCTGGATCCTATAGAGGCTTACCATGCAATCTTCCGGTCCCCGTTGCCAAGCGTGGACCCCCCAAAGAATTCCAACAAGTGTTTGTCGGAATGAAGATTGGGGCCACACTCCTCTCCTCCAGGGGGAATTTGAAGAGTACAGACTTAAAAAAGGAGTTCATACCAATACAATGTTGCAAAACACTGGTCTATACAGCTGTGTATCCAGAACTCAGGCAACAGAAGTCTCAACTAACCTGCATGCCTGAGGGGATAATGGGGACTGTACTTTGGGGGTTTTGCAGGGCAAACAATACTGTGTCCAGCGCTGACTTCTAACCTTCCTGTACCTCCTAGTGTCTTTCCGGCATCTGTGCTCAGCTCCTGGTGTGTCACGTTACCTGACGTGGGTAAGGACGCCGGAAAGCCACTAGGAGGTAGAAGAAAGTTAGAAGATGACGCTGGACACTCGGTGAATATTGTATGCTGCTGGGGGGGGGGGGGGGGGGGGGAGGGGGGGATCTTTGCTTTTTCGGCTGGTTGCTCAAGCATATATATCCAGCATCAGGCAATCCCAGCCGTGCCAGATTAGTAAAAAAAAATCCTTAAAGCTTCCATCAGTGAACTTGCCTAGGCAAAATCCTCAAGTCCTTTCACCCAAGACCATTGTGAGAGATTGCAGCAGGTTAGATGTTGACCATGAATGCAGAGCTAGGAAACACAAGCCTACAGTTGGGGTAGCAAACCCAACCAATGCGGCTATCCCCGGTATGAAAAAACAATTTTTTCTTTATGTTGTTAACAAGTGGTATTTTTGCCTATAAGAGAGTGAAGTTCCGCTTTAAGTTGCCTTGGATGGCGGCTGCCCTGAATGCTCAATTACCGCCGTGATAAATAGGACAGAAAACACAGTGAAATACAACAGGGAAGAGGACAGTGAGAAATCGAGCAGGATTCATGCGTTGTTCCACCCTTATGTGTGTAATGAAGTGTTGCCTAATGCCCAATTTACATTTCCCTGTTGCCAGCACTTATTACAAGGTCTCTCGCTAAATCTGCTGAAGCCCAAGAAATTACAGGGTCACTTAAATTGCACAGCCACTTAGAATTCACAACAGTAACTCTGCCAGAGCTTCCAAAGAGACATCCAGTTCCCTGTGCCACTAGGCATCAAAACACGGATATATCCCGTCACAGGACTATTCACACGTGTACAGCACTGACATATAACTGGCAGCTTGTGCCTTAATGTCAGCCTGTTAGATATTATCACATGTTCAAAGCTGAATTTAAAGAACAAACAAACTCACCTCCCAAATGTGTCCATCATCTGTATCATGAAAGGACAACTTGCCCCTGGGATTGCAGCAGTTTTAACCAGAGTATAGTGCTGGATCCAGTTGTCAATAATATTTGTCCCTTGATTTTTATATAGACTTTGAAAAGTACCCGAGCATAAGCTCTGGATCCTAATGAGGCTTCCCACGGCATCCTCTGGTCCCCGTTACTGATCCTGGACCCTCCAAAAATTACCGACAAGAGCTCCTCTTCAAGTGTGGCCAAGCTCCGCAGGTGGGGCCGCGCAACTGCAGCGTGTGGCTGCACCACGGTCTTGCTCATGCTAAAAGAAGACCATGGTCCCGATCAGCTGGAAGGTCCACGAACGGCAACGGGGAACTAGAGAATGACGTGGGAAGCCTCATTAGGATTCAGAAGCTTTCCTCTCCTTTGGTAATTACTGTATTTTAAGACGCTCTAAACAATAAGACGCACTTAGGTTTAGAGGACAAAAAACAGTCAAAAATATACTAAACCTGGCTTGACCATGGTTGAGGAGCACCTTGTGTTCTTATTTTCTCCCCTTTGTACCTCTTGTATCCCCCTTGTGTCCTCCCATGTGCCCCTTGTCCCCTCTCTGTGTGCTCCTGTGCCCCCCATGTTTCCTTTTCTGACCCCCTAGTGTCCTTCTCTGTACCCCTTGTGCCCTCCATGCCCTTGTATCCTCCTCCATTCCCCTTGTATCCTCCACTGTGCCCCTTGCCATCTGGGGCTACATATACACTAGGGGGGACAGAGGTACCGATGCACTCTAAATCGAGTATGTCGGCTCCACATCTTGCAGCATGTCCGATCGATACATGCCACCAATTTTGGCCCAAAATTGTTCACATTATTGGTTGGACATGCTTTTAGTGGCACCAATTTGCATCCAAATAAAATGTGTGGGTTTTAATTAGGGTAGCATGTATTGTTTTAAAACTATAATGGCTGAAAACATTTTCAATTTTTTCTTATTTTTCCTGCTAAAAGGCAGTTAGAATAAAATAATTCTTAGCAAAAAAGTATCCCCCAAAGTAAGCCTAATTGGTGGTAAACAAAAAACAAGATATAGATTGTTTCGTTGTGATAAGTAATAATAAAGTTATAGGCGAATGAATGGAAGGAGTGCCAACAGGTGAAAATTGCTCCGGCTTTTTAAAGGGGGAAAACCCTTGGAGGTGAAATGGTTAAAGGATTGTTTTAGATAACGAGGGAGAAGGCTTGAAGTTGCATGAGACAAATCTGTAAAATTGTTAACTTTTTACGTGAAACGTGTTTTAATCACGCCGATAACCTCTTTCACCTGCGAATCTCTGATGCATGTCCCGATGTTCATAATGATGATTATCCGGTATTATGCATCCAACTCTTTCCCGGCCCATAAGGGATTGTTTAGACGGTGTAATCAAAACATAATCACTCTTCATTCAGAACGACTCACTTCTCCGCAAATATCAAGATTATTTATTTTTTCGATTAATCTGCAATTGTTTACCGAAGGATTTTATGTTTCTTGCTTGGATCTCTGACTTGTGAGGCAAGAGCAGGAAGGAAAGACTTGGCTTCAAGCGGACCTGAACTCATAACTTCCTCTCTGCTCTAAAAGATAAGCACCAGCATAATAACCTTTAACCTCTTCAGGACCATAGGCTTACACCCCCCTAGTGACCAGGCTATTTTTTACAATTTAGGCCACTGCAGCTTTAAGGGCTCGCACACAAGTGATTTCCCCCCTCCCCTTTTCTGTCCACCAACAGAACTGTCTGTTGGTGGGCTCTGATTGCTGCAGTGATGTTTGTTTATTTTTATTTTTTTTATTTATGTTTTTTTCTCAATAAATGTTACTATTTATTTATTTTTTACTATCTCTGCCTTCCCTCCCTTGCTAGCCAATGATAGCGATCGGCTGTCATAGGCATCAGCCTATAACAGCTGATCTTTCCTGTGCCTCTAGAGGGGACAGCCGTGTCACTCTGCCAAGGCTGCCAGCGGTCACAGCTGAGAGATCAAATTACATTTGCTCTACTATCGCCCCCCAGGACCTTTTCTATGGATTGGCTGTGATCCTCTTCATGCACAAGCGCGGCTATGCTGTACTGACCTAAGCAAGGCCGCGTCTGCGCAGAAGCATGGAGCCTCTCCTGCATGAACAACTCCAAATTACTGCCTAGGCACAGTACAGCTACACTCATGCAAAATAAAAAAGAGCGTGGCCTGGTCTTCAATCCTACAAGTCCTCGTCGGATTTTTTTGATAGGTCTGCAAGGGCAACAGAGGTCCAGAGGGAAACCTCTACAGGATCCAGAGGCTTCCCTCATCTAAGGTAAGTACAGAGGCATATCTACAGGGGAGCAGGTATGGCATGTGCCATGGACACCTCATACTGGGGGGGCGGGGGGCACTGCACCATATCCCTGGTTTACTCCAGATAGATCCTAGTTTTTATCTGGGGACACTCTACTGCCTGCTTATACATATTTTTTTTTTTGGGGGGGGGGCATGCTGCTTGATTGTTATTTGGGCTATATGTGTAGACTGGCCTATTGCCATACTTCAGTCTTACAGGCCATGTTTCATGTCAACGTGGACACAGCCAATTCCACAAAATTACTGCACCTTTAATTTTTTGGGATGGTGCGTCCCACCTCTTTTCTTCCCCGAGGCAGATTTCAGTGTTAGCCATAAGCACTCTTTTCCCAAGATACGCCTCTGGGTAAGTATGTGTTTTTTGACCCAAGGTTCACCTCAGGTACACTTTAAAAATTACATAAAATAAAACACAAACACAAGGCCCATAAAAACACAAGGTCCACAGGCCAAACTCGGCCCTTCTTGCCATTTTATGTTGCCATATAAATCTTCAAATGTGGATCATTTTAAGCAGTAAAACCAGAAAGTCTTTTACTGATGTGCTCCTCTGGTTGGGTAAGCAGTGTGTGTGCTGTTGTTTGCCTTCCCAACCATAGGAACACACCAGTGGAAAGGCTTTCTGGTTAAAACATTGCCATATTGAGCAACTCATGGGACCCCTCAGCAAAATTACCATGAGGCCCCCTCCGGGGATCCAAACTCCCTTTTGTGGCTGGTAAATCCCTCCCCCCATATTGCCTTGGGCCACATTTCATCTTTATTCTATTTCTGCTGAAGAAGCACTGGGGCAGGGAAATATGAAACTGCTCTACTGCGCTACTCTGTAGAAGGGGGAGGAGCTGACCCCCCCACCATTGCTACAGTAACACCACTTAGTTTGAGATTGTTCAATATGGCCCATGACTTAGACTAGGTTTTAGATTTTGGCCCCCTGAAGGAATCATCAGCCAAAATATGCTTCCCCCCGATCTATTTACCTGTCCAGCACTGCAGCTCTGCTCCCAGCCACCTTGAGGTCGTCCTCTACTGCGCCTGCGCCACTTTCAATCAAGTCCACGTTGTCTGGAGTGTACTGCGCAGGACTACTGAACCTGCTCAGTACACTCCAGACAACGTGGACTTGATTGACAGCGGCTCTCGCGCAGGCGAGTACAACCTCAAGGTCAGCCTCTGCACTGGCTGGGACCACGGAATGGTGGTTGGGAGAAGAGCTGCGGTGCTGGACATATCGGCGGCAAGGGGCAGGAGGAAGCCCCTGGTAAGTATATCGGGGAGAAGCATATTTTGGCTGATGCTCCCTTTAACTGAATGAGTTGGACACCCTTGGTGTATGAGGTCTGAATAACAGGAAGCCAAGGATTAGTTGACATTTAAGGTATATATTAAATTACCATACAATTCCTTCATTGATATTTTAAACACACTAAGTATGAATACATTAATACATGAAACAGAGCTTTATTCACAGCCTAATGTTTAACCTGTGAACCAGGAGTTCAACTTTAAAGGTGACTCAGAGAAAATGTTTCAGTTTTAACTTTTTACAATTCATTTTATTCTTTTATCTTACCGGCTTCCAGGGCTTCGAGAATAAATGGTTTCCATAAAAGAGTTACTTTACTTCTATCCTATATAACCCAAAAAAATAATCACTTGGGACCTGTCATAAGAATCTATAGTATTAAAAACAAGCATGTAATAGATAGGGGATAAAAAAGAGGATATTGTCCCCGATTCATTCATCTTTTCTCATGAGCTTTCCAATGTTATCTTTTTCTCACCTTATCTATGTAATACCTTTTCAGCAGCAGCAAGCAAAGACATTCTCAAAATAAACTGTCCTTGATTAACTATAAGTTTGATATTACTTTGCGAGTTGCAGACTGGTACTTGTTCAGGTTTCTGGATGGGGAAAAGGTACTTTAGGGATAAGGAGAGAAAGTCAAAAATGTAAAGTAAACCTGGGTCAAGCTTCACACAGTGTCCACTAAGGATAACCACACCAACCTCTACGTACATTCCCTCTGCATCCTCATCACCCGTTACATTCCCTCTGCAGCCTCATCACCCTCTACATTCCCTCTGCAGCCTCATCACCCTCTACATTCCCTCTGCAGCTTCATCACCCTTTACATTCCCTCTGAAGCCTCATCACCCTCTACATTCCCTCTGAAGCCTCATCACCCTCTACATTCCCTCTGAAGCCTCATCACCCTCTACATTCCCTCTGAAGCCTCATCACCCTCTACATTCCCTCTGAAGCCTCATCACCCTCTACATTCCCTCTGAAGCCTCATCACCCTCTACATTCCCTCTGCAGCTTCATCACCCTCTACATTCCCTCTGCAGCCTCATCACCCTCTACATTCCCTCTGAAGCCTCATAACCCTCTACATTCCCTCTGAAGCCTCATAACCCTCTACATTCCCTCTGAAGCCTCATCACCCTCTACATTCCCTCTGCAGCTTCATCACCCTCTACATTCCCTCTGAAGCCTCATCACCCTCTACATTCCCTCTGAAGCCTCATAACCCTCTACATTCCCTCTGAAGCCTCATCACCCTCTACATTCCCTCTGCAGCTTCATCACCCTCTACATTCCCTCTGAAGCCTCATCACCCTCTACATTCCCTCTGAAGCCTCATAACCCTCTACATTCCCTCTGAAGCCTCATCACCCTCTACATTCCCTCCGCAGCTTCATCATCCTCTATATTCCCTCTGCAGCTTCATCATCCTCTATATTCCCTCTGCAGCTTCATCACCCTCTACATTCCCTCTGCAGCTTCATCACCCTCTACATTCCCTCTGCAGCTTCATCACCCTCTACATTCCCTCTGAAGCCTCATCACCCTCTACATTCCCTCTGAAGCCTCATCATCCTCTACATTCATTTTGCAGCCTCACCACCATCTGCATTCTCTGCAGCCTCATCACCCTCTACAGCCTCACCACCTTCTACATTCCATCCGCATTCTCATTACCCTCTACATTCCCTCTGCAGACTCGCCACCCTCTGCATCCTCAAACCTCTTCTATATTCTTTCTGCAGCCTCATCACCCTCTACATTACCACTGCAGCCTCATCACCCTCTGCAGCCTCATCACTTTCTGCAACCTCACAACCCTCTGCATCCTCAAACATCCTTTACATTCCTTTTGCAGCCTCATCTCCCTCTACATTTACACTGCAGCCTCATCACCCTCTGCAGCAGGGGTAGGGAACCGATGGCTTGGGAGCCAGATGTGGCTCTTTTGATGGCTACATCTGGCTCACAGACAAATCAGTAGGGGTTGATTCACTAAGCAGCACTGCTCAAGCAGGACAGCTTAGTGTGGCAAAATGTGGTGTAGCATGCACTACTAACTTACTCGAGCTCCCCCAAAATTAATGGCCACCTGAATTGTCCCACTCTGGACCCTGTCAGGTCCAGTGACTTTGTAGGACAAGATCCCCGCACTTAGATTGGCCCAATAGGCTGTCTGTTACTTGACAGGCAGCCAATTGGACCAAAGTGAGGGGATCTCGTCCTACAAAGTGAATCAACACCCAAGTCAGCTAGCTAGTTGTACAAGCTGTTAGTCAGTATTTCTCCTGTCTGGCTCTTGGGGAAATTGCTGATGTTACTGAAACCCAAGAGAAGCTGAAGACGTGTCTGACACTTCCGCTGCCCGAAGAATTAACTGTATACACATCATGATGGCAACAGGGACAGGAGCCCTCTGCTGCGCAGGCGCACTGTCCCAGTTTAAAACATAAGGTACGGCTCTCACGGGAATACATTTTAAAATATGTGGCGTTTATTGCTCTCTCAGCCAAAAAGGTTACTGACCCGTTCTGCAGCCTCATTACTCTCTGCAGCCTCAGCACTCTCTGCATTCTCTGCAGCCTCATCGCTCTCTGCCTTCTCTGAAGTCTCGGCACCCTCTGCATTCTCTGCAACCTCACCACCCTCTGCCTTCTCTGCTGCCTCATCCAACTCTACATTCTCTGCAGCCTCACCACCCTCTGCCTTCTCTGCAGCCTCATCACCCTCTGCCTTCTCTGCAGCCTTACCACCCTCTGCCTTATCTGCAGCCTCACCACCCTCTGCCTTATCTGCAGCCTCACCACCCTCTGCCTTCTCTGCAGCCACACTACCCTCTGCCTTCTCTGCAGCCTCACCACCCTCTGCCTTCTCTGCAGCCTCACCACCCTCTGCCTTCTCTGCAGCCTCACCACCCTCTGCCTTCTCTGCAGCCTCACCACCCTCTGCCTTCTCTGCAGCCTCACCACCCTCTGCCTTCTCTGCAGCCTCACCACCCTCTGCCTTCTCTGCAGCCACACTACCCTCTGCCTTCTCTGCAGCCTCACCACCCTCTGCCTTCTCTGCAGCCTCACCACCCTCTGCCTTCTCTGCAGCCTCACTACCCTCTGACTTCTCTGCCTTCTCTGCAGCCTCATCACCCTCTGCCTTCTCTGCAGCCTCACCACCCTCTGCCTTCTCTGCAGCCTCACCACCCTCTGCCTTCTCTGCAGCCTCACCACCCTCTACATTCTCTGCAGCCTCACTACCCTCTGCCTTCTCTGCAGCCTCACCACCCTCTGCTTTCTCTGCAGCCTCACCACCCTCTACCTTCTCTGCAGCCTCACCACCCTCTGCCTTCTCTGCAGCCTCACCACCCTCTGCCTTCTCTGCAGCCTCACCACCCTCTACATTCTCTGCAGCCTCACCACCCTCTGCCTTCTCTGCAGCCTCACCACCCTCTACATTCTCTGCAGCCTCACCACCCTCTACATTCTCTGCAGCTTCATCGCCCTCTGCCTCCTATGCAGTCTAGTATTAACTCTAGTATTAAAAAAAGACTATAGAAATATATCCTCAAACTTGTGTCAGTTTAAAAGGCAAATACTTTAAGCACCGCTTTCTTTATGTGAATATAAGTATGTCTTCAAAGAAGAAGTGAATTTATGACATTCATTTGCGGAATCAGACCCAAATTGCCTGCCTTCAATATGCTGTACTGATTGTGCCCTCTGAAATAAAAAGAGCGCCCTCTGGCTTCATATTACCTGCGCTAACCCCTTACCAGTAGCCTGTACATAAGTACCACAAAATGACTATTACTGCATTCTGCTCATCTGACAGCCTTTTCAGCCACTCCCTGCTGCCTGCAAACCTCTCACTGCTGCCAAAGCTCTCTGTGACAGGTTTACACATTTATCTGTGATCTGTTATCAGGTCTGATTAGTGATAGGGAGCCAAATAAAAAGGGAAGAGACAGAGTAATCCAGTGCTTACTGTGGATAACATTTTGACGTTTACGTTTGGCTATAGTGGTTCTGTAACCCTTTAGCAGCCACATATAGCAAAGCTATATTTTTTTCTGCTGCTGGGGAAGTGTGCCTTCCCCAGCCCTCAGGGTTTGCATAGCGGCACATGGTGTTCAGAGTGGCTGAATCCGCTTCTCCTCTCCTCCACCGGTGGTGCTGCATTGCCAACATCCTCTTCAGAGTTTCGAACTATCAATCACATAATATGACATGCGATCGTAACCCAGGGGATAGTGTCAGTGTTAGAGGAGTCTTTTTCATCAACCCTCTTGCGCCACTGGGTGGCGCTGCAACTCTGACACCATCCCCCGGGTTACAATCATGCCATATCATGTGATCAGAACTCTGAGAAGGATGCCGGGAGTGCAGCGCCATGGGTAGATCAAGAGAAGAACGTGACTGATTGATCATTCCTGCATTAGGCAGCTAAAAGGCATATGCCTTTAGAAGACGCCCTGGCATGCTTTATCTATCTCAAGATAATGTATGCAGGGCTGCTAATAGATTAAGAGTACCTGAAGTGTCATGATGGCAGGTCCATGTTTCTTTTTTTTACTGTAAGGGTTAAGAGTTCAGGACTTAAAGAGAACTGTAACCAAGAACTGAACTTCCTCCCAATCAGTAGCTGATACCCCCTTTCCCATGATAAATCATTTCTTTTTCTCAAACGGATCATCAGAGGGCTTTGTATGGCTGATTTTGTGGTGAAACCTCTCCCACAGTGTGATGTCAGGACCATGGTCCTGACAGTTTCCTGTCTGTAAGCCTCATTGCATTGTGGGAAATAACAGCTGTTTACAGCTGTTTCCAACTGCCAAAAAAGCAAGCAGCATCTCCTTCCATAGACATCACCTGCCAGCAGTAAAAATGTCACCATGTGATAAATGTCAGAATGTAAATCAGGGATTTATCAAATTTTACAACGGGCAAACACTGACTAAATAATTTATACACAACTAGTAAAAAGGCCCGCCCGTTTAAAAACGAGCGCTAGGTCACAGCCATTACCCCCCGCAATAAGCGCACATACGCGTCCCGCTTGCTCGTTCCCCACCACTGTCTGAAGTATATGCACACAGGGAGCTGCTTGCCTGGCTGCTGGAAAAAGCTGCTATTTCCCACAATGCAATGAGAACCTCTGTGGACCCCACACAGCAAACAGTCAGATCCGGCTCTGTGTCCTAACTGTCCTGGCTGCGCACATGCTCAGTACAAAAAAGCCAGGGACACACAACCATTTAGTTGATGACGCAGGGACACTTGCATTTTATTGTATAGGATTATTGTAAAAATTAAGCACTTTTTTTTATTACATTTTTTCACTGGAGTTCTTCTTTAACGGGTTATATAAGCAAGGCAAAATCAGTACTGCATCATCACATCATTATTTCTTCACTGGCCTGCTGTGTATGTTATAGGGTGAGACAATAATACGATCTGAACTATAGCTGAAATTTCTGATCTTCAGAGGGTCAGTTCTGGAGAATCCCCCAGTATTATTAACAGCGGTAAGGAACAGAGGCTGGAATGCTTCTGCACAATGCCGGCTCTGCTTATCATTTATCTCCGCCGAGGACTGTTTGTTCTCACCGAATGAGGAATTGCTTGTGGACTTAAATTGCTTTAAGCGCTCATATCGTCGGTGGACATTTTTCAATTCATAACAATCTTTATTCACAATAACCTAGGATCATCGCTGCCGCAGACACCTCTGCATCTTTAATTGGGTTATCCAGCGCCAAATAAATAACGTTTTGTCACAAGTAATTGCACTGTACAAGCAGGGACAGGACGTATAGATCTAGATAATTGTCAGGTTTACTTCTGGGATGTGAGTATCATGTATAAAAAGATAAACATGACCTTCTGTGGGAAAACAAACTTTAGACTATCAAAAGCATTCATTTAAAGGGAACCTGAAATGAGAGTTGCATGGAGGCTGCCATATTTATTTCCTTTTAATCAATACCAGTTACCTGGCAGTCCTGCTGCTCTTCTGCCTCTAACACTTTTAGCCACAGACCATAAACAATCACATGGCAGCCGCATTGTTAATTCAACAAAGCTTTCACAGTGCTTGGAAAAGGGAAGGAGCTTTTGCCAGTCTGTAAATGCAAATGCTAGCTCTGCAGGTCAGGAAAGGAACGTCTATACGATGTAGGGTTACGACTGGTCACACATGATACTCGGTCACCCCAGAATAGACCATTCTAGATGACAAGCAGCAAAGACTGTGAAAATGTCCATTTCAATGTTTCAGTTGTTTGAGCATCACTGGGATCTTATGAAAGGGAACAGGCCACGACTCCAAGGGGTCAATGCCAGATTCTGCTGCTATGTCAGCATGTTTACTGGCTAGCATGCGCAGCAGAATCCTTTTTCTCCTGCTGCCCTATGCGCATGCACAATGTATTCTCATGTACAGTTCACCCTAAATTCTTTAAATTGTAGTCCTCTTGCCCACCCTAAACTCCCATAATTTGGGCAACTGTGCAGCCCCCGATCCCTGCTGGTTTCCGAAATTTGGCATACGAATCTATCTCAGAAACCAGCACGGATCGGGGGCTGCAAACTTACACAGAGGCAGCTCAGGGAGTTGGGGATCATTTTTCCTTGGAAAGTGGGTAAAGTTAGGCGTAAAGGTTTGCATAGAGGGGGAAGCTGGGGTTAGTAAAGAAAGTAGCGTTGTTTAGGGATACACAATGGACCAAACATCCTGCTTAAGACATTGTCGCAAAGACGATAGACAAATAACATTTATATAGCGCTTTTCTCCTGGCGAACTGCAGCCACTAGGACAAACTCAGTAGCAGTGTAAGGGAGGGCTGCCCAAGGTCTCCTTACTGAAGAGGTGTCGGCTTACTGAACAGGAAGAGCCAACATTTGAACCCTGGTCTCCTGTGTCAGAGGCAGAGTCCTTATCCAGTACACTATCCAGCTACTACTAATACTAAAATATTGTTAATATCACACTATACAGATACTTTAAGTGACCTCATCCAGAGCACAGCTGAACTGATGCTACTAAAAAATGCACTCCTCCCCCCAAGAACAGGCAGTGTGTATGTACAATAATCCTTTCTTAAAGTGAAAAACACTTACTACCAATTCTTCCATGCAACCGTAACTGAGCATCTATTATGGCATTTAGATGTAGATGTTTCGAAGTTGTTAACAAACAAATTTAATTTCTGCTCTTCTTAAAGTGTAACTGTCGGGCATAAAATAAAAAATCAATTCTTTATTTTTATCGTGTAAACAAGTGATAAGGATACAATACAATAACATTTGTAAAGCGCTTTTCTCCCATAGGATTTAAAGCGCATATGCTAACCGGGCAATGCAAAAGTTAAAATCACTATTACTTTTCTTGTTAATAAATGATCATTCCCCAGTTTACCTGACTCTTATTTGGTACACACAAAATTTGGTACACAAAAAGGAAGTTGCAGGGCATGCTGGATTGTCCTTTTTTACTTCTCTACTTCCCCTCAGACTAACTAATGCAGCCTGATTGGCTGAAGCCTCTTTCCATCCTGTTTTTCCCTCCCACACCTCTGTTCCACTCTGATTGGCCAATATTTCTCATGCTGAGACAATGCACTTTCTATAGTGGAGGGTGAGCAATGCATACACAATCAGGCAGAGGAGATTAAGGGAGGAAATGACATCAGCATTGGCTTAAAAATAGCCACACTTAAAATGGGAAAGGCTAAGAAGGATTTTCTCTTTTTCTACTGTAGAAAAATCACCAAAATCAAAACGTGGACAGTGCAATACATACAGTATGTTATGTACGTAGAACATGAATTTATCTACTTATATACCGGTATGTGTTTTTTTTTGTGAGATAGTATGGCTGACAGCTCTTCTTTAACAAGCTACTCATGCAGGAACATGGAAATCTGGAGATGTTCTGTGCAATCTATCAAACACTGTGTTGTTGCCATAGATGCAAATATAACATCAGGTATTTTTTTTTCTCTTTTTTGGAAAAGTGAAGCTTAATTTTAAATGTTAAGCATGCACAAAGGACATGTGTAAATGATGAAATGTCATACTGCCTCTCTCTCTGTAAATAAATTTCCCGCAATGACAGCCTCCCTGCAATGAAAGAAGTGACACACAAAATAATACATTGTGATGATTCCAATTTGCTGAGCATGATTATTAATTGGCGTTATTACATTCTGCATGTGAGCAGCCACAATGCCCGTGCCATAAGACAGCATGGGGACCTGGAAATATAATGTTCAGCTAATTAAACTGACTGGGCTGGAGATTTATTTACAAGACGTACACGGTGTCGGCTGCCCTGCCAAAACCTGACTCTGGAAAACTGGGTCACTTGTGCGAACGCCGAACCCGCCAGCTGACGGCAATAACAAAATAGGAATGGAAGAAAGAAATCCATTCTATTCAGACAGAAAATGCCGCAGCCCAACGCGGCTCACTCTACCACCACCGAAGCCGACTCCAGAAGCACCTGTAAGGCATTCATTTATACGCGTCGCCGGTGAGTTGGGCGCCAGGAGAGCCGAATGGTGGCTCTCCGTGCTGCCGCAAAACTCCCCGACGGTGTTAAATACTATTCCCCCTCCGAGTTGGTGTAACTCGAAGATCTAATTTGGGGTCCAGCAACGAAGAGTTGTCAGAGTCCCGAATTACCCTTATGCGCTGCGCGCAGCCTTACATCGCTGCTGTGGGGTACCTGGTTGGTACTTTTCCGTTAGCCGGGCGCATCCACTAGGTGGCGTTAATTACGATTCTCCCTCCAGGCCGCCATGGATAGTAGGGAAAGGTATAATTCTGGTGGAGTTTTATCGCCACCTAGTGGATGTGCCTGGCTAACGGAAAAGTACGCCTGGTTTCGTCACCCGGCGGTGAGCTCTGTGCGCCGAAACCAACTGGTTCACCTGTAAAGACCCACTGGGGCAGTGTTCTCCCCAGAATTGTTTTTTTTCAGCCGGGAGGTATAAAAAAGTGTCCGGGTGTGGCAAGACGGGGAAATACCCATGGGGCAAACTAGGTAATTGCCCAGGGCCCAATAGCTGGTGATGCTGTAAAGAAAACCTAAAATTAAGTGGGTAGGGGAGTAAGAGTTTATACTTACCGCTATTTCAGTTCCGCTCAGTCAGCCGCCATTCTTCCGTAATCTCTCCCAGTCTCCTCGGCGAGTCACCACAAGTCAGATGACTCGCCTGACATGTTTTCCGGACATACTGCGCCGCACATGCGCAGTATGTCTTTTCTGCTCCCCACGCATAATGATGTAGTAGCAGGCTGCTACGTCATTATGCACAGCCACAGGGAAGCAGAAAGGACATACTGCACATGTGCGGTGCAGTATGTCCGGAAGACAAGTCAGGAGAGTCATCTGACTTGCGGTGACAGACAGAAAAGACCGGAAAGGATTACGGGAGAACAGCCGCTGACTGAGCGGAACGGAAGGAGCGGTAAGTATAAGCTCTTACTTCTCTACCCACTGCATATTAGGTCTTCTATGACATCTGGTATGCTTTAAGCACTTGCTGCTGTGTCTTTCTTTTACAGAATAATATAATAAGCAGTGTGGGCATATGAGTGAAGCTTCAGGCCTGTTCATTCTCAAATAGCAACCAACAATAGATTCCCGCAGAGACGTTCTGATTTGCCCAATGTCCGTTTTCTTATTTTTACATACTGCTAATTAAATATGCGCATACTAATTATGGGCACGCTTCATATACACATACTAAAATGTGCTTATAATTAGTATGTGCATATTTAATTATCAGAATGCAAATATACAAACGCAGGAATGTAGGTGCTCTAGGAAATCTTGAACACAAAGGGCTCAATTCACTAAGCATTACCACATTCGGTAATGCAGAAAACAGCTGATTTTACCTATCACCTTGCCAAATGCCCATTCTCTAAACCTATTACTGCACAGAAATGCAAATTTACTGACTAGTGAGGTAAATTACCAACTTGTGCTGTAAATACCTCAAGAAATTGCAGTTCGCAAAGAAGAAAGCATTTGGTAAATCAAACAAGTGTTTTTACCTCCAGTTCTGACCAGTCGGTAACTCCCACTCTCTATGAGGTAACATTGACAGATGTAGCAGACAGCCAATAGGGAGAGCCAGGAAGCCAATAAGTAGAGCCACACAAGCTTACTTCTCACCCCATTTAAACTGATACTCTGAGGGTGGGTGGGACTTCAGAAGGCAGAGAAGGAGACATTTTGAGGGCCCATTCACACTTGAGCATTTTGTCGGCGATTTCGTCAAAACGCTCAAACGCTAGCGCTTTTCAAAGCGTTAGGGTAATAAAAGTCTCTGGGCCCGTTCTCATTTGGGCGATTTGCGCTAATAGCCGCAAATCGCAGAAAAACGCTAAACGCAAATGCGTAGCCTGCACCATTTTCAGGCGATTTCCCAGCGATCGCGTTTTAGTGCTATAGAAGCGCAAAGCGCGATCGCTAAAAATCGTCAGGTGTGAATGGTGCTTTTTTGGCGTTAATCACCAAAAAACGCCAGAGCAAAATGCTAGCGTTTTGCGATCAGCAATTGTGAATGGGGCCTAAAAGGCTTTTTTTGTATTCTTTTGGATGTGCAAATCTGTATACTGGTACACAGAAGAGCTCGCTGTGGTGGCTGTAGTGCATCTAAAGGGATGCCGGGGATACACTGGACAGAAAAACCCTGAGGCTGCATTTCCACTTGTCGCCGCGGTAAAAATTCGCATGTGGATGCGAAATTCGCATGGATGACGATGTATGCGAATTTAACCATGGCAGTGCTGGTGTGCTTTTCCATTGTTTCTATGCGAATTCGCATGAAAATTCGCATACCCAAACCTCATGCGAATTTCCTATTAAATACATTGTATGCGATTCGCATAGCGGTATGCAAATTCTGATGGCTCTGCCATGCGATTTTTTTCTGCACAGAAAAACGCAAAGGAATCCTGACAAGTGGAAACAGTCCCATTCACTTGTATTGCTATACGAATTTGCATGTGAAAAACGCATGCGAATTCGCGATAGTGGAAATGAGCCCTGACTCATGCACACCATTTGTGGGAAGACTCACAGCTTCCTGCCTGACCAACTCCACAGCTGGTGAGACTAAAGGTGCGTACATACATGCGACTATAGTTGTTTGAAACGATCGTTCCCCGATCGTTTCAAACGACGATCGCTTAAAAAAAAGCAACCAACGATCATTAAGTCTAACGACGGACGAGCTAGATCGTTAAAAACGAACTATCTAGCTTGGCGGATTTTTACCAACGATGATCGTTTGCAAAAGTAGTACATCATTGGAAACGGTCGTTCGTACTAGGCTTGACATGCGCATTTCGCTATTTCTCCATGAAACTTCTCATTTTTATGCGCAAGCGCAATAGTTGCTTTATGTGATGTAACGTTCGTTCTAACGATCAGATCGTTACACACATTTAAAAACTAACTTTACTTAGGTCGTTCTTTCATCAATTAAAAGTTCGTTCGTCGTTCTCAACGAACGATCGTTGTCGCATGTGTGTACGTAGCATTACCAAACCCACGCAGGAAACTAAACTGCCCTTAGTGAATTGAGGCCAAAGAATGTTCTTAATGCATAGGCTGCTGACAAGCTAGGTTTAAAGGCTGTTTCCCACCAGGACGTTGTGTTTAGTGATGGGCGAACACCTGGATGTTCGGGTTCGGGCCGAACAGGCCGAACATGGGCCAGATGTTCGGCATGTTCGGCCCGAACCCCGAACTCAATGCAAGTCAATGGGGACCCGAACATGCCGCAATACGGCCCCTGCTATGGGGTCGCAGGCATAAGGGGGGAGTATGCCCCGATCGCGGGGGGGGGTCGGAAATTCCCGTCACCCCCTCCGCTAGCGCTCCCCCCTCTGCCCGCTTCCCCATAAAAAAGTTGGCGTAAAGTTAAATATTACCGGTGGTGGCTGCTGCAGTGGCTGGCTGGCAGTGGTGTGAGTGAGGACTAGGAGGAGGAGTCCGAGTATGACGCGTTGAGGCCAGGCAGCGGGCGGTTCAGCGGTAGTACCCTTGTGGTACTTCCGCCCTTTCTCTGACCTCACGTCCTCTACGTGATGACGCATACGATGGTACGCGTGACCCATAGGGGCATTTAGTAGTTCGGGCGAACCCGAACAGGGTGATGTTCTGCAGAACCCGAACAGTGGCGAACACTGTTCGCCCAACACTAGTTGCGTTAGAGGGGACATTAAGGTCGCATAACGTGCCCCTAACGCAACGCCTGGTGGTGTTGGAGCAGCTCTTGGTGCGCCTGCTCTGACGGAGGCACTGCGGAGACCACGTGAGCGGAGCTCTCCGCATCACGTGGTCCTGCCAGCCAATCCGCGGCCGCAAGTGCAGTGAATATAAAGTAGCCATGTGCCTGGCTATGTAGCGGCCTCTCCCCGCCTCCTCTCCGCCCATAAAATGAAAAAAAAAAAACCTACTGAGCATGTGCAAACCGTCTAACGTGGCTTTAGCAGCGTGTAAAGTACTGCATGCAGTACATTATGTAGACGTGCTGCGTTACAATGTGATGCAACGTGGGCACTGTGAACAGCCTATTCATTTTTCATTGCTGTGCGTTGGGGTGCGTTACAGGCTGCTCTAACGTGTGCCTGTAACGTCCCACTGTGAAACCAGCCTTAATGGAAACCTGTTGGAAGGTTTTGAGAAGTTTACGAAAGAGGTGTTCATCAAGATTTATTTATTTTAAAAAAAAAATTAATTCAAGAGAATCCAATAGAAAAATGGTTAATGGAATGCTAATAATTCAAAGTTGATGCATATATTATGCAGATATATGCAGCTTTGACCAATCAAATGCAGCAGCTTAATTCCATTGGTACAATTCCAAGCTATAGACATTTGCATACAATTTGCATACATTTTGCACCAGCTCTGAGTAATTAGTGTCTCACTGTCTATATCTAGTCTAATGTTATAATAAAACAAAACAAACAAAAAAAGGATACACGTGTTATGGTTGAACCCATGAGGCCGGTTTCACACCAGAAACCAGTGTATTTGGTGCAGTGCAATCAAATGATCGTACCGTACCATAATGTTAAAAATAGCTTTTGGAGATTACCGCTGCAATGTGCAGTAATCTCACTTCTGGCTGCAAGCCAAACAATTAGGCCTAGTGCACACCAGAGCGGTTCTGCTGCGGTTTGCGATCCACTTGCGGGTGCGGATCCGCTAGGGTAATGTATTTCAATGGGCTGGTGCACACCAGAGCGGGAGGCATTTTGCAGAAACGCATACTCCCGGGCTGCTGCAGATTTTGGATTGCGGATGCGTTTCTGCCTCAATGTTAAGTATAGGAAAACCGCAAACCGCTCTGAAAAACGGCACTTCAGAGCGGTTTGCCAGGCGTTTTTTGTTACAGTAGCTGTTCAGTAACAGCTTTACTGTAACAATACATGAAATCTACTACACCAAAACCGCTACACAAAACCGCAAAACGCTAGCTGAAACGCTGCAGAAAAAGAAGAAAAAGCGTTTCAAAATCTGCTAGCATTTTGCGGATCTGCTAGCGGTTTTTGGTGTCCACAGGCCTTAGTGAGGCTCTCTATCGCTCACTTCCTGTGGTCGAAAAACGAGTTGCACTGAAGTCTATTGACAAAATACTCTTCCGCTAAACAGTTTAAAATATCTGTGGCGCCATTGACTTATATAATTTCCGGTCGCTGCACTTCGCTTAGTGTTCGCCGATAATGCGCTGTTGTCGTCACGTCAAATCGGATACTTCCGGCGCACTGCACCGTGGTAGGTATGACATGCCTCATAGGTTTTTATTGCTCGTTTTTTTTGCCTGCGGTAAGGCTAGGAACACACTTAGCAGAAACGCTAGCGTTGCACAGTGTTTTTGCCTAAAACGGTGGTCAATGAGCCGCATCAAAAAATGGGCATATAAAAATGCATATGCGTTTTGTATGCCTTTTTAAACATGCGTTTTTAAAAACAATGGTTTATTGCATAATTTTCAAAAACGCATCAAAAACGCACATAATGAAAGTCAATGGTAACGCAATGTAATGCGTTTTGTATGCGGTTTTCATGCGTTTATTATTGTTTTCTGATGTATTTCTGCTTCCTGTTGTCTTCCTAGTGACTTGCATAAAACGCAATAGAAAAACACATGGGAAACGCATACAAAACGCAAACGCATATGCAAAAGCGTAAAAACGCACGCCAAACGCCAGAAAACGCATATGCGGGAAAAAGACACAAACTCAAAAAAACGCACACAAAAACAAAAATGCACATGACTGAAAACGTCACCTTTCACGCACAGCCATGTGTGCACACAGCCTAAAAAAGGATAGCGCAATGCAATGAAAAAGCCTTACAGGAGGCACAGGAGATCCCTGGAGGTACCCCAGGTAAATTGTGCCCTTAGTATCGCAGCAAAGAACCTGCCCGATAGCTCGACTGGTAACACATTCATAATGGAATGCAGATGGGATCCTCCACGTCCCTCTCGCTACAGATTTTTCCCTTTAATTTGTTGGGCAATTTAGAAGATGAAAGCTTACAACTATTGAAATGGAAAGGAAATTTTAATTACATTACTAAATGACCTGTGTCATTTGATGTTACAATATTTAATGTTACAATATTTATTTAAACTCCCGTTACGTGTACAATAACAATCGACCAACATATATTAAAAGATACGAGGCATGGGATTTTTTTTTTCTTCTTTCTTGTAAAAAAAAACCTGAATGTTATGCTACCTACCAACCCCCAAACGGTAACTAAGTGTCTCGCTATAATAACGCCCCAGGCAGTTCCACGGGCAGCCGTTATGCCTTGGTCAGCAGACGAAGCCTTTAAAAGCCATAATGAGCGCGGCTACCTTGACTGAGCTGTCGTAGCGGCGGCGCTGCACCGTCAATAACCGGGCTATTCATTCTCGGCGATAGATGATAGCAAAACTTTAAATAAGTCCCAGAAGACGGAGAATCCATTCCTCTGCAATATCTGTGCTGGGAGAAATGAGAGATTTATGGCGTGTACAGCGCACTGATACGCGCACAATGCAGTATAACCGCATGTTAACAGTGATTCGCGGCAGCGACGGCCGCGGCCGATGTTCTCATCTGCTGTAATTCTGTGATGTCGGCTTCTTAAATCATAACATAGGCTCCAGGAACAGGAAAATAATGGAGTTTCGGGTCTATTTCATAACGGGTAACAAAATGAGTTTGGCTGGAAGATGGACGGGCGGGCGGATTTGAAATCGCAGTGGGCGTTCAGATCTCAGACTGTTTACATACACTGCATTTTATTTGATACGGATATTGAATCTGCCGTTTCCAAAGAGATTCAGTTGTGCACGTCTATCTGTTATTAAAGACAGGGGACAAATCTTTTGTAGCAATAAAAAAATAAAATCGAGTTTCAAACTTTCCTACAGACTAAGAGGAATTGTGGTAGGTTGCCGAAATTCATAGTTTAGTAGTGGCCGTTTAAAGTGTTATGAAACTCAAAACTGCATTTGTGGTCTAAAATATTAAACCCATAAGCATTAAAAAAAAAAAAAAAAAAAAAAAGATAAAGTCATTGGGCTTGATTCACTAAACCGTGATAACTCAAAGATCACACCTTATGAAAAGATATCACACCTTATCAAAGATAACACACCTTTTCAAAGTAGCATAGCGAGCGCTACAAACTTATGCCTGCTGATTGGCAATGGCACTCGTCCTGCCCTGAGCCTCTGCGGGTTTGTAGCGCTCACTATGCTACTCTGTTAAGGCGTGTTTACTTTGATAGGGTGTGATATCTTTGATAAGGTGTGATATTTGAGTTACCACGGTTTAGTGAATCAAGCCCATTGGCCCATATGAAATTAACTTTTTCTCCGGAGTTTTCTCCTAGGAGATACTTTTTCATCTTCTCTTTCAAAGAACTTTTCAGCACTTTGCAATTGAAAACGTATCAACAAATAAATAAAAATGTAATATCAAAGTTGTTTTTTTATGAGTGTTTTCTTGCTTGCCCATACATCAGGCGACTTATTAGTATAATCAAATTGGATGAAAATCGGTGCCGCCAAGTGCATGCCTGATCAACAATGTGACCAATTTCGGGAAGAAAATGACTACTCATGGGTTATGAGCCAATTATCTCTGTTTACAGCTATTGCTCCGTTGTTATTGCCTGATGAAGCGGGATCAAACCCGCAAAACGCGTTGCATATTTGGAGTTCATAAATAAAATATATTGACTGTCTTTACTACAGTCGTTGTGTGTCTACTTGGAGGGGGTAAGTCCACCACTACCTCCTCTATTTACCAAGAATTTGGTTTTTAAGCTAATTTAGCTTCCTTTTATCCTTTTGGCGCCTCTGTTCTCCTGCATTATATTGAGTCCACCCTGGGTGGAGGGTTGAATCTCCTTTTTTCTCATCTACAGAGAGCGACTTCTTATTCCTGAGTGGGGTCAGGAAAATCTCCCCACCTGCTTTTACAGTGGTTGCCTAATGGTAACCCTGGTTTGTGAGTATTAATATGTACTCTAGCTAGTAACCATTTACCAGTACATATTACACTATTGGGGCTCTTGGTGTTCCTTGTTTTTATCTTGTTGCAAACCTGCATACCTAAGGTCCAATTCTGAAGTACAGAGAAAAACAGAAGCCTGACAGAGTGCCTTTAGCGGGTAACTAGGGATGGTCCGCAGAAATTATGATTTCCGCCAGTGCCGATTACCGATTCCACAGATTTCCGATCGGTTTTCGATTTCTGAGTTTGGATTTCCAATTTCCGAGTAGTGTTATTTTTTGGGTCATTTTTTGCATTCTCTGATTAGCCAAATACTTCTGAGTTGTTTCTGCATTCTCTGATTGGTCAATTGATTTTCGAGTTTTGTGATTGGGCTTAAAATTACCGAATTACAGTAATGCAGTATTTCGGTAGAAATCCAATTTCTGAGTTCCGTTTTCCGATCGAAAATTCAAAAATTTAAATTCCGCAAAATCTGAATGAGCATCCCTAGTGGTAACATACCACCAACAAGTTGGTGTGCTTAGAACAATAGCCAAAGAGCTACAATCCTTACTCCACAAGGAAGACAGGCTCAACAAAGTCTTCCCAGAACCATCACTTGCCTACAGACAGCCCACCAACCTGAGAAAACATCTGGTCAGTGGTCAGGAGCACCTTGCTGCCACCCGATGAAAACAGCACATTTCCCCGTGGAACAAAAAGGTGAACCAGAAACAGGATTTAAAGATGAGAAAAAGGATAGGGTTAGACATAAGGGTATAACATGATGGGGACTGGTGTGAAGATCAACAAGGAAAATTTGCCAAAACTTTGCTAAAAACAAGGCTCCGACATCACGATAAGGGCCTAATCAAATGCCACCACAACTCACCACATCAGTACATACCTCTTGGCTGAGCAGCAGGTAGCATACTGTAACAGGTTGGGGAGAAGGACTGGCAGGCTTCTCTCTATAGGAGAATTGCAATAGCAATTTTTCTTAATTCTTCCTCCAGCAGGGTTGGGTGCAGGAGACAAGGATCACCAAAAATGCAATGACTACCTGAATAAGTACCCAAAATACTCATATTTACCCTTTAGCAGCCAATCTATTTAGAGTGCAAGTGCTCCAGGCCAATTTATTTTAGCACTTTTTTATTTCTCATTTGTTAGATATCCTGGCTTCTAATTAGTACTGCTGTAATGTGTATTTATGGCCACGTGTCACTAGGGGGCAGTGTGAGACAATAATAGAGGACTTTTGCTTTCAGTTTCCTTATTTAATGTTATCAGGGAAATATCAAAGCATCCCAAGGTAATTACAGCGCAAGTTCTGCTGACTTAGATGAAAGACAGTGCACTTATCTCAAGCTAGATAACTCTATAGAAGCTGCCAATGGGTTAACAAACATTTTTGGGTGACTTTTTAAGGTTATAGACCTGCTTTCTTCTGCAAAATACCCGTGAAGGATATATGGAGCATCTTAACACAAACGGTACAAAAATGCATCACTGTCACGTCACGCCTACTCATCCAAAAGGACCGAACAATGACAACACTTCTATTACGCTCAGACATATCCAAACAACAAGTACTTGTCGCCACAGACGCAAGTCATCAGGAACGCACAGAAGACTCTGCAATTTCAATATGTTCTCTAAGTAAAATGCGTGAATGTTTTGAGCTCTTGAATATGCAAAGCCATTAAGTGTTGCAGTAAAAGTATCATTCAGGGCAGAAAAACAAGAGCTGAACACGGGAAAGTAGATTTTAAAATAAAATAGTCTGAATATTCTTCTGTCACTTACAACGGCAAAGTGATGTGTAGATTAGCGTGACATTGCAGAAAGTCTATGTGGATTTCCATGTATTATGTTTTGAGATTTACAGCCAAGGAAAGTTATAGCTTTTTATTTGGTGAATAAAAACTAACTAACATCACCAAAAAGAATGTAAAGGGTGACTTTGCTTTAAGGAAAATATGCAACCACACATATTGGGGTTTATTTATAAAACCCCAACACTAATATATAAGCCATTTTTAAGTTGATTCACAAAACTTATCTCCAAGGCCGGATTTATACTTTTTTAGCCCCTAGGCCAACTTTCTTGCTGCTCCCCTTCCATGTGCAGCTCCCCCTCCTGTTCCATGTGCAGCCCCCTCTTCCATGTCTAACTTTCATGTACCTTCAGTTCTGTACAGGTCCCTTGGGCAGCAGCTCCCTATTTCCATGTATTTGCAAACTTTGTATTCCATTTGCAGTCTCTGCTTCCAAAAGCAGCAATCCCTCTTTCATGTCTAGCCGCGCCTTGGCCAGCTGCAGCCCAAGGCCTAGGCCTTGGTGGCCTTTCCAGAAATCTTCTTATCTCATGGGGACAGGTGCGAGTTGGCACCCCAATGAAAAATTGAAGTGAATTTTAAAACACTGTAATTTGGCCACCAGCAACAGCTTGCAGCTGAATTATATTATTCCCTACCATCCACGTTGACCTGGAGGGGGAATAGTAATTAACACCACCGAGACTTGTGCAGGAGCAGGGTAAGCCGTATTATCGGCTGTATCCTGCGCCCAAGTCTGCCAGCGGCGATTTCATCCGCCTTCAGGTCAGCGTCACAGCCTCTATGTATCCTTTATATCCTGGTTTCTAGTTGAGCGAAGCCTTTTTACTAATTTTATCATGTAAAAATGCGAGCTTTAGTTTCTCCTTGAATGCAGGCGTTTAGTTTTGTTTTGTTTTTTTGGTTATTAGGCTCATGATATACCCGGATGAAGTGGGAAGGTTAGCCTGGGAAACACATTGTAATGATCTCAAAAAACGTTTTACTTTATTAAGGACTATTGACGAATCTTTGGAGGCAAGTCACCTAGATGCTCTGTTTTACACTCTTTTTTTAAATATTTTGGGTTTTTTTTTGTGCCTCCATAACTAGTAATATTAACTTGCCCACCTTGAGTGGAGAAGTTTGGTTCTAATGCAAATTTTCAACCTTGGAAGTGGGGACAGGTTAGCGTTCCAACTAGCCCATTCTATGCTTGCCTGGTTGTCAACCCTTACCCAGGTGTTGTGTTGTTAACATCCACTATACTGCTTGACTACATTATTTTGGGTTTTCTATCTTCACTTTTGTCTTCGAGTATCTACTCCAGGAAACTCCTCTCTACATTTCTCCTTGAATAGGTTTATGTTTAAGTATATGAAGTATATACTTATTTCTTTTAGTTCTGCACTACTGAACTTCTAGAAATGTACAGTGAACCCAAGGTGAAAAAAATTGATGAGATAAACAATTAATATTTATCCTGCTACTCCTAAAATGTTTTTTTCTCTTTTTCTTTTTAGATATCCCATGGTTTTGTTTTATATTTAAACATTTACAAAGTAGATTGGATGTTTTATTGTCTCTGTTCATTGGCAGTGTATGAAGTGTCCCTGAGTTAACATACATGAACTATTGACCTTTTTTCTATCTCTCCCAAGCCCTCAGAAGTTGTATTCTGACAGGAACACTTTTATGGCTGTAATCTGCTTATCAGTGATGTTTACTATATTCCCAACAAGGTACTGACAAGACAGAAGCTGTCACTTGCATGCCTGAAAATTAACTCTTTCAGGCAGTGAAAAAAAGCAAGACAGACACCCTGGTTATTAATATGTTTTGCACTGTGCATACACATGTTTATCTCATCATGTTGAATTTCACCTCAAGTACACTTTAACCACTTTGTCCACCACTATAGTATATTTATGTCCTTGTGGCTTAAATAAAGTAACAGAGGACATAGATATACTGTAGTGGTGGATGAAGTGGTTAAAGTGTACCCGAGGCGACGTGACATGCTACACATCCGGCGCTATCTGCTGCAGCACTAATTGGTGAAAGGGAATATATGTTCCCTGAACCAAAAAGATTGATTTGTATTATTAAAAATACTTTTATTTTCACAGTTCATAGTGAAAAATACACTCTGTGACATTATTTCAGAATCAAATATCTTAAACATAAATTGTTACAGGAATATAAGCAAAGTTTTCCCATAAAAGGTAGAAATAGCCAAACAAAATGTATGTTATTTATCTGCAGTAGCACTTTTTATTTTTAAACTGGAATTGGTAGAACTGAGAAATAATGTTTTTTTTTCTATTTTTTTTCCTCTTTGTCCCATTAAAATGCATAGAAAACAAAATTGTTTGAAGGGAAAAATGCCATAGAATGAAAGCCTAGTTAGTCTTGAAAAAAAAATAAAATCATTTAGGTGTCATAAGTAGGGATCAAGTTATTGCTGATTAAATAGGGATATAGCTAAAATGTAAAAACTGCTCTAATGTCTGTAACAAGGTCTGAATGCAAAGTGATTAAGATCAACTTAAAAAAAATACACATACAATTATATACTTAAAAATGCGAGCTTCAGTTTCTCCTTGAATGTAGGCATTCTGTTTTGTTTATTTTGGCTATTAGGCTCATTGTATACCTGATGAAGCAGGAAGGTTAGCCTGCGAAATGTGTTGTGAGGATCTTAAAAAAACTTTTTGCCTTATTAAGTACTTTTAAAGAATCTTTGGAGGTAAGTTCCCTATATCCCTATATAAAAATACACATAAAATTATTGACTTAAAAATGATGTGAAAAAAAAGTACCCCAGCTAAACAAGACACCTACCCGTAAAGAAACATATTTTGAGAAAACACCGCTTTTCTTAGAGGTTGTCCAAAACGTGAGTCTGTCTTGCTAACACTAGAACTTGGGAGGTATGTTATTCTCATTTATCTTCAAAGAGAAACCAGTGTGTCCCATCACTGGGGTATTGATCTGTTATTGGCAGAAGGTAAATTGTTGTCATATCTTACGTTTTCAGAGTGAAGCCTAATGCATTCATTTATTTTTTTCCTTCATTCACCAAGAAAGAGCAGAGGAGATGTGCGCCATCGACAAATCCTAATGACAAGGGCTCTCAATATCCACAGCTGTGGCTTCTATTATTCCACCGCTTGACATGATATGGATGGGATTTATTTTAGAAACCTGTTGCAGCTCTGCAAATAGCCAGGATCGATGTCCATACCACGGACCTGGCTGCTCTTCAGCGTAACGGTTCTCTAAAGCCCAGTGTATTTAAATCGAAAAAAATTTAAAGGGATCTCCCATGTATGACCTGGGCATGAAAAGTGTTCTGGTCCCATGGAACTGCTTGACCCCCTCACCTCCCTTTTTCACTCCGCTTTAATTTATGGGTTATCAATTAATCTCTAGTAGCAGTAGACTATTGTATTGCGTTAGCCATCAGTAAAAGCAGTGGTTGTATAGGGCAACCAAAAGAGACACCCTGGAGAAAAAACACAGAGCCCCAATAGCGTAATAAGTAATGGTAAGGATTGTTAAAATTGTGGTGAAGAGTGATAGGTTGCAGACGGGCAACTAACCACTGAAGGCAGGTGGAGATCAACGACTCCAACTCCACTCGGGGGTCCAAATACACTGGACGCTGGTCGCTTTGGACTCCAAATTGGTTGTGATGGTGAGGGTACACCTAACCAAAATGAAGCACCCCTCCCAAAGGAGAGTGGGGTAGCACAAGCGGGGGAAGAGGCGCCCAAATATTGATAAAACTGTGATAAAAACAGCTAAAATAGAAAAAGGTTGAGGTGGCTAACCTCAATGATGACAAATTCATATTTGGAATAAACAAATTTTATTTATCACTAGGCAACGTGTTTTACGGGTCCCTAAACGCCCAACCCCCCCACCCGAGGCCAAATACAGTGCCAGAAATAGATCAAGCCTGCATGAGGAACACTTCAGTAAAAGCAATAAGTATGCCATACTACCACCGCCACTGTCTTCAACATATTGGCCCCCAGGTCTCCCCCATGTAATGTGTACTCCTCTCACCCGGTTGTGCAGAAGGTTGCACCCTTACCTGTCCACTGGCATGTTCTGTTCCGCGTTTTTCTGTATTCTCGCCAGGTGCGCCTGTACCCCACGACTCCGCCACATGTAGTGATGTCCGTACATGTGGTGGGGTCACGTCAGACAGGTGCTCTATGGCGATGCAAAGAGGACACGGGACAGAGAAGGAGGCAGGTCAGCAGACAGCTGGGTGTACAACACTCTTCGCAGCTGGTCAGGGGTCTGTCAGGTACGGGAAAATCAAACCCTGCTACACCCGCAAAGCCAATTGAACCCTTTTAAGCATAGGTCTTTCCAGCGTGTCAGATTGATTATTTCAGGCTGGAAATCATTTGAAATGATAATTGGACAGCCTCATTGTGGCATCAGTCTCTGCCAGATCCAAATCAAGTAATGTATGGGCACTTTTAGGCTTTAGCAACCTGATGCCCTCTGCTAGTTCACAAGCCCTGCTGATCAGGTGTGGATTTTTGAAAAGGTCACAAAGGCCTGAGCCTTGGGCGACTGGAACCCATGGGGGAGGCTGGACATGGAAGAGATGTTGCTGCAAATGAGAGCAACACATGGAAATAGGCTAGTTGGTGCTCAAGGGAGCTATACATGAAAGAGAGACGCTGCTGTATATGGATGGTACACATGGAAGAGGGGCTGCATATGGAGTGCATATGCTGCTTATGGAGTGCATATGCTGCTTATGGAAGGGGAAACAACAAGAAGGTAAGCCTAGGGGCGCAAAATGTATAAATCCAGCCCTGCTGCTGATAACAGTGCTATCGCCAACACATCTGATAAGGAGTGTTCTCAGGTTACCAAGACAAGCACCCAAGGCCGGGCCGAGGCAGAGGTGAGAGAGGCTCCAGCCTCAGGGCGCACTGTAGGAGGGCGCACAACTCACTCAGCTATGATTCCCCTATTGTGATTGAAGCAGAGAGAAATAAGAAAAGGGAATACATGGCAGTGACTGCAAGCCAGATAACTAGAGATTAAGGTATTAGGGCCCATTCACACTACAGCGATTAGTGGGTGATTCCCGCTAATCACTGAAGCGCTAGCGCAATTATAGCCCTATGGCAGTGATCTCACTGTCACGATTGCTGCCGAACACGGGCGTTTCGCGATTATCAGCAGTCGCAAAACGTGTTACCTGCAGCATTCTCGAGCGATCGCGGTACAGTGCTTAAACAAGTGCTGATCACGATCGTTGGGTATCGCGGGTGTGTACAGTGATTTTACTGCACTAATTGCAGTAAAATCACCCACACAAAAACAGCGCTACTGTTTTGCAGTTTTTAAGCGTGAATGAGCCCTTAGGGGGTTGGGGACACTGGGGAGCCTCTTATCAGTTGGAGTGGGAGGGATGAAGGGGCGCACTTTGGTGTCTCAGCCTTGGGTGCTGGAGGACCTAGTCCCGCTTCCGGAGCACTCTTTACCAGCAGGCAAACTTATCAGATAGTCATACCAAATCCACCTGCTTTCATTGGTGGCCAAGAATCAGGAGTCAAACTCCTATGCCAACTCTCATACCAGGTACTCTACTGTCGCTAATCCCAGACTTGGGAGGTTAATCTCTCCTTGAATCTCTTCCACAATTATCTGCTGGCTTGATCAATCTTCTGCATTACACATAGGAACTCATTGACGACTACTCTTCCCTTGATCTTCTCTAACAATGAAGGTTGCAGCAATATCAAGAGCCATTGAAATGATGAATGGATAATCTTTGCTATTAAATCAATCAGCCCCACGGATCACATTGACGCGCTTGCATATTTTCTTTTTAAACGCTTTCTGCCGTTTACGTAGCACGCTCTGCGCCCGATCAGCCCCCAGCCATTCGCCAATCATCCTTTTTTTTGCACGCGAAGCTGTTATTGAAAGCACAGGTGCAAAGAGGCGATAGCTCTCCATTTAATCTTTTTTTCTTTTCCCTTTATCCTGGTTATGTTGAAGTGTGGAAACGTTCATTATATAATCTCATTCAGAGCGATAAGCGAGTAAACCCTGGCATAACATCAGGTTAATATGTGTCATAAAGGTAAAGCAGCGTAAAGACGTGAAGGGGGTGGAGAACCTCGCGCTGTATAGAAAATGTATTCTCGTTTTATGACTTCTTTTCCATTCTGTTTTGCGGTTGATAATTGAGTTCCAAAACCAGCAATGACCAAAGGGTGCATTTGCTTGTTTGCGCACCTATCGAGCTTATTATCTTATTATGATGGAATGATCATTGTGCAGAATTTAAAGACAGAAGCGCACTTCAAATGACTGTAATATTAATGCCTAACTCAAAGACAAAAAAATGCTGGTTTTTTTTCATTCTATGGTCTACACCAGGGCCGGATTTATCATCAGGCACTCTAGGAACGTGCCTACAGGCGCCTGATTTTGGAAAGGCGGCTCACTTCTCTCTACCTAGCGCCTCCCCCCCTCCTTTTCTATGCAGAGTCCCAAGCAGAGTGCAAATGAGAAGTTACTCACCTGGCTCTCTGTCTTTCACGGACAAGATTTCCATTCTGTTGGGAGCACCACTACATACTTATTATTGAGGGTACTTCTGGCTACCTAATACTAAGGGACACCTGTAGGTACCTAATGGCGGGCAAAGGAAGTAAGAGAGAAGTGACATCTGGGACAGCCAGCATAGTTGCGGAGCAGTTCGTTGGGGGTTTGTAGGTTCATTGAAGGCGAAGTCTAGGGTGCCAGGATATCTGTGCCTATAGGCTCCTGTAGCGTAAATCCGGGCCTGGTCTACACATATGGCTACACATACAGTATGGTCTTGAAAGCCCTGTCTGAAATCGGGCATGGGCATTTTTTTCCCTTTCTAACCATAGGTGCAAAGGATGCTGGAGAATTGATGTCATAACTTCACCCCCCATGTCCTTCTCCAAACCCACAACCATTGTGAAAAGAGTTGTAATCTAATACAGGCAGGCAGACAGACATGTAGAATAAGATTTTTAGCAAACAGACATGACAAGACAAGCTGCAGCTGTTCTGCTGTGTCTCCTCTCTCATACACACTGTGAAAAGAGATGTAATTTGACCCAGGCAGGCAGAGGGCAGGGGAGGACACCAGGCTGGAGAGGAGGACACAATGCATCAGCATGAGGAGAAAGATGGAGTTGCTACTACAGGTATACATGTGAGTCTGCTCTATCTACTACACTGTTCCAGATGTAAACTTTATATGTAACTATACACAGTGCATAGACTATGTATATGTATTGCCATTCAAACTTTTTTTTTTGGCTGGAGATAGACTTTAAAAAAATATGTGCAGTGATATTGGCATGATTGGGAAACATGTACATATAGTACACATTCTACTATGAACTTTCCTGTATTCATTTTTTTTAATTTTCATAAAACAGGCAGGAAAACTAATTAGAGGTCATATGTCCTCTGTGTGGCTATGCAAAGACTTAAGCCTAGGGTCCACAAGAGCTCTTTCAACCGCGTTTTGTGATAAAAGGTGACCATGAAGTGTGGCTGGCTAGGTAAGGGCTTCCCTGCACATTCTGCACTGCCGTATAAGACACACTGACTCTTGCCCCCCCCCCCCCCCCACACACACACACACACTTTTGGGGAGAGAAATGTGCATCTTATAGTCTGAAAGATACGGTATTTATTTCAGAAATGTATTTGCACAGCAGGCTTGCTTTAAAATCTCTTTTGTTTTTTATTGCTGTCTGTGCTTCTCCATCGGGGAAAATGTCCCAGAATTCCCATCCTGATAGGCAGTGGGGGAATCAACAGGAAAAGAGAATGCAATATATAAACCCCTTTTTGTATAAGCAGCAGGACCACCAGAGTTCATTTAAAAACTACCGTAATAAGGATCTTGGAGGCGAAAACACAGACAGCATTAAAAATTCAAAACGGGTCTCCAAATCCCATTCTGCGCTTCGAAAAAAAAAACATAAAGCCTACATTTTTCATAAACTTGGACATTATAAAATATGCATCTGAGATCAGCAAAATTTCCCCAGATTGTGAAACTTGCCAATTAACTGGATCATTGGGTTCAGCAATCTGCTGTTTTCAAACTGTATGCGGCGGTTTAACAGAGACCGGACGCCTGCATGATTCCCGCTAATTCACAGATTTCTGCCATTGTGTAATAACGGTTTCCCTTCGCTCACACACATAATTAACCAAATCCAGTCTTGTGAAACAAGAGATTTCGGTTTAGCACAAACAGTGACATGAAACAGAGACTTGCTGATACCAAGGAATACCCAAACAGCTCATAATGACCCGAAACCACCTGAAACAACCTCTTTTATACAGTGCATCGCAAAGGGCTGTTGATCTACTGGTCCACACCCGCCGCATTCGCTCAACCAAAATTTACCGTCTGCTCTGGTTACAAATGAGGTTTGCTGCAAATCAATCACAATTACAATCGATGCAGCTTGTTGCATTGCAGATAACTGTCACATACGATCACGCTGATCGTAAACACACAAAATAATTTTAATAGTACTTTTTCTACTACTTTTGGTACTTTTTTTTTTAAATTGAGAATTGCCTAAAAGTTATTTTAAACAAAAGATGAAAAATGATCACCTAGGAGAAAACTAAGGAGAAAAAGTAAATTGCATCAATGCCACCAAATATGTTGGCGCGTTATAAATTAATAATAATAATATGGGCCAAATTTGTAATTTGATTTTAAAAGCTGAAAACCTAGGTTTGAAGTTTGGATCAGATAAAACATCACACTGACATGGTTGCTGTTTATTCAGCTACCACACAGGAAAACAATGACTTGTTGATCATTCCATTACTACTTAATCAGAAATGTTTGCAGAGAAGTTTTATGATCTCTTGTTAGGGAGAGCTGCCTCTGCATATTGCATCAACTGCAGAGCTAAAGTACTGGTTTATTAACCCTTGCAATGAAAAAAAGGAACACAGGCAAGCGGCAAGTAGGATTGTTACTATATGTACCTGTTTATACCATTACTAGTGGACCTAAGCCCGTTTAAAAATGGGCCAGGTCTGTCATTGCGCATGCGCCTGCCGCACACGCACATTTCAGCCGCGCGCCTGCCGCGCGCCAGCCACGGGCGTGCACGGCGCGCCCGCCCACCCGCCCGCTCGCCGGCCCGTCTGCTTCTTTGCCCGTCATCGATCGCCGCGCGTCACTCTCCCTCAATGTCTCTGTGTCCCTGCACATGCGCAGAGCGCATGTGAGACACACACAGGGACATGGGACGCAGAGACAGTAGGGTTTTATTATAGAGGATGCCACATGTCACTTATTTATCATGGCTACCATTCTCAATTCATTGCATTGCAGAGAATGGCAGCTTTCACACCACACAAAATCATTATTTTTGCTACCACAAATCATTACTTGAGCTCATATCAAATATAGGAATATTGTGCTGGTGTATAGTTCCCCAATTCGCACTCTACCGGTTGCACAGCAGTATTCTCTGCAGGTGACACACCACCACAATAACTTTACCTACGTCATCAGAACATTGATCTATGAAGGAGAGACATCCAGGTGTTATTCACAATTATTGATGATAGCAATGGGGAGAATAAGAAGGATGCATTTGCCAGGGCCCGGAACCTGCCGTCAGTTGTAGGAAATGAAGGTTTTTCAAACTCTTGTTTTACTTGGTTGCTTGGCAAAACTTTTTAATAGTTTTAAAAATAGCAGAGTATATACACACAAAGCTCCGAGATATACAGTACCTTTGACAGCAATCTCTCCTGCAGGCGCTTCGCTGGTTTGACATCTGTTTGTAACGCAGATCTCCATATCCTGAGGGGTACAACAGAGTCTGACATTTTACATAATTAGACATCCTCCTCTCTTATTCCTGTAGGCCTAATAGGGCTTAAAAAATACCTGAAGTTATATGTGACATGAGATAAACATATACACATATAGTACTAACCCTACTAAGAAACGATCTGAAGTCCCTTTCTGTTTTCTCGTACAACAAAAGTAAAAAAACAAACAAAAAAAAACTTGATTTGTGATCTATGCAAAATAGTTTGTTGAACAGCTTGTCAAATTTAGTCAGGTTTCATGAAAAGTAAATAGAGGTTAAAAGCCTGTTATCTGTCGGGATGCGGGAACATAATAAGGTTTTACTGTAGGAAAGTGCAAAGAGTGATTACTTCTGTTTCTTTTTTCAACTTAACCCCTTTGGGACCAAGGATGTTATAGTTACATCCCCTGTGTAGCTGCCAGCTGGTGACAGGACGTTACTATAACATCCTTGAAGTCCTGCCTCTCCCGACGCGATCGCACGCACTCGAGAGGGGAGATCAAGCTGTTATACGACAGCAGACATCTCCCCTCACTAATCAGGAGCTATGGCGATTGGCTTCTGATCACGTGATCACTATGATCACCACCGATTGTAGTGATCACTGAAGCAGCAGTGGCAGCAGAAAGAAGAGGATCCATTCACCTCTCCTGATGTTCCTGTGGCGATCATCTCTTCCCCTCCTCTCTCCTGGGCATCCAGCCTAGCACTGTCTCTAGTGCATGATTATGTCATCAAGCTGGGACCCAAACTTAGCGACAGCGCGAGGCTGGATGCCAGGGAGAGAGGAGGCGGGGAGAGCTGCTCTTCGCTGGAGCTGGGGAGGTGCCTATACTGGGGACACCAATCTATACTTGAGACACCTATGCCTAGCTATCTATACTGGGTATACCTATGCCTGGCTATCTATACTGGCACCACCTTCAAAAACTAAATTACTCTGGTCCCTGGGGGGTTTCAATGCCGGTCCTCAAGGGGTTAAAAGGCATGGATTCTAAACTGCAACTGTGACAGTATGATGCAGTATTATAAATAAAGCTATAAAACCAAAAATAAAAAATATGAGACTCTTTTCTATATTGCTAATTTTCTATTTATTATCTGTACTACACATTCAATTATTTATCTGATAAGTTTACTTTCACTGCAGGATGTCTTCTTTTTGTGCAAGTTTTTATAACAGTCACACAAATGGCATCTGTATCGATTTTGAGATGGAATCGCTGACAATTGGTGCTTTGTACAATTTTTTTGCCCAATCCGATATTTTTCTCGATCAGAAATAGAATTTCACAATAGGGGTAAAGAGGCCCCCAGATTAGGATAAAACTAGGTTAAAATCAGTAAAAACGAAAAAAGTGAGGTGGCATACCTCAATAACGACAGTCCCATTGCTGAAATCTCAAAGTTGGGTGGTCGCGGCCAGTTGCAAACATATACAAATAAGAAGTACAATTATTCCAGAGTAAAATGAGCCATAAAGTACTTTTCTCCTATGTTGCGGTCACTTACAGTAGGTAGTAGAAATCTGACAGAAGCAACAGGTTTTGGCCTAGCCCATCTCTTCAAGGGGGATTCTCAGTGATTTATTTATTTTCAAAAGCACTTAGTGAATGGAAGTTGCTTTGTCCAACTGCCAAAAAACTGTGTAGCGAGCAGGGAAAGCTGGCCAGCATCATTGTTTAAATCCTTTTTAGGGAATATCTTTATAAAGAATAAAAGCCTTGCTGAGAATCCCCTATGAAGAGATGGACTAGTCCAAAACCTGTCACTTCTGTGAAGAGTTCTATTATCTACTGTAAGTGACAGCAACATAGGAGAAAAGTAATTTATGGCTCATTTTACTCTGGGAAAAAACGTACTTCTTATTTGTCTATGTTTGCACATATTTAAAATTTTATAATTTTTCGCCATAGTGCCCCTTTAAGCCACTCGCAGCTTGATCGTGCTCACTGTGCTGGGAGCGTTCTGCGCATACGCAGTATCAATTTTCCCTTACAGCACATGGGCAGAATGCTGCCATGCACGGGGGTGCAAAGAGGATGCGTGTGGCCGGCCAGCTTTGCGGGGTCGCCGCTGCTTGCTGGAGGGTCGAGGAAGGATGGTGCGGGCACAGGATGACCCCAGGGGGCAGCAAGAAGCCCCAGATAATTATAACTGATTTTTTTCTACCCTGTTTAGATTTCCTTTAAAGCGTATCCCAACTTAACCTCTTCACAGTGTTGGAGATGCATGAGATATAGAGGAGGCTGTCATATGGGCAGTCAGATTAAAGATTTTACAGAGCAATATAAAATTCACATATGGAATCTCCTGCCTAGAGACTTGTTATCCAGAAGGTGGCAAAACCCAGAAATAGAAGCATTATCACCACCAAGTTTTTCCCATGAAACGGCTTCACCGCTCAAACATTTAATGAGGGTGAGAATAACAGGAGCTGCGATGGGAAAAGAAGGGTCACGTTTCAATGGCAACATCCATATGTGTTTTTATTCAAACGCTCGGATGTCTGTTTCTATACATATCTTCAGTTGATAAAAGCATTACAGTAACTTCAACAATAGGATTAACAGCTGAATATTTCCCAGACAAAATTGTAATTGGCCACTGGTAATTAAAAAAAAGGGCCCTGTCTACACTCTGATTGGCCGGTGACTCTGGCCACTCAGAGTCTTTGCTTGCATTTCAGTGACCAATCCGAGGCAATCCTATAAATAGGAAAATCCAAAATGCAATATGTTCCTGTGGCGGCTCTCTCCTTCGTGTACGAGTGCAGCCGTGCTGTGCATACACGAGTACGGCCCTGCCTGCACAGTAAGTGCTATGCATGTGCGCCATGACACATTATTGTTTACACGACATGCGTCACCCATAGATTATCATTACCCCCAACCAAGCAGCATGCATCTTGCGGTAACACTCTGTTACCCTTACGTCCAAGCAGACACTTCCAGCACACCGCAAGGGCCCGTAATAAGTGTGAAAGTCTCCATAGATTTTCATTGCTTCTGCCAATTTTCCTTGCAGCAAAATTGGGTAACGTAACACGGGATTTACACTGCAAGTGTAAAAGGGGCCTAAACAAAAATATAAATTTGGCAGCCTGCACTCCATATCCCTCTCACTTCAAGTTCCCTTTCCCATTTAGCTTTAGCAAGCTACTCGGTATTAACCACTTGATGACTGCAGTGTTAAACCCCCCTAAAGACCAGGCACTTTTTTCTGTACTGGGCTGTGCAGGCCTTTTAGCCTCCTGTACAGCCCAGCTAAGGAGTATGGCGATCGGACTCACCTCCTATTTTTGTCCCTAAGGGGACATGCTGCCGGAGGGGTCCGATCGCCGCGGTCACTTTTATTTTAATTTTTCTTCAGCCGCTTAGAGGCTCTCATTGCCGCTGTCCCTCTCCCTCTCCTTCCTTCCTCCACTCTGCCTGTATAATTGAGCAGGACGGCGATCCATCCTGCTCTCCACCTCTCATAGGCATCAGCCTATGAAAGGGCGGCGATCCCCGGCCAATTAGAGGCCGGGGATTGCTGATCTCATACAGCGCTGCTGGGGACCGCAGCGCTGTACGCATGTTAACAAAGGGGATTTCTTTCCCCTTTTGTTTACAAGCAGCCTGCTAGCCGCGATCAGCTAGCAGTGGCAGGGAAGTGGCAGGGAACGATCGTGCTGGCGCGCGGCCATTCCTAGGAACACTGCAGTCCCAGGACTTGACGCCGAGTTGCTGATTACTAGAGTTGGGCCGAATGGTTCGCCTGCGAACGGTTCCATGCGAACTTCCGTGGTTCGCGTTCGCGTCCCGCAGGCGAACCTTTGCGGAAGTTCGGTTCGCCCCATAATGCACCATGGAGTGTCAACTTTGACCCTCTACATCACAGTCAGCAGGCACAGTGTAGCCAATTAGGCTACACTAGCCCCTGGAGCCACTCCCCCCTACTAAAAGGCAGGCAGCGGCGACCATTACGGTCACTCGTGTGCCTGCATTAGTGAGAGTAGGGCGAGCTGCTGCACACTCTCTCTCATAGGGAAAGATTAGTTAGGCTTAGCTTGTCCCTGGCTGCATACCTGTTCTGTGAACCCACCACTGCATACCTGTTCTGTGAACCCACCACTGCATACCTGTTCTGTGAACCCACCACTGCATACCTGTACTGTGAACCCACCACTGCATACCTGTTCTGTGAACCCACCACTGCATACCTGTTCTGTGAACCCACCACTGCATACCTGTTCTGTGAACCCACCACTGCATACCTGTTCTGTGAACCCACCACTGCATACCTGTACTGTGAACCCACCACTGCATACCTGTTCTGTGAACCCACCACTGCATACCTGTACTGTGAACCCACCCACCACTGCATACCTGTTCTTTGAACCCACCACTGCATACCTGTACTGTGAACCCACCACTGCATACCTGTTCTGTGAACCCACCACTGCATACCTGTACTGTGAACCCACCATTGCATACCTGTTCTGTGAACCCACCACTGCATACCTGTTCTGTGAACCCACCACTGCATACCTGTACTGTGAACCCACCACTGCATACCTGTTCTGTGAACCCACCACTGCATACCTGTTCTGTGAACCCACCACTGCATACCTGTTCTGTGAACCCACCACTGCATACCTGTTCTGTGAACCCGCCACTGCATACCTGTTCTGTTCAGTGAACCTGCCACTGCATACCTGTTCTGTTCAGTGAACCCTCCACTGCATACCTGTTCTGTTCAGTGAACCCGCCACTGTATACCTGTTCTGTTCAGTGAACCCGCCACTGCATACCTGTACTGTGAACCCACCACTGCATACCTGTTCTGTGAACCCACCACTGCATACCTGTACTGTGAACCCACCATTGCATACCTGTTCTGTGAACCCACCACTGCATACCTGTTCTGTGAACCCACCACTGCATACCTGTACTGTGAACCCACCACTGCATACCTGTTCTGTGAACCCACCACTGCATACCTGTTCTGTGAACCCACCACTGCATACCTGTTCTGTGAACCCACCACTGCATACCTGTTCTGTGAACCCGCCACTGCATACCTGTTCTGTTCAGTGAACCTGCCACTGCATACCTGTTCTGTTCAGTGAACCCTCCACTGCATACCTGTTCTGTTCAGTGAACCCGCCACTGTATACCTGTTCTGTTCAGTGAACCCGCCACTGCATACCTGTTCTGTTCAGTGAACCCGCCACTGCATACCTGTTATGTTCAGTGAACCCGCCACTGTATACCTGTTCTGTTCAGTGAACCCGCCACTGTATACCTGTTCTGTTCAGTGAACCCGCCACTGCATACCTGTTCTGTTCAGTGAACCCGGCACTGCATACCTGTTCTGTTCAGTGAACCCGCCACTGCATACCTGTTCTGTTCAGTGAACAGTTTGGTGTGTCAGTGTGAAGCAGTACCTTAATTACACTACCTGATTGATGTATACACATGCAAGATGTTTTAAAGCACTTTAGGCCTGTCATTTAGCATTCAATGGGCTTGATTCACAAAGCGGTGCTAACTGTTAGCACGCCTGTGAAAACCCCCTTAGCACGTCTAAACAAGCTTTTCGCGCATAAAACTTTACGCGCGCAAAACTTTATGCGCGTAAAAATTTACGTGCGTACTGCACAGAGCGCAGGGCGCTCCGCGCGAAGTGCCCATTAAAGCCTATGGGACTTAGCGCGCGTAAACACTTTGCGCGCATAAAACTTTGCGCGCGCAAAGTTAGCGCGCGATCTGATTGAGAAATCCGGTGCTAACCTACTTAGCCTTTAGACGTGCTAAGTAGGTTAGCACCGCTTTGTGAATCAAGCCCAATATGATTTCTGCCCTTAAAACGCTGCTTTGCGTCAAATCCAGATTTTTCCCGGGGACTTTTGGCATGTATCCCACTCCGCCATGCCCCCCTCCAGGTGTTAGACCCCTTGAAACATCTTTTCCATCACTTTTGTGGCCAGCATAAATTTTTTTTTTCAAAGTTCGCATCCCCATTGAAGTCTATTGCGGTTCGCGAACTTTAACGCGAACCGAACCTTCCGCGGAAGTTCGCGAACCCGGTTCGCGAACCTAAAATCGGAGGTTCGGCCCAACTGTGATCGTGGGTGACCGAGGGGGGGAACATGAGGAATTAAATTACCCAGAAGTCTGTGCAATAGTCTGCGGTCCATTCCACATCATAGGTGTTCAGTGGGGCGTGTTGCATGACTCACTACCGCGCTTCCTCCTTCCTGACTTGAAGTACGGTAGTGAGTCGTGGAACGTGGCTCACTGTTCCCCTATGATGTCGAATGGACCGCAGACTATTCTGCAGACTTCTGTGTAATTTAACCCCCGGTCACCTGCGATCACAGCTGAGTAATCAGCAACTCATTACCATTTCATTTCCGAGTAGCTTGCTACTCGAAATTACTTGGAAGCCCATCCCAGGTCACCAAACTCGGAGAAAGGAAACACTTCTGTTGAATATTCACAGGCCACAAAAAAATGAAAATGAGAGTCCACAATGGTGTACTACAATAGATTACAGGTGTTGAGTAATAAAGATGAATGAGTTATACTCACAAACACGGGTTGCCATTCAGGCAACCACTCTATGGGCAGTTGGGGAGATTAGACCTGATCCAGGTCAGGTTAAGAAGTCACTCTCAATAGACGGGTAAAAAGGGGGTTGCACCCCTCCACCATGGGTGGACTATAATATGAACTGTAGGTTGGAACAGAAGCACCAGGACAAGTATAAAATGTATTAAAAACCATTTAAAAGAGGAGATAGTGGTGGACACAATTCTGTTAATTATTGTCAACAAGTAGCTATATTTATATACTCCACAATGCAATGCGTTTCGCGGGTTCAATTGCGCTTCATCAGGCAGTAATTGACACTAATTGGAGAAAACTAATGCAGTATGTCAGGAAGCCAAGTACCTCTTTGGCTTCCTGACATACTGCTATATTCACAGGCCAACCACAGAAATAACTACAAGGCAGAAGATAAATAATGGACAGTACAATTTCATAGTTCCTGGAATCTCCGTAGGAACGACTCCACCTCGTTGAACATAAAAGATATGAATAGCTGAGCGCTGTACTAATTTGAATTTTCACTGGTCATCATCAACCCCATTTGCCATACCTACAAGCTATCATTTTTCTTTTCCATTCCACATTACCGTAGTAATACTCACTGACCAGTATGTCAAGGATCACTTAACCAAAAGTCACTTTCATAATTAGTCTTCGCTGATAATTCTACACGCCTGTTATGGGATTATTGAGCAACGTCTACAGCAAATGTTAAAAGCCAAATTATGCAAAATAAAGCGCTGCTCAAGAGAAATTCTAGAAAGTCGATGTCCATTAAGAGAAAAAAAGAGAGCACAAAGGGGCAACCAGTAACGGTTGTTATAAAGGGATCGATTCTCAAAGACAGTGAAGAATTTTTAAATACTGACAACTGTTCTATTACAACTTTGGCTTGGCACTGAATTTTAAATTAAAGAATTTAAAGCAAACTGAAACTGAAAAGATACTGATGAGATTCTATCTAGAGTTGTGTTCCTAAATAGGACTTCCCTAGCATCCCACAGTTTTATTTTGTGATTAAAAGCTAAAAACACAAGTTTAATATTTGTATTGTCTGACTGTACAGTCTGATTGCACAGAAGGTTTAATTTGCATACCTGTATTATTATCCTTTACAGTGAGAAAAAAAAGCCACTGGATAGTTCTATGTAGGATTGGGACAGAACATACATGTTTTCTCATCATGGGGCACTTCAATAGTCTTAGATTGTTTTCACTTCAACAAAAGTCAGATGACCACTGCCACAGAAACGACTTTACCGGTCACACTGTTGAAAAGACTTGTCATTTCCACCCACTTGATACAGCAAACCACCAACTCATTTAAAGGACCACTATACCGGAAAAAAGTAGGCAGTTAAAATCTGACAGAAACGACAGGTTTTGGGCCAGTCCATCTCTTCATGGGGGATTCTCAGGGTTTTCTTTGTTTTCTTTAAATACTTTCTTTAAATACTGCGTGTGCAAGTGGAAGCGATGGTATGCATGACATATCCACATTAAGTAGAACAATATCATTTAAACGACACTGTAAACACGAGGACAACTGCACGATATCTGCCCAGTTACACAGTTGTGTGAGTTGATTCGCTGGACGAATAGTGCAAAATGCCTGATATCGGTCGCTTGTCATGTCATTTGTTGTCCAACACGGCGAAATCTGTTGTTCATCGGACATTTTAAACGACTGTGCTTGAGTGTGTGTACGAGTCTTTTATGAAAGTACAGTTGCTGTTTCTGATCAAGGATACTTCTTTCTCTCTTATACATTGTGGTAGTGGTGAAGCACTCCTCAATATGCGTAGGTGATGTGCCACGGTGGAACCAGCTGCACACTGGCTCAATAGTCAAGTAGTAAGGATATATCCGGCACCATCAATAAAGTATATGCTCTTTTATTGGCAAAAAACAGCTGTCATAGCAACGTTTCAGGGCAACCGCCCCTTTGTCAAGCTAAGCTGTGAGCCATCAAATTCAAAATGACATACAAACCATCTTATATACAGAGCATGGCAAGCAGGTAACCAATCACAATATCCCTATTGCTACAACCAATCCTGCAGTCCGTCCTCAGAGCGGACCTAATGGGGAACTATCCTGGTCACCGTTCATAGGTACATTTAAAACATGTTCCCTCCCCGCCTCCCACACTCACCCATTGCAGCAGGGCAGAGACATGCCTCATGGTCAGGGCACGCCTGGCCGTTACACCCAGCCGGCCGCCGTCCTGGCGGACCTGATGGGGAACTCGCCTGCGTGACGTTGGGTAGGCGGAGCAATCGCGCCGCCTCCCACGTTGCCCTGACTACGCTAGTGGGAGCGGCGGAAGCCCGCCGCTTACCACTGCGGATGGAAAGGGGGGCAGGTCTCTACCACTTCAGCCAATAGGGAAGCTCCCATCAATGTAAACATAGCCGCATGTCATGCGAACTCGCATGGCATGCGAACCCAAGACGTGGCCATAACTGTAAGGTTCACCTTGGAGGGGCAAACAGGGGAGATAAACAAGAGGAGAAAGATGTCACATTATGGCTACTAATAATACTCATAATAGCAGAGCTGGCATATGGGGAAAGAGGGGAAAACAAACAGCCTAGAGAATCTAGTACCCATATAGTACAGCCAATTGCTGTCACTCAGAGAGGCATGATGGACGCACAGAGATCAACTAAATAAAAGGCAATAAATCAAGCTCTCGATTTAAACCTCGAGGCTCCATAGTGTCGAGTTTTTTAATCCAAAATGCCTCTCTGTATAGCAGCCTCTTAACCCTATCACCTCCTCTACTCAGAGGTGCAACATGTTCAATAATCATATATCTCAACTGACTAACCTGATGGTTAGCCTGTTTAAAATGAAAGGCCATAGCCTGGTCAGTCAACGATTCTCTAATCGCATGTTTATGTGATGATAACCTTTTCTTAATTTTTTGTGTGGTCTGCCCTATGTATAAAAGGCCACATGGGCACTTCAATGCATACACGACAAAAGAAGAATCGCATGTGAAACAGTCACGTATTTTAAACTTCACACCAGAGTGTGGATGCTGAACATATTGACCCTTAATGACCGAACTACAATGGACGCAATTCATACATGGAAATGTGCCCATGCGATTAGATTTTGACTGACCTTTCCCTTTGTGACCCATATCAGCGCGGACCAATTGGTCTCGCAAATTTGGCGCTCTTTTGTAGGAAACAATGGGAGGGTGGCGGAATTGCTGAATATCGGGAAAACTATCTGAAAGTAGGTACCAGTGACGTTTAATGATCTTGGCTATATTTTCACTTTGCGTATTGTATTTAGTCACAAAAGGTAATCTTCTTTTGTCGTGTATGCATTGAAGTGCCCATGTGGCCTTTTATACATAGGGCAGACCACACAAAAAATTAAGAAAAGGTTATCATCACATAAACATGCGATTAGAGAATCGTTGACTGACCAGGCTGTGGCCTTTCATTTTAAACAGGCTAACCATCAGGTTAGTCAGTTGAGATATATGATTATTGAACATGTTGCACCTCTGAGTAGAGGAGGTGATAGGGTTAAGAGGCTGCTATACAGAGAGGCATTTTGGATTAAAAAACTTGACACTATGGAGCCTCGAGGTTTAAATCGAGAGCTTGATTTATTGCCTTTTATTTAGTTGATCTCTGTGCGTCCATCATGCCTCTCTGAGTGACAGCAATTGGCTGTACTATATGGGTACTAGATTCTCTAGGCTGTTTGTTTTCCCCTCTTTCCCCATATGCCAGCTCTGCTATTATGAGTATTATTAGTAGCCATAATGTGACATCTTTCTCCTCTTGTTTATCTCCCCTGTTTGCCCCTCCAAGGTGAACCTTACAGTTATGGCCACGTCTTGGGTTCGCATGCCATGCGAGTTCGCATGACATGCGGCTATGTTTACATTGATGGGAGCTTCCCTATTGGCTGAAGTGGTAGAGACCTGCCCCCCTTTCCATCCGCAGTGGTAAGCGGCGGGCTTCCGCCGCTCCCACTAGCGTAGTCAGGGCAACGTGGGAGGCGGCGCGATTGCTCCGCCTACCCAACGTCACGCAGGCGAGTTCCCCATCAGGTCCGCCAGGACGGCGGCCGGCTGGGTGTAACGGCCAGGCGTGCCCTGACCATGAGGCATGTCTCTGCCCTGCTGCAATGGGTGAGTGTGGGAGGCGGGGAGGGAACATGTTTTAAATGTACCTATGAACGGTGACCAGGATAGTTCCCCATTAGGTCCGCTCTGAGGACGGACTGCAGGATTGGTTGTAGCAATAGGGATATTGTGATTGGTTACCTGCTTGCCATGCTCTGTATATAAGATGGTTTGTATGTCATTTTGAATTTGATGGCTCACAGCTTAGCTTGACAAAGGGGCGGTTGCCCTGAAACGTTGCTATGACAGCTGTTTTTTGCCAATAAAAGAGCATATACTTTATTGATGGTGCCGGATATATCCTTACTACTTTCTCTCTTATACAAGCACGTCAAAAGTGCAGTGAAACTGCCACCCACTGTCTACCCTGCTTACTGACAAAAATTATGCATTTCACATGAGACTTTTTTTTTTCATTGTTTATGTTCTATTTCTTGTTTGGCTGAGTTTGCAGTACTGACTTCCTGTAATATTGTCAGATACGGACTGGCTGCACTGAAAAGCAGACTATGACCTGTCCAAACCCCTCCCCCATTCCATCGTTACCCACGTGGGGTATTCAGTTAAAGCGGGATTGTCACCATAAAAATCAAATTTCAACAGCAACTGGTCTGAGTGTATTAAAGAGACTCTGAAGCGAGAATAAATCTCGCTTCAGAGCTCATAGTTAGCAGGGGCATGTGTGCCCCTGCTAAACCGCCGCATAAGCGCTGCTAAACGGGGGTCCATTCACCCCCAAACCCCCCACTGCGACACTTGGTCGCAGACTTGGTCGCTCCTGGAGGCAGGGCTAACGGCTACAGCCCTGCCTCCAGTCGCGTCTATCAGCGGCGCATCGCCGCCTCTCCCCCGCCCCTCTCAGTGAAGGAAGACTGAGAGGGGCGGGGGAGAGGCAGAGATACGCGCTGACAGACGCGCGTGGGGCAGGGCAGCAGCGGTTAGCCCTGCCCCAACCAGGAAGCGCTCCCCCGCTGAAACGAGGGGATTTGGGGGATCAGGGACCCCCGTTAAGCCGCGGGATAGCGGCGGTTTAGCAGGGGCACACATGCCCCTGCTAACTATGAGGTCTGAAGCGAGATTTATTCTCGCTTCAGACTCTCTTTAAGTGACAAAGATGCTAATTCTGCATTCAAAACTTTCCAAACTTTTTCTGCTGTTATGGTTTAAAGTTATCCCATACCTTATGAGCACTGGCCCTTTAATTGTCATTGCCAAACAGTTGCATGCTGGGGGGTGTTTTTAGCTATAATATATTCCTCCTCTTCCCTTTATTTCCCCCTCCTAATGACTTAAGACAAACGCACTTCCTATTATAGACCTCAGTGCGAGTGTCTAAAGACTCTGGGAGGAGGGCGGGTAACGAATACACAATTAGCAAGAGGAGAAAAAAAAGAGTGAATGGGGGAATTATGTCAGGAGGTCAAAGGTAACTAAGATGGAAATTGTCTAATATAAGATTCTCTGCTTTTCCTTTATAAAATTCTCAGGAATCACGTTATGTAAGTAGTGATAATGTAGTAGTGCAATACATCTGTTATGTAAGTAGAACTAGTATTTTTCTACTTATATATGTGTTTTTTTATTTCTAGGTTAGCATGGGTATTCTTTAAGAGCTGAGAGAGGTCAACAGCCACTACCGGTATTTTCCTGTCAAAACAAAGCCACCGTACAGAAAGGGAAAGAGCAAAGAAAGTGGGTGGGACCAGGTGACCTGTACAGAGAGAAAAAAAAAAACAGTCTCCTGGCAGCTATACTTTGTGTGCACATCTCAGGGTCATGTGACTAGCTTCTCCAAAGGGAATATTTCTAGAACAGCAACATCAAATATGAAAATGGATTGATTAATAGCCCAATGAAACATCAGGGAGAGTGAGCCAGGGTTTTAATTAAAGCAATATTTTTTTTCTCCAAAGAATCTGTTGCAAGCTGGAAAGGTACGATATTTTTTATTATCATTATTACAATCACTGATAATGTTTATTTTTATATTTACATTTTTTTTTCTGTTTTACGGCCGTTGTTTCCGCATGTACGTTTCGCTTACATATGAAAACCCATTTCATTGGTGTCAGACAAGGGTTAACAGCTGCGAAACCCACACAGCTGCTCCCGGGGGTCCCATACACGGGACATAGAAAAGCGTTTACCTCCCCGACTCCAGCAAGGCAGAAGGTAAATGTGCATTGATACATAACTCCTCATCCCGGCCAACCAGCACAGGCAATCGCTGCATTAAACTCACTCGAGGCGCAAAACATGGATTTTGCCAATGATTCCATTCAATCGTAACAATGTTTTATTTCACTAACTTCGTCATTTGTATTCCAGTCAGTGGTTCACGGAGCAGTCAGTGAGTTGCCTTGCTTAGGATAAAAAAAATTTAAAAAATAAGACTGCTTATCCTTAAAAATGCTAAACACTAGACGTGCAATCACCCACACAGCAATTATAACACTAAACAGCAACTCAAGCATATAATTGCTAAACGTAACGCAAAAGAAAAAAAAAAGAGAAAAATGTAAAGCATGAAAATTAAAGACAGTAAAATCTGTTAATCAGTGGAAATATATAATTTAAAGAAATTTGCTTAATTTCGTCCAATAGATGGCGTATTCCCTAAAAGCTACAAACAACGCAATGCGTTCTGAAGTGAAATTTCATTTAAAGTGGATCCGAGATAAACTTTTACTCATTGTATAATTGTGTTCCTTTCATATAGTTTATAGGGCATTCCTCAAGCCAAATACTTTTTTGTTTTTGTTTTGATAATCTAATTCGCTATAAACTAAACAAGCCTCGCCCACAGCTTCTCCAGGGAGCATTGGCACTGTAGTAAGGGCTTATGGAAGCTCAGTCTGGGCAGGGGGAGTAGGAGGTTACTAGCCAGAGATTTCAAAGGCAGAGGGGAGGAGGAGAGCAGAGTGTATTTGTCACAGGCCGAGAGCTGGAGATGCTATCAGCTTTCCTGTGTGTAATGTGACAAACAGAACATGGCTGCCCTCATTGTATCACAGGAATACATAATCATAAACTGTTGAAGCTGATTGCAGCTAGATATGCTGTGTAAACTATCTAAACTTTAGATAAGATATATAGACAAGTTACTTGTTAGAGTTAGTTTTTCATCTCGGATCTGCGTTAATGTGTAAGTTGACACAGTTGCACTAGTTTTATAGTTGTTTTGTTTTTATACCTTGTGCCGTGCGATGCGATACGCCGGAAGTGCCCGATTCAACACACTTCCGTGCAATTTAATTTTCGGCCACAGGAGGTGAGCGCTAGAGAGCCTCACTTCCTGCTTGGCTTGCAACCGGAAGGGAGATTACTGTGCATTGCCGCAGTTATCCCCCATGGCTATTTTTAGCAGTGCTGTCAGAGGCGTAGCTATGGGGGCGCAAGAGGAGACACATGTCCCCGGGCGCAGCACTGTGAGGGCGCTCAGCACAAGCATGCAGGGGCGTAGGAATAGGCCCTGCAGCCCCTGCGCCCGCGGGGGGGCCCGCGGGGGGGCCCGCCCCCCCCCCCCCCCTGGGGCCCGCCCGGGGCCGTTTTGTGGGTGCTGGAGGGGTGGCAGCATGAGGGGAAAGCCTTGCCCACAGTCGGCGGGGAGAGGGGTAGTTCCCCCCTCTCCCTCACCTCGGGGCTCTCCCCTCTGCGCTCCCCTCCAGCTCGTAAGTGTCTGTGGGGCTGTGCTGGGCAGCGAGCGGCGGGCAGATACATACCTGCTTCCGTGCGTTCCATCGGAGACTTCTCCCTCTAGCGGCTGACGTCACTTCCGGAAGTGACGTCAGCCGCTAGAGGGAGAAGTCTCCGATGGAACGCACGGAAGCAGGTATGTATCTGCCCGCCGCTCGCTGCCCACCACAGCCCCACAGACACTTACGAGCTGGAGGGGAGCGCAGAGGGGAGAGCCCCGAGGTGAGGGAGAGGGGGGAACTACCCCTCTCCCCGCCGACTGTGGGCAAGGCTTTCCCCTCATGCTGCCACCCCTCCAGCACCCACAAAACGGCCGCGAGCGGGCCCCGGGGGGGGCCCGCTCAGAAAATCTGCAGGGGGGCCCGGTGGGGCCTAGTTACGCCCCTGCAAGCATGAGAGACAGCTCACTGTCTGCCGAAGTTTCCCTGCTTCTCTACGTACCTCTGCAGGGTAGTGCAGAAGCATTAACAGCAGAAGATAAAGTGGGGCACATATGGCTATCTATAGGAGGCACATCTGGATATCTGAATGGGGTAAGGGGGCACATTTCGCTATCTAAATGGAGGAGGGGGGCACATGCGGCTATCTAAATGACATTTGACTCCACCCATGACCACAACCACATTCTGATGCATGGCTACGCCCATTTTGTCTAGAGCGGGGAACAAAAACTGTCTTTGTCTCCGGGGCGCTGAAAACCCTAGCTATGCCTCTGGTTGCTGTGTTCATTGTACGGCAACACTCTAATACCGCCGGTTTCCTGTGTGCAACCGGCCTTAGGGTACATTTATCATCCCTCTCTTTTCTTGATTTTTTTCTTACTGGATCCAACCACCTTTGTAATTATATAGTTTTCATCAGAAAATTGTTACATAGATAGGAGCCTATTTTTTTTTCAACTTTTTAACATTTCATTGGTATTTTTATAAAACTTGCTTTATATAACGGCAGTCAGATTTTGTTACCTAAACTTTGATTTCTGTACTATGAAGCATACCCGAAGTTAATTTAGAATTTAAAACAGCAACACAGTTACGTGCTTTTATGGCTGACATACAGTACCTCTCTGGAAGGTCCTAAATGCCTAACAACCAAATACAGCGGTTTCCAAGCATTTGCAAGGCAATGTGTCAGTGGTTAGGAAGCAGTTAAAGAGGAACGGTAAAGACATACAATAGAATGCACTACATTTGTTAGGAGAATTTTATGTTAATTATCCTGATTCAGAAACACTCCCTGTACCTATACATTGCTATATACTGGTTAGTGACCCCACCCACCCAGGGATGCTTACTCTCAGTGATTTCATTGGCTCCTGACCCTGTGATTACTGTGAGCCAATCACAATAATCCCAGGGCACAATAGAGAAGGTCCTAAACTCTTCCAAAGTATACAAGGAAGACACAGAGACACCCTGTGTGTATTTAGAGATAACAGCCTGTCTAATTCTCTCTTATCTGAAAGTAATGAGCCACTGAAATTTGTGCTGTCATCTCTGTCTGATCTGTGCCGCGGGTGTGTTGTTCAGATAACCCTTTCTTGGTAGGTGAACAGAGGCGCCAGAAGGATAAAAGTACATAACATTTTTAAAAAATTGCTGGGAGGAAGTGGTGGACTCGCCTATAGCAAGCAGAGCACCTCTGTGAGCAGAAGTGCTCTGCTTGCTATAACTGAATTGCTGTTGTTTATCCCCTGCTTATTGCCTGAAGAAGTGGGCTGTGCCCGCGAAACGCGTTGCATCTTTGGGGTATTTTCAATAAATGTGTATATCTATATATTTACAGTCCTTGGTGTCTGCTTTAACGGAGGCGAGCCCACCACTTCCTCCCAGCAATTTTCTAAAAATTTTATGTACTTTTATCCTTCTGGCGCCTCTGTTCACCTACCAATATATTTGAGTCCACCCCAGGTGGAGGGGTGATCTACCCCCTTTCTTCCTATCTACAGAGAGCGACTTCTTAATCCTGAGTGAGGACAGGTCTAATCTCCTCACCTGCCTAATGAGTGGTTACCTAGGTCAGAGGTTCCCAGCCGGTGTGCCGCGACACATTCATGTGTCGCGGCAGCACCAGCTATGTGTCGCCGCTCTCTGCTCCCCCTGCTCGTCTCCCCCGCAGATCGCCCTTCTCAGGGCTACAAGAAAATGGCCGCCGCCGTTCACATTTGCAGACATGCGGCGGCCATTTTCTTGTAGATCGGCACTAACTACAGGCAGAGGGCGGAGGCAGCGCATCGAGGACGGAGCCACGGTGCGAATGAGTGGCTCAGGGAGGAGAAGGGGCGGAGTTGTGGCTATGGAGGGGTGAGTTAGGGCGGGGATCCCCAACCTGCCTGTGGTCCGCGGGACGCTCCCAGTTGGGCCGCAGGACTGTCCTCTTCCCTTCCTGGGGCACTATACTGGGGCACTATACTAGCTATCCTGGGGCACTGTACTGGCTATACTGGGGCACTATACTGGGGCACTATACTAGCTATCCTGGGGCACTGTACTGGGTATATGGGGCACTATACTAGCTATCCTGGGGCACTATACTGGCTATATTGGGGCACTATACTAGCTATCCTGGGGCACTATACTAGCTATCCTGGGGCACTATACTAGCTATCCTGGGGCACTATACTGGCTATACTGGGGCACTATTCTGGCTATACTCTATTCTGGCTATACTGGGGCACTATTCTGGCTATACTGGGGCACTATTCTGGCTATACTGGGGCACTATACTGGGGCACTATACTAGCTATACTGGGGCACTGCAGCATCAGCAGATTGTTTCTGAGCCCCTCATTGTGCCTGCAGCATCAGCACATTGTTACTGAGCCCCTCATTGTGCCTGCAGCATCATCAGATTGTTACTGAGCCCCTCTTTCTTATCATACGGGACGTGTCATGTATATCTGAATGTTTGGCATGATGTGACGTGTCCCGGATATCTGAATGTTTGTCGTGATGTGTCACGACCTGGAAAAGGTTGGGAACCACTGACCTAGGTGGTAACCCGTGTTTGTGAGTATTACCCTCTCACTGTTTCATTTATCCAATAAATTTTGACATACTACACCATATTGGGCTCTCGATTTCTCTTCAACTTTAGATAACCCTTTCTGTGCTCCCAGCGAACCAGAAAGTAACTACACTGCAGCATTCCCGAAGGAGCTCTATAAGATGTAACAAGGAAATGTTTTTCTGTAAATGTTATTATGCTGTTGCTAATCTTTTAGAGCAGAGCGGAAGTCCTGGGTTTAGGTCTGCTTTAAGGGGCCAGAGACGTCCGATCCCAAAAAGGGTTAAACTAGACATTTATCCATTGTCTAGTCCTATTTCTCCATGCCACAAATTGTAAACCACCATGGTCTGTTACAAGTTTATATTTACAAGTTGATGGCGTGTACACCACCCAATCAGCACGGTGGCCAATCACAGTGAGGTGAGGCAGGAGGGTCGTGGCCAGGGAGGACACACATACATATAGCAGATGGCTTGATAATTATTTTTATAGATACATAAACAGTGTAAGCCTTGTACACACCAACAAGGGCTGTTGCCCACTGGGATTGGGACTTAGTGGCCAAGTGCAGTACAGACATGTCAATAGCCTGCAGGTTAGTGACACATTCTGTATTGGGTGGGCAGGGGAGGCGGGGCTTGACCTGCCACACTACAGAGCAGGCAGGGCGAGTAGGAGAGCAATGGTTTCACACTGACTGCGCTCAGACAAAAGGATCTGACAGTGCAGATCTCTCGCCTACACATCAGGGCCACCGGACACTGATTCGATTCTCAGCAGAGGTGGTCCGAAAACTGGTAGTTACCGCTTCCAGGGCGCTGCATATCAACTCATTGCTGTGAACCTTCTGACGGGGTAGGTATGCACAACAAACGTGGTTTACAGAAGCGTTCATGGTGTATGGTTTTGCGGAAGGAAAACGTCTGTGGATTACTACTCTCAAAACAGCATTTGAATCACTTTAGGACGTCTGTAATTGAAATCCACGCCCTGTCTTGATGCTGTTATTTCTGCCAGGGCGTAGATTTCATTCATCGCTGCGTGTTCTCACATCTCTCGTCACTATCTTCTCGCCGCAGCTCGGTATCGGAGACACCGGTCAGGAGCCGATTTCATTCGCTCCTGACCTTGTCATCAATGTAAGCAAATCTCATTGGCTTATATTGATCACATAGTCAGGAGCCAATGAAATTGGCTGCTGACCGGCTCACAGAGCTCTGCCGTCATAGAAACGGCAGAGCGGTTGGGCTGAGGCGACTGGTGAACGGCGGTAGTGGAGATTCAATTTGGCGATTCGTCAGTATTCATGCTTTTTGGTACCAGCAGTCTCTGGTCCTTAATGGGCCAGAGACCTCTAGTACCATAGGTAAACGCAGAGGGGGATTACAGCTGCCCAGAATCCCCCTTCAGGCCAGGGCTAATGCAGCGTCTGGGGACAGGCACAAGTTATACCAGAACATCTGCAGTCATCCTGCAGCTCACAGCACTGCTCCTATCCTTGCTACAGGTGACTTTGGATGTAGCAGCTGCGAGTGTACAGAGCATGGAGAAGCTCTGGGGAACTTTACAGAGTCAGGCATGAGCACAGCTTCACTTTTACCCTTCATTCGCAACGTCGACTGTCCTCATTATTATCTGTATCCACACTGCTCCAGATCCCATTGTCGGTCGATCAGTTGAACAGGAAATTGCATTATGTGTACCCAGCATGATGTCCTACCATATTATTATACTGTATTGTATTATACCGTGTGTGCGTGGCTGAGGGAGACCGTTCAGGAATCCCCCCCTTGACAATCCTGGGTTTGCCCTGGGTACTGGAGGGGTTAACTGAGTTGGTAACAAAATAAATAAATAAACAAACCAAAAAGTCCTCTGCATAGCACAATCTCATATCACTACCTGAATGCACATCCTCTGAAGGAGCTTTCACATCCTGCTTAGAGATTCCTCAGAATGTTTTGTTCTTGCCTCTTTCTGACCCCATGACTAGAAATTCTTGCTGACTCCTTTCCCTTTCCTTTCTAATGCAAAATAGCCCTGCATTAAGGCTCATTTTCAGGCCCTCGTCACACACACGTGTGAGGAATTGATTCTGAAAACCCAATTAAGGCAAATGGGCGAGATATCGAATATCATAATTCGAGACTTTTCTTCCTCCAGGCCCTTCTTCCTCAGAATGAATTATGTCTAGGAGCAGGAGTGCCTCAGCGCCGAGAAGGTAAAGTGGCAGAGAGGGCTCGGGAAATATTCCCAGACTTAGCAGGCAGGCCTGTTGGTGCGCAAGCAGCTTAGCGGAGGAGTTAATGACTCCGTTTTCACAAGACATTAAAGACGATGGTGTCTCTTACCAGACAGAGGAAAGCAGGAGAGGATAGTTGACTATTACAAGTTGTCCTGAGGCAAAAGAATAATACACGATATTGAAGAGAGCGAAAAAGAATCTCCCTTTAAGCAGCTGCACGTTATTGCAGGATTGTATTACCATATGGTGTCTGGACTACAGGCGTGAATGGAACAACTAAATTCTACTGAGCCCTTTGCAAAAATCTGGGTTAGGTCCCATCGCATCCCTGCTTAAAGGACACATCCAAGGAATAAAAAAAAAAGATCTACCTACCTAGGGCTTCCTACAGCCCTTAGCAGCCGATATCTCCCTCACCGCAGCTCCGGGATCCCCTCCGTTGGCGATGCCGACCTGCGGCATGCGCCACTCGCGATCTTGCTCACGTAGTCTGGAGCCTTTTGCACAGGCGCAGAACTACTTTGCCTGTGCAGAATGCTTTAGGCCACATGAGTGCAATCGCGTTTGGCGTGGCTGCGAGCTCACGCAGACACAGAAGGTACTGACCTGGCGAGGTCTGCATCTCCATTGGAGAGGACCCCAGGCCACCGGAGTTATGGCGAGGATCGGCTGCCAGGGGATGGAGCCCCTGGTAAGTAGATCTTTTTTTTTTTTTTTAAATTTGCTCTGACCTTTCCTTTAAGTTGATCAAACGTATAAGGGCACCATGGTGGTATAGTGGATAGCATTCTCGCCTTGGATAGCCTGGTTCCAATCCCAGCCAGGGCACTATTTTCCAGAGTTTGTATGTTCTCCCTGTGTCTGCGTGGGTTTCCTTTGTGAACTCCAGTAACCTCCCACCAGTGGCGGCGCCAGGGGGGTGCTTGGGGGTGCTCGAGCACCCCCTAGAATTGTCCAAGCACCCCCAAAGCACCCCCTGGAGTGAACTGACTTCAGGCGTCTAAAAGACGCCAAGTCAGTTCACACACCGGCAGCACGGAGCAGCAGGCAGGGCTACGGTAAGATGGCCGCCCGGAGCCCTGTTCTGCAGACTTCGGGCGGCCATTTTCCCGTAGCCCTGCTCTCTGCATGCAGGCAGGAAGTCTCGTCGTGACGTCGGGAAGGAAGAGGATCGTGGGCGCGCGGGCGCTGCGCGCCACAATGAGGTCGGGACTCGGGACGGGAGGTCGGGAAAGAAGGTCTTCTGGCTGTAGGTGAGTAAATGGGTTTTTCTTTTCTTTTTCAGGTGATGCGGATTGTGCATATTGGGGTCATATCTGCTACGGATTGTGCATATTGGGGTCATATCTGCCACGGATTGTGCATATTGGGGTCATATCTGCCACGGATTGTGCATATTGGGGTCATATCTGCCACGGATTGTGCATATTGGGGTCATATCTGCCACGGATTGTGCATATTGGGGTCATATCTGCTACGGATTGTGCATATTGGGGTCATATCTGCTACGGATTGTGCATATTGGGGCGATATCTGCTACCGATTGTGCATGTTGGGGTCATTTCTGCTACCGATTGTGCATATTGGGGTCATTTCTGCTACCGATTGTGCATATTGGGGTCATTTCTGCTACCGATTGTGCATATTGGGGTCATTTCTGCTACCGATTGTGCATATTGGGGTCATATCTGCTACCGATTGTGCATATTGGGGTCATATCTGCTACCGATTGTGCATATTGGGGTCATATCTGCTACCGATTGTGCATATTGGGGTCATATCTGCTACCGATTGTGCATATTGGGGTCATATCTGCTACCGATTGTGCATATTGGGGTCATATCTGCTACCGATTGTGCATATTGGGGTCATATCTGCTACCGATTGTGCATATTGGGGCCATATCTGCTACCGATTGTGCATATTGGGACCATATCTGCCACCGATTGTGCATATTGGGACCATATCTGCCACCGATTGTGCATATTGGGACCATATCTGCCACCGATTGTGCATATTGGGACCATATCTGCCACCGATTGTGCATATTGGGACCATATCTGCCACCGATTGTGCATATTGGGACCATATCTGCCACCGATTGTGCATATTGGGACCATATCTGCCACCGATTGTGCATATTGGGACCATATCTGCCACCGATTGTGCATATTGGGACCATATCTGCCACCGATTGTGCATATTGGGACCATATCTGCTACCGATTGTGCATATTGGGACCATATCTGCTACCGATTGTGCATATTGGGACCATATCTGCTACCGATTGTGCATATTGGGGCCATATCTGATAACGATTGTGCATATTGGGGCCATATCTGATAACGATTGTGCATATTGGGGTCATATCTGATAACGATTGTGCATATTGGGGTCATATCTGCTACCGATTGTGCATATTGGGGCTATATCTGATAACGATTGTGCATATTGGGGCCATATCTGATAACGATTGTGCATATTGGGGCCATATCTGATAACGATTGTGCATATTGGGGCCATATCTGATAACGATTGTGCATATTGGGGTCATTGGACGTGTTTTTTGTTAAAATCTGCTCACATTACGTGTATTTTCTTGAGAAAACCTGCACAATTATGTGAATTTTCTGGGAAAAGGGTCACCAAAACTTGGGCCCTCTGTCTTTGCGTTGCACTTTTAAAGGGAACCCGAGGTGAGAATAATATTGAGGCTGCCATATTTATCTCCCTTTAAGCAATACCAGTTGCCTGGCTGCCGTGCTGGTCCTCTGCCTCTTATTCTTTCAACCATAGACCCTGAACAAGCATGCAGCAGGTCAGGGGTTTCTGACAATATTGTCAGAACTGACAAGATTAGCTGCATGGCTTGTTTCTGGTGTAATTCAGTTCACTACTACAGCCAAATAGATCAGCAGGGCTGCCAGGCAACTAGTATTGTTTAAAAGGAAATAAATATGGCAGCCACCATATCACTCTCACCCTGGGTTCACTTTAAATTACAGTTAGCCCCGCCCTCATCCGGTCATGACCACGCCCATTTTTTCGCCGCGGCGCGCTTCGCGCGCCGCAGGTTGTGGCCACACCCATTTTTGGCGCGGCGCGCTTCGCGCGCCGCAGGTCGTCAGCTCCCCCGGAAATTGGTCCAGCACCTGCATAGCACCCCCTAAAAAAATTTCCTGGAGCCGCCACTGCCTCCCACATTCCAAAAGCACACTATTAAGCATCATATAAAAAAATAAACAATTGTATTCATTAATTTATTTTCACTACAGTTCCTCTTTAATGGCTCAGTGTAAACAAACTGTACAAGCACAGCTAGAGTGGAGAATAGGGGTTGGTGCTAGGGGATGGGGATAGGGGAGGTTGCTTTTTTCAGTCAGGATTAGGCAGTCAGTAGTGGGTTATATCAAGAAATGGTTAACATGAAATAGACATTCCACTTTTGCAAAAATTGCTATAATCGTGTTTCGGGACTTTTTTTTTTTTCAATTTAATGTTATTTAAAATTACTTTTGCATTTCAGCCAGCAGCCAATTATGAATTAAGCCAAAGTTCAGTTCATGTTCAAATCTGAAATCTCTGCTTTGCATTGCACTAGTTTTCAGTACAGCTTAGTTTCCCCTTCCTGGGAACAGAAATCCGGAGCACAGACCAGGAATAACTGTTGCTTCTTTTCCACACCTGCACAAACTGAGTGACTGGCATCAAGTTCTGAGTGACACTCCCAGTCGTAGCAGAGTTTATGTGTGCAGAGTGGCAAATCATCTTAATTCATATAAATAATATGTGCCATCAACCTTACCAATATACAAAGAAGATAAACTGAAAGGCCTGATTAATCCTCAATCAAGAAAGACAGTGTAAGGGCTCTTTTCCACTATTAAATGCGATCACGATTGCTATTGCGATTCCGATCGCGATCGCAATCGCGTTTCAATTTCCACCATGCGATTGAGCTACTATACTCATTATAGTCCAGCTCAATCGCATACAAAACGCGGCAGAACGACGATTGCGCTTTGACCAAAATCGCATCGCAATCGGATCGCACTAATGGAAATTGCTGCTGCAGTTTCCATTAGTTTAATGTACCTTGCGATTTGCGATCAGAAGCAAATCGCAAATTGCAGGCTAGTGGACAAAGGCCCTTAGGGCTCTTTTCCACTATGAAATGCGATCGCGGTTGCGATTCCGATCGCGATTGCGATTCCGATCGCGATCGCAATCGCATTTCAATTTCCACCATGCGATTGCGATTGAGCTACTATACTCATTATAGTCCAGCTCAATCGCATACAAAACGCGGCAGAACGCCGATTGCGATTTGACCAAAATCGCATCGCAATCGGATCGCACTAATGGAAATTGCTGCTGCAGTTTCCATTAGTTTAATTTACCTTGCGATTTGCGATCAGAAGCAAATCGCAAATCGCAGGCTAGTGGAAAAAGGCCCTAAGGGGTGGAATGAGCTTAAATGTTAAAGGGGGAATTTAATGTTGCATTTCGGTAAAGTGGTTTTCGATAAATGTTCCCTGACTAAACTACAGTAAAATTACAGATTGTAAACAGTTCACAGAAATTTGGCACATGTACATGAAGAACCCATGCACTGCTTCTTTAACCACTTAATGACAAGCTGACTTATAAAAACGTCCTGCAAGAGCCTCTTAATGGCTCCAGGATGTTTTTATAAGTCAGACAGTGCCGCTGCCGCTGTGCGCGTGCACGCGTACGTGCACGCTCCTGCGTGTGCACATGCATCCCCGTGCACGTGAAAATAGTTGAGAAAAAAACCACCAAAAAAAATACACCTTTATTTCCAAATAATATCTTGTCACCATACTTTGTTCTAGGGACATCATTAAAATGTTGTGATAATCAGGACAAATAGGCAGATACAATGTGTGGGTTTTATGTACAGTAGCAGTGTTTATATTAAAACCATAGGGGATGAAATTGGAGAAATAGTGTATTTTTTCATTTTTTCCTTGTATTTCCCTTTAAAATGCATAGAAAATAAAGTAACTACTGAAAACAAATATCAACCCCAAAAAGCCCAATTGGTGGTGAAAAAAATAAGATATAGATCATTTCATTGTGATTACTAATGATGACCACTGAAAGGTGAAAATCGCTCTTCTCCGTTAGGGTAAAAACCACCTTGTTGTGAAGTGGTTAAAGGTAACTGAGGAGCTGTAACTTCTAAAATATACAAAATGAGCCTCCCCATAAGGGAGATTCGTAATAGAGTGTGCCATTGAGAGGTGCAGGGGTGGGGGGATTTGGGGTGATCGTCATTGCTTACCAACGGGATACTGTTCCTGTGGACCCCTGTCCATATGTGATCTGTCATCCTTCCCAGAATAGACCACATTTTGAAGTTTCTGGCAGAGTCGCGCACCACTGTAACGCATGACGGTAGTCCATGGTTTTGAGCACATCTCAAAATGAGTAAAAACTGGTAACATTGCCATGTGCAGTCTGTGTGGTAATTTTACTATAGTGTGTTGAATTAGGACCGAGTTGTGATAAAAGTAGTTAACTAACTTGAGAGAAATGATGAAAGCTCTGCAGGAAACACCACTGCATAGCAGATTCTTGGCACCAGCACAACATATCTTGCCCTTTGCTGAGGGAGCATTGCCACTTGCCCTCCCTTTGCTAGGGCAACCTGGGATAGGGCGTGGCCAAGCTGCCTGCCCTTCTGCCTTTCTCCTACCAATAACCAGGGCCGGATTCACCATAAGGCACTGCAGGCATGTGCCTACAGGCGCTTGCTGATGGAAAGGCGGCTCAATCCCCTCCCTGAGCGCCTCTCTTCCCCCTTCCTTGTGCAGAGTCCTGATGACTGAGAGGTTATTCAGCCTGCTCTCAGCATTCCACTGACGAGATCTCCCTTTAGTCAGGGGAACCTCTAGCTACTTAATACTGAGGTTCCTCTAGCTGCCTAATACTTGGGGGGTACCTCTAGCTTCTTAATATTGAGGGTACTTCTCTGGCTACCTAATACTAAGCGGCACCTGTAGATACCTATGAAAGGCAAGGGAAGTAAGGGAGGAGTGACAGCTGGGACAGCCAGCACAGTTGCGGTGCGGTTCAGTGGGGGTTTGTATGTCCATGGAGGGCGAAGTCTACAGTGCCAGAACTTCTGTGCCTATAGGCTTTTGTGAGGTAAACCCAGGCCTGCCAATAACTAGACATGGAAGGACATACAGTGCACTCCAGCCATGTGGTCACATGACTGCAGATTTCCTTCATTAAATACAAGCTAAAGTAGTGATCTGTAATTGATCCTTGCCCTATTTACCTTCATTACAAGGAGTAGGGCATGCAGCCAGTGATTTGTGTAAATTCCTGGAACCTAACCTTCGGTGCTGAGGAAAAATACTGATGTTCAGAGAAGACTGAAGCTGGTAACACAAATATTAATGCTATTCTGTTTTAGTGGTGCGCCAGAATCCACTATACCAAAATGATGTGCTTCTATCCTTTCTCTAATGTCGCACCTCTGTAGTTAGATGCAGATGTTGTGTTTTGGAAAGGATCATAGAATAGTAATGTCAGCCCCCCCCCCCCCCCCCCCCCATGGCTTTGGATCCATTATTCTGTGTGGTGGGTCACGATTGATGTGGTCAGGGTTGGGGAATCACTACAAAAATAATCCGACTCAGACGCCTCAATTTATGGAACCACTGACTCCGACTCCAGGTACCCAAAATTGCCCTGACTCCGACTCCTTAGTCTAATACTTACCAGGGCTGGGGAGATGGTATAAAAATCATTCGGCTCCGACTCCTCAGACTCAAACCACAGACTCCGACTCCAGGTACCCAAAATTGCTCACACTCCGAAACCTCGACTCTGACTCCACAGCCCTGGATGTGATGTATGTGATCACCCGCACATCTGCGTACATTTAGAATCCAGCGATGGGGATAGCGAATGCATACATTACCTGAGCATGGTTAGCAGGCCTCGTCTTGTGCACTGGCAATGCATTACCATGGAAACACACACACACACAATAGTCTTCTGCAGACCTAAAGATATGACTTTCAAGGGGTATGAAGATTAGAGAATGCTACCCGTATCTTCATGTACAAAAGCATGTTTGATTCCAGTATAGTGAATACTTTTTTTTTTATGTAAAAAATTTAAATAAATAGATAAAGCAGAAACCTTCCTTTATGAGTATAAACAAAATCAGTATATAAGGGATTCCAACAATAGGCCTCAAATTATTCCATGACGACAGAGGTCATTTCCTCAGGAGGTCACCAATTATCTGTTTATATAGAATAATAATTTGTACTAATGTGTCTTACAACATTCTACCCTTGTGCACTGCATTAATGCATACATCTTCATTTCAGGCTCAAAGAGGACCTGTTATGACTCATAACACAACATTGATGGTTCTCCCCAGGCTCTATTAGGCGGGTGCTCCACTCCTGCCTTCTCATTGTCCTTATATGATGTAAGAGCTGCGCCAGCCCTGCATTCCCCCGGCTAATTTTTCATGCCACCCGGGTGAAAAAAATGGCTGGGAGAACAGGTTTTTTTCCTGGGATAGTATGGCTGTCCCTGCTGTTTCAACCTCTGGAACTGTTGAAGCTTTAGACAAGTATCTCATTGTAGCTAATGTGGGATGATATCATTTCTACACTGGGTTTCTATTGCTCAAGTTGACTTGAGGGTAACTTGAAGCAGTCCTCTCGAGTCTTGCAGCGTTCTCCACATCTGTGTTACATTGTTATTTTTACATGACTGTAATCAGCAGCCTATGCTTCACCCACGCAGCGATTTGGGATGCTTTACCTGGGTAGAATTTTCCCATATAGAGAAGGTTACTATTATCAACAATGGAGTCCCTGTCGGATCTTACTGTATATTTTTCATTCCGTTCTGCCCTCCCACTCAATAGGCGTTTTAAATAGAAGCTGACGTTTCATTGTAAGGTGTAAAGATGGATAAACAAATAGAGGGGTTTTAATGCAACAAATCCGGAGTACAGGAGGCGGGACGCGGCATAAAAATAGATCTATTATAATGATAACTGTTAAAGAAATCTAACATTAGGCTTGCATTCCCGGTTAGTCACTGTAATTTTTAAGTGTCAGATTTTTAAACATAGGTTGTTGTGCTTTAAAAACAGTTTATTTATTTTCTTTGGGGAATTAAAAAAAAAAACAAATCTGCCTTGTTTAAAGCTTATGTGAACACCCCCCCCCCAAAAAAAAAAAATAATCTAAGGAGAGGGAAGGCTCTAGGTCTTATAGAGCCTTTCTGTTCCTCTATCAGTCCCTGTTCCAGGACTGGCTCCCCCTGGTAGGAGTATTCGACCAATTGGTCAAAAACTGCCCTGTGCCACTGCAGCAGGCTTCAGAAGACAGTCGGCTCCATAGTGAGCACGTGCGAGCAGGCTCTTTCACGCTCACGCATGCGCAGTACAGAGCCACCCATCTTTGGCAGCACCTTGGCTCCCGAAACCTCCTACATGGGGGGATTCAAATGGGGAGTCAACGCTGGAACGAGCAAAGAGTGGGAAGGCTATATAGGACCCAGAGCCTCCCCTATCCCTGGATAAGTGTCTGGTTGATTTTTTTTTTTGTGAAGGTTCACTTTACCTTTAAAAACCAGCTGAAGGAAGCGATATATAGAGGCTGTCATATTTATCTCCTTTTAAACAGTACCAGTTGCCTGGCAGCCCTGCTGGTCTCTTTGGCTGTAGTAGTGTCTGAATAACGCCATAAACAAGAATGCAGCTTATCTTGTAATTGAGACAATAATGTCAGAAACACCTGATCTGCTGCATGCTTGTTCAGGGTCTATGGCTAAAAGTATTACAGGCAGAGGATCAGCAGGATAGCTAGGTAACTGGTATTGCTTAAAAGGAAGTAAATATGGCAGCCTCCATATACCTCTCACTTCAGTTGTCATTTAAACTAGAGAATTAAATAAATTAGTGTTTATTTAATAGGAGAGAAAATCCTCCTCCATTATAAAGTTGCAAAATCTAGATGGGAGAAGCTCCAGTCATTTCGGCACATTAGTGCTGCTAATGTATCTTTCTGTACTTTGTAACATAACCAGGGCCGGATTTCTGGCAAGGCCACATAGGCCATGGCCTAGGGCACCAGAAATGTAGGGGCGGCTCAGTGAGGGGCAGTAAAGCTGTTCTATGCAGCCATCCCTACCTACAGGGACAGCTTTAACCTTTGAACTCTCTGCCCTGTGTACTTGTGTCGTCCCTGCAAGACCTGTAAGCTCTGTCCTGCAGGTACACATCACCCTAACTCTCATGGTGACACAATGGTTCCATCATTAATGAGATGGCAAACATAACGTAAAAGTTCTTAAGGAAAATATAACTTATAATTTATATGCGTATTACTGAAATAGTTATTGTCTGTGACATTCAATGATGTAAGTACAATTCTCATTGGGGCACACAGAGATAATAACCATACAGACCTTGGGCGGTAAAAAGTACAAATCCAGCCCTGAACATAACTGTTGCTTATACTCTGCTTTCAGCTTAGCGACAATTGTTTATCCATCGGTGCTATTCCTGACAGCAGGTAACCTCCCCCTATCCGATCCCTTAACCCTCCTATTGGTAACATAACCTTTCACACTCACTAATACCTACACCACTTACCATTGCCAAACTCAAGTACTCACAGACTTGTCATAGACACTTTCACAGATTTGTCATAGACATTTGATCTGCATGCTTGTTCAGGGTCTATGGCTTAAAGTATTAAGGTGGCCTTACATCTAGCGAAGATGGGAAGATTCAACCAAGAGACAAATCTCTCTCTGATCGAATCTGATTAGAGAGAGATCTGTTGGCTTCCCACACACAGCAGGCTGATTCCTTGTGCTATATGCCGGCGTGCTATACACTGGGGCAGGCTTTCTCAACCAGGGTTCTCTGGAAGCCCAGGGTTCCTTAAGTACTCTGCAGGGGTTACTAGGCATTTTTCCCCATCGTGGGGGTTGGGGGGGAAGTATGATGGTGAGCATACTATAATAGGGGGTACTGTAAACAGAAGCACTATATTGGGGGTCCGAATAATAATGAGCAGATTAGTAAAAAGCATTCAAATTTTAAAGACCATGCCAGGGGTTCCTTAAAGAGGAACTCCAGTGAACATTTTACTGTTGGCAGGTGATGTAGCTGCTGCATGGTTTTTGACAGTTGGAAACAGCTGTAAACAGTTATTTCCCACATTGCAGCAAGGTTCACAGACAGGAAACTGACAAAAGTTTCCTGTCTGTGGGAGGGGTTTCACCACAATATTAGTCATACAGCGCCCCCTGATGGTCTGTTTGTGAAAAGGAATATATTTCTCATGTAAAAGGGGGTATTAGCTACTGATTGGGATAAAGTTCCATTTTTGGTCAGAGTTTCTCTTTAAGATCCAAACATTACTTGCAGGGGTTCCTTGACCTTGACATCCAAAAAGTAATTGCAGGGTTCCTCCAGGGTAAAAAGGTTGAGAAAGGCTGCCCTAGGGGGAACAGTGCCGGAGGTTTTGTTGCATTTGTCCCGATATCGCTCAGCATTCCTGCCACATACCCGATTGACCCTGATGGCCCAACATCTTGCAGCATGTTCGATCCACACATGCATTCAATTTAGGCCCAAAATTGGTCGCATCGTTCATCGGGCATACTCTTAGCAGCACCAATTTTCATTCGATAATAATTATTGATTGGCTGCCAAATCGAGGGATGTATGGCCACCATTAGAGGCGGAGGATCAGCAGGACAGCCAGGCAATGTGCCTAATTTAAAAGGAAACAAACCTCCCTATCCCTCTCAACTTGGGTTCCCTTTAACACTGTGGGTTTCTGCATCCACTTTGTGGTCACATGCTTTCATCTATACTTACAACATAATTTTCAAATACCAACTCCTCAATTTTGCCCATATGAAAAGGATTTCCATTTATATAGAAGAATATAGACTCCAATTTCCCCTGGCGTGTCTCCGGGAGAGGAAAACACACAATACTTTACTCTGATTTGTATTCTCTCTATCGGCTGCACCATCATATGAGATTCAGCAGCTGGGCCGCTTACCTTCCCGGATAAAATGCTTTCTCTATTCTTTACGGCGGAGTCATTTAGCCGCAAACTCGCTGTGTCGTTTTTATTTAGTTTTCCTCAAATATTATGCATTTTTCCAGGATGCTGAAAAATCTCATGATGTTTCATAAGAAGAGGAAAATAAGGGATACATCTTCTAAAAAAAATTGCGTGTTACCTGCTGTTATTAAGTGACGGGGAACGATTTTCCGGGTTTTGCGAGCTGGTGTCACTCTGGGTGAAGTGTGGGAGTTTACAGGAGTAAAACTTCACTGAGTTTCTTCAACCAAACCAGCCAGATATACGCATTTGTGATAATGTGGCTCTAGACTCTAAAGAACTTTAACTGCTTCCAGACCAGGCTTATTGAAATCTACACCCTGTTTGGGACCTGTTATTCCTGCCAGGGCATAGATTTCCATTAGCCCGCCACACACTCCCCCCGGTACCGCTGATCACACCGATCTCCCACAGCTGTAGCTCTCTCACCCTACTGTCAGTATGACAGCAGAATTCAGTGAGTCGGTCAGGAGCAAATTTGATTGGCTCCTGTCCCCGTGATAACTGTAAACCAATAACATTGGCTTACAGTGGTCACAGGGTCAGGAGCCAATTATATCAGCCCCTGACTAGTTCATGGAACTCTGCTGTCATAGCAAAGGCAGAGAGAGTGGGCTTCAGCAATGAGAGAGCAGCAAGAGCAACAGGTCCATGCAGGGTAACGTTGGTGAGCCCCGTTTTTTGTACCAGCAATCTCTGGACCTTATGGGGCCAGAGACTGCTAGTACACAAGCAGTTAAAGTGAACCTGACCCACTGAATTAACATACATTTTTGCATTGTTTGTTCAACTCCTCTACCCCCCCCCCCCCTTCCTTCACTCCCTTTCCCCAATCCCCTTTATCACTCCTTTAAAACTTTGTCTTTCTGTTAAAATCACATTTTCAGACAGGAAGAGGCAGGCTTAAGGGGATTGAATGGGGCGGGGAAGAAGAGGAAACAGGAGGGTGATTGGAGGGAGAATCACTGCAAGCCCTGCCTCTTCCTGTTTGAAAAATTGACTTAAAGTATACTGAACTCCTGGGTTCCCCTAAGTGTGGCAATTATGTAAAACAAACCTCCCCTAAGAGATGTTTATACACTGTGTGGGCTTTTGAGGTGCAGCAGACATTTACTGACCTATGGGAAACTGCTCCATAGCCCTCCATCTATATGGAAGCCATCATCTTCTTTCCCTCAGTGCCGCATGTTGAAATGCGATGCAATGGTACCAATGCATGCCAAGAGATGCAGTTCATTGATGTGGCTTCATTTTTTGGCCAAGGACAGATTCAAGCTTTTACCACCCTTATGCCTCTTTTCTTGGTGCTACCTTTCCATATGTAGCAGCTCCCCTCCTATTCCATGGGCATCCCCCTTTGTGTAACATCCATGTGCAGCAGTCCATCTCTTTCATGTACAACTCCTTAGAGCTGGGCTCCCCTCTTCTATGTGTTGCTCCCCATTTGCAGCCTACCTTTTCCATTTGTAGCCTCCTCCTCCACATATATCAACCTTTCTTCAATTTTCAGCCACCCCTTTGGGTAGCAACTGCCCAAGGCCAAGGTCTTTGTGGCCTTTCCAGAAATGCTTTTGGCCAAGAGATGTAATCACAACAATAGGAAGTACATTGCGTTTCCCTGGCATGTATTGCGGCTGCCGAGGATGCATTATATTGTTTTCAACCTGCGGTTATGCAGCACAGAGTGAGATGGACTCCATATACACCGGGGCTATAGAGATGCCCCCTCGTAGATAAGCTTGCTGCAACCCAAAATCCAAGAAAAGACCATCACTGAAACTATTTAATGTTAAAAGTAAATGCAGTATCTTTGTTTTTCTTTTTTACTTGCAGTCAAAGACCCTTTTTCGCAATGCAAAAAATATGGGCTTATAATCTTGTTTACCATTCCCCAAATTGCCATCCTCTGCCAAAAAAGCACTTCAAATGCCGAATAACAAGACAGCCTTTGCTTAGAAGAATGTTGCAGAAAGCTAAGTTCATCGATCACAAGTACAAACACAGGTTTGCTCTTCTCCATAAGATCCCGTTCAGAATTCAAACGCTTCCCGGATTCATTCACAGTGCTTCAGAAAACACCAGTCAGAAGCAAAAACACAAGCGTTGGTGTGGATAATCATGAAACAGATCGGGATCAATCGCAGGCCCTACGCTCGTCGGCCACAGCCGATGATTCCGTCCAGAGCCTTTTTGGCCTATTTCCCACAGGCAGGCCCGCTTGCGCAGATCAAAGATTGTTTGCACAATTAACAACACAAACAACATTTCAATCAGCTTGCGCACGCCAGTGGATAATTCAGGTTACATTTCCATTTCAAAGTCAAAATTCCAAAACAGCCTGGTATAAACACCCCGACACATTTGCTTAGTTCTTGCCTTGGCCTTAAAAAAAAATTGAAAAAAACTTCCCGTACCAGCGGGCATTAAATTTTAATGAAGGTGCTATCACTTTGCTGCACTACAAGCATTACAATATTAGCTTTGGGATCAATTAGCTAAAGGATTGCCACTTTGTAGCAGTTGAGTGATCTTTAATTGTAAAGGGTCCGCTCCTTCCACGGGACTTGTGTTACTAGGCCTATTGATTTACACAAGTAATATTATTCATATTTTATAAGCCCCCGTCCTCTCAGAGAAAACGCAGCCAAAAGTTTATGAGAAATATCCCCACTCCATCTCGCGGAGTCAGCAGGTTTAGGATTAATCTGAGCCACGTTAAGGGTCTTGATGTACGGCCGACTCAGACAAGACCCCGGTATTTATAATGAACTACAACTTTCTGTGCAATTAAGGAACACATCGAAAAAAAGGCCTAAATTGGAACTCATGCATATTCATTAGCCACAGCAGATCGCGGCAACAGTTGGACAATCTGTTAATCTTAATTATGCATGAGTAATGGGGACTCTTTGACCACCAGATTGTCGGCTATCGCCCTGGGACGAGCCTTTGTACAAGATAAATTGCATATGTTTATTTTACTGGGGGGGAAAGAAACATCATGTTTTAATCAATAATTTAAAAAATGATTCTCTAAAATAGGAAATATGAGTTTATACCACCTACAACCGCGTTAAGTACCTCCTGTAAATTATATCTGTATAAACAGCCGGTTCCGGCGCTGAAGCCGGCTGTTTATACAAGTGGTGCAGAATAAAGAATAGCGCGCTGGCGATTCCCCAAACGTCACTAGGCTGGCAGGGATGGCCCATATGCCGTTGTAGTACAGACTGCCGACTCGCTGATGCCAAGAGTGATGTCTCTCCGTCAGTTGTTAGATCGCTCATGGTAGCATTTCGACCAGCAATGGGGCAAAACATGTACCAAATTTCATCAAATAGCTGCGCACTATGATACTTTTCAAGCGAGTGTCTCTCTCTTTCTTGTAAGACAGTCAAACAATGCAATTGAGGTGGAGTTCTTCCTAAATGGCTTTTTAGAGTGTAGTGACCACCTCTCACGGGAATTCACCTCCACCACACCCCAAGCAGTGGGAACTCACCGCATACAAATGACCCTCTGTTAGATGGGTCTCCAGCGCCTATGGGGTCATCTGGCCGCCCACTGCCACACAAGGATTCTCCTCCACTGTTGTCACTCTGCTGCAGTATCAAATCACCTCAAAAAAGCATAACCAAAGCTCCCATAGCGTAAAATTGTAAAAACACTTTAATATAAATTTTTGAAGTTTTGAAAACATGTACCAAGACTGCCGGATGTAATGGAGAGCCATGTTGATAATTCCCTGATTTCCTGTTTGCCTAAAATTAAAGACATTCCCCGAATTTTGGGCGTGCTCGAAATATAAGCCCTATTTCGAAACTAAGCACTAGCGGCAGTAAGAGGAGAAAGTATGGCATCTTGTGTTATTACTGTAGACCAGAAACAGAAGTCGCTGTACTTTTTCCCCATAGGCTGAAACTTTGGGACACAGCAGCATGGAGCTGGGGGAAAGAATAGCAAGCAATATCTCCCTCTGTGCACAGAGGTCTTAGTAATTGAACATTCCGTACAGATCACCAGGCAGAACTAAAGATGTCTCCACCAGTGATACATTTCAGAATGTAAACAGGAAGAGGAAAGATTTTACAATGGGCAAACAATGACTAAATAATCTATAAGTGAATATTGTAAAAAAATAAGTATTTTTTTAATTATGTTATTTTCACTACAGTTCCTCTGTACGTTTAGCCTTGTACACATGCTTGAAATTTTGCATCCGAGACAGTTGGCCATGAGAGTCTCAGAAGAGAATCTAGCATGTGTAGTGGTGTCCCCTGAGGTCTGCCAAAGATAGATGATCCAACATGTTGGATATTTAAATGACAATCAGTAGCCAAATCCAATGTTCCCATGCTTACACCGCCTGTATAAGCTGCTCCATCATTCCTCCTCCCTCTTGGTAAATAAGCAGCGGTTGTCTGCAGGAAATGAAGGTTCAGGAACAGAGTAGAGAAACAGAATAAAAGAGATAAAGCTGGAGACCTCTTTGCTCAGGCATTTGACAGATTCTCCAAACTTTCTTAACCCTCCTGGCGGTCTATTAAAAACCGCCAGGGGGCAGCGCAGCAGTTTTTTTATACGTTTTTTTTTTAAATCATGTAGTGAGCCCAGGGCTCCATACCTGATAGCCGCTGTGCATCGGCATCCCCCCACCCGCTTCGATCACCTCCGGCGATCTGCGATCAGGAAATCCCGTTCAAAGAATGGGATATCCTGGAGGGCTTCCCCCGTCGCTATGGCGACGGGCGGGATGACGTCACCGACGTCATAGACGTCATTGGGAGTCCCGATCCACCCCTCAGCGCTGCCTGGCGCTGATTGGCCAGGCAGCGCACGGGGTCTGTAGGGCCGGGGCGCAGCATGGCGAGCGGCGGCTAATCGGCGCGGAGTGGCGGCGATCGGAGTGCACACGCAGCTAGCAAAGTGCTAGCTGCGTGTTGCAAAAAAAATTTATGCAAATCGGCCCAGCAGGGCCTGAGAAATCCTCATGTGCGGTTACCGCCAGGAAGGTTATAATAAAACTAAACCCGAGGTGTTAGACCATTGGAGGCTGCCATATTTATCTCCTTTTAAACGATACCAGTTGCCTGTCAGTTCCGCTGATGTTTCTGGTCAGTAGGGTCTAAATCACATACCTGAAACAAGCATGCAACTAATCTTGTCAGATTTGTCATAGACATCTGATCTACATGCTTGTTCAGGGTCTATGGCTTAAAGGGAAGCAGGAAAAAAGGGCGCTGGAGACTAGTGGATGAAAAAGGCGCCGCCACAGACTCAAATGCAATGATCATTAATACGGTGAAAAAAGCAGAAAAAAAGGGCGCCCGATAAATATCGTTAACAACATTTTAGAACATTAAAGTTTTTGAAGTATGTTATCGTTTTAGAAGCTTGCAACTTTATAGTTTTTGTTGTATTATTTTGTTTGTATCTACAGATTTTACTTTTTCAAAGATATTATCATTTCCATGGGTTGGGGTTAGGCACCAACGGGGGTGGTGGTGGTTAGGGTTAGGCACCACCGGGGGGGGGGGGGGTTAGGCACCACCAGGGGAGTGGTTAGTTTTAGGCACCAAGAGTGGGGGTGGTTAGGGTTAGGCACCACCCGGGGATTGGTTAGGGTTAGGCAACACCAGGAGGTGGGGGTTAGGGTTAGGCATCACCAGGGGTTGGTTAGGTTTAGGCACCACAAGGGGAGGGTTCTGTGTGAGAGTAGGGTTGGATTAAGCTGTATTGTTGAATTACGTAACAATTTTTAACGTTAATATATTTTCATTATCAACTCCCGTCTGTTTTTTTCTCTAGCTACCTATACATCAGTATTCAGGTTAAGTGGCCATGCTGGCACTTTGCGATAAATAAGTAGGTTTTGGGTTGCACTTTGGGCGCTCTGAAAGGTGCCCCGCCACTGGTATAAGTCAAGGTCATATGCTTTTTTTTTGCAGAAACAAGGACTTGTACACTGCAACACACATCAGTGTATTGAATATACAGTATACAAACATTTATATAACCAATGTATTTAGACATCCCAAATGATATCATTAGTATCTATTTGTTGCCATTCAGTACCGGTTATTCCTGACTGCAGCTGACTGCTGACTGTGTAATCAGCAATGAGGCTTCCTACCAAGATAGCCTGTGTTTGTTTGTGTGGCCACAAAGGGGTTTGCTGAGCTGTTAAATATTCATGAAGTAGCTCAGACATCAGCAATCAAATCAGCAATCAAATCCAAACCCAAGCTTAAAGTTACGTCGATTCTGCTGCAGCCGACGGAACCGAGGACAACACTGCAGCGAGCACTTCTACAAAGGATCGCCCTGTCACTAAAAGGAATCCTAATTTTCATGCCTTGATAAAGGGACCATGTGGTAGTCACGAAACATTGGCATTCTTTCAGAATTCTGAATAAAGTTTCACACTGACTCCCCCAAGCTTTTTTCGAAAGCTGCGTACACACTTTCAATGAGTTTCACCCGTAAAAGTCATGTTGGGAACATTTGTTGTCCTCTAGAGGGTAAGCTCGCAAGGGCAGGGTCTTCCCCCTAGTGTTTCCTGTTTCTGTAGTGCCTGGACAATGTACTGGTTAAAATGAACCTAAAGTGCGCAGATGTTTCTCTGCTGCCCCCCGGTCACTGCAAATGCGGGGTACAGGCTGTGCACATCCACTATTGCTCTCCTGCAGCTGGGAGCGCTCTGCACATGCACAATAGCAATTTTTGCTTACTGTGCAAGTACATAGCGCTCCAAACAACAAACAAACAAACAAACAAACAAACACAGAACATTTATATTGCGCTTTTCTCCTGGCGGACTCAAAGCGCCAGAGCTGCAGCCACTAGGACGCGCTCTATAGGCAGTAGCAGTGTTAGGGAGACTTGCCCAAGATCTTCTACTGAATAGGTGCTGGCTTACTAAACAGGCAGAGCCGAGATTCGAACCCAGGTCTCCTGTGTCAGAGGCAGAGCCCTTAACCATTGCACTTTCCAGCCACTCTATTGCACTATCCAGCCACTCCAAACCACAGGAGTGTAATAGAGGATGCGTTCGGCAGGTGGCCGTGCATCCAGTGTTGGAGTGGGACACCAGAGGAACGGCAGAGTATAAAGCCTGGTATACACCATGCAATTTCCCGTGAGATAGATGGGTCAAACAGATCATTTCCGACAGGACCGATCGCATAGAAGTGATCAGAAAAGCAATCGGAAATCCGATCTGATCTGTCAGAAATTATCTATTGATCCATCTATCTGATGGGAAATTGCATCGTGTGTACCATGCTTAAGATTAGGACGAGGGACCAGGAAGACTTCAGGGGGCTGGAAGAAGCCCCAGGTAAGCAAAAAGCAAATGGGCATTTTTTTTTTACTTTAGTTTTCCTTTAAGGGCCTTTCCTCTGACACAGGAGAGCAGAGTTCGAATCTCAGCTCTTCCTGTTTAGTAATCCAGCACCTATTCAGTAAGGAGACCTTGGGCAAGACTCCCTTACACTGCAACTGGCTATGGAGTAGTGGCTGCAGCTCTGGTGCTTTGAGTCCGCCAAGAGAAAAGCGCAACATACGGTAAATGTTCTGTGTCTTTTGTTGTACTTTATCAAGTAAACATGACCCAGTATTTGTAATGCTTGAAAATGCACATCAACTATGTATGTATTACTTGTGTTGCTGAAAATGATGCAGACTGTGACAGGGAGACAGTGCTAAGCACACGCAGCGCATGGTACCTTGTGGAGTACGTGTTACCTAGATAACATAGCTTGCGCTAATTGCGCAATGCACACCCTCTAACAAGTCAGAAGGACCAGTAAAGCTGCTGTGAGCTTTCTGCGCATGACAATTTTACCAATGTTTTTGTACCGCTATGTGCTTGGTATTAATACATTGGAAACTTTTTGTTTCAGAAGTGAATTTAATTAGAACTCTTTTAACATACCTAAAAGGTTTATTCTTTTTTTATCTGTTCTCGACATTGTTGAACACAAGTATGAATACACCTTAAAGCTCCATGTTCTCTGGGAAACAGTGTAAACCTCAGCAGTTGAGGGTAAGAAAGGCAAATGTAGGTGCAATGCATGGGCCAGCTACAGCTAAATCTACAGGAAATGACAAAGACTGACCCCCGCACCAAGCTGTGACCAAAGGAAGCCTCAGATTTTCAAAGTTAGCAGGAACAGAGCTTTCACGCCCTCTAGATACTTTTCTAGACAGAATACCTACATAAAGAGCCTTGTCAAAATTTCCTGGTACGGTTTTAGAAACTGCACAGTTTCATCTTAAATGTTAAAGAATTTCATCCAGTCCTCCTGCTCCTCAGCTGGTGTTTCAGAGAACATCAACTCAATGACATTAGAGATGTCCGCAAAAGTTTGAGTCGGATGATTTTGCAGCCATTCCGCAGCCCTACAAGGGCTGTGAACTTGGCATCGAGGAGTCGGAGCAATTTTGGGAACATGAGGTTGGTAGTTTTATAAACTGAGGAGTCGGATGATTATTCTACTGACTCCACAGCCCTGGTAGCAACAGATATGAATTACAGTGGCAAGCAAACAGTGTGCAAAAGTCACATGATATGTTAGAGGATGTCAGTGGCGGTGCAATCTACAAATATTTGCTAATTAAAATACCTAAACCGTAGCACTGTGCACATTTGTGTAGTCTTCGGTGGTAGGAAGAGATAAATGAAGTTCCTTCCAACCCCCTAGTAAGAATGTAGTCAATGGGCAATATCTGCACAGACTTTGCGCACTCTATCCATGTTTCTGTGCCTTTCCTTTGCATTCTTTAATTCTTCCTATATCCCAAAATCATTGTGATGAGTAACCTGGCTTCTTTCTAAATAAACCCCGCATAGAGAATGGCACATTACTATACTTTTCGGACTATAAGACGCACCTAGGTTTAGAGGGCAAAAACCAGGGGAAAAAAAAAATATATTGTGTTTCATCCATTGTCCTCCTGTGTCCATTGTCCTCCTGTGTCCCCATGTGTCCTCTTCTGTCCCGTTGTGTCCACCTGTGTGTCCCACTGTGTCCTTCTTTGCCCCATGTGTGTTCCCTTCTGTCCCACCGTATTTCCCTGTGTGCCCCCTTCTATTCCCTTCTATTCACTTGTGGTGTACTTCAGTCCTCCTGCGTGTTACCCCTGTGTCCACTCCTGTCCACGTGTGGTTCTCTCATCCTCCTGTGTGTCCCCTACTGTCTGCTCCTGCCCCCCTGAGTGGCCCTCAAGTCCCCTGCATGTCTCCTCCTCTCCCCTTGTGTAAAAATAATAAGTGGCAGCGTGCTCACCTCATCCAGCAATTCCAGCTGTGAGCTCAGAACCTCTCATCTCTGGTGCTACTCCTCTAGTGACGGCTTCTGCTGATCACGTCATCAGCAGAAGCCATCACTAGGGGGAAGCTGTGGAGGAGATGAGAGGTCTGCGCTCACCACTGGAATCACTGGCTTAGGTGAGCCGCGGTGCAGCTTATTGTTTTTACACGGGGGAGCAGAGGAGACATGGGGGGATTGGAGGAGGACACAGGGGGAAAATATAGGAAGTACCCGCTGTCACAGCAGTTTGTATCAGCGGGCGCTCGTAAGTCGGAACACCGTGTCTTTGGAATATAAGACGTAGGGACTATTTCTCCCTATTTTTGGGGAGAAAAGTGTGTCTCATAGTCCGAAAAATACAGTACATTGTAAGCTCCAGACATGTATGCCTCCTTCACACATCACAGAATTTGTGGGCGAATTGCATTTTTCTGACTTCTTGTTTGTTTTTGGATCCAAAATTTGAACAGAAAAAAAACAGCCTACATGTATGCCTTTTTTCGTAACTGAACTGCAAATATCATACAATACAAGTTCATGGAAATCAGGGCTGTGTAGTTGGTGTTGGAGTCGGAGCAATTTTGGGTACCTGGAGTTGGAGTTTGAGTCGGTGGTTTCATAAATTGAGGAGTCGGATGATTTTTGCACCAAAGCCACATCCCTGGTAATTATTAGACCAAAGAGTAGGAGTCGAAGAGTCAGAGCCATTTTGGGTACCTGGAGTTGGAGTCGGAGTCAGAGGTTTCATAAACTGAGCAGTTGGAGTTGGAGTCGGGTGATTATTGTACTGACTCCACAGCCCTGATGGAAATTTTTGCTTCCCAATTGTGAAAATGTGCATACAAATGTAAAGCTAATTACCGTATTTTTCGGAATATAAGACGCACTTTTTCTTCCCCAAAACTGGGGGGGAAAAGTGGGTGCGTCTTATATTCTAAAGGTACGGTATTTGGGCCCCAAAACATACTTACCGGTTCCTGCTGCCGCGATCCTGTCCTCCTCCGTCTGACTGCCGCCATCCAAGGGTCATCCGAGGGTCCCAGCTGTGGTCATCTGAGGGTCCCAGCCATCCCATCCAGAATCCCGGCTCTTCAGTGTCCCAGTTGCCAGATCGTCTTCACTGCAGACAGCAGCCATGCGGTAATCACGCGCTGCTGCCTCGCCGACATCCTCCATGGTAACGGCGTCCTCTTCCTAGTTACGGTGCCCCCTTCTGTGTGACGAGCGGCGCATGTGCGCCGGGGTCACGCATGACTTCAGGCACACGTGCGCCGGGGTCACGCATGACGTCAGGCGCACATGCGCTGCTCGTCACACATAAGGGGGCACCGTAACTAGGAAGAGGACGCCGTTACCATAGAGGATGTCGGCGAGGCAGCAGCGCGTGATTACCGCATGGCTGCTGCCTGCAGTGAAGACGATCTGGCGACTGGGACACTGAAGAGCCGGGATTCTGTATGGGATGGCTGGGACCCTCAGATGACCACAGCTGGGACCCTCGGATGACCCTTGGAAGGCGGCAGTCAGGCGGAGGAGGACAGGATCGCGGCAGCAGGATCAGGTGAGATGCTGCAGGGGCAAAGTGTAGTGTAGTTTGTGTTGGGTGCAGATTTAGTTAGTGTAGTGTAGTTTGGGTTGGCTGCAGGGGTTAGTTAGTGAAGTGTAGTGTAGTAGTGTAGTGTAGTTTGGGTTTCTACAGGGGTTACTTAGTGAAGTGTAGTGTAGTTTGGGTTGGCTGCAGGTGTTAGTTCGTGTAGTGTAGTGTAGTTGGTGGGGGCAGCAGGGGTAAGTGAAGTGTAGTGTAGCAGGATTTAGTGTAGATGAGCAGTTCAGCTTAGATAGAGACAGTTTTGGGGGGTTTAAAGGTCCATAAGACACCCTTGCACCATAGACACAACTAGGTTTAGTTTGTTTTTTTTTCCTGATTTTTGCCTTCTAAATCTAGGTGCGTCTTATATGCCGGAGCGTCTTATATTCCGCAAAATACGGTACATACAACTGAATGTACGTAATCAAATAACTTCATCGATATACATGGAAAAATCTGAATGCGCAAATTTGCAACAAAAAAGCAAGCAAAAAAAAGAATCGGATGCAAAAAATGACAAATGCAGAGTCGCAAAAACGAAACGTGAAAAAATGCATGGATAAGTGTGAAGGCATCTTAATGGGTCTATGCATCCAGTACTGCACTACTTAACGTGTCGACACTACATAAATGTAGAACAAAAACATAATGTACAAGCTATAATATAGAATTACTCATATGGCAAAACCACTTTAGTATGTTTATCCAATCCTTGTTTTCCTTCGAGCATAGTTGCAGTCTTTTTATTCTTTCATCCCTCCACTTGCGGTGCGTTAGTTCACTGCTACCGCCGCACCATGTTCGCCACCGCTGTTTTCCTGATTGCAGGTGCAGCGCGGTAAACATTGTTCCGTATAATAATGACCGGGGAAACGTCTCGCTCTTACCAGAGCCAACAACTTTATCAATCTATTTGCCGCAAATCAAAGATGGCCTCGGTAAATTAAGGCATGAAATAGGTTCTTTTAATAGAATTTCCATAGCT